>NC_133661.1:60244512-60844512 GCF_037893015.1 Macrotis lagotis
CTAATCACCATGCCAATAGCTGCCTTTACCTTTTGAGAGGTACTTTTAGACACCTCCTTTCTGTGAATCAATTCACTTCCATTGGGTCAGCATTAAATAATGGTTTCTTATGTCTCAGGTGCCATGACCCCTTTCCTCAAGGAGCTTATGTGGAGTGAATAAATGGCTTTAGAAAGAGGACACTGTTGGGGTGGGGAGAGAAGGGTTCAAGAGGCAGACACAAAAGTGCCAGGGCTTTCTGTAATGATTTGTTGCACTCTCTACATGGTAATGCTCCAGGGTTTATAGCTGATCCAATTTTTGGTTTGATTTGTTTTTTTTTTACTTAGATAAGTTTTTAATTGATGTCTTTTTTTATTACATCATCATGGCTTTCCCTAATATATTTTCCCTTACCACAGAACTGTCCCATGTCAAACAGTATTTTTAAAAGACAAAAAGTAAAAAAGAAGAAAAAAATCAGCATTACAGATCAATACAAATGAAAAATACATGTAATGTACACTTGTGGACCTCCCATCTCTACAAAGGAATATCTTCTCCTAACTCTTCTTTAGTGACACATTAACCCTCTATTCTAGGTTCAAATCAGACCCTGAGGTGTCAATCTAATCCCTGGAAGGGCAGTTACAAGAATCCCAATCCCTTATTCAGAGGCATGGCATCCTGAGCATTACTACTGGCCTCATTTTGATCCTTTACCAGTCTTTTATCTAATTTTTTGAGACTGAGTCTCTGCCTCTGATCAATCAACAAATCAATCAGTCAACTAGTATTTATTAAGCCCACATTCTCAGACTTCAGGTCTAATGCTCTATCCACCATGCAGCAACTAGTATTGTGAGAGTCTAGGCTAGAAACCAGTGCCATGATGCCATGAAACCCTCATCTATTAGAATGAAATTTATTAGTGACAAAAATATATGAATTCCAAAAAAAAATCAACTTTCCAAATACAAGGAAAGAAATTATTCAATTTGTTTAGTTTATCTAAAATATATGTGGGGTTCTTAAGCTATGGGCTCAACAGGCATCATTAGTATTCTATATAACTAAAAATATGTTTAGAATTGTTTTACAAATATATGCTATATGTATAATATACATAGGAATGGCAAGTTGTATATAATAGATTTGCAGTTTTGTGTGCAATCATTTCTATTATACTCTATTACGGAAATGCTTGTGTTATTTATTAAGTTTAGAATAAAATAAATCAAATAAAACTACTATTTTAAGCTGCATTAAAATAGATAAAAGTTCTGGCAGGATGTAATCATTCCCTTTTACTCTCCCCTTGTACAGTATTGGATTGTTTTCAGTTCTAGATATTCCATTTTAGAAAGAACATTGATAAGCAAGAGTTAATGCAGACAGGATCTAGAAGGCCAAGATCATGCTATAGGAAGACAAGTTGAAGCAACTGATGATATTTTAGCCTGAAAAAGAGAAAGCTTAGTAAGGACAGGTTGGATGTCTTCCAATGTTTGGAATGATATCATTAGAAGAGAGATTAGTCATATTATGTTTGACCCCAGAGAAAATAGCCCAGATAGGGTAACAATGTCCAAGAGGCCAAATTAGGTTTTATATAAGGAAAAACTTCTCAACAATTACAATGGTCTACAACTGGAATGGAAAACCTGGAGAGATGATGAGTCCCCGCCACACTGAAGGTCAGAAGAAAAGATAGGGCAAACATTTGTTGATTTTTCTAGCAGGAATTTTTGTTCATTGGTCAGGACAGCCTGAGTGGTCCCTTCTGTCACAGAGATTCTATAATGCAATTCTATGTTCTTACTTTGTCTTTGGGTCCCTTGTCCTGGTTCCTTGACCAACTAACTCTCTTAACTTTGTGTTCATTTTGAGGAGTAAGGAGCCAGAAACCAGACTGGGAGGAACTAAAGACCTATTCTCAATCCCAGGGCAAGATTTCCACTGCCTGCTATCAAATTTCCCCTATGCAAAGTTCTCCTCTGCAAACTCTGCCCTTACCAACTGCCAAACATCCCTGTTTCTTGCCAACTTGCTGGAGATACCTATTTCTTTGCCTTTACTGGTCTTTCTAGTATTTAATTGTCTGCCCATTTGGATTATATCTTTTAAAATGCCTCCCATAATAGACTTTCCTATTTGACTACCCTACCATGGTTGGTGTTTGAACTCTTTCTTTTTTAATTGTACTTCTAGACTGTCCTTCCTCACAAGGAAAGAGTATCTCTTTTTTTAAAATAGTCTGCTGAGTTCTTTCCATCAATCAATCCATCTACTATCATTTATTATTATTATGTATCTACTATAGTCAGATTACTCACAGATTTTGATTTTTAAACATTAAATTCCCAAGTCCCATTGCTTTAGACTGAAGTCATTAAAGAATTACTTCAATTCATGGTAGGGAGAGCTTAAGTAGAAAGGATTGTTAAAGAATGAAAAAACAGGGACTTTCGCCAGTCATCTTGACTTTTGTCTTGCCACTAGACTCCAATGACTTTTGAGGAGAGAGTTAGGCTGATGATTTTGCACATCTCTACCTCACTTAAATCCAATTCCTGATCAAGTCAAGTAATCACCCTCTCGATGTCCTTGGTCCTCTTCAAAAGCACAAGATGGACAACAAACAACAACAAAAACTGAGTAGCCATGCATGCAATAGCTATAAATTGTTTGACCGCCAAAACCCACCCTATTGGAGGCCACATTCTCCAAACGTGCCTGGATTTAATGTGATTAAATTTAGTAAATAAAAATATGTGAATTCCAAAGAAATCAACTTTATAAATACAAGGACCAGAAAGGGACCAGGGTGGGGGTGGGGGTGGGGGAGTGGGTGTGAAGAAAAGCCTTGTGTGGGAAAGGATCTCTGACACTAGCTTTGAAGAAAATGCACTCTTCTCTGACACATTTTTGAGGAAAATAGATTCTTAAGAAGGATGACATCAACAATGTGATTTCTGAAACTTTATTAAGTATTAATGCTATGGATGGAATGGAGGAGGCAGAGAAAAAACTAGAGTCAGGGAGACTGGATAGATAAAATTGCAATATGGAAGTATGAGTCAAACCAGACCTTCCTAAGATGGTGGCAGCAGCATGTACTTACTTGCTGGATAAATAATTCCAATTCCCCTCTTCTCTATTAAATGTAAATGAATGAAGTGCATTCATAAATAGAATTCCTTTTTTCAGATGAATCCTCATCTGTGGAGCCTTGGGAGCCTGGATAAGTACTCTCATTCCTGTTCTGCACTGGATAATAGCCCAGGCTGGATTAGAAACCTTAAAGTAAACAGGTGATTTTGACAAGTCATGGTCCCTCTCTGGCCCTCAGTTTCCTCTTCTATAAAATCAGGGGTTGGACTAGATGATCTCTAAGGTCCCTTTCCAAGTTGAACATTCTCTGTTCTTCTTCTCCTAATTAGAGTATAAAACTGGAAACTAAAATGAAGGGTAATCTTGGGAGTCAGGGACCACAAAAAAAAATAGAAATTAAAAAAACATCCACACACACAGAGAAGGCAAGGTAAAGTCAAGGTCTCTGCAGAGAGAAAAGGGGAGGGGGCGGGTCAGTGAACAGCTGGGTCTAGTGGTGAGTTTATTACCACCTAGTTTGTCTGTGTGTGTGTCTGATGGCTGAAATGACTGGTTTCCCCTACAGAATGCCCCACTGGGAACAGAATAATACAGGGAATAGCTTACAGTTTATGTGTCTGATGTTAAAAATCAATGGTTTCCCTCTTCGGAAGGCACCCTCAGGGGCAAAATGCAACGAATCGCTTATTAGTTTGTGCGTACACGCTGGCAGATGATAAAGCAGGATTGAAATCAGTCATACATCGTAATAAAGTACCCATCTCCATCTGAAAGCAAGTATGTGCTGGGGTCTCGAGGGGAATGGGTTTCCATTAACCCACACCATCCTGTTACTCATCTTTAACCACTGATGGACCGTGGGGAGGGAAGCCAGGAGAGCATCCACTCCTTAGGAGATTTCCCATGAGAGAGAAGGGGGGGTGGTAAAGAAAAAGATAAAGAAAAAGAAAAAGAAACCATCCTATCACCCTTCAAAGTCCAGGGATTCTGGGTATTCAATGTCCACTCCTGCACTGAATAAGGATTAAAAGGCAGGGGCATTATTGCCCAAATCCAACAAGGCTCATTTCTATACATTGCCATTGATTCTTCCCAGATTCTGGAATTTCCTGGGACCTAATGAGGAGGTGTGATAAAGTGCAAATTGTACTTAAAGCTGAAGGAGCTGTCCTCAGGGCCAAAAAGACCTGGGTTGAACTCTTCTTCTGATGTATTGACAATGTGCCCCTTGAGTTAATCACCTAACCTCTCAGTGCTAGGAGTGCTAACATTATAAGTAACAAAACAGGTATAGACTAACATTGGTCAAAGAAATTCCTTACTGGGAACACCCTCTCCTGATGAAATCACACATCTAGTTGATAAATAATTAAAGTAAGAGCTGACATTTATATAGCATTTTACATGCATTGTCTCATTTAACCCTCATAATAGCCTTATAAGGGAGACAGCATTCCCAGTTTACACATTTTCAAAGGAGGAAACTGAGAGTCCGTGAGGTTAATTCACCCAGAGACACAGAACTAGGAAACTTTCAGGGCAGAATTTGAATCCAAGTGCAATATTTTAGCTACTATGTCAATTTAACTCTAGTCAGGGCTCTTATTATTATAGTAAATTAGATTATAGGAGATAGAGGGGATCAGAGGAAGAATGTTGTTGAAGGGAAAAACTGAACTTGAGATCAGATAAATAAAGTTTGATTCTTGGTTTTGTAATATGCTAATGATATGAACTTGAACTTAATCTCCTAGAGACTCCATTTCCTCATCAGCAAAGTGGGGTTAATAATGAATATGTATTCATTCAGCAAATCTTTATTAAAGAGACAAGTCTTAGGGGCAGCTAGGTGGCGTAGTGAATAAAGCACTGGCCCTGGAGTCAGGAGTACCTGGGTTCAAATCCAGTCTCAGGCACTTAGTGATTGCCTAGCTGTGTGGCCTTGGGCAAGCCACTTAACCCCATTTGCCATGCAAAAAACCTAAAAAAAAAGAGACAAGTCTAAGACCAGCTTTCTATGAACTACTAAAATATAGGATGTCCCCAAAATCTTAGTGGAGCATTGAGCTATTAAAGTTAAGACATTTGGGATATCCTATAATTACCAAAAAAAAAAAAAAATACACAAAATAGTAATATCAGTGTATACTAGGGAACCATACCAAAAAAGGAGCACCAAAACTTCAAGGTGAGGAGATGAAGGAATTCATGTGTTGAGATCAAATGTCCTTGGTTTATTGCCACTTGTGTCTATTGGCTCATCTCCAACTACCTATGGGGAACTAGAGACTCAACCACTAGAGGAAATAGGTTTAGGAAGAGAGGAGATTAAAAAAAGGAAGTCATATTAGCTAGGTCAAATCCTACCTAGTCTTTAAAGCCCACCTCAAGTGCCTCCTCTTCTTCCAGGAAGATTTCCCTAATTTCTACTCTATATTGATATGGAAATACATCTCTCTCCTCCATACTTAGAATTTGAGGACTTTTCTGATTCACTTGTGAAATCTTAGGTAGCTTTAAGATGAACTTCATTCTCAGGACCAGAAAGCCAATGAGCTCTTCCCTGGTCAGGTCCTATCTACTTTACTATAATCTGAATACATGTTGAGAAGCACAGTGACAACCTGGAAGGCTTGTAGAGGGGGATCCAGAAGAAGACATCCAAGATGGTGATGGGTATTTGGGACAGCCAAGAGAAGGATGTGTTAAAGAAGAAATTTGGGTTCAAAAAGCAGATTAACTTCTGTGTGACCTTGGACAATGGTAGCTATATTTGCAAGTATTTATAGGGTACTTTCAGGTCGGCATTGTGCTTTAAATGTGATCTTTTGCCATCCTTACCACAATCCCTAATTATTCCCATTTTAGAGTTAAGAAAACTGAGACATAGAGTGATCCCCAAGTGATTTGCCCAGGTCACTAAGCTAGTAAGCATCTGAGGCAGGATTTGAAATCAGGTCTCCCTGCTTCCAGATGTATGGAGTTATGAAGAACTGAGTTCAAATCCAGATAACTTGTGTGATGCTAGACTAGTCCTTTAACTTGTTTGCCTTGATTTACTCATCTATAAAATGGGGTGATAATAAAAGCCCCTACCTTCTAGAATTGTTGTGAGAATCAAATAAGTTAATATATGTAAAGTGCTTCTCTTCAAACTTTAATGTATCATATGAATGTTAGCCATGATTTCCATTATCATCATTATTATTATCCATGGGGCCATCTCATTATTTCCTCTCTGTGGGTTTCAGTGTCATTGTATTTTCAAAGAGGGAGTCTTTCAAAATGATTTCTAACTTCCTTTCCAACTCTAAATCTATGACCCTATTAACTGGATAATTTAGCCTGGAAAGGAGAAGACTTGATGATTGTCTTCAATTATTTTAAGGACTGGCATATGTAAAAAGGCTTCCATTTGTTCTGTTTGATTTTGGAAGATGGAATAAAGAGCTAGATAAAGGCAAAACCTATAAAGAGGAAACTTGAATGTAATGAGAAGAGAAGCTTCAAAAGAATCAAGAATGCCCAGAAGTGGAATGGACATCCTCTAGAGTATGTGGGTTACCCTCACTGAAGGTCTTCAGGCTAAGGTTGGATGACTGCTTCTCAAGAATGCATGTCACAGAGTTCTCAAGAACGTACGTCACAGAGGGAGGTTCTGTTCTAGAGTTGATTAAATCTAACCAGCTTTGTGGCACAGTGGATAGAAAACTGGACATGGTGTTCCTGAGTTCAAATTTGACCTCAGACACTTAAAAGCTATGTGAGCCAAGGCAAGATCCTGGGACAAAAGAGTTGGCCACCATTTCCCTCCTGCCCTGATCCCAAAGTAACAAATTCTTACTCCTAGAAACACTTGATAATAATCTGTTTCCTTATTCAGGGCATCTTGTGCCCCAATTTCTTCATATGTTAAATGAGCTGAAAAAGAAATGGTCAACCACTCCAGTATCTTTACCAAGAGAATCCCAAATGAGATTGTGAAGGGTTGAATGACAACTGAAGTGATTCAACAGCAACAAAGGTTAGACTTGACCAGAATTTCTTCACCTGGGGATACAGGAACTTGATTTTTAAAATATTTCATTAAATTTTTTTTATTTTTTTTGCAAGGCAATGGGGTTAAGTGACTTGCCCGAGGCCACACAGCTAGGTAATTATTAAGTATCTGAGATTGGATTTGAACTCAGGTACTCCTGACTCCAGGGCCAGTGCACTGTACCACCTGGCCACCCCCCATTAACTTCTTTTAAATTGGTTTCCTTTGTCATTTTGTTTATTTTGTTTTAATTATTCAAAAATATAATTCTGAGAAGTGGAGAAAAGCTTGACCAAATGTCTTTCTAGGGGTCCATGGTACACAAAAAAAAGGTAATGGATGATCTCTAGGGTTCCTTTTGCCTTTAAGAGTCTCCTGGGGGGGGGGCGGCTAGGTGGTACAGTAGATAAAGTACCAGTCCTGGAATCAGGAGTCCCTGAGTTCAAATCCGGCCTCAGACACTTAATAATTACCTAGCTGTGTGGCCTTGGGCAAGCCACTTAACCTGATTGCCTTACAAAATCCTAAAAAAAAAAAAAAAAAAAAAACTAGATGGAAGAAAAAATTCACCACTAATGTCAGAGTCATCCAGGAGAATTTGAATAGGAGAACTCCTTTGAGGTTATGGGAGACCAGAAAAAGGGGATAACAAGAACCAAGGACAGACATTTTCAATGGGGTGGGGGAGAAGAGGGAACAATTTGAAGGCCACATCACCATCCTCATCCCTACAGTGGAATGCCAATACCATCATTGTTCCTGGATAGGTTGTGTCAGTGCTCCATTCCTATGACTCCCCAGATAAAAACTCCTTTCCCTGACCACTCCTCTCTTGTAAGTATTATCTCTCTTTGCCAAAACATTAGCTCCTGAAGAACAGGAACTTTTTCATTTTTTATATTTGTATCCCCAGCTAATATACTAGTGCTTGACCCATACATAGATTCACAAGGTGAAAAGAAAGAATTAAAGAAAAGTAGGATAGATTCAATGTAGTTTGATGTCTTGGACCATAACTAATCCATAAGTCTCCTTAACTTAAACTCTAGATCCCTTTATCAGTTCTTCTAAAATCCCTTTTTGTTTGTTTGCCTGGTTGGTTTCCCTTAACCTTAAAAAAAAAAGAATTACTACATGTATCTAAGAAGGTATTCACTAGGTGCTAAATTCCTTGGTCATGACAACTTTCCAAATTGTGTGAAGAAGACCAATCTAGGTACCAAAGAGGCCTCTGATTTTAAGGAACCTACAATCTAATCCAGTGGTTCTAAAATTTCTTGAACTCAGAATCCCTTTAAAATCTTAAAAAGTATTGAAGATTCTTTCCAAAAAAGCTTTTAGTTATATAGTTTACATCAATTGATTTGTATCATATTCTAAATTAAAACATTTATTATATACTATTATGTGAAGCATTATTGTTTAATATTAATAATATTAGCAAGTATTAGTATAAAAATAAGGTTAACCTAGGGGACTCTCAGTCTTTACAAACTACTAATTTAGTCAGTGCAGAGGAAATAGTATAGAAATCATGAGATATGGTTTCTAGTCTTGGCATTACCACAGTTACCTCAGTTTCTTCACTTGTAAAAAAACCAATAATATCTGTGCTATCTACTTAATAGAATTGTTATGATAAACAAATATAATTGAGCAGATAAAGGGCTTTGGAAATCTTAATGCAGAAGGCCACTCATCAGCAGATAAATATTTTTGTCTAGAACAATTATCTGCCAAGCCATGTAGGGGATACTGATTCCATGACCTGAAAGAATAATTATTCAAATGAAATCACAAATCTTTGTTACTTGTCTCCCCTCTTCTCAGAAGAATATAAGTTTCTTGAGATGAGGGACTGTTTTATTCTTGTGCCCCAATGATGTTTGGGCACATATTTTAATAAATGCATGTCTAATTTAATTAAATATATAATTATTAGCTATTATATATAATAAAATATGATAAAAGCTATTATTAAACCACCACTGCATTGCCTGCTGTTGTTATTAGTCTTTATTTTCCCTAAAAATGCCACAAAACAAATATGCATCTATATCCCAAGGGCTGCTGGCAACCTTGTGAACCTGTACATTGGCATGGAATTGTAAGCCACTTAAGAGTCTGGTTTTGGAAACTGGAATAGGAAGTAGTTGTTTTAAGGGCTTGCAGGAAAAACTGGGGTTAAAAAAACCCATTAAAGGAAAATTTCTTTTCTTTAACTATCAGAGTGACTGGTACTTTTAGAGAGAGAAAGAATGCAATCCTTCTATATGCTAAATTGAACCAACTAGGAAAATGGTCTGATTTGATTTGTTGCCACCTACAAGTACTGAAGTCACAGAAAAGTAGGCTACACAAGTTAGGAAGATATGAAGCTTATAGAACGGGTAGACTCAGAGTAATCAAGGGAGGTTTGATGGCAATTTAGGGGAAAGTCATTAGTGGAACATCCCAGGAATCTTTCTTTGACTCTATGGTATTCAACATTTTAATTGTTAATATGAATGGAAAGTTTATTAGAGCTGAAGAGTATCCAAAGCAAATGGGTTATCCATCAGGTATCAATCCCTCTTGCCCTGATATCAGACCAGCTTTCTTTTCAAGTAATTCTTCTCTCTGATGGTTTCTTTATTGTCTTTCTCTTGTTCAGTTCTTTGCAGTGTGAGGCAGCCTGCTCATGCTGATCATGCACTTCTCACATATCTTTCGGTGACCTTTTGGAGCTTGGGATTACTACTTACATTTCTACAACATCAACAAAAGAATAATCTTGATGAAAGGAGGGCTTTTGCTCCAGGGAAAAACTTGGGGTCATTAAAAGTACAGTATGATTTTCCCAAAGTCATTTAGCTTGCTCACTTCCTTCTATTTAACTTTGGACCCAACTCATTGTCCATTTTCAGCATCTGTCCAAGATATATGGACCGACATGCCACCTTTATGGGCTGTCTTTTCTCTTTTCAAACCTTCATCACGGATGCCCTTGATGTGTACATAGATTATCCTCATAAAAATTTCATTATACAGATGATTTTTAATGTACATGCTTATTACAGCCTGGATAATAGACATTCTTCAACCACTCTTTTTTTGTATGTGTTTCCTAAGACGATTCTTGTAAGTGATTATGGAGAGAAATATGCTTATAGCCAATATGTCCTAGAGCATAATGCTAGCAACACAATGTCATCTGAAAAAAAAATGACCAAACAAACAAATAAATAAAGCACATTTATTAAGCATTTACTGTGTCAGATACTGTAATAAATGTTGGGTTTTCAAATACAAACAAAAATAAAGACAGTTCCTGCCCTTGAGGATCTTACATTCTAAGGTGGGTTAAAAAAGCAGGGGAAGGGGAAGTTAGTTAGGTAGAGCAGTGGATAGAGTACCAGCCCTGGAGTCAAGGAGGACTTGAGTTCAAACCCAGCCTCAGACACTTAATAATCACTTAGCTGTGTGACCTTGGGCAAGTCACTTAATCCCATTGCCTTGCAAAAATAGCAAAAAAAAAAAGCACGGGATGATAGAGGGTACAGTTTTTGAAGTCTGGAAATCAGGAACTTAGGCAGAAAGGGAAGAAAGGTAGACAGTTTGTTCCCCTGCACAAAATGGAAACCCAAGGAGGAACTTAGCAAAGGGGTCAGATGCTTACCTAGTGGAGTAAGCTTCCAAAGCAAGGAAGCCACATGAATGATTCAATGTTCCAAGATGAAGAAGCCGGAGAAGCTAAGGGAAGTTCCAAGATGAGACAGCAGCTGTGATATTGTTTTGAAGTAGAGAAATCAAGAACAGATCTGACAGGAAAATGGAGCATAAGGAAAATCTTACCGCCCAAAGAGGAAACCTCTTCCATTTGATCTCTGCTCTGAATGTCCTCTTTGTCAGGGTCATTCTCTTTGGCAAACAAAATAATCTCTCTGTTCTGGTCTTGGTTGCTGTTAGAAATTAGTGGGTCATCAAAACCTTCCCTGCTCCTATATTCTTCAAGGAATCTTCTGTAATGTTCACAAATTCATGGGAGATAGCTCATTGGAGCAGGGCCCTTAGAACACTTTGCTCTAATGAATCTAAATGAATCTGACATATATCATATATACCCATGTATATATACATATTCATAAAGTTTATACTTAAGACATTATGGGATCTTATAGTATCAACACAATTCAACCAATTGTAGAAAGCTGTGGTCTGCCATTGAATACTGTGAGAAAGCGTGTCTATTCTTAAGGATACTCTCAATGTACGAGTAGATTATTCTCATGAAAATATTCTCATAGAAAAGAAAGGCAATAGGGAGAAAGTAAAGGTTTATCCTTTATAGATTTCATGACTGAATTAAGAAGTATCTTTTAAGTATTTGGCTTGAGTAAAACATTCTGTTAAAGGCTGGAGAACCGAATAGAAAAGCAACCACAACCCTAGCTCACAAAGAACTCGCACTCCAGAAGGGAAGATAAACCTTAGATTTGCAGGCAAAAGTCAGAAAAAAAGGTTCTTAGAATACAGCAGCAAAGTAGTAATAGATCTTCTCTAATGTCATTTCTACCAATAAAGCCATATCTCTTCTGTTACTGAATCACTTGACAATGCTAAGGACTTCTATTGCGAGACTTTTCTTTTGGAGGTCTTCAATAGTTGTGGATGAGGAGACAGAAGAAATTACCCCTGTAGAGTTCTATAGAGATTTTTAGGTTGTATCTGCACAAGGGTGACTTCCTGAATTATAGTTGGAAGGTTGGACTAGAAGTAAGATTGGCTGTCTGGGGGAATTGTCATCACAGGGACTCTTTAGCTTATCTATCCATTAGTGCTGGTTGGTCAGTGGTTCATGTTGCTCTTGGGGCTTCTGAGGAAAGTGGGTCCTTTCTCCACAAGGTTTGTTGCTCTCAACGATAGTTGCAGGGGACAGGACACAAGCAGGTTTGGTACTTTAGAGGACAATTTTTGTTTGTTTGCTTTTCAAAGCTGTTGAATTTAGGATTATGGGTGAGAGGAAGCAATGATTTGAGTTGGAGGTTTACAGCAGTCCATCTCCCCACCTGTCTCTCCCTCAGGATATCTTAACCCTTTAGTAGAAGATGGTGAAGGTCTGTCTAGACAAAGGCTGATTTGCAGAAGATCTGGTTACTTTAGTGGAATCCAAATTCAATTTGTCAGCAGTTCAACATGGCAGCCCAAGAAAACTAATGCAACCTTAAGCTTCATTGAGACAGTTCTCATATCTAGGATTTGGCAAATACTTCTGATGTGATCATATCTGATGCATTGTGATTAGCTCTGAATGTCACATTTTGGAAAGGTACATTGATTTTATGGAGTGAATCTAAGGAATAATGACAAAGACCATAAAGGAACTAGAGTCTATACAATATAAAGACCAGTTCAAAGAGGTGGGGAAGAAATAAGCATCTATAAAGGACCTACTATATATCAGCCACTGTGATAGACACTTTTTAAAAATATTTTCTCCTTCGAGCCTCACCAGAACCCTGGGAGATAGATACTATTATTATCCTTATTTTATAGTTGAGGAAACTGGGGTAAACAAAGGTTAAGTGACTTTTACAGAGTCACATAACTAACAAGTGTCTGAGGCTGGTCCATGGCCCATAGTCATTAATATCAATAACCTCAGCTGAACTTAGGTCTTTTTGACACCAGCCTCAGTTCTCTATCCATTTGGCCACCAGTTGCCTCAGAGATGGGTATATGTAAACTAAGGCAGCAATTCTCAAAATGTAGTCCAGAGACCTCTGAGTGACACTGAGATGCTTTCAGTAGATTCACAAGGTCAAAATATTTTATTATAATATTATGATTTTTTAAATAAGATAAATATAACATATAAGGAAAAGCACAGGGTAGGAAGAAGAAGGGTCTCAATGATTTTTAAGAGTGTGAAACCACTGACTTAGTGAAAAGATGGTCATATAATATTTAAAGACTATTACACAGAAAAATCTAAATAGGTAAGGGAACTGTAGCACATGGAAGTTTATCCACTTGACCAAGATCATCCCCTGCTAGTAAGTGGCTGACGTGGAATTAGAACCCAGGCTTTCTTATCTCTTAAGTCTCTGTGAGTGCTCTATGAGCTCACCATTCCACACCTCCAAATGGAGGATCCACAGATATATTTGTTGGGATTCCATAGAGAAGATTCTCATTAGGTAGATTTGAAACTAGATTCTAAAGGCTTCTGAGGGTCTTTTCTTAAAAAAATTTTGATTCTGTGACAATGTAGTCTCCCCTCCAGCAGACCTCTCTCAATTTGTTCTTAAAAGTCTTATCCCAGAATTCCAAACTCTTAAAAATAGAGTTCTGCTGATGCTGAGTGAGATGAACAGAACCAGAAGAATATTGTACACCCTAAAAGCAACATGGGGGTGATGATAAACCTTGATGGAATTGATCAATGCAACAATCAGGGACAATTTTGGCCTATCTACAATGAAGAACACCATCTGTATCCAGAGAAAGAATTGTGGAGTTTGAACAAAAACCTTTAATTAAAAAAATAACGTTATCTTATTATGTAATTCTGCCATCTCTTATACTTTATTTTTCTTCCTTAAGGATATGATTTCTCTCTCATCACATTCAACTTAGATCAGTGTATACCATGGAAACAATGTAAAAACTAACAAACTGCCTTCTGTGGGGGGGTGGGGGGGAGGGAAACAACATTGGGGGGAAAATTGTAAAATTCAAAATAAATAAAATCTTACTTTAAAAAAAAAATAGAGTTCTGCCAGTCCCTTTACATTTAATAGTCCAAGGAGAAAATGAGTTTCAAGGAAATCATTTAGTCAAAGAGCATTTTATGAATAATATTCCTCCATTAACCTGACTTATCTTCCCACAATTACACACAAAGTCAGTGGGGAGAAGGGGATACATAGAGATCACTGGAAGAAAAGTGCATATGTATGGAATGCAAATGGTCCTTTCTCTTCTTGTGGCTTCCCCATTCAATTCCTCCTTGGTGCAGCATCTCTAATGGAGGTCTGGTCCTGGTCCTCTCCACAACTCAGCTCCCAGGACCCAAGGGCCAACTCTTGATTTACAAAATCCTCCAGCCTTGCACCTCAATTTAGGCTATGTTTTACCCACTGCATGTTATGTGTCCTCCTGGGTAAGTAGTTTCACTAAGAGATACGGTGGTTCATGAACAGGAGAGGAAGAAGGAGAATTCTCCTAGAAAGTGCCAAAGATGTTTATCTCTTTTCCCATAGCTAGCTCTCTTCTCTAATGCCAAAGGTCTCATTCCTCTAAGTTGGATCATGCTTCAAATTATCCCCTAGAGAAGGTGTGTACATTTTTAAAGAGCCACCAAGGATCCTTCCAGTCTTTTGCCAGCAGTTTAAGAATTACTGAACACTTGGCAATTATTCTCATTTTAACATCACTTCCACCTACCTGAAAGAGAGAGAGAGAGAGATGCTTTTATTGTCCTCATTTTACAGAGGAGGAAACTGAAGCAGAAAGAGATTAAGTCACAGAATTGCAAATGTCAAAGGCCAGATTGAGCTCAGGTCTTCCTGACTCCATGTCTGGCACTCTATCCACTGCATTACCGACATTTTAGCTTAAGGCTGTTTCTGATTTACCCAGTTGTTAGTGTTTCTTCCCCACCCTCCATTCTCATCTAAGAAATGACTTCAAATTTATCTTTTTTTAAAGTTTGCATTTGCTTTTCTCTGCAAAAGCTTTTTGAGAGCTCAGTAATATGTATGTTCCTTGAGGACAGGCTGTGTTTCATTTTTGTTTTAGCATCACCATTGCAACTAGGTTGAAGTAGCTTAATAAGAGCTGGTTGATTTGAATTAAATCTTTAATTGAATGATAGATTTATTGGGATAAATGCAGTGGATAAAATATAGATCCTGGAGTCAGGGGGACCTGAGTTCAAATCTGGCCTCACACGCTTAATAATTACCTAGCTGTATGACCTTGGATCACTTAACTCCATTGCCTTGCAAAAACAAAACAAAACAACCAAAAAAAAAAAAAAACCAAGAAAGAAAATCAGAAAAAATAAAGGTTGCCTAAAGACCAATAGGTATTTGGCACAGGTCTATGCAAAAAGTAGAAGATAAATGTGCATCATGGGGCTCCATCAGGAACACATGTATCCTCCAGATGTTGGAACTCAGGCAAGGATCATTTTTAGCAATCACACAGGACATCAAATGGGCACAAGATCTGATCATATGCTGGTCTGTGTCATTCTTCATGGTCCAGCCCAACCCTTGGGAAAAAAAAAAAAACATTTGCTAAGGGTACTCTAACAGAGGCAGTCCTCCTGGATTTTGGCTTCATCTTGGCCTGAGCTCCCAGACAAAGATAAATGATTGGGGGTGGCTAGGTGGTACAGTGGATAGAGCACCAGTCCTGGAATCAGGAGTACCTGAGTTCAAATCTGGCCTCAGACACAATAATAATTACCTAGCTGTGTGGCCTTGGGCAAGCCACTTAACCCCATTGCCTTGCAAAAACAAAACAAAACAAAGAATAAAACCTAATTCATGACCTGAACATTATTTTGAAGTCAGAAGAGGCAGCATCCCCCTTTGTAGTCCACATTCCAACAAAAGGTTCTTGTCTTCTTTTGCATCTGGGCATTGGAAGTGGCAACAAGACCTCAGTGTAAACCAAGATATATCAATAGGTTTCTTCCTAGGTCTGTTGGCAAAGGAAATGGAGGAAAACAAGACAGAGAGACAAGGGACCTCTGAAACAAGCCAGGAGAAAAACAGAGTAAACATCAGAATGAGAGAACCCACCAATTCTTGGTCTATAGCTATTTCCTTTGCCTTCTTTCCTAGACTAGGAGTTATGATACTAAGGTTCTACCCCCAACTCTCCCATTAATTAACTGAGTGAATTTGGATGATGACAATAATAGATAGTATTTATATAGCCCATTAAAGTTTGCAAAGCACTTTACATATTTATCTCATTTAGTTCACTTAGCAACCATGTGCTGGAGGCAAGTTAAGTATGATTATTTATTTCTTAGTATTGAGAAAACTAAGAGCCAGGAAGGTTATGGTGATCAAATAGCTCTTTAAGAATAGGAACTTTAAAAAGTAGCAAAGCTAAATAAATATCAGAAATTATTAGGATTATAACCATGATGAAGATGGTTATAAGAATGATGATAAAGGGGCTATAGCTTATGGCTAGGAAATAGTATGCTGGAGTGGAAAGAATGCTTAATGTGGAGTCAGAGTTGGTTTACATTCCAACTCCACTATTATTTGCCAGCATGACCTTGTACAAGTCTCTTAGTTTTTCTAGGACTCAAGTACCTCATCTATAAAATAAAGAGGTTGAATAAAGAGGTACAGTGATCCTTTATATCTAGAGCTTAGTTCTATTGAGGGAACAGAAAAGCTAAATGATTGGCTCAAGGTTATCTAACATTCAATGGAGAAGAAAAGCTGGAAGCTACCTCCTTTCCTACTTCTACCTGTTTCATCCGAGCTGAAGAGGAAAGGAACCTTCCCTCTATAGGCAGTAGGTACAGAATTCCTTACACTACTTCCTTGTAGGAGGAACAATGATACAAACCAAAGGATCATACTTGTAGAGTCATAGATATTTAACTACCACTTTATGTCCTTTGAGAGAAAAAAATGAAAAAAGTCAGCCAGTCAACTCTATAACTGAAAGAATCCCCCCACTCCAACATAGCCAACAAGTGATCGTACAGTCCTTGTGTGAAGTCTTCTATTAAGGATAAATCCACCACATTCCAAAGCAGCCTATTCCAATTTTAGTCAGCTCTAATTCTTGGGAAGTTTTCTCTTGATATCAAACCTAAATTTGTGTCTCCCACCCATTATTCCTAGTTCTATGCTCTAGAGGCAAACTGAACAAATCTGATCCCTCTCTCTTCTGATGGTCATTAAGGCACTTAACTAACACATCTCCACTGAGCCTTCTCTTCTGGAGTCTGGACATCTCCATTCCTTTACTCAGGCCTCTTATGGTAAAAGCTCAAGAACCTTTATCATCACTGTGGCTAGGTTTTTCTGGACAACACTCTAGACCATAAGTGTCAAATTCACAAGTGCCGGTAAAACTCCAAGTTCAGTTGAATCAAACTAAACATAATTGATTAAGATATAATTACATGGGGGCAGCTAGGTGGCACAATGGATAGAGCACCAGCCCTGGAGTCAGGAGGACCTGGATTCAAATCCAGTCTCAGACACTTAATAATTACCTAGTTGTGTGACACTGGGCAAGTCACTTAACCCCCATTACCTTGCAAAAAACAAAAACAAAAACAAAAGAAAAAATAATTAAAAGATTAATAGTTAATTAAATCTAAAAAATAAATTTCAAAAATATAACTGATTAATGATTAATAAAATAAATAAAAGTTCAATGCAATATAGATAATAGGAATTTGTGATTATCTAACTCAATATGTGGCCCGTTTCTATTTAAGTTTGACACCATTACTCTGTATTATCCATATCCTTCCTAATTTGTGGTATCCAGGATTAAATACAACATTTCACAGTGATTGGATTAGGATCTAGTACAGTGAGACTACCACCTTATTCCTCCTAGAAACTTTTTTTTCTTTAATTTTAGTTCCAAGAATGAATAAAATTATGGAGCAGCCAATTTTGCTGGTAATCTACCCCATATGATTTTTAGGTAAGTTCCTTAACCACCCTGCACTTCAGTTTTTCTCACAATTAAAATGAGAGGATAGGACTAGATGTTCTTTGGGATTCCTTCCAGCTCTAAATCTATGAACCTATGACCACTGAATTTTTGATTCATTAAAACCCCCATATTCTTTTTTTCAGGAAAGAAAAAGAATATTTAGTTTAACCATGTTCTTCTGAAGTCAATTTCTATAACCCAAGTGCAAGGCTTTACATTTATCCTCATTAAATTTCATCTTATTATGTTCTGCCCTATATTTTAAGCTGTCAAGAGCTTTTGGATACTGACTCTTATCATCTAATATGTTAATTATCGCTCCCAGTTTTATGTCATTTGCAAACTTGATATGCCTTTATCCAAGTAGAAAGGCACCATAGTGTATTGGATAGAGAGCAAATCTCATAACCAGGAAGATCTGGGTTCAAGTTTCTTTCTAGCACATAGTTGACTGTGTGATGCTGGGCAAATCACAAGCTTTCAAGGTTCTAGGTAAGTGTTTAAGACTATAAATTTCAGAGGAGATACCCCCCCTGTATTAGTGGAGGGAATTTCCTTACTGAAGAAAGAATGAAATCACAGGTTCAATTCCTAGCATTATCCATTATCCAAGTCATTAATTAAAAATGTAAAACAGCACAGGGTCAAATAGGGATCCCTGGAGCTCTCCACTGGAAGCCTTCTTCCAAGTGGACATGGAACCATTAAGACTGATTATTCATCTACTATCAGCTAAGCTATTTTTCTTCTTCTTCCCACAAGAATAGTATAAGACAGTATGCCAAAATGCTCTTCTAGCCAAGATGGAGTGTGAAATTCTAGCTTTGGGTGTCACTTCTGCTTGAACCCCTTGGTCTTGCTGGAAGAAGCATGTCTCCCGTAATGTTCTCCTATAAATTATATTCTTTTCTTTTCAAAGACATTCTTAGCAGTTCCCAATTCTGTTCATTGTAAAAGTCAGAGTATAGCTCACCAGAACTGGTCTGGAATTTATCCTACTCATCTGTCCATCCATCCATCCATACGGTAATTCATTGACCTCTGTTTCTTCCCAACTATTAGCACAATACTTTCAGCATACTTCAGGATTTAAAAGTCCCATGGCTGCTCTGTCTTCCAATGGTAGCTCATAACCCTTTTATGCCTCAGCAAATTGATCTTCCTTGAGATTCTCTGTTGGAAAATTTATTATGGTGCAGCCAATCCAATTTAATAAACATTTGTAAATGTCTACTGCCATATGACATGGCACTAAGAAAGAGATCAATACAAAATCAAACAGAGAAGCACCTTCTGCTCTCAAGGAGCTTATATTCTGAGACAATAGTCATCCAAAAGTATTTCTTATTCAGTCTATGTGGAAGGCACTATATTGGAACCACAGATTCAAAGACAAACTCTTATATATATATATATAAGTTATCTAGGAGGTGGTCTTTGAATTTGCCTTGGAAGGAACTTGGGATAAAATAACAATAAGCCCTTTAAAGAGTTGGAAGTATTTTTACAAATGTTATTTTATCTTCACAACAATCCTGGGAAGCAGGGGTTGTTATTACTCCTGTTTCACATAAAAAGAAACTGTGGTAGATGATGGTTAAGTGACTAGGCCAAGGTCAAACATCCAGTAAGTGCTTGTGGATGAATTTGATTTCTTAGAGACAGAGATGAAGAGGAGTAATATTCTAGGTGTGAGGGAAAATTTATGCAAAGGCATAGAGAGAAGATATGGGGTAGCTGGCATGAGGAATATCAAAAAGGTTAGTTTTGACTGAACTAAAGAATACACAACGAAGAATGATATATAATGAAGCTACTCAGAAGATTGGAACCAGATTGCCAAGGGCTTTAAATGCCAATGATCTCTAACTTATCTACAGAGAAGTAAATACTGGGAGATTTGAGAGGGTGAGCCTACTAATATGAGAAGTTCAGAGAAGACTTCACAGAGAGGGGAATGAATAAACAAAGCCTTGAAGAAAAATAAGGAATCTGAAAGGCAGTGAGAAGGAAGGATCTTTTCCAAGCAGAGATTGGGCTTGTACCAAATCTGCTCAATTTGACTTAACTAGATTTGGAGTCAACTTCACAGTATAATCGATCATCAACAGCAGCACATTCAAAGTTTTTCCAACTTGGTGAGCCCAACAAATCTTGCATTCTGTTTTCAATACCTTCTAAAACCCAGGATTATCTCTATATCAAAAGGAGAACCTTAGTGGAAACTTTTTACATGGTAGGTGCTTAATTAAAAAGACCACATTAAAAAGAGATTCATTGAAGACAGACACAGTCTGTTGCAGGAGATAAGACCAAAATGAAGATAAATGGTAGCAAATCCTAATTTTTTTCATAAGTTCATGACATACTTGTATTCTAACTCATGACTGATATTAGACATAGTCTTAGTGTTAGACCTAGAAAATCTTCAATATGTTGCCATATGAGCTCTCTGGGATGTCTAGGGGATTCTGCAGACTAAAATAAATCCTACAATGAAATATGGGTGCTTGAGAAAACTAATGACTATGAACATTTCTGCTCTTACTGAGAGTAAAACTTAGAATCAAAGAGCTCCAGGGTCATTAGAGACAGTAAAGGATACCTGTTTGGGTGATGTGAAACACAGTGATCTGGGAAAATAATTACCTGGACTGTAATCCTGGCCCTTACCAGCCTTGTGGCATCAGGAGAGTAATGCTGGTAATTCTTTAGTAATTTAGTAATTTAGTAATTCTTTAGTTAGTCATTTAACATTAAATCAACATTTTTTAAATTTATTTTTATTAAAGATATTATTTGAGTTTTACAATTTTCCCCCAATCTTGCTTCCCTCCCTCCACCCCCCCCCCCCACCACAGAAAGCACTCTGTCAGTCTTTACTTTGTTTCCATGTTGTACCTTGATCCAGATTGGGTGTGATGAGAGTGAAATCATATCCTTAAAGAAGAGAAAAGGAGTCTAAGAGGTAACAAGATCAGACAAAAAGGTATCTGTTTTTTTCTAAATTAAAGGGAATAGTCCTTGAACTTTGTTCAAACTCCACAGCTCCTTATCTGGATACAGATGGCATTCTCCTTTGCAGACAGCCCAAAGTTGCTCCCAATTGTTGCACTGATGAGATGATCAAGTCCTTCAAGGTTGATCATCACCCCCTTGTTGCTGTTAGGGTGTACAGTGTTTTTCTGGTTCTGCTCATCTCACTCTGCATCAGTTCATGCAAATCCCTCCAGGCTTTCCTGAAATCCCATCCCTCCTGGTTTCTAATAGAACAATAGTGTTCCATGACATACATATACCACAGTTTGCTAAGCCATTCCCCAAATGAAAAACATTTACTTGATTTCCAATTCTTTGCCACTACAAACAGGGTTGCTATAAATATATTTGTACAAGTAATGTTTTTACCCTTTTTCATCATCTCTTCAGGGTATAGACCCAGTAGTGGTATTGCTGGGTCAAAGGGTATGCACATTTTTGTTGCCCTTTGGGCATAGTTCCAAATAGCTCTCCGGAAGGGTTGGATGAGTTCACAGCTCCACCAACAGTGTAATAGCATCCCAGATTTCCCACAACCCTTCCAACAATGATCATTATCCTTCCTGGTCATATTGGCCAATCTGAGAGGTGTGAGGTGGTACCTCAGAGAAGTTTTAATTTGCATTTCTCTAATAATGTAAATCAATATTTTTATAACACATTTGCTTCATGACAAAATACAAACTCCAAGCTCTGTTACTTAACAATTGACTCCCATCTACCTTTACAGACTTTTTTCCCCATCATTCCCTTTATGTACTCTCAATTTCTTTCAAACTGACTTGCTAGCTACTCCTCAAACATAACATTACTTCTCCTACCTCAAATATTTGCCTAGACTACTTTTGAAATCATTTTGTATACACTTTTCATTTGTGCTTTTGTGCCTATGTTATATCTCTTATGTACATACTTGACAAAAATATTAGAATGGTTTGCCATTTCCTTCTCTAGCTCACTTTACAGTTGAGGAAACTGAGGCAAACAGGGTTAAGGGACTTGCCCAGGGTCTCACAGTAAGTATCTGAAGCTGAATTTGAATTCATGAAGATGAATCTTCCTGACTCCAGACCTGGTTCTTTATTTCCTGCTCTACCATGCTGCTCTTTTTGAGGGTAAAGATTTTTATTTTATCTTTTTTATCTCTAGTACCTATATGACTGGCACATGGTAAAGTCTAAATAAATATTCATTGAATTGGATTGAATTCTTTGAGCTTCAATTTCCTCATTCACAAAATGTACATGAAAGAACCATAGATTCATATACATGATTTATCTTATTGGCATAATATTCATTTAAAGATTGGCAAGAAACTAATATTTCAAAGAACTAAACTGCTTCAATGACTTGCCCAAAATCTTTCAGCAAGTCAAGAGCAGAACTAGTACTTGAACTCAGGTCTCTAGCCTATGATTTTCTCATTCTTTCCAATCCACCCTGCTTCCTCAATCTGCCATTCCAGATTTTCATTGCCTTCAGGCACAGGGCTCCAAAACCAGAGCCAACTTGTGGTCACAGGGGTGGAACTGGATGGTGCTCAGGGCAGCCATGCCAAGGTGTTGAATTGAAGAGGCTCATGCCAATAGCAAGGACCAGATGCTAGATTGCAGGAGCTATTCCACCAGCAATGGCATCTGGTGTCCTCTTCAGTTCATTCTGCTCCTACTTACTCAGACAGCTCATCTTCAAACCCACGTCCAATCCCAAGGGAGCCATCTTGGGTCAGGAATTTTACCTCTTTCCTCTTGTCTCTTTGGCCCCTTGGTACCAATGCCCAGTTCCTGCCAACAGTGTTCAGGCTTGTAGTGCCTAACTGTGCATTTAAACAGGATCTGCTAAAACCCTGATTGTTTGTTAATTATAAGGCAGAGAAATTGCCAGGGCATCGAAAGCTACTCCCAATTGCCATATTAATTGTCCTTCGTTATCTCTCCACATAAAAGACCACTTGATAGAGACAAAAGCTAGTTAGCTATTCATTCTGCCATAGCCTGGCTGTGGAGATGAGCAGGGATCCGGCTGGCTTCTATCCACTTCCTTCCAGACACAAACCCTCTCTCATCCCTACAATCCTAGGCCTGGAAACCAGCCCTGGACCTCCATGTCACAGGTGCAGCACAATGGAGGACATAGACATTCAAACTTTCAAACAAACAAGGCCACTCATTCTCTCTTGGAAAAAAAAAACTGAACTCATGAGGGAAGGAGTTTGGAAAAAAGAGATCAGATTTTTTTGGGGGGTGGGGGGAGGTGGGCAGGGACTAGGAAAAATAGCAGGAAAAAGAAGGAAGGAGAGCCAAGGAAATTAAGAGAACTGAGACATGGAGATGCATGTAGAGACAGAAAGAAGAGACAGAAACACTGAAATGAAGCTAGGATGACTAGCAAGAAAGAACAGTGAACAAAATGAGAATTAGAGTCCTATAAACACAATTTGCTTCAAATAGGAAAGGGTTGAAAAAGCAATTAACAGAGACACAATATCTATTGTTGAGGCTAAAGTCATCAGTGCCTGTGAATCCATGAAGCTGTGTTTGGCTATCTCACAAGTATGTTTGAATTTTATAGATCTAATTTTGCAGTAGGGATGCTGGGGATCTAGATATAGACAACAGATGAGTTGATGTTCTGTTGCTCCATCTTGAAGAATATTCATTAATTTATTGCACTCTGCTTTAAGTATTAACAGGTATTCATCATTGACTATAACAAGTATATTTGAATTTTCTCATTGAAAATCACAGAATCATAGAATTTTGAGGGTTGAAAGACTCCTTAACAGCCTAACTCATACATGAAAAGAATTCTCTAACATGCCCAATAAGTGATTTTGTTTGTTCCCCTAGCTTCTGCTCGAAGACCTTCAAGAAAATCTGTTAGTACCAAAAACAAAAACAAAAAACATTAGAATAGTGATTTGGGACAAGGGCTAATTACATTAACTAGGTTAATTTCCAAAGATTTGGGGGGAAATTGCCATTAAATGGATGGTTGGTACATGGATGTCCTAGAATGCTGTGCCAGAAAGATATAATAAATTTGATGGAAACAATGATAAGGATGATAAGACATGAACCAATGCAAAGTGAAATAAACAGAGTCAAAATGCAATAAACACAATGACTAAAGGACTGGAAATAACCAGAAAACAATATAAAGCAAATGTTATAAAATGACTCAGAATTAGCCTGCCTCCACAGGAGAGAGAGGAGCAGAAGTGGGAAGTTCCACATTTTTCTAGGAGTGGAAGATTGCATATATTTCATGTGTTGATTTTTTCAATTTTTTTTTCATCTTACTCTTTTCCTATTTTTCCTTAAAATATTCTTTATTATATGATATGGCTCTTTGGGAAGCACAATAAGAGGGATTTGACGGAAAAGGAATGTAGATAAAAATAATACAAATGATACCAATAAAATTTTTTAAAGTGAATTTTGAAAAAATTACAAAGCACAAGCATAACAAGCATAACCCCTAATGAAAAGATACAAGGATATAGAGGCAGCTAGATGATGCAGTGGTTAGAGCACCAGCCCTGGAATCAGGAGAACCTGAGTTCAACATAGGCCTCAGACTCTTACTAGCTGTATGACCTTAGGCAAATCACTTAATCCTGATTGCTTCACATCCAGGGCAAGCTTCAGTCATCCTAATTCATATCTGGTCACTGGACTCAGATGGCTTCAGAGGAGAAGGTGAGGCTGGTGACTTACCACATAATCTCTCCTCATTCAAATCAAACTCACATACTTGTCATGGCATCACCTCCCTATTGTCATGGTCTTCTTCAAGAATGAAGGACACCCCTTTTTGCTGTGACATGGGACCTTCAGGGTGATTATAGACTAAATTTGATTTAGATATCCAAAGCAGAAGTAGCACAGGTGATATAGGCAAAATTCAGCCCACACCCTGCCCTCCAGATCATCTTGTGACTATAGCAGGAACCCCTCAGCTGGATCTATGCCCCTTTGCTGACTTAGGGCTCCATTGCAATGTCTGGTGGGGGAAAACAAGAAGGTTGAATAAGGTGACCTAGAGACCACAACAACGACCACCTCCCCCATGAAGGCTCAGAGGACCATGGGATCTGCCCTCCAGATCACATGGTAACCATTATCAGTCCTTGTGGAGATGTGACCTTAACTTCAGCATCACCCAGTGGGCAAGAAATCCAGTCAACCTGAAGCAGTGAGGCACCTCAAGAAAAGAAAAGAGTTCAATGAAACCATCATCATGATCAACATCTCCCTTGGGACCCCCAAGATCCATGTGAGATCCATCATGAATAGCAGTTCCTCAAAATTCATCCGCTCTGCCTATCACCCAATCCTCCACCATCAATGAAGGGAGCCACCCCTACACTCCCATTTCCTTAGCAAACCCCAACTACAGTAACCTACTAAAGCACCTAACCATGCCAAATGGTTCAACTTAAAAAACAGTAATGATTTTATCAAGTGAAAATGACATTAAAGAAATTAAATATGTTGGCAAGGAACTGGAGATTGGGAACATACCCATCAACTGGAGAATGGCTAAACAAGCTGTGTTATCTGATTGTGATAGAACACTACTATGCTATAAGACATGAGTTGGTTTTAGAAAAACATGGAAAGATTTCCATGAAATAGGGAAGAGTGAAACAAACAGCTGGAGACACTAACAACAATATTGTTCAAAGAACAACTGCAAACAACTAAGTTATCCTGATTATTATAAATACCTCAATTAACTACAAAGGACTTAGGAGAAAGAGCCCAGGCCACCTCCAGAGACATAACAGATAAACAGAAGAATTCATAGTGTAGTTTTACATATATCTATATCTATGCATGTTTGTGGATATACTCACACACAAGCATACACACACACACACACACACACACACACACACACACACACATATGCTAGATGGTAGATGGTAGCCTTCTCTAGTGTGGGGTAGGGAAGGAGGGAGATAGTTTGGAACTTAAAATGTACGAAAAATAAATTTAATTTTCAAAAAAAAAGAATGAAGGACAAACATCATTATCATCATCATCATGAGGAGAATCACAGAATCTTACAATTTTGAGAACTTAGAGAGACCTTAATACTCATTTAGTCTAATCCATATGTGAAAAGATTTTCCCACCATACCGTACTCAATAAATCCCCTGAACTCTTTTGCAGAGTTGAAGCAAGGAAAGTCCATGGATGTGAACCATTGCATATGTTAGCTGATAGTTTGTTTTTTGTTTGTTTGATCTGTATGTATGTGTGTGTATGTTGATCTGCTATGCTAGTTTTTTCTAGTGCTACTGTTATTCTTTTAAAAATCATTTCTATTGTGATGGCTCTTTGCTGTGGAGCAGGGGGGAAAAGTGATACAAAATGAAATTTTGGTGCTGCAAAATCAAAAGATGTATCTATTTAAACAAAAAAATGAGGATACCTTAGTATTATAACAACAGAAGGGAACTTATGAGAGTAATGAAGATGAGAAAAGGCCTTTCCTCAGGATCAGTTTACTCCTGATTCTTAGACCAAGTCATAAAAAGATGGCTTAGAGCTAAGATCAGGGATACTTATATGAACCATGGAACAGAAGCTCTGGAATAGGTATAGCTCTGCTCTTAGATAGTCCCTGATCAAAAACTTTCAATAGGTCACCATTTTCAACAAAATAAAGTCTAAATTTATTAGCCTGGCAGTCAAGGTCTTCTGCCATCTGGCCAAAATAATCCTGGATACCCTCCTAGTCTTAGTTTTCATAATTTCTCAGTTCTAGCCAAGCTAGATTGTTGCTCAGATCACATTTTCCCTGGAGCCTTCATTAAGTTGTTCCTTGTCCCTTCCTTCTTGGTGCATTTTCTATATCCTATTCAACTCTGTGAGCAGAGGGGCTTCATCTTAATAACTGAATACTTATCATGTGCCTGGTCTGTGCTGTATTTTTAAAAATCTTTTTTCCTTAGCATCTAACCTAGTCTTGCCACAGTAAACATTTTCTGAATGCCAGGTGTGAGGCACCTAAGTGGCTCTCTATATATAGAGGACTGGGTTTGGAGTCAGGAAGACTTAAGAGTTCAAATCCAGACTCAGTTATTTACTAGCTCTGTGTTCCTAGGCAAGTCACTTCACTTCTCTGTTGGTTTCCTCAATAATAAAAGGGAGATAATAGAACCTACCTTTCAGGATTGTGAAGAGAATCAAATGAGATATTATCTGTAAAGTGCTTACACACCTGGCCATATTGGAAATGCTCTTGTAAATGTTTATTCCCTTTCATCCAACCCTCTCCCTTTGCACTTTCTCCATTAAATGCATATGAATAAATTGTATTATTGAATGAACTCCCTTCTTCAGTTGTATCACCATTTTTGGAGCCTTGGGAATCTCTCTAAGCATTCTCATTCTTGTTTCATAGGCAATGGCTTATCCATAATTCTTTAAACCTTTCTCCCTACCACAATATAATACACTCTCATTAACTGATAGTGTGGCTATCCTCCCTACCTCAGGGATATAAATGTGGAGGACCATACTGTCCCCTGTTCTAAGTGGTGTGAGGGGCACAGGAACACAAGACACAAACTCTCCTTTCAAGGAATAGATAGTGGAACAGTGGAGACAAAGCTAACACACATGAAGCAGCTAACAACCACAATTAACTTCTGAATTCTGTGAGCAAATCAGTACAGTGGTTGAGAAAACAGAAAGGACAAGTGGACTTCACTGGGACCTTGAAGGATGCAGGTCAATCTAAGTGTTCAGACTCAGACTCAGACTCAAAACAAAATGAGTTACTTGTAGACCATATAACACATAACAAAAAAAGTTTATCTAACAATAGCTTGGAAAGGATAATCAACAAAGTTACCAGTTTTGACTGGTTGATACAGATCCCCTTGCTTTTGTATTTACCATAGTAAAACATCTGGCCAGAAAGATAAGGTAACAATGGTAACAGAATCCATCAACCCCAAGGAGTAACTGACTTCTGAACTGGGTTATTTTTTGATACCTTAAGTGAATAGAAAGTAATTGCTTGTCAACATTTTAAACCTTAGACCCCTAGACAAGTTACAGCTCAAGAATGATTCCATTTCCCTTTCAAAGAAAAGATATTAATCTAGTCTTTATGGTACAAATTTTATTAGATACCTAATAACTAAGCCAATGTAGCAGAGACTTCCCAGTCCCTTTATGTGCTTCTACCATAGAGATTTGAATAGGCAAAAATTAAAGTGAAGGGGGTTCAGGTAAGAGAAAAAAATATAAGGAAAAGTGCAAGTGTGGGAAGGAAAATGGTATGTGTGTGAGAGTAATGATGATGATGAAAGACATACAGCATTTAAGAATTTTCAAAGCACTTTAATATGTTACCTTATTTGACTTTAGCTAGATCACATAATGAATAGAGTACCAGCCCTGAAGTCAGGAGGACCTGAGTTCAAATAGGTCTCAGATACTCACTAGATGTATGAACTTGAGCAAGTCTTTTAACTCTGATTGCCTCACATCTAGGGCCATCTCCTGTCACCCTGGTTCATATCTGGACACTGGTCCCAGTTGGCTCCAGAGGAGGAAGTGAGGTTGATGACTTCTCACAGCACCCCTTCACTCAAAGCCAATTTACATGCATGTTATGACATCACCTCCCTGATGTCATGATCCTCTTTGAGAATGAAGGACAATTATCATTATCACCATAACCCTCTGAGAAAGGTACTACTATTCCCTTTTTACAGATGGGAAAATTGAGGCTCTTAAAAGTTAAATAACTTGCCCACAATAACACAGTCAGATCTCCCTGACTCTAAATACTGCACTCTATCCTGTATACCATCAGAAAAAGTTGGTAAAATCATGAATTGGAGAGCACCCCTAAGAGTCAGGCAAAGGAATTAAGAGCTGAATCTCCTATGAGCTCCCATTATCTCTAGATCCTAGAGAGGAGTGGATGATCCTCATGGTTCTATTTTTGTGGCTGAGTGATTTAGCATCTCAAGAAGGTAGCAAACAGGATGCCCCGGAAGGGTCCTCTGTGTCCTCCCAGTGTCCACAGTCCCTGTCCCAGCCAGCCTGGTCTATACTGAATTCACCTTGTCTAGAAGAACTCAATCCAGCTAAAATATCATTTGCACTCCCTCCATCCTGGAGCAGAGAGGGGAATTAAACCATTCTGTTCTGCCTTCGGGTTTCATTGACTTCTGGCAAAACATGCTGTCCCAGTTCAAAGGGAGGAAATCATAAGGGGCTTAGAAGGCTCATTGGACATCAAAAGGTTGTTACAAAACAGCATCCTGATGAGCTAATTGTAAACGGATCCCAGGCTTACGGGTTACATTTCCCATGAAACATATGGGTTTGCAAATTAAGGGAGAGAGTGCTGAGGACAAAATGTGTCCTGGGCTTTGTTGAACCCCAAATATTTGGAAAATAATTCAAGACATTTGTCCATGATGACGTCAGCTTTCCCTCTTTGTTTTTGTCCTGGGAGCTGATCATGAGGTCATTGGACTCCCAGTGTCTCCAGGAGGAGTAATCTACCCTAAAGCTGCCCATTAGAAGGAATGTAAATCTGCAAACCAGTCCAATTGCTTTCCAACACTGCCAGAAGGGATCTAAGAAAAACTGGCACCCAGAGGCAGCTGCAGACCTATATTGAAAGCACCCTCCCAAAGGAGCCCACTCTGTGACAGCTTCATCTCCAAGCCCACCAAATAATCATATAAAATGTCCTCCATTGTGCACACATTTTCTCCCTTTATTAACCCAGGTCCATTTCCAACTGTAGTTTCTTTTTTTTTATTTTTTTTTCCAACTGTAGTTTCAATGAACACCAAGTCCCTTTCAAGGCAAAATGCATCCCAGCTGATTCACCAGGAGGTAAGTTTTTTTCCTTTTTGTTGTAAAAAAGTATGCCTCAATCTGCATGCAGACACCATCAGTTCTTTCTCTGAGGATGAATAGAGTTTTCATCACAAGTCCTTCAATTTTGTCTTGGATCATTGTACTGCTGAGAATAACTAAATCATTCACAGTTGATCATCTTAAAATATTGCTGTTACTTTGGACACAATACTTTGCATTGGCTTCTTCTCTAAGTCTTTCCAGGTTTTTCTGAGAGCATCCTATTCATCATTTCTTGAATCATAATAATATTCCATCACAATAATATACCACAATTCAGTCGTCCCCTAAGTGATAGGTATCCCCTCAATTTCCAATTCTTTGCCATCAGGAAAGAGCTGCTACAAATATTTTTGTATATGTATTTTTCTTTTTTATCTCTTTTTTTGGATATCGTCCTACTAATGATATTTCTAGATCAAAGGGGTAGGCATGATTTTATAAATCTTTGGACATAGTTCCAAATTGCTCTACAGAATGGTTGAATCAGGTAACAACTCCACCAACAATGCATTAATATCTCATTTTTCCCCACATCCCCTCAAAATTTGTTGTTTTCCTTTCCTGTCCTATTAGCCAATCTAATAGGTATGAGGCAGTTTGTCAGAATTGTTTCAATTTCCATTTCTAGGAGATAATTTTCAAGATGGGCTCACTATTTCTTCAATTGCAGTCTTTTTTGTTTTTTTGGCAAGGCAGTGGGGTTAAGTGACTTGCCCAAGGTCACATAACTAGATAATTAAGTGTCTGAGGCCAGATTTAAACTCAGGCCCTCCTGACTCCAGGACTGGTGTTCTATCCCCTGTACCACCTAGCTGCCTCCAGCCTTATTTTCAAAAACTTTAGAAAAATTCAGAATGACATCTCAATTGTAAGCCCTCCACTGGTTGTTCCATGCTCTTGGGGGGGGGAGCAGGAGTGAAAAGAAAAACGCAAGAAAGACTATTTAGAGATACTGAAAGTGAAGCATCCTTTTTAAAGCCAACTATATTATGGGAAAGTGAATTGGTCACAGAGGTAGGAGGTATGATAAAATCTTCTGGCATCAACTTTATCTGTAAAATGATATAACTAAAGGAGATGATCCCAGAATCAGATCATTTTAAAGCTTAAACCCATCTTGTCCAGTCAAGATGAGAGAGAGTACACTGACCCTAGAGTGACAGGACTTGGATTCAAATCCATTTTCTGGTGATTTTGAGCTGGATCTGTTTCTTCTATAAAATGAAAAGAATGTTGAACTTCAGCCCTGGATGTATGATCTTAGGATTCTTAAAGAGACAAGAGAGGTAAGGGTTTGATTGATTTTGATTCTACCACTAATTTCACAGTTCTTTGTATCATTCTGAGTATGAACATTCATTTTTTTTCTATAGTGGATCTAATCTCCTGACCAGCTGTGAAGTGTTGCTATACCCATTAACAACTTCTTGTAAAGAGTGAGGGCTGTTTTGGGGCCTGGTTATAGGTTGATCATTTTTATCTCATTGAAGAATGATTGAGGAGATTTGGGTGTCTCAAGACTCTACTGGGTCAGAACCACCCACTTCAAACTGGGTCTAAAACTGGAAATTTTCTATGAAATTAACTTTAACTTTATTTGCACCTAATCCTACCTGTGGTATCTGAATAGATTCTAGAGAGCATTCTGTACTTTCTTGATGTCCATTGCACCTTTTTCTCCCAGGGAGAAGAATCATGGAAGAAAATAATTGCACACTCTGAATTCTTAACATTGGGCTCAGAGATGGCTTTGGATAACACAGTCTTCCAGACTTAACAAGGACAAAGATGCATGCTGACCTCAGACCATTTGTAGCCTTACTAAGAAATTACTTCCTTTGAATGTCTCTGCCTTCCTTCTCTTCCTTCCCCCTTCATCTGCTCTCCCAGTTTAATATGAGCTCCAATCATAGGTCAGACAGACAGATGCGTAGCTGCTATAATCCAGAGAGCTACAGAACTTGGTCACTGGGCCCAGGTGAGATAGTTGCAGGTATTCGGAAAGGAGCCATGCTAAGAAACAGTCTTGATTTCAAAACTTCCACAGAGTTATTTAAAAAAATGAATTCACCCTAGTCTTCATGGTTCTCTGAGATGGAAAAACCTTTCAAACATTTTAATAACATTTCTTCTCCTAGTTAACAAAAACACTATCCTCACCTCACCTTAGCCTCTACAATCAAGAGAAGAATGATTTTTAAGCTAAAGGATGATTTTTCTCCCTAGTTATCCTCAGGCTTTTGACTCATCTTCAGAGTAACTAAAGGGAAAAAAGGATCTTGTAATAATTCATCAGTCTATCACCCTAGAGATAGAGAGCATAGAATAGCCACCATCTTGGATCTTCCAAAGCTCACAAAGCCCAGGTTGGCATCTCTGCAACAGTCACAGATGTCAGGCATCTTGTGACTGGGACTGATACACTAGAGTTTGATTTACTTGGCTCCAGCCCACAGGCAAAAGGAGAAATTGGTTGGCTCCAGGACAGATTGCTCCTCTGAATGTACACACTGTCAAACGGGGCTTGAAATCAGGAAAGAAAAATCAACCTACTTTGGCAGAATAAGACCTGCTTTCCTTCCTTTAACCTGGAACCCAAAGTCCAACCTCATCCCCATCCCCATCCCATCAGACTTCTCACCACCACCACCATTATTACCAAAAAAACAAAATGTCACTGTCATTCTGATTACAAAGTAATTTTGTTAAGTTTTCTTCCAGGCAACACAGTACACATGAAGGCCAGAAACTAAAAGGTAAAATAAGCAAATGGCTTGATATGGGTCATTGTAGGAGGGTGGAATCTCCCAAAGATACAGGGGATAGGATTTCAATTGGAAGACTAACCTTGCTACATTTTACTGGTGCTATTTGGGTTATTATATGTAACCTAGTCAGGTCTCAATTTCCTCATCTATAAAATGAGGATTTGGACTAAATTACCTCCAAGGTTCATTCCAACTCAAAAATGTATGATACAATAATTCAGTGTAATCCCTGTGAACCTTTGAAATGAACCTTAGAAATCATCTTCATTTTCTATATTAAAAAATTGGGGCTAAGAAGAGGGAAGGTATCTGGCCAGCATCATACAGATAGTATGCAACAGAATCAGAGATTGGACTCAGTTCTCCTGACTTTATTTCTGTCATTCTTTCCAATTCTCCCATTTAGTGATGAGGAAACAGAGACATCAAGAAAGGACATCACATGTCTCCTCATTCCCACTCTGATATTCTTTCCTTTTCTTGTAAAAATAATTTTAAATTAAAAGCTCAAAATTGAATATAAATATAACCAGCTAACTTTGTTTAGTAACTATTTACATTTAAATTAATTCAATGCATAAAATATCATGCCAACACTTCGGTCTCTTTGAAGGCCACATAAGTATTTTTTGTCCATTCAATGATTTTATTTTCTTTCTTATATGTATTTTGATTAGTGTATACTGCATATTTATGCTTTTTTCTTTGGTTTATTTCATAGAGATATTTCTGTGTTTCTTTGCATCTTCATACTCATTAGTCCTAATGAATTGTATTGCATTACATTGCATTAATGTATCTCATTTCATTTATCTCTTATTGTTGGGCATTAAGTTAGCCCAACACCACCTTTTTTTCTTTTTCTTTTTTTTTGCAACTATACATATTGCCCCTATGAAAATTTTGGAATAGTCATCTCTTTATAATGGTTGTTTCCCTTGTTAAGATTTTTAAGGTCTATTCAGTCCAGAATTCTTCTCACCACAACCTGTTAACAACAAAGACTCAAGTTTACACCTATGTAAATCTTCACCAAGAAAAAATATGCTTTGGCCATCATTACTTGTAAAAGTGAGTTTGAGATGGACCACAGAAGCTATCTCTGTGAAAATCATCTCTACCTCTTCATGTGAACCCATGTATATACACTTGTGGTCATATTGACTTCCAATATCAGAACATAGGATTGAACCCCAGCAAAAGAAACCTCAAAGGCTGTCTAGTCCAACCTCCTTATTTTTCAGAGGAAGAAACAAAGTTCTAGCAAAGTTAATTTCCCCAAAGCACACAGGTAGAAAGTAACAGAACCAAGACAGATCTTTCAACACTCATTTCACTGCACTGTAGTGATCATGTAGCTGCTGTAGCTTAGTGAAAAGTTATGAGCATTTTTTATACTGTGTTATGGAAATACTTTATTCCACAAATTAAAAAATAAAATAAAATTTAAAAAAAAATTTTTTAAAAGCATTATGGATTCAGGAATCAGTAGAGTGAACATTGACAATCCCACAACTGTATGACTTTAAGTAAGTCATATCTCCCTGAGCCTCAGTTTCCTTGCCAGTAATAGAACAGAACTATACTGGAAGGCCTTTGGGACCCTTTCCAACTCTAATGCTATAAGGCTTGAATCTTATGAACAAGAATGAGGCTATTTTTCATGAGGCCAATATGGATGGGCAGTGCTAAGGTAGTAAGGGTTAGCAGAACCTCACCACAGCCTTTTCCTGGTGACTTCTGTTAGAACAGTAGGGATTTCAAATTACTCCCCTGGTTCCCTGACTACTGTTCAGACCCTACTTAGCAATTCATCAGAGCAACTAGACCCAGAGGGCTCTTGAGAGGGCTGGTTACCATCCGTGGCTGTTCCAGCTCCTCATCACACTCACAGGTGGCATTCAAAAGCTGTTCACCAAAAGCCACAATTTGATGAGCCCTGGGAGTCTGGCACTAGCAGGCAGGAAGGCTTTGCTTATGTGATCTCATTTGTTCTCCTATAACAACCCTAAGAGGGAGGTTAGAATGGAGCTAGGAGGAGGCTGGACAAAGCAGGTGATCACCAAGAGGCCCAATTCAATCCACTGGAAATATATGAAATGCCTTCAGTGTGCCAGAAGCTGGAGAAACAAAGACAAAACAGAATAAAATTGATAATGATGATGATGGTGATGATGATGATGATGATGACAAAGATGATAATGATAGACACTATTTCTCTTCCTTCCAGCAATGGAAGCAATACTTTTTAATGCTACTTTTAGTAAGTGTATATTTGCTTTCCAGGGATATAAGTATTTATTTTGTAAGAGGTCACATGTCACGAATAGCCACAAAGGCAAACAGCTGAATGATAAACAAATAGGAATGAAAATTCTAATCTTTGCTTAGTGTAGATGTATAATTTACCTTGACTCTGGGTCAAGGTAAATTGGATCAGAGATGGAAGGAATCTTAGACATCTTTCCAATCTCCCTGTTTGACAGATGATGACTGAATCCCAGATTCATTCAACATCATACAGTTAGGACATGCAATGGAAGGAAAGTGGGATTTGGAGTCAGAGGACCTGGGTTTGAATGGAAGCTTTCTTTCACTCTGACTTTGGGTGAGTTACTTACCATCTCTGGCCTTCAATTTCCTCATTTATAAAATAAGGGGGTTAAACAATGGCTTTGAGTTCCTTCTATCTCCAAATCTACTATTCTCTAGCTTCAGAAGTCCCTCATAGCCCTAAATCTATGAACCTTTCATTCTGAGTGGTGGTGTGGGTCAATCAATATTAAGTTTCTACTATTTAAGCAATGTCTAGACAAAAAAAAGGCAAGGAACTCATATTGCAATGTGGAGATAATATGTAAAAAAATTATATATATATATATATATATATATATATATATATATATATATATATATATATATGCCATAAATGGAATGTCAACTCAAAAGAGCCAAGATTTGCTGGGTTCCTGAACCTCTTTGGCTAACTTTGACTGCTGAAGTATATTCATCTCTTCTCAGTATCCTTATTTACTCTCTGCATTCATAATCAGTGGAAATACTAAATTTCATTTCAAATTTACTAAAAGAGAATATGTAATTTTTTTCTTCTTCCAATTTGGCCAACACCATGATCCAAGGAACCTAGGTTAAAGACCCCTTTGAACAAAGGTCTTCCTGATTATTATTCTTGAGTATTTTCAATATAGTGATAATTGTTTGATTGGAGAACAGCAAAAATTTGGAGAACATCAAAAAAAAAAGAAAAGAAAATGAACTAAGAACACTCAGGGACCAAGGAATCCTGAGTTCTTGTCTCAAGTTGGATAGTATTGAACTTGATGATTTTCCTCTCTAGGCTCCAGTTTGGTAAAATGAAGAGGTAAAAACAATGTGTTGTAAGGTCTTTTCCTGCTTAAAAAGTTTGTGATTACAAGAACTTGACTTAACTGATAACCACCATGACCTAATTAAAGTTTATTCATACAAGCCAATTCTTTTAAAATTTAATTTAAAATGTATTAATTTTCTACTATTATAAAATACAATAGAAAGTGCTAGAGATAGAAAGATAAAAATGAAGTAATCACTTGCCCTTCCTGGGCCTCCATTTCTTCATCTGTGACATGATGTAGTTGGATTAGATGACCTCTCAGGTCACTTCCAGGTTTAAACTGATAATCCTGTGATTCAGTCTTACTCTCAAGTCACTTACAGTCTACCCTAGGGAAGAGACACATGAACCCAGAAATCCTCATGTGCTTTCTATCCCAGAATCTATGCTCCGAAGAGGAAAAGTCAATTAGTGAATAATCATTTCTTAAATATTTTCTGTGTCCCAGACACCCTAATAACCACTGGGGATATAAGAAAAGCAAAAACTTGGGGTCTCACTAAGTAACAGATTCAGAGCTCAGGAAGGTAAATCTCAGGATGCATGTCCCTCCTCTTTCTGACCTCCATATTCTCTACCCACCCACAGAAAGAAGTTCCTGAAAGAAGCAGCTGCCACCCTCCCTCCCCAAAGCCACTGCCTCTGCCTTTGGGTTCCCACAATCTGATTTTAATAAGGAGGAAGGAATAAGCAGCAGGCAGGAGCCTAATAGCCTTCACTAAGCAATTTGGAGCAAGCCGTGTCAAAGAGAAAGATTTCTAAAAATAATAACAATAAGCATAATATCACAGGGACCTCCATTATAACACAGCCCAGTTGGCGGCAGGCCTGGGTTTCCAATTAAGATGATAGCATCTGTACCATCATAATCCTAGAGGTTGTAAACTGTGTCGCACTGTTCCTCTTCAGAATGAATTCAAGAGTCAGCTGGTCATAATTTATTGAATGCTGCCTTTTCCACCCTTTATAGACATCAGCACAGACTCTAGTTTGACTGCAGGGTGGTAGGGTTTTACTTCATTGGTCCCATAGAGAATGATTGGGGGGAGAGGGAAGAGAAAACACACACACACACACACACACACACACACACACACACACACACACAGAAACACACACAAGAATCTTATAGCAAGATCTTAATAAGGAGGCTAAGATGAGAAACTGTAGATCTTAGGCTATTTTTCCTGGGTTTTGATCATTGATTGCTTATTCAATTAAATTCAGCAAGCATTGATTAAATGCCTGGCAGCAGGACAATGAGCCTTGAAGCCAGAAAAACCTGGCTGAAAATGCTGAAAATATACTAGCTGTGTGACCTTGGACAAGTCCCCATCCTCTCAGTGCCCCTGGCAACTAGCCAAGGCTCTAAGATAGCAAGTCTGGAGGGACATTGGGAGAGAGAATTCCTTGCTGAATATTCTCTAAATTAATGAAATCACAGTCTCAGTTCTCCCCATTTCCTACCTTCTTAAAAAATAGAAAGTGCTCTATTTGATCATGATATCCTTAAAAAGGACAAATCTCTCTATTCTGAATGGGCAAGACTATTATCTGCCTGAATCAATCAATAAATATTAAATGCTTACTAAACACACTAGTTCTGTATCATAGCATTTATGATTCCTTCAGCACTAGGATCTTGAGATTCCCTTCAAAGTATGGTTGGCCAGTGGACAATGATAAGAGTTAATTCTCCTCATTGAGGCATTTGATTTTCAAAAATTCAAGTACACACATGATTTTATTTATAACTTCCTTTTCACTTTCATGGTGGCAACTGTGCACATTCTTGGCTATAAGTAGAAGGAAAAAAATGAGAGACATCATGTGCACAAGTTTGTGGAGCAATTGTTATCCTATGAAGCTTGTCACCGGTCTTGTTCATCTTACCATTGTAAAGACCTCCCCGTGCATTCAGAGTATAGTTTCCTTGTTTATCTTTAAAATTCAAGTGTTGCGTGCCCCTGAAAGTATAGTGCAAGTCCTTTGGGTTCCAAGACCAAGCATACAAAATCAGTGATGTGGCATAGTGAAAAAATAAAGGCATTGATGGAGCAGCGAGGCAGAATGTTGAGGCAATCATGGATCTAATGCACACCTTTTGAGGCAAAGGGTTCAAGGCTGTGGGAGGAGAAGTTGTCTCTGACATCCTGCAAAAGCCAGGAGCTGACAAATGAAGAGGGAGATTCTCAGAAAAGATGTAAAGGCTCAGAAAAGTCTTCAGGATAGCAAAGATGAGGATATTGAATAAGCTCCCAAGAATGTGCTATTTATTTTCCAACTTTGAAGGGTCATTTGACATCATTGATCAGCTGACCAATCTCATCATCAGTCACAGACTCAAGGTTAAATGTCAGCTCACCTGCCCTCCCTCTAATACCCTTAAGGATATCAAATGAAAACATATGTCACTAATAGATCATTCCAAGATGGTGCACATCCTTCACAATCTCTAATACCAGTTGTGAAGGAAAGTGTTGGAAGTGATGTCAAGACCTTGCCAATCTTGGTGTCTTCCAAAAATAGTGACTAAAGCCCCAGCAACTTCTCGCTGGGTTTTCAGAAGTTGGCCAAGATAGAGAAGGTTACAGGAGTATAGTATATCATAAAATTTCCTCACACTGCCATCTAACACAGTAGAAAGTACAATATAGGTTTTAAAATGTTTTAGTTTAAGAATTAGTTTGCCTATAATAATTGTGGCATACATTTCATGTGTTATGAAAAGTGAATGTTGTCTGAAATCAATTTTTATTATTTAGTTATTAGCACAAAAGGTCACAGAATTCTAGAGAAAAATGTTTTACACGTTACCAATTTTATTTTTGGTTATTTCATGATTACTACATTAGGATTATCAGATTATCAGAATTAATGTTTTGTTATAAATAATTTTATGAAGAAAAATGAATTTTCAGTAATCACTATCAAAAGATTACAGTTTTAGGGGGTAGCTAGGTTGCATAATGGTTAGAGCACCAGCCCTGGAGTCAGGAGGACCTGAGTTCAAATCCAGAATCTGACACTTAATAATTACCTAGGTGTGTGGCCTTGGGCAAGCCACTTAACCCCATTGCCTTGCCAAAAAAAAAAAAACTAAAAAAAATTACACTTTTTAGTGGTTGCAGGAACCTAATCCCCTATATCCCATAAGTTCATTGTATCAACATTTCCATCTTTTACTTTCATGCCGTTTTCTAGGAAAAGTTGAGGATTGATTGCAATTTGAAAATTTGTCATCAAGACCCTCCAAAAAAATCAGGGCTCTTTCTTCATCCCAACCTAAGATCATCCCCATATCAAGTACCCAGTGCCATTAAGCTCTCCCTTGGCTACCAAGCCATTAGTTCAGGGTCCTCCTCCCACCTCCCTGAGCATCATCTCTGCATGCTTGTGCTGAGCCAAACCTGTTCTCATTGTGAATTAACTGCTGTGAGCTGGAAAGAGTGCAATAGATTCAGCTGTTGAGTAAGTTTTGTCAATGAGGAATGGATTATTCCTCCTAAAGAGTATTTGGTTTAAGGCACTGCCCCCTGCGGAAATGAAAAGAGGCATATTGAAATAGGAGAAGGCAACTAGGAAAGTCAGGAGTTCGGACTTTTGGAACAAAGAAGTCCTCCCCAGTGCTCCTTGAGTTACAATTACCTCTCCATGGTGCTTGAAGACAAGCAACACTTTTTCTCAGGGAAATAATGCAAGCATTACTTCCTTCAATTAATAAATAAGTTTATTATTTTTCACACTTATATTAAATAAGCTTATTATTTATCACTTCCCTAATGCTAATGCCTGCCCTGTTAATGATCTCAAATTTGTCTTGATTATATCTTGTCTGTATATAATGTGTATAGCATATATTCTATTAGATTGTTAACTTCTTGAGGACAAGGACTGTCTTTTATCTTCCTTCTCTCCCTACCACTTAGTACTGTGTCTGTCATATTGTCCAGTCATTCACTTGTGTCAGACTTTACTTGGCTCCATGGACATTTTCTTGGCAAAGAAACTAGAGTAACTAGCTATTTCCTTCTCCAGTGTGTCCCTATTTTATAGATGAGGAACTTAGGTACACAGAGGTTAAGTGACATGGCTAGTAAGTACCTAAGACCAAATTTAATCTTGATCTCAAGTCTCAATGCTCTATCCTCTTTACTACCTGGTTTCCCTATGTGGCAAATGATAAATGATTTCTGAAGGCAACTAGGCAGTGCAGTAAATAGAGCATTGGACCAAGAGTCAAGACACCTGGTACAAATTCACCTTCAATTACATATTAACTGTATAACCCTGGGTAAGTCATTTCACCTCTGTTTTCTGCCTATTTTCTCATTTGTAAAATGGGGGCACATGAGAAGGAAATGATGAATATTCTAGTATTTTTGCCTAGGAAATACCCATGGGATCATGTAGAGTCAAACAAGGTTGAATGACTGAATAAAAAAAAAAAAATGACTAAGTCCCTGTGCTGGACTCTAGAATAAAAAGACAAAATAAAATATGTCCTTGACCATAGATAGTTTATGTTTGTCAGGGGGGAACTCAACAAAAATTCACCAAGAAGTAAATATAAGGGGATCCAAAAAGGCAGAGAGCACTAGCTGGGTAGGAGGGGTGGGTCATAAGGTATGACTTCCTGGAAACAGAGTGCCCAGAGTTGAAGCCTAGTAGAACATCAGGATCCTAAGAGACATTAATGAGAAGGAAGAATCATAGCTGATGCAAATACTCCTCAGGAATCACCATTATAGATTATGGCTTTGCTGGAAAGTTAATGGTTACTGAGTTGTGAGAGATTGAAGTACCAAGCTATGAAATAAAGAGTCTTGGACAAGCTGGTTTCCAAAACACCACCTAGTTCAGAATCATGAAGTTTAACATGTCAAAGGTCTCCCCCGCCCTGCTTCTTCCCTGAAAAGTTCCCTATCCTTGACCTCAATTTCAGGAATTGTCTCTCTGGTGGCACTGCCTGCTACTATGACGTCTGCCTTTGAGTATCATTTAGCCTCCTTGGGGCTCAGTTTCCTTATCAATAAATCAAAAGTATTGGTAAGTAATTGTTCTGGAGGCTGGTGCCTTCCAATGCTGTGGTGCCATTCACCCTGACTTGTAGGTGACAGCAACATTAACCATATACATCATATAGGAGACCTGTTGACTATAAACATGACCAAGCGGACACGACCATACTTGCTACTTGCTTATATATCACTGAAAGATTCTTGGATCTAATCTTGCCCGTGGTTATCGAGTATAGAGATTATGACTGGAGATTAGACTCCAAAGTGCATTTCTCTTTTTGTTTTTATTTTTTGATGACATGTCTAATAGAGGCAGATTGTGCAGTATTGAGAGAGTCAGTCAGGTAGACTTGGGCTCAAATCCCACCTATGACAATTACTAGCTATGTGACCTTGGTCACACTACTCAATTTCTCAATGTTTTTATGGAGAAGATACGAAGAAGGTGGAAATTTTTCTCAGTAGGTACATCCATATAGTAGCAATAAAATTATATTTGTCAAGTTTTAATCCTCTTTGGTAGATTAGAATGAACTGAAAGCACATAAAATTATACCTAGAGGGGACATCAGGGGCCATGTGACAACCCATAGCTGAAAAAAACATATAGGGCAAGTGGTCACTTACTCAAAGACCTGCACTGTGGAGAAAAACAAATGTTATTGGTCAGTCTATTCCCACCCTTTGAAGAATTCCATTTCTTGACAAGTTTTTCCTAAGGAAATATTCTCTCTGCAGCTTCTATTAGGTGCTCTTAATTCTATTTTCTGAGATCAAATAAATCTAACCCTCCTTCCAGATAACAGCCCTCCAAAGGCTAATAGTCTAATAACCATTTGTTCATTGAATAATAGATTGATCCTTTTTCCTACTCTTCATTTCTATAGGAATCTTGAATTCAATAAGTGTGGGTGCTATTCAATTCAACAAATATTATGTTACATTTGGGGTTACAAAGACTAAACAGAGTCTAGGTTATTGAGTGCCTTCAGACAGGTATAGCTACTGGAAATAAGAGGGTGTATAGATGAAGTCTCCTTCTCTACTCTGCCCTGTTCAGACAGCATCTGTAATATTGTGGTCATTTCACAGCAATGCAGTTGACAAAGACTATTGATCAGTAAGTAGAGAGTCTTAGCCCTTACAAACTCTGAGCTTCCATATTCTGACTTCCAGTCTCACGGATGAGTCATCTTTTGAACAAGGTCACATCTCTCCTCCATGCTCCAGGAAACTAGAGCTCCTAAAAACTAAAAGCTCCTATGAAGTTTGAGAATGGGGCTATCTTTCTCCAAAACTATCAGATTAATAACTCTATTCTGATGTCCTCCCCCTTTCTTAATTGATTAGTATTACCATTATCCTTTAAACAATTATCATCAATTAAGAAGAAAAGAAATATAAACCTTTCCTCCCAAAACCTGGAGGGACACTATCTCTTCTATCACACCTTACTCTATGAAGAGTAGGCTCAAATTTAAAGCAATTTCTATGAAACTTCCACCCACATTTTTGAGGTGACTTTCATTCATCCTGTCTCTTGACCTCTTTCATTTCAATTCACATCTATGCTGTGTTGATGGTCTTTGGGGATTTCCTTCCTCACTAGGCTCAGTTATCCACAAATCTGGTCTTGACTTAGTTTCCTAGACTTCTGACAATTTACTCTCCCAATCTTGTCAAGTTTGCAATATTCTTATACCTAGGAGCAAAATCAAATGCAAAGAGAGAACCCAAGTTCATGTGTATGGGTCACATTTCAATACCTATGATAAGGAATTGAAGGTCCAGAGTTTCTTCCTGACCCCAAAGGTTTACAATCTCCCCCCCCCAAAAAAAAAACAACCTGAAGAAATAAGAGGGCCAAATCATCTACTTAGTGCCATTTGGAAGCTTTTTCAGTTCTAGGTTAGTAGCCAATAAAAAGGTTCCTCTTCTTCATGAGGTAAGTAGACAGCCAATGCCATGCCCTGAATTCCATGTGAGAATTACACAGAACACATTGAGAGTACTCATAAAAACTAGTTCACCAACCAAGCCAGTGAAGGTTAGATTAGTATTCAAAGGATGGCATGGAAGAGTTGGCAATTAAAGATATTTATCCTGGAGAAGAGAGGGCTTAGCAAAGACATGAGTTCTTTTCCAGGACGTGAAAAGACTGTCCTGTAGAAAAAAATTAGACATTCAATTTGTCTCTAGAGGAAAGATTTGGGGATACTGGGTGAAAGTGACAAAGGTAAAATTTACCTTTCAGTAAGGAAAACAATTCTCTGTGGGAGCTGTCCAAAAGTGGAGAGGGCTCTTTGAAGAAGCAGCTGTTTCAAGTAAAGATTGTCTAACCACTTTTAGAGATGGTAAAATGGGGATGGGGGGAGAGGAAGGAGGTAACAGGTTGGATAAGATAATCAATAAAGATACTTCAAACTTTGAAATTCAAAGATTCTTCCTCAACACACTGCTAACAATGTCTCCTTGACCTTTTCTATCCTGAAGAATCCTCTTCTTTTCACTCAATGTCATTGGGAGATCCAAACCAAGAAAAGGAAAAATAAACAGGCACAATGATGGGGCTTTTTTAAATAAACTGATCACACGAGCAATAAAGAACTACTATAAATGACAAAACAAGAGAGAATGTGTCATTAGAAAGACCTTTGGGTTGATAGCTAAATGTCCTGGATGTGAGTCTTGGGTCTTATTTCTTATTTTTTGTCTGACCTCAAGTAAATTAATTGAATCCCAGAGAAGTCTCCAGTCTTGAGTTTTCTCATATTAATAAAAAGGGAGTTGAACTACATGACTTCTAAGGTCTCTTCCAACTCTAACAAAATCTAAAGTCAAAAGGTCCTATATCTAGAATCTAGAATGGATCTCATAGATCATTCATAGGAAGTTAATTCCCTCCTTTTACAAATAAGAAAACTAAGGCTGATGGAAGTAAAGTTATTTCTCAAAGTCACATAAGTAGTATTTAAAGTGAGATTTGAAATCAAGTCCTCTGATTCCAGAACTACTTCTCTTCCAATAATAGCTGAACTTGGAATTTGTGGTGTTCATGTAATCTGGCCCCAATTTACTTTTCCGGCATCATCTCCCACCATTCCCTATACTTTATTCCAAGATAAGCTAGGTTTCTCATCAAACTACCCACAAATAAAACATGTTCATTTTAAACTATGTTTTGAGCCTCTTTACCATCCTCCCCTCTTCAACTGCCTTACTGACTTTATGGTTCATAGGATGAATAACTATTTCCATTAAAAGAGACTTATCAGAATCCGTATTACAACATATTTGACAAGCAGTCATCCAGTTGTTACTTGAAATACTCTAAAGAAGGGGAAGCCCTTGTTTCCCAAGATAACCCATTTCATTTTTTTCTTTCCATCAGGTTTAATATATTTAAATCTTACCCATCCTTTAAGAATTAGCTCAAGTCCATTGTCCCCTAGTTGGGAAGAAGTCAACAATCTCCTTCTCAATAGTATTATGCATACAATGGCTATAGATCACACTAAATTATATCCTGTTACCATTTTGGATTGATTATATGTGATCCTGAAAAAAAGTTCTTATCTTCTCTAAATCTGAACTTTCTTACTTGTAGAAAGGGGGTGAAGGGGAGAATAATATTTAGTTTAGTGGCGGGATCGGATCCCACTTTTCATGCTTACTTAAATATGTGACCTTTGGTAGGTCACTTAATTTCCCTAAGCCTACTTCTTCATTTGTAAAATGAGGGGACTAGAATAGATAAATGCTCTATGATATTCCTTCCAACCCTAGATCTGTGATTCAAAATCCAAGGAACTGATAGCAACAGCCTATATTCTATAACACACCTTGAACTTTTCTTCATATATTTTATGCTTTAATTTTCCCTTCACATTGACCCTGGATCATTAATACCAGTTGACTCCCATATATTGAAGAGTACATTTTCAAAATATGTATTAAAAAAGTCCATTTTCACTAAGATCCAAACTCTAGGAGGAATGAATGCTCATTGGCTGACATTTTAAGATGCTAATTACTTGCAAATTTGTTCAGAATCCCAGATGAAACTTGGAGAGAAGGGGACTTGGGAAATTGTTAAAAATGTGAGATTTGGGAATGGTTATCTTTTTAAAAACAAAAGCTTGTTTTAGCTACAGGTATTTTAAGAGTCTCTTTGCTTCAAGGTAGGAGTCAAGTGATTCCAGTCTAATCAACAATTCAATTGGCCCTAATTACATTATGTATGCAAATTTCCATCTGCAAAAATCACTTGGTTTGGACATATCACAGGGGTGGGGAGGCTCAAAATGAAGTCAGAGAGAGCAGAGAGAACTAAAAAAAAAAAAGGAAATTTTCAGATCGCATAAAGTCAAACCTCTAGAACAAGTCAATAGGCCTTAAACCTATTAAGGTTAAACCTTCACTATGTATCAAACACTATGGTAGAAAAGCCCCAGGATAAAAGATCTTGGCTTAAAAAGGTCAAAGTCTCCCACTGAATCCAGGGTTCTCTCCAATCATCCTGATCCATATCTGATCACTGGACCCAAATGACTTCAGTGGAGAAAGTGAGGCTGATGACTTTGCACAATAGCATGGCATGGCATCACATCCTGATGTCATAGTCCTCTTTGAGAACAAAGGACAAACAACAGCAACTAAATCTAATTGCACATATAAAGATCATTCAGATGAAGGATTAGATGTGACTCCAGCAATATTCTCAAACTTGTTGGTTAAAGAAATAAGAACAATGGAGCCAAAGGGATTTTAGTAAGCAAATCCAATAACCTCATTTTACTACTAAGAAAACTGGAGTCCTAATATGTACAGTGACTTGCCAAAGGTCACATAGCCAAAGAGTTTAATACATAAGCCCATCACCTTAACATCTAATGTCATTTCTCCATTTGAAAATAATATAGCAAATATTAGCATCCTATGTGGAAAGTAGGAAAGTTAAGAACAAAATGACCCTGCCTTCAAGGAACTTACTATCCATTGGAGGGTATAAACACACTAATAAGCACAAAACATTGTACAAGTAGTTGAAAGAATGAGAAGGAAGAAAAAATTACCAGAAGCATCAGGAAAAACATCTTCCAAAGTGGTACCTAACCTGGGCTTTGATAGGAACTGTGGGTTTGAATAGGTGGAGGGGAGGAGTAATGTCATGGGGTAATGTCAATTTGAAGCATGATTGGCAGAAGATGGCATATATACAATAAGCAGGCCAGTTTCATTGGCAAAGAAAGGGTAGAGAATTAATGTGAAAAAAACTGGAAAGTTCAGTAGGAACAAGACTGGGAAGGAATTTTAATAATGTAGACCAACAATTTTGTGTTTTAGAAACAATAGGATACCACTGAATATTTCTGAGTAGACATGTGGCATCACATTGTCTTCATCATACTATCATCAGAATGGGACTGAAAATAGTTGATAAAAGGTTCAAGTTCCACAATAATGCTGCAAGCTACACGATTTGAATATGTCAGGAAGCGTGGATGGGGGAGGGCCATTTAGCTAGCTTTGGAGTCAGTGACAGGTCCTAATTCCAGAATACTGACAGGTCACTTTCCCTCTCAGCCTCAGTTTCTCTTATCCTCCATAAAATGGGGAAGTTTTACCTACCATACAAAGTGATTATAGATAGAATGTTTGCAAACTTTAAATAGCTAAATAGAAATAAATTGTTATCATTTATTGAACATCTGTCTGGGTACTCATCACTCTCAGAACAGAAAGAACAAGAAAAGGCAAATGTTATAGCAGCCTTTAAAAATCCTTCCTGGCATTATAGAATTCTATAGATTTGAAACTGGAAGGACCCTCAGAAATCATCTGGTACAACCTATTTTACAGATGTGAAAAAAAAAAGTTTAGATGACTTGCCTGAATTCATACAGCTGGAAAGCATCAGTCTTGAGTCAAGCTGTCTTCTCCCAGGAATATTTGGATGGACTGGAGATTTGAACACAGGTCCTGTGACCCCAGGATCTGTGTTCTTAGAGTTGAAGGAATTGAACATGCTTAGCCTAGAGAAAAAAAGACACAGGCTAGGGGGTGGGGGGGTGGTATCATGTGAACTGTCTTCAGGATTTTGAAGGTCTATCAAGTGAAGGAGGAAATACACAATTATTTAGTACCTAGTAGGTAGGAGGTACTGTATTTATTAAGTGCTTTTACAAATATATGATTTGTGAGATTATAATCTTTCTGTTTGGCTCCAGAGGGAAGAACCACTAACAAAGACTAGAAGGCCAACTGAGGCTTGATGTTAGAGAAAAAGCTAAACAATTTGAGTTGTTCAATAGGGGGTTGACTCTAAAAACAATGGATTTGAGTTGGAGGGCAGGGGGCACTTCTTGGATGTCCTTCAAATGGAAGCTAGAGGAACTCTTTGTTGGTTATAGTATAATAGGGTTTATTTTCATTTAAGAGAAAATTCAACCTCTGATGTCCCTTCCAACTCCAGAGTCCTGTGATTATATAATTCTAGGTTCCACTGTACAACTTGGGAGTCAATTTAACTGAAAAGAATAAAATGACATTGGTATAGCCCTATGGCTCCCTCCTCCCCTTGGCTCTTCAAACTGCAATTACTGAGTTGACTAATCCAAGCTGAGACCTTTGGTAAAAGTGACAAGCCCTCCTGATGGACTGGATGGTAAGGCGAAATTTCTCATCTCTATCTTTACATTTCAAGTGAGTCTTGGACTCTATCTCTTATTAGAAAACAGGGTTTCTCAATAGGACCTGTTGCCCTCAAAGATATGACAGGGGGAAAAAGTGATTTAATATGAGCTGAAGAGCCATGCTCCTTATCTATTGCTTTATATGTTGCCTCTTCAAGGCACAGAAAATATTGTCTTGTGTCCTGATTTATCAGCCTGGCAGCCCAGAGAACCTGATGGGGATGGGCTACATCATAGCAATTTAAGTCCTCTATACTGGACATGGAAAGAGAAGGAGGCTGCCTCTAGGTAAGTGGGGTCAATTATTTTGAGGCAAAATCAATAGAAAAAGGAAGCAGAGCTGGGTCTAATGGTGCATAATTTTAATCCTTCTTTGGGACTATGCCCCAAAATCTATAAAACCATGCATACCCAAATCCAGTAATACCACCACTAGACCAATATCCTAGAGAGATAGGAAAAAAACATAGGGGAATGAGAGGACCTAATTGTACAAAACAGCATGGGGGGGGGGCAAAGAATTGGAAAGGGATGTCCATCAGTTGGGGAGTGACTGAATAAGTTGTAGTATAGGATTGTGATAGAATACTTAATTCTTCGAGAAATGAGGATTTCAGAAAAACTTGGATGAAGTGATACAAAATGAAGTGAGCAGAACCAGGAAAACATTGTACATAAAAACAGCAACATTATATGATGATTACCTGTGAATGATCCAAGACAATTCCAAAGGTCTCATGAAAAATACTATCCATATCCAGAGAAAGAGTTGGTGGAGTCTGAATGCAGATTGAAGCATACTATTTTTGCTTTATTTTTTTTTGGTCTGTCTACTTTTACAATATGACTTATATGGAAACAAACTTGCATAATTGTACATATATAACCTATAGAGGGGAGGGAGGAAGGCATAGAATTTGGAACTCAAAATTTTTTAAAATGAATGCTCATGTTTGTATATATATATATATATATATATATATATATATATATATATATATATATATATAACCTATATATCAGAGGTTAATTGCTGCATGGGGATATAAGGGAAAAGAAGAGAGGGGGCAGGAAATATTAAATCAAAATCTTACAAAAAAATAAAAGCTATCTTTACATGTAATGGGGGATTAAATTAAATAAGATGTTCAAAAATGTTTTTACATATAATTGGAAAAATATTTTTTTAAAAATTTGTTTCTCAATCTTTACAACTAGAATTTCTGACAAAGGACTTGTTTCTAAAATATACAGAGAGCTGAGTCAAATTTTAAAAAAAAGGTCATTCCCCAATTGACAAATGGTCAAAAGATATGCAAAGGCAATTTACACATGAGATCAAAGCGATCCGTAGTCATATGAAAAATTGTTCAAAATCACTACTTATTAGAGAAATGCAAATTAAAGCATCTCTAAGGTACCACCTCAGACCTCTCAGACTGGACAATATGACCATAAAGGACAGTGATCATTGTTGGAAGGGTTGTGGGAAATCTGGGACACTATTACATTGTTGGTGGAGCTGTGAACTCATCCAACCTTTCTGGAGAGCAGCCTGGAACTATGCCCAAAGGGCAACAAAAATGTGCATATCCTTTGATCCAGCAATACCACTACTGGGTCTATACCCTGAAGAGATGATGAAAAAGGGTAAAAACATCACTTGTACAAAAATATTCATAGCAGCCCTGTTTGTGGTGGCAAAGAATTAGAAATCAAATAAATGTCCTTCAGTTGGGGAATGGCTTAGCAAACTGTGGCATATGTATGTCATGGAATACTATTGTTCTATTAGAAACCAGGGGGGTGGGAATTCAGGGAAGCCTGGAGGGATTTTCATGAACTGATGCTGAGCAAGATGAGAACCAGAAAAACATTGTACACCCTAACAGCAACATGGGAGCGATCATCAACCTTGATTGACTTGCTCATTCCATCAGTGCAACAACCAGGGACAATTTGGGACTGTCTGCAATACAGAATACCATCTATGTCCAGAGAAAGAATTGTAGAGTTTGAACAAATATCAATTTAGAAAAAAAATGATATCTTATTGTCTGATCTTGCTATCTCTTATACTTTGTATACTTTTTATTTCTTCTTTAAGGATATAATTTCTCTCTCATCACACTCAATTTGGATCAATGTATACCATGGAAACAATGTAAAGACTAGCAAATTGGGCAGGTTAGGTGGCACAGTGGATAAAGTACCGGTCCTGGAGTCAGCAGTACCTGGGTTCAAATCTGGTCTCAGACACTTAATAATTACCTAGCCGTGTGGCCTTGGGCAAGCCACTTAACCCCATTTGCCTTGCAAAAACCTAAAAAAAAAAAAAAGACTGACAAATTGCCTTCTGTGGAGGGTGGGGAGGAGGGAAGTAAGATTAGGGGGAAATTGTAAAAACTCAAAAATCTTTTTAAAAAATTTGTTTCTGGGGAGACTGTGGTAAGTGGGTTTATTTGAGCTTGGGAGTTCTGAGCTACAACTGGGCCAAAGATAATCGAGTATCTACAATATATCTGAAATCAATTATGATGAGTACCAAGGAGCAGAGGGTCAATAGACTGCCTAAGGAAAGATAAATCAGTAGAAGTTGAAAAAAAATGAAGCAAAAGTCAAAAGCTTCCCTGCTAATCAGTACTGGCATCAAATGCAGAAATGGTCACTGTACTTGTAGCCTGAGGAAGATAAGACCCATCCCCCCCCCAAAAAAAATGAAGTACCAGTATACTGTGCACAAACTACTGTGCACTAACCACAAGTATACACAAATGTGATCTGTGTTGTGTAAGCATGATTTCTGTGTGTATTTGCAGGAAGCCTATGGGCATACATAAGGGGATGGGTAATTGGTAATGTTTTGCTGACTTCACTTCTATTCCTTCATCAACACTTCCTTAAGACAATAGTGCCCTTTGAGATGACCAAGTGAAAAATCAAATGTTTTTTTGCTTCAAGCCCCAAGTACCATTTCATTCCACAAGTTGTGATTACCAGCAGGCTTTTCCAGCACAAGAGTTTTCCAACATGTTATAATTTGAGTGGGTTTGGGATAAGGCTCTCAGCCCCAAATATTCATCCCATTGCATATCATTCCACTAATATAGCTTCATTGATTTGGGTCTGGAAGAGTATCATTTTGAAATGCAAAGTAAAGCTAAAGTGGGGTCCAGAAATCATTGATGTGGTGTCCCATAACTAGCTATTTAGTGGGAATTAGTTGTTGGGATGGGCAGGACTCCGGCAAACCCTAGAAGGAAAAACAATGGGAAGAGAATGGCCCAAAATGTTCATGTGCAATGTAAACTCATTGAGGTCAGGGACAGTCACATCATTTCTGTCTATATATCCCTACTGGCTACCACAGTAGGAATTTGATCACTGTATATTAATTGATTGATTGGAAGAGGAAAGGATCTTTGACCAAATAAAGTAGAGAGCATGCTGACTTCCCATTTCTGCTCAGAGCTATCACTGACCTCTGGCATAGTCAAAATTAAGTGACCTAAAATATAAAATTTTTTTGGTTAAGGTATATGGGAGGTGGGGGTCAACATAGCAGAGACCTGAGTACATGACAAGTTTGCAGTTGGCAAGTAGGGGAGGGAATTCAAAAGTGAATTCAGATATACACATATATACACATATATATGCCCTTGGACTATGATAAAATGTGTGCATATGAAGCTAAATTTTGTGACTGAACCACACTGAGCATACTTGGCCCAACTCCTTGTAGTCAAGTCCGTCAGTCAGTCAACAAACTATTAACTACTTACTACATTCTAAGCATTGGTAAGTAATAAAAAGAAAAACAATGCCTGCCTTCAAGGATTTGGCATTCTAATAGAGGACACAAAGAAAAAGTCAAAAGGGTTGAGGGGGGAGGAAAAAGAGTTGGGAGGAGAGGTATGAGGAAAAGGATTTTTCATGATGAAGAAGACTGAAGTGCAGCCAGGTGAGAAATGAAGATGACTATCCAGGATGTCTTCCTTAAATGGACATTCTGGGAGGAGCCATTCAATCTGAGGAAGAGGGCAGAGTGTGAGAATTCCAGGAACTGAAATGATCTTGAGGATGTTTCTGAGATGTGTTGAAGTCCGAAGCACAGGCCTGGTAGGAAATGGAGAGATAGCTGGTCTGGATACCAACGGCTGCTATAGTTGATGGTAACAGAGATGGTGATGATGATAGTAATAGTAATGGTGGTGATGATACGGAAGGTAAAGCTGATAGTGACATAACAGTGATGATGTTGGTGCTGTCATAGAAGATATACACAGAACTTGGGGAAATTCTTGAAGGACTCTCAGGTATGGTGTTTTCAGTTCAAAGCTCCCCTCAAATGATGGAACTGGAGAATACATGAGGCCCCTATAAAGCACACATACAATTTACCCAATCCATATCCATTTTATGACCAGTACAACAGGTAAGTGAGGAAGTGAGGAAAATGTTAAGACGAAAATGTAGAGTGAACTAGAAACTAGAAACTACCTAAATTTCACTCCACTATTCTATAAAGCCTGATCATCTTGGAGATAGATGTAAGGAGGTGTGGTTTTTAATTACCTAAAATGGGCCTTCTAAGATTCATTCTCTCCCCACCCATACACCCCCACCACCACCACCTACACTATATCTGTATTTTTGTCCTAGAGGTAGGATTGAGGGAAAACCATAGTTTCCAATGAGAATCCAATCACTAATTTGCTTCCCTGGGATCTGAAAATACTGTCACTCCACCCCCGCCCCAAGCAGTTCAGAATCTTGTTTCCTGTTTTTTGATGTCTGGCTGGTCATGGTAAAATAAAGTGAGTTGGGATGTTTGCCAATCCTTTCTGTACCCATCTATTTGTCTTAAGTTTGTCTCTGTCTCTATGCCTGTGTTTCTGTGTTTGTATCTGTCTCTAGGTTTTATCACTTGGAGAAGACTTCACTGACTTTACTGATCTGCCCAATATCTCTTTCCATTGAGCTCCTCACAATATAAACTCCTTATTATAAAGCCCATCGCCATTTGGAAAGATTTTTCCAATAAAGGTGAATTCCCTGTAGTATCATTAGTAGTATTAAAAGATGGAACTAATAAGGTACTTTTAATACTGAAAAGTACTTTTACAGTATTCTCAAATACCCTATGAAATAGTTTCATTTGATCCTCCTACATACCCTTTCCAAGTCACATAGTGTGACTTGCTAATCACTCCCTTCTCCAAATTTTCCTTTATTAAAGGCACCATCATTTTCTCAATTACCTGTGTTCATAACATAGCGACATCTCCTCGATGTCTTCCCAAGTCTAGCACACTATATACTATGCTACCTCAATGCCCAAAGGTCTATTATATAGACTTCCAAAAAAATAACAAATTTACATGTAAATATGTTTCTATAAAATGCATTTCTATAAAATGTATATATATATATATATATATATTTACATTGTGGTTTCAGATATATATATATATATATATATATATATATGTATAAAGCACACATACAATTTACCCAATCCACATCCATTTTATGACCAGTACAACAGGTAAGTGAGGAAGTGAGGAAAATGTAAGAGGAAAACGTAGAGTGAACTAATTTACCCCACTATTCTATAAAGTCTGATCATCTTGGAGAGAGATGTAAGGAGGTGTCATTTTTAATGACCTAAAATGGGCCTTCATGTGTATACATATATATATATATATATATATAAATATATATATATATATATATATATATATATATATATATATACACATTGTGATTTTATCTGATTCTTTTAAACCTGTCTAGGATACTGAGTAGCTAAATGACTTACCCAGAGTCACACAGACAGAATCAGCTATAAGCAGAATTCAAACTTGGGTCTTCCTGACCCCAAAGCAGGCAGGCAGCATACCCCCTCTCAATCCCCATGATTAGTTTTAAGAAATTGTTCAAGGATGTTCAGTGACTTACCTAAGGTCGCACACTTGTGAGCAGAAGAGCTATCTTCTAACTCTCAAGCCACTGTTCCTTGCACCAGAGCACAGTTGCCCCTCTGAATACCATTATTCACATGTTAATATAGAGGAGCTTTGCTATCACACTGACCCTCTGTATCCACCCATGGCTCCTAAATCTAAATCACACTGCAATAGCACTTTAAGGTTTATAAAGCCTTCATCACTATGAGGTCAGTCCAGCCAACAAACAAGGACAAATAGCCCTGTGAGGCTAGTAGAGCAAATCATATTATCTCCATCTTACAGAGGAGAAAACTGAGACTTTACTGAGTTGGAGTGACTTATCCAGGGGTCACACAGCTAGTAAATAATGTTCTCAGATATACATGTTCTTTTCCTACTCAAATAATCTTGTAATTGTTTATTTTTTAATATATTCTCACCCCATCCCTTTCAATAGAGTAAAAACTCTTTGAGAGCAGAGACTGTTCTATTTTTGTCTTTCTATCTCTAACAAATACAGTGCTTTGCATGAAGAAGGCATTATATTGTGGTTGAACTGAATCTGATGGCTTCCAAGGCTCCCCAAAACTCTGACCTCATCCTAGTCTCTCCTTAGCTGTAGGAATAGAACCTGCACCATCTGAATCCAGAATTCATATATGATTGCAATACCTTCTTCAACAGCATCTTTGAATAGACACTCAAACCTTAACATTATTGCATACTGAATTTCTCCATGGACTGCATGATAGGATCATTGTTGGAAATTTCCAATGTACTAATATATTTCATCTGTAAAAAGACTCTCCTCTAAACTCAACATCTTCCCCTACAGGACTTGATATTTTGACAAAGAAACATGCTATTGAAATCACACAAAGATGAGGGTTGTCAAGGCAGTACCCACCCTTGCACACACACACACACACACACACACACACACACAGGCAAACATGTATATAATTTGTGTGCCAGAAGAAATTGAAAATAAATATAGAAGACAAGCAAAGCAGCAGTCTAGGATCAAATGGTTACATGCTTGACTCAAAAAACAGGAGAAAATATCAAACATAGCACAAGGGATTCCCTGGCCCTGGGGATTGTCTAGACTGACCATTCTGGTTCAGCCACATCTTGGCTTCCCCAGATCCTTAGGGTCCACTTCATAGATGATAGATTAGGATGAGGTCAGGGCTCAGGGTGGCTTCTGAAACCATCAATCTTGTTTAGTTCAGCAAATTGTATGTCTTCCCCATGTGAGGCATCATGATAGGTATTAGAGATAGGAGGTAAGAAAAAAATAGGACAGTCTCTGTTCTCAAAGAGCTTCTACTCTGTTGGGGAAGGGAGAGAATATATTCAAAAACAGACAATTACAATGTGATCTGAAGAGGGAGAAAATGTGAACTGGGGAGATCAGAAAAGACTTCAAAAAGGAGATGGGACCCGAGCTGAGCTCTGAAAGTAGACAAAGTTTCAGCAAAACTGTGTTTAGGAGGGACTGCATTCCCAACATAGGAAACTGGTTGACCAAATACATGAAGGAATTTTGAGTCCAGGGAATAGCCAATAGTAAGGACAGTTTAGTTGGACAGTAGGCAATGCAATGGATTGAACAGTGAGCTTAAAATAAGGAAGACCCATCTTCCTGTGTTCAAATCCTACCTCAGACACACCTGGTAAGTGGTATGATCCTGAATGAGTCCCTTGAACCTCTTTACCTCAGTTTTCTCATCTATAAAATGATCTCAAGAAGAAAATGACAAACTATTCCAGTATCATCATCAAGAAAACCCCTAAATGAGGTCAGGAGAGTTAAACATGACTGAAATAAGTCAACCACCACAAGAAGAGTACATAAAGAATTCATTGGGAAAATAAGACTTGAAAGGTAAGCCGAAGTCAGATTATGGAAGACTTCAGCACAAGACTGCCAGCACAAAAATTCTATATTTCTCTATTGTCGTTATGAAGCACTAATGGATTTTTTTTTAATTTCAAGTGAGTCACATAGTCTTAGCTATACCTTAGAAAGATTATTTTGGCAGTCTGTGCAGAATTGACTGGAGATGAGAGAAAAATAGAAGCAATAAAACCAATTAGGAAGCTATTACAATTATTGAGTTGAGAAATAAAAGGAATCTGAATTAAGGTAGTGAACATCAGGGGAGGGGAAAAGGGGAAAGATGGGAGAAGTACTGTACAGGTAAATGGACAAAACTTGTCAAATGATTGGATTTAGGGGTAATATCAAAGAGAAAGCCAATGTTATAAACATGGGTAATTGAGAAATTGATGGTGTCTTTAATAAAGGAAAATTTGGAGAAGGGAGTGATTAGCAATTAGCAAAGAATCAATCAATAAGCATTAATTAAGTACCTATTGTGTATGTTTCCTTATCAGCTACAGAGGACCCAAAAATATAGATGAAATAGCTTCTTTTGCTTTCCTGGGGGAAATCTGGCAGGTTTACTTTGAGGTACTCCAAAAAAGATCAACTCTGATGTCTCACATTGACATGGAGATGACCCTGTAGCTGCTTCTTAAGGCCAACCCAAGAAAGCACTTGGTCTTTCATGTCCTAGTAACGTAAAATGACTTTGACTATGAGTCCCCTTAGATTTGTTTTCTGAAAACTAATTGAATTAGGTACCAAAATGCTTTATCAAGCTGTCTAAATAATGAATTTTTAGCCAACACATTTCTTGCTGGGGGGGGCGCTGTAGGGAAGAGAGGGAAGTAGAAAAATGTGAACTCAAAATCCTACAGAAAATGAATGTTGAAAACTATCTTGGCATGTAATTAGAAAAAATAAAAATAGTCTACCTATTAATTTGTAGAGAAGATGTGACCAATGTTGATAGAAATTAAAAAAAAATAGTGTAATAATATTAAGTTAGTTTGAGATGCCAGAAGGTCATCCAGATGGAGGTGTCCAGCAGGTCAGGTCATTGGTGATGGAGGACTGAAGTTTTGAATAGATTTTTTCAATACTTTGTTCTGAGAATCATCTTAAAAGATATGATCACTGAATCCTTAGGAGCTGATGAAATGGCAAAGTAAGAGAGAGCAGACAAGAAAGTTTTAATGGTTTTGTAACAAGAAGTACCATGTTGTTTTCAACTGCCTGCCTAGAGATGAATTTGCAATCATGAAACCTGGATTTTAATCCTTCCTCTAATACTTCTAAGCTGTGTGACCATAGAGAAAATGGTTAATGTCCCTGGTCCTTGGTTTTGTCATAGAAAATCAGGGATCACAGAATTATAGGATCACAGAACTTGAGAGTCTGACAGGATCTCCAGTGACTTCTACAACTTATGAGATACCTACTATATACAACATATTCACCAAGTGATTTCCAACTTCTCCTTAAAGACCTCCAGGAAATAGAAGACTTAACCTCTCAAGGTAGCTCATTCCATTGGACAGCTCCAAATATAAGGAAGCTTTTATTGACATCAAACTTCCATTGGTCTCATAGCAGTTTTCTTCCATTGCCTCTGGTGCTGCCCTCTGGGGTCACATACAACACATGAAATCCCTCTTTCACATGGCAGCCCTTCAAAATAAAAGGTAATAATACCTTACCTTGCAGGGGTATTGTGAGACTCAAATGAGAAAATATATGTGAATTTCTTTGAAAACCTTAAATTACTTTATAAATGTCAGTTATTTTTATTACTGAATCAAAAGAGGAGAGAGGAAGGAAGAAGAGATATAAGAAATTCTTCATTGCTCCTTCATCCTACATTAGGGTAGCCAGTAATGATGGACAACTCCATGATGGACAACTCACTGGCATTGGTAGAAAGACATGGCATAGTCCTCCCTCTGCAGTAAGTCCACCATCTTCATTGCCCCATAATCATTATTTTTCCCATAATCATTTCTATGACATAATGATTACAAACTTGCTCTTTTTTCTTCCTCAAGCTTTTAACCCACAACCTGCTTCCAAGACAAGAGAAATTGATTTGCATCTGTCCCAGTCATCAGACCATTAAAAAATATCACAGTCAACATCCCTTTGTTCCCAATACTACCATCAACTACATCCTTCCTAGTTACCATTTTATTGTTTCAACTTTTGGTTCTTATTGGTCCATATCCCAGGGTATCCTGATATCAGATCTTCTCACAGGCAAATTCCTGTGCTCATTTCTAAATTTCTAACTTATAGACAGAGATCAGCTGTTTTTGCCAAGAACTGTGCTCTCTCAGATAATACAAAGACAAACCTAATTTGCTGCAATTGACTCTCATAAAGAAAATCATACAAACTCACACAAAAGCTAACAATGACCTCACTTGCTACTTTTCAGGGAAAATCAAGACCATCCATCAGGAGAACACTCAAATTGTTCATTTTCCTCTGCTATCTCATAAGTGATCAAAGAATATATATTAAGTGCCTACTATGCTAAGCGCTGGGAGAGATGGGGTGGGGGGTCCAAAGGAAAAAAAGACAAAAATGAAATTTCTCCCATCCTCAGGGCCTTTGGATAGGGTGTGGAGTGAGGTAAGAATTCATCTAGGATCCCAAGGAGGACAAGGGTTCCATTGGTCCTATATGTAGACTTGATTGTAAACCAACAGTTTTATGTGGATCAAAACTTCTGGTTGGGGTTATGAAGAGTGAAGTATGTGTGTTCTTAGAGACAGAAATACATGCCTATCACTTGCTTTGTGACTGAGCTATTCATTTTATCTCTCTGAGATTCAATTTCCCCATCTATAAAACGGGGTAATTCTATTTACACTATCACCATTCAGAGTTGTGAGAAAAAATCATTTTGTAAAATACTAAAATCATGTGAATTGGCATCTCTGAGTATAAAATGTATATATTAGTATATATATAATATATATATATTATATATATACACATATATGTATATATACATTCATGTCTATGTGTTTATGTGTATGGATACATGCCTGTATATGTATGGGCCTGCCTTCATTTGACCAACAGAACACAAGGGTTTGTCAGAATAGATCTGAAATGAAAATTCAAAAGGAAAGTAACAATATTAAAAAGAAGAAGAGAGAATGATCTGGAAACCAGATAGATGGCTCAAAAGAGAAAGAGGAAATGAAGAAGATACAAACTGCCAAGGGGATAGTAGGTAAGGAAGTGATATAGAAAAGAGAGATGAGAAAAATGAGTGAGAGACCAGGAGGAAAGGAAATGGGATTATAATCAAAGAAAATTTTTAAAAAAGTCTTAGAAGACAAAGGTGAAAGGGAGTAAACCCATTCATTGCCAAGGGCAGTCATTTAGCAGAGGATACTCATGCAAAACAAACTCTCCTCTTACCTTTCCTTATTCTTTCCATAACAAATCACATTTGTATGATGCTTTAAGTGTTACAAAGAATTTTTTCTCATAAATTTCTGAATATAGTGGTTCTGATATTTTCACAATTTTATAGACTTTTGAGAGGTGAAGTGGTCAGAATGAAGAGAGCTCTAGACTTGGAGTCAGAAAGACCTGAGTTCAGATCCCACCTGATATACTAGCAGTATGACCTTGGGCAATTCATTTACCTAAGGACTTTCTTTTTTGCCAAATGAGGGAAAGGAAAGAAAAAGAGACAGAAAGAGAGACAGTGCAGGGAGGGAAGAGAAAGAGAAGGAAGGAAGGAAGGAAGAAAAAAGAAAGAAAAAAGAAAAGAGCAAAGAACAAAGGAAGGAAATAAGAAAGAAAATGTATTAAGTGATTACTACATGCAAAACAAGAGACTAAGTTCTGAAACAGAAAGAAAATGAAGTTTTTGAAAACAAGGAACTGTCTTGCTTTTCTAATGGGAGAGATAACATAGAAGGGAGGTTTCAGATGTCAGTTGGGTGGAAAGACCCCATGGTCCTTAGGCTAAGTGAAGACTATGCTAATCCATCTTTAATATTGGGAATGAATGAATGGATAGAGAGATAGAATGAATTCACATTCATGTCTAATGTTGAACACTTTCTAGGACCAAGGACTCTGAACTGAACAACTTTCCTTTCTGAATCTTCAGTAGCCATGGTGGCTGCACCTGCAGGAGCAATTGCCAGATTACTTCTTCTCCAGGGTCACTTCCCTGAATGATGACTATGGGACCCAGGGTGGAAGCAAGGCCAATGTTTTGAGGCTGTTGCTCCTTGTGGTCTTGCTTCAAGGTCTTAGGCTGTCTCTGTCCTTATTGTGAGGGAGGTGGCAGTGGTCTGACTTCCATGACTCACAGGCCTTCCAGGACTCATGTACATTCTGAGGAGACTTCACTGCTTCAGTTATGACAACTTGCCTTTCCTGGAGATGGCAGTTGGTTGGCAGTTGGGCTGGTCCCCTTCTGTACAGTTGTAACTCCCTTGGATGTTGGCTGTAAGTGGGAGCTGGGAACAAAACCCAGTGATCTGGGAGTCATTACAGTCCTTGAAGTTTAGTAGCCTCTAAAGCCCCTTCCAACTCTAAGATTGGCAGGTAGGTGCTGAGTTGAATGGAGTATTGATTCTGTAATCAGGAAGACCTAAATTTAAGTATAATCTTAGCTACTTTCTAGCTGTGTAACTCTGAAAAAATCATTTAACCTCTATTTGCCTCAGTTTCCTTATCTATAAAATAGGAACAATAGTGATACCTACCTCCTAGGATTGTTATGAGGATCAAATGAGACAATAGGAAAACACCAAGCACAGTGCCTGAAACATAGTAAAGACTATATAAATGTTAGTTGCTATTATTAAAATCAATGATCATATGATACTATAAGCAGGTTTGCTAGGATGGCTAATAAATTTGAGAGCCAGGATTCAAACCCAACTCTTGCAACTTCAAGACCAGAGTTCTATTCCACTCCTATTTGCTTTCTTATTCAGCAAGTTCATCTTTAGGAAGTTATCCTGGAATATCCCTACCTTCCCACTGCCAAAGATCTTCCCCTATGCCGAAGGCACACAGAATTGATTCTCTGTCAACCTTTCCAGAATCCTAGGACCTCAGAATGGGAAGGGACCTCCAGCCAGTTAGTCTAACCTGAACAATAAAGCCAACAAAAATTCATCCACATCACCATTCCTTGAAGAAATCCATATCAAAATAAAATGTACATAGTTTTTTGTATCATCTGATTGTCTGAAATGACTATATCAATGTTTGTTTATCCCATTTAAATGCAGATATTCTCTGTCCCAATTCTTGAGCATTATATAAAGATATATAGAGATCTATTTTTACCTAGCTATCTAGCTATCCTTGGATAGAATCATATAACATAAGTATTGATAATAAATACATATACATATGGAAACACTGACTTTCCTTTAGTAACACATATGTGATGTGAATAAACTCCAGGTAACTCTTAGTTAAGTTACGGATGAGATGTTACTTGCATTGTATAGTTTCCACACCAGGCGTTCCCATGCCCTGAAGAAACAGAAAAGCAATTATGTATATATACCCAGTGCTTAGCTAAGTATCTGGCACAAAACAGCTATTTAATAAGTGTTTATTGATTGGTATATGCACATATACAGATAGATAGAGACAGATTAGATAGATAGATAGATAGATAGATAGATGAATGGATAGATGATAGATGAATGGATGGATGAATGAATGTATAGATGAACGTTTGGATGGATAAATAGAAAAAAGAAAGAACATATAGAACCATAGATATAGATATATAGACATACAAATATATGCATATAGAGAGATTTGTATATTCAGACATGTATGTATATATGTATATGTGAGTGTATGCATGCATAGATGTGTATGCATTTATACATAGACATGCAAACTTGTCCATAAGATATGTCTGTCCTACATTCTGGTGGACTTTCATATCTGTATGAATATATATATATATATATGTATGTTATACATAAATATGAATATATAATGTGCATATTTTATGCACATAAACATGTATATTGATTTATCCTCTATAATCAGCTCTCCTAATGAGGTACTCTTACATGTATGTATGAATAAATATGTATATATGAGTATCTATACATCCACAAACTCCCATACACACACCTGCTTGGCTCCAGATAGGTCTGTCTTCTGCGTCCAGGTCTCCTAATGAGGTACTCTTAGAAATAGTGGGAAGTCTCACTTGCCCCATGCAGCAGATAGAGAAACTGGGGGACCTGGGAGCCCTCAGCCTCTGCCCAGCACGAGGACAGGAAGCAGCATTATGTGGCATTCCAGGCAGGGGTGAGGACGCAGCCGCTTTACCAAATTGGTTTTCCGACAGGAAATTATAATTGCGCTAAGTGTTCTAGAATTCGGAGACGGAGATTAATTACAGCCTAGAGTCCTACCGAGCTTTGAACTTTAAACACAGCGTGGCGTGCAGGCTCGTTAATAAGGAGGAGCATCCTCTAGGACTGTTCAGATGAACAAATAAAAACAATTTGAATTTTGATCTATGGCCTGGCCCCAGGAGAGAGCTCTGAGCTTTCTCTCTGCCTCTGCTGCTGTTTGTGCAGAACAGTGGCTTGAAAATGACCTGAGACCTGGAGTTGGGAAGCCTATTTACCATCCGAACAAATAGGCTTGGGAGAAGATGGTCACTTGGTATGTATCTTGGAGAGAGAGAACACACAAACTAGATAAGGGTTTCACTAAGGCAGTGTATGGCAAGAAGGCATACTTGAGCTGGGAGTTGAAACCACTGGGTTCTTGCCTGAGTTCTGTCACTAATTAGCTAGAAAATCTTGGGAAATGTGATGTATCAGAGAGCATACTGGGCTTAAGACAACTTTTACCTCAGTTACTTAGAGATGAGTGACCATGGACAAGTCCTTTGCTCTCTAGGCAACCACTTCTTCATCTAACAAATGTGGGAGCTGGACTTGATGCCCTATGAGATCCTTTCCAGCTTTAAATAATAAGGTGATAGGTGTAGAGCTGGAAACCAATTCAGAGACTTTTATTTTACTGATGAGGAAGCTGACTACACATGTATATCCTATATCAAATATATACTATATCCTATATCAAATTGCTTGCCTTTTCAATGAAAGGAAGGGTGAGGGAGGGAGAGAATTCAGAACTCAAAATTCTGAAAACAAATGTTGAAAATTGTTTTTACATGTAATGGGAGGGGATAAAAAATTAGATAAATATTTTTTAAAAAATAAGTGAGATTTAAACCACTTACTCTGACTCCAAGGTCAGTGTTTATTCTATTGTTCTAAAAACTGGATGACCTGGGTATATTGTAGAATTTTTGATCAGATAGAGCTTGGACTTAATGGCCACTGAGATCTCATCCAACTCTGAAATTCTTTTGTTGTGTGATTTTAAATTCCTTGATTAGAGGGATCATATTTTCTATATTTTTGTCCCCCACAATCTAGCAAAAGTCTGAGTCCATACCCAGGCAAGGAATAATTTTATCAACCTGTCAACAACATCTTAGCAAGGATCTCATCAGTCTCATCCACCCTCCCATCAATGTTGCACTGCTATCTTTCAGCCCTAGTCCATTGGTAGAAGCTTCCTTCTCTATCCTCCCATGTTTAAAGAGAGAATGCTTACTCGGGTATATTTATAGACTCAGGTCCCTTCCAATTGTTCTGTCCAAATTCTGAAGTTCTGTGAATGAAAGACTGAAAAATAAAAACAGCTGACATTTATATTGCCTGAAAGAATAGCAGAGAGCTGTTATATAAGACTTATCTTAGATGAGTCTTATTACCAGAATTATTATCCCTCTCTGAGAAATGCAAAAAATGAAATTCAGGGAAGTTCAAGATGTCTCCTGATGTAAAGTTAGTTATACCCTTAGAGGGAATTTGAAGCCAGATCTCTTCGGTTTCCAAGGGCGACCCTTTTCCCACAGTGTTATAAATGAACTTAGTGAACACACAAGCCAAATGGATGGTCAATGGGTAGCTCATTTGCTAGGTGAGACATCAAATTCCAAGTTTAAAAGTTCATCCATGGAAGTTACTGTGGGTTTCTGTCCTTGACTCTATTGCCGTTTCTGTGTTTGACCCAATTGACCATGATTCCTCCATCACCTTTTTTAATTAATTTACTCAGGACTACAAGAAGCATATTTTTTCCTTGACTTCTAAACTCATTTCATCATCTGGGAAACCTAGAGGGTTGCTATTTCAGAGTCATTCATCCAAGTTCCTATTGCTACTGCTTCTTAAAGAAGACTTCAGACAAAGGAATCTTTATTTTCTGTAATTGTTAGGAATGGCCCTCTTATCTGTCCCTGTGTTCCCACCTCCTTCTAGTGACCTCATTCTCCTTTGATCTCTACCTTGCCCCAGGTCCTCCTCAGCCACTAAACAATGTCCCTTACTATTCCTCTCATTTCTTCCACCATTCATTTTTTTCTCCCCTTTTAAAATTTGCAAGGTCTATTTTATAATCTTGGCTTGCCACTAATTTGTGGTATGCCCTTGAGCAAGTCACTTACTTGACCTTAATATTGTCTGCTATAAAATAAGGATGATCTCTAAGGTATCTTGTACCTTTCAAATTAAATGATTCCTATCTAGATCTAGCCAACTAAAAGGCATTATTGTTCTTAATCAAGTATCAGTGTGGTTTGATGAGAAAATTGTTGGACTTAGGGAAAATCATCTGTGATGCTTGGATGGTTCCTGTCCTTTGTTGAGGAAGATCAAAACAACTTCACTATGTTCAGAGTCAAGTTACAGTTTGTCTAACTGTGGCTGGTCAGACCAATACAAGCTCAGAAATACCTTCCATGGGTTGGGTACAAACAGTCCATGTGAACACCTAGGGTGGAGTCTCTAAACTTCTGTATCACATTTCCTTTGAACTGCTTCAATTCTGCCTTGTTCACAAAACACAGTACCCTCTCTGATGAGGACATGCCAGCTAACCAGTCTTGTGCCAATGTCTCCCATGTTGCACAATCATTTCTAAAGTTCTTAAGAGACACCTTTTAGGGTATCCCTGTATTGCTTTTTCTGGGCCCCCTGTGTGAGTTCTGTGTGAGTTCTCCATAAAAGGCTTATTTGGCAAACATAGATTTGGCATTCAGGGATGTCTCCTGATATAAAGTTAATAACCCTTAGAGGCTGAATTTGAAGCCAGATCTCTTCTGTCTACAAAGGCCACCTTTTCCCCACAACATTATCAAAGAACTTAGTGAACAAGCCAAATGGATGGTCAATGGGTAGCTCATTTGCTACATTATACAAATTCTAAGTTTAAAAGTTCATCCATGAAAGTTACTATGGGTTAATGTCCTTGACTCCATTGTAGTTGTGCTCTCTGTAATAACATTTGAATATTTGGCACTTTAGCTCAAGAAGGACCTTGAGTGTCTCATCCTGCTGGGTGATCTTCAGAATATTCCTAAAGCAATTTAAATGAAAGTGATTCAGTTTCCTGCTGTGGCACTGGTAGATTGTCCGGGTTTCATAGGCATAGAACAATGAAGTCAGCACCATAGCCCTGGAGACATTCAGTTTGGTAATCTAATACCTCTTCTCTCCCTCACTTTATTTTAGGTGTCTCCCAAATACTGAGCAAGTCTGGCAATGCTTGTTCTCAACCTCATTATTAATGTCTACCTCACTAAAAATATACTGCCAAGGTAAGTGAACTTGACTACTCAAAACTTCTCCATTTGCTGTAATTGATGGTTCCACATATGGATGGTGTAGCGCTGGCTGTTGGAGCACCTGTGTTTTCTTGGTATTAATTGTTAGACCAAAATGAGCACAAGCAGCAGAGAATCAATCCATACTTCAGCTTCAGAGGCTGCATTGAGGGCACAATCATTTGCAAATAGAAAATCATGACTTAACACTCCCTCCACTTTGGTCTTGGCTTGTAGCCTTTTCAAGTTACAAAATTTACCATCAGTGAGGTAGCTGACCTTAATGTCATGTACATCTCAGTGAAGATGTTTGACAACATGGCTGGAAACATCATGAGAAAAAGTATGGAAGCAAGGACACATCCTTCTTTTACTCCACTGGTAACTGCGAAATCTCAAAAGCATCTCCCACTAACCAGAACCCCTGGGCAAGCATGCCATCATGAAATTAACATACTATACTGGAGAACTTCTCCAGGAAAACAAATGTTGGCATAATTTTCCATAAACTCTCATGAATGCTGGTGACAAAAGCTTTGGATAGATCTACAGATGTTGTATACAGACCTCTATACTGTTCCTGTCATTTTTCCTGGAGTTGTTGGGTAGCAAACACCATATCAACTGTTCCTCTTATCTGTCCCTGTGTTTTGCATGGTTATACATATACACATGCAAACTTGTCTACAGATATGTCTATCTTACATTCTGGTGGACTTTCATATCTGTGTGAATATATGTGAGTATGTTATACATATATATGAATATATATAATATGTATATGTTTATACACATAAATGTGTACATTGATTCATCCTCTATATTCAGCTCTCCTAATGAGGTACTCTTACATGTATGTATGTATGAATAAATGTGTATATGTGAGTATCTATACATCCACAAACTAACAGGCACACACCTGTTTGACTCGAGATAGGTCTATTAACCTACTGAGGGGGAGACCAGTAAGAATCTTACCAGTCAATTACTAAGAGAGAAATACTCTTGTGATTGCCACAGGACAATTTATGCCCTTTACCTTTATAGAGTTGGATAATGGAAGCATACTTGAATTCCTGGGGGAGAACTTCATCATGCCATATAACCTGTAAATTTTCAACCAGCTTTTGAATGAACAATTCCACCTTGTAAATCTCAGCTGGAATAGAATCAGTACCAAGTGCTTTGCCACATGGAAGGAGCCTAATAGCATTTGAAAACTCTTCTTCACTTGGAACTTCAGCTAAGGATGGATTGACTTCAAATGAGGTAAATGATCAGTGAGTTCTGCATTAATTGGTGACAATCTGTTAAGGACACTATGAAAGTGTTCAGTCCATCTCTCTAAAATTATGTCTATCAATAATCAATGTACTCCATCAGCACTGAGTAGTTGAGATGTGATATATGTCTTTAGCCCATAAATAGCTTTCACAAGGCATCATAAAAACCCTTTGGATTGTTACTATCCACATAAAACTGAATTTCCTGTGCCTTCTTACTGAACCAAAAATTCTGCATCTCTCTAATCTTCCCTTGTTCATCACTTCTGATATTAAATGTTGCCTCTTTAGTAATGAATGAAGTGTTCTGCTGATAAACCCTGTGTTCTCATTTTTTTTTCATTTAGCAACTTCTGTATTTCCCCATCATTTTCATCAAACCAGACCTGATGTTTCTGACTCAGATAAATAAATGCAGTTTATGTACACCAAACCTCTGAAAGATGCCCACTTCTTTTCTGCTCCACTGTTGTCAACTGTGTGTGTTGCCTAATCTTCTATTCAAACCTAGCAATGAACTGTTCCCACCCAGAGAATCACTCTAATCTTTTAATATCAATTTTTCTAGTAGTCTCTTTGCCTTGGGACCGCCATTTCAGTTGAATATGAATATTTAGCAGGAGAGGATGAGTCTGTGATCAGTCTAGCACTCTGCACCTCATATTGCCTCCAACACTTTCACATCTTGATTGACTCTTCCTTACAATTATATGATTTATTAGATACAGGGATTGCTGCAAAGGTGCATCCAGAAAGTTTTATTGTGTTGAAGTAAATGAAAGACAATGTTTCTGATGAGGAAAGTCATGAGATGCATAAGTCTTCAGTAGTAAGTGACTATTGTTGCTGTTTCCAACTCCATTCCTCCCAAGAACTCCCCACCATGTCTAATAGTCTGAGTCTATTCTATCATTAAAGTTACCCAGAAAAATAAACTTGTTCTTTTTTGGTACATTGATGATAAGGAACACCAGGTGTTCACAGAATTTTTCTTCAACCTCATCAGATTTTGTCACAGTGGGAGCATAGGCACTGATAATGGTGGCATGGTATTTCCCTGAAAATGACAATTGCATTATAATGAGCCTGCTGTTCACTGATTTTGGTAGGTATATAAACTTGTTCTTATTCTAATGCTTACTGGTTCTTTGACTATGGATAAGTCATCTGTGCTACCCTAGGTTTCAGCTAACTCCTCTATAAATGGAGGTAACAAAACTGGTAGTATCTATCTCAAAGGTATACTATCATCATCCTATCCCCCAGGCTTACAACTTTTACTCCATCTTCAACTCCTCATTTGTACTCATCCCACATACTTAATATTTTAATTCTTCTTCTCATGTCTTCTCCTTTCCACCTTTATACCATCTCCTGTAAATGGTTCCTTCTTTCCATTTGCACAGCCACCACCTTGGAACAAGGTCTCATCACCTCAATCATGGATTAATGCAATAGCCTTCTAATTGTTCTCCCTTACTCAAGTTTCTTCCTCCAATGTATCCTCCATTCAGTTGCCAAAATTAATTTCCTAAAATACAAGTCAAATTATGTCAAATTCCTACTCAATAAACTCCCAGTAGCTCTCTATCACCCCCCAGTATCAAATATAAAATGCCACACAGCATTAAAGCCCATTTAAAGCTCTTTCTGGTCTTTCCATGATTTATTTCCCTTTACATAGTCCATATAGTGCCTTACACATGACATTCTTTATCTCTTGTCTCTTGAATTTTCACTGATTGTCCCTCACACCTAGAATGTTCTCTCTCCTCACTTCTGTCTTCCAGTTTCCTTGGCCAACTTTAGGTCAAAATCCCACCTTCTGCAAGAAGTCTTTCCCATCTCTTCCCATGATTATTGCCTTCCATGAATTTCAGTATCTTAGATGTAGAAAGTTTATCACATGTGCTTTCCCTCATTAGAATGAAGGCTCTTTGAAGGCAGAGACACCCTGTACTCAACTTTTTGTATCTTCAGTTCTGTCAAGTGGCTGTCACATAGTGAAAGCCTAATAAATGTTTATTGACTCACTAACAAACCTTAAATTATTATGTAAAATTCAACTTAATTTCTTCCTTCCTTCTGGATACATCTCTCATTCTTCCCCAAAATACATTCATTTTCTATATGACTATGGAACTTTGGAACTAAAAGGGATTTTGCAAAGCATCTTTGTTGTTGTTCATTTTTTTCAGTTGTACCTGGTTCTCTGTGACCATTTAGGGTTTTCTTGACGGAGATACTGCAGTAGTTTGCCATTTCCTTTTTCAGCTCATTTTGCAAATGAAGAAACTGAGGCAAAGTGATGTGACTTACCCAGGACACACAGCTAATAAGTGTCTGAGATCTGAACTCAGAAAGATGAGACTTCCAGATTTCAGACCTGATACACTATCTACTACATCACCCAGTTGTCCATTAAAACTAAAATTGATAATTATTTAAGATGTTAGACTTTTATTCAGAGATCTCAGAAACACTTTTTTTTAACTGACATAGACCAAAGTCAGCCAAACCAACAGTTTGATGTACAAAATAATCAAATAATGTAAAGAAAAAATAGCAATAACATATTGGCATCCAAATGAATATAATAAGTAATTTTGTCTCCAGAGAATTGATGAGATCAAATTACCTCTTCTTGATAGAAAGTTTGGTGAACTATGGGAATAAGACGAGGCACAATTTTCAGATATGGAAATGTATCAGCTTGATCTGTCACTAAGGAGACTCCAGTTTGAGTACATGGAATTGGGAAAGGACAGTTATGTAAAAGAAGTCAATAAGACAAAAGTATTTGCATAGTAAATGGAGATTCTTTGAGACACAAATCAATGAAGTAACCAAGAATGAATTGAAGGACAACAATTGAGTTTGATTATTTGTAAATGACAAAACTTCAACCCCTAGGGATAACCCAGCAAATTAATATTATAGTTGAACCTAGAGTCAAGATCTCCAAGCAACTTTTCCAAAGTCATACAATGAGTTAGAGACTTCAGTTTAGACCCAGTTAGATTAGTAGAAGCTTCTTTCCACTATTCTACATTGTCTTTTAAGAAGACATTATAAAAATCCAAAGAGGCAGAGATGAGTATGATGGGCATTTCATATTAGGATAACAAATTTCATGAGTTGACAGAAGAGGAAGAAAGGCACATCGAATTTGGAGAAAGCAAATGGGCCAACTTCTACTGATTCTTTTGATACTTCAAAATGTCTATCAGCATATAACATAGTCACCAGTAATTATTCCTTTCACATAATAAAATGAAAGACAGTGTGATATATTGGATGGAGAGGCTGTCTGAATGACCATCAATCAATATTCTAAATTCTACATTTCAGAAAAGTCTTCAAAATTCATTGAAAAATGAATTTTTTTCATCAGAGAGTTCTCTATAGTGATGAAAGCACACGTTTGAACTAAAACAAACACTGCATGTACAGGAACTTAGTATTATACACTAGAATTAGAGGCAGCAAGAATGAAAACATGCAGAAATATAACAATCACCCACAAAAATCTCAAGCAAACAACTTGACATGTGACTTTACAACATTTCCCAAAATCACATGTAGCAAAGGACAGCACAGGAAGAATATAATACACATGATTTTATATAAGACTTATATTAAGGGGCGGCTAGGTGGTGCAGTGGATAGAGCACTGGCCTTGGAGTCAGGAGTACCTGAGTTCAAATCAGGCCTCAGACACTTAATAATTACCTAGCTGTGTGGCCTTGGGCAAGCCACTTAACCCCATTGCCTTGCAAAAACTTAAAAAAAAAAGACATGTTAATATGCAGTCTAATAGTTAGGATTATATGGGTAACCCAGGCTACATGGGTAATGATCTTTCCCATTGTTCTTTTGTTTTGCTTTGTTTTTTTCCCATTGTTCTTTAAGCATCATAATATACTTTGGCCAAATAGTTTATTTCTCTGGTGTTATCTCTGTATTCTTGATTCCATGGAACTGCTGCTCTGTAGTCTCAGTTCTGAGGTCTCAGCCTAGGGTGATTACAGCATCATCAGATTTCACTGGAGTGCAGACCCAGTCTTGCTTGAGCTTGTAGATGACCCAACTTGTGGTCACCATCTCTAATATAGGTGTCCTCTGCTCCCTAGAAGTTCCCACTGTTGAAGTATTGAACAGAAAAGGGGAAATGTATCATGTGTTTCTGATATGGGTGCCCTGTCCCACTGAGAATGTTGAAAAAGTATACGAGAGTGTACCTCATGTGGATGATGTCATTTGATTAAATGTTTCTTGCTTTGAACTGGTGTGTCCTCTGATTACTTGGTGAAGTAAGCTCAATAGTGAGGGTTTGGGAGCTATAGTTTTGAATAAATGTTCACCCCCAAAGTGTTCTGAAGCAGAGGTAGCTTTTGAAGGTCACACATGTGAGGGTACTAGAATATAATAATAAAAGAGGTATTTTAAAGAATTTCACAACCTACCTCTCAGTTCTATCATGCACCCCTATCCTCAAACACTCTTAAGAGCAAACTGGCCTCATTGTTCTTAGAGTGCGCGCGCACACACACACACACACACACACACACAAACACACACACACACAAACACACATGATACCCTTTCTCCTGCCTTTAGACTGCCTAACACTCTTGCCTAGAATGCACTCCTTGCTCACCTCTGCCTCTTAGAATCCCTGGGTAGGTAGGTAGATGTCCTTCGTGTTCATGGAAGACCATGGTGTCTTATACTTGATGACATGACTTGAATATTGTTTATTATAGTGAGGAGAGTGTTATGCAAAGACATTCTTCTCACTCTCCTTTCCAGAACTGTTTCATTCCTTGGTCTGATTTGATAGGAAACCAGACTACTGAGTGGTGTCTAGATGCTGTGAGAGTCTCAGAGCACACACTACCCTCTGCATAAAGTCATTCTTTGTCCCCTTCACTGCTAGTGCCTTCCCCAACCCAACCTCTATCCCCCTATAGCTCTTTTGTTCACCCTTTTGTAGGCATATATTGTGTCCCCTAATAGAATGGAAGCTTTTTCAAGGGAGAGACTGCTTTACTTCTGTCTTTGTATCTTTTGCACGATGTCTGTCACCTAGCAGGGACTTAGTCTTAGTAGGAAATATCTGTTAGCTAATATTCATTGTTTATTGACTAATCAAGGACTTATACTCCCGGGTCCTATAATGAGAGAGAAGACCATCTATGCAGGCTGCAATCTCTCATCAAACACTGAGAAGTTGAGGCTGGAGAAGATGGAGGTGTAAGAAAGTTTAGAGTAGATAAATATAATACTCTGTGATCATGTCCTCTGTGGTAGGGAGTAGCAATAATGAAGTCTCACCCCATTATAGAGAAGGATGAGGAAACCCCAAAAGATATCTGACTCAGGGAATATGCAGTTAAATCTTGGTCAAGCTCAAAATCTCCAGCAAGGTAATGTTGTAGCCGTGGTTTGGTAAAGAGTGGGGCAGTGTGTGATCTGGCCATCTAATCATGGCCATCAACCGGCAACCTTCATTCTCAAAGAGGACCAAGACATCGGGGGGGGGGGGTGATACCATGCCATGCAAGTGAATTGGATTTAAGTGAGGGAGGGCTGTGGAAAGTCCTCAGCTTCATGGCTCTTCATTGGACCCAGGTAAGGCAAGACAGCAGAGCGTCTCAATGCCCACTCTCTACTGCCATGGAGGTTGGGACATACCACATCATCACTAAATCTAAATTCCTGAACTCCAATCAAACCTGAGTGAGAGTTCTCATTGCTTTCAGGAGCACAGAAAGTAAGCAGTCTTTGATCCAGGCAGAAGAGCGGGAACTGTCCCAGTGGAGAATATCCTAACTCCCATTTCGAAAAGCTCAGGCCCTCAGATCCCCCATGCCAACATGCTGTATGGGGCTTCAGAAGTTCCAGGGAAGCTATTAAAAGAACAGAAAACAGAAATTATGATTTAAAATGTAAAATTAATTTATTTTATTAAAATGTTTATATGGCTTTATTCCTCATTATTGCTTTATCGCTGCTGCAGGCGCTATAATTGCTATGCTTAATCTGTGGATGACTCGGAGTGAAATTGGCTTTGTGTTTGGTGGTTCACAGTTAGGGGGCCCTTCCCGACGAGGTACACTGCAATAATGCTCGAAGTGAGCAGCACTTAGACAACAAAGAGATCGTCAAAAGATAGCTTTGAACAAATGTTTAATTAGTTTTTAAGGATTGTTCTTTTTTCTTTCTCCCTCTGCTGACCACCCAACTATTCTGAGAATTATGAAGTATTGGAGCTTAGGGATCAATCAGTCAATCTACAACAATAAAGAATCTTATATTAAATGGCAGCTTCATAATACAATGAAAAGACTGGATTTTTATTTGGAATAAAATCTGAATTCAAATACCATCTCAGATATTCCTTAGCTGCATGGATGGACCTGGGCAAATCACTTAACCTCTCTTTGCCTCAGTTTCTTAATCCATAAAATGTCAATAATAAAAATGCCAACTTCCCAGTTTTGTGGAAATGATCGATTGAAGTCACCCCCTATAAAATGCTTTGCAAATATTGAAGCTCTGGATAAATGCTAGCTGTTAGATTATTATTAAATTCCTAGTCTGCTAGAGCCTATACACCAAGATCACCCTATTCATTTCCACAAAAAGAAATTTCCTATTCTGTCAAATATGACAATCCAAAGAAGCACAGAATTAGATGGAATTTTATCAGCCCTCTAGACCAAGCCCCTTTGGTTTATAGATGAGCAAACTGAGGCCTGCAGACATCGAGTAACTTTTCCAAAATCAGCAAGTCTTGTATTTTTGAAGTAGATTTTTGGACCCAATTATGCATTTCATCTAAGATTTGCTTCATTTTTCAAGGCCCTTAAAATCTTTGTCTGTGTTAGAATTCCCACTCCAATCTGATTCACCTAGAAACACGGAGAGCATGTCTTTGTGCCTTAGACAGAGGAGGTAACCAAGTCTTTTCCAAATCATTCCAAAAATTGTTAACACAGAGTCCGGCACAGATTCCTGATATACTCCACTTCCCTTCACCCCTTCATCCCCAAGTTGACATTTAACCAGTGTGTCTAGTCTGATTCCTTTCCATTTTTTTTAATGGAAGAGTAGATGATGATGCTTTATCAAAAGCTTTGTTAAAATCTACATAGAAAATATCCCTGAAGAAGCAGTTTGGGGACCCTACTCCCCCCAAAAAGGAAGGTTGGTCAGGCATAACTTGCTCAGAATGAAGCCATGCTGGCTCTTGGTGATTGCCACTTCTCCAAGATATTCACTAGTTAGTTCTTTAATAATACATTTGGAGTCATTCCAGGAATGTAAGTACCGAACTAAAGTTTGCAGATTCTTTCCTTTGCAGGTCAATCTTGACCCTTCTCCATGCCTGAGAACAACTCCTCTTAGCCATGATTTTTCTTTTGCATTTTGTTCTTTCCTTTTCTCTTCAGGCAACCAGGGTTACACAATTAGCCAGTATCTGAGGTTGGATTTATCATTGATAGCTGTCATATTTCATTCTTCCTGATCCTAATTCACCCTAGGTAGTTAGTTCCCTATTGAATCTATGTGTAGGAAGGGATAAGAACAACAGTTAACATTTTTTTTAGCAAGGACCATATTTCGGACAATGCTCCATGTGCTTTATAAATATCTCATTTAATCCTCACAACCCTGGAAAGTAGGTGCTGCTCTTATCTCCATTTAATAGATGAGACCACTGAGGCAAATAAGGGTTAAATGACTTGCTCAGGGTCACACAAACTGGATTCAATCTCAGGACTTCCTAACTCCAGACCCTGAGTTCTATCCACTGTGCCAACTAATTGCCTAAAGATAGAACAAACAAAAGGGAGTGGGGAGGGAGAAACAAAACAAAAATAACTTTCATCTTGATAGAAGAAGAAAAGTAAGAATTAAGCAGTTCAGTTCTCTTTTGTGAGTCCTATCCACCACTGGGCAGGAATCCCTTCATCAACCTCATCTCCAATACAGAATAAAATAGGATAGGAAATGGACTTGTGATTTCATTGACATAGGGACTCCCAGGTGAGGAAATTCCCTCCAGAACTGCAGGACAACAATTTTCCTCTACAACTTAGAAGATTACAAGAGCCTTGAAGAGGACATGCAGTTTGGAAGTATCAGAGGCAGGGATTTGAATTAAGGGCCTCTTGGTTTCAAGGTCAATTTTTAAACTTTAAGGTCAATTTTTAACTTTAAAAAAAGGTAACATCCTTTTGGGGATCCTTAGCTTACTTCATCAGCCCCAACTTATTCTTATCTCTCATCTTGAAATATGTAAATATATAATATATAAAATAATATATATGTACATGTTTATATGGATATTTTTATATTTATTCAATTGGGATGTCTAGTTTGAAATGTCCACTAGGGAATTAATGCTGCAGGATTAGAGATCCAGAGAATGGGATTGGAGATAGAGATCTGTAGAAGACTAGAAGACCTAAGATGGAGTTCTCAGGATCCATCCAAGGTTTATGGGGCACAATCTGGATGAAATTCCCAATGAAGAAACTGAGGCACAGACAAGAGCAGCTTGCTCAAGGGTCAGCGATGAGACCTCCCCCCCATGTCCTGCCCCACAATTCTAACATCATCCTGTCCACTGCCTAAGCCTATCACCACTTGAGTCCTGTAGGTTCTTCTGCAAATTCAACCCTTTGGGATTCCATCCACATCCTCTCAAGTGGCTCCTTTCTATCTTCAGTCTGCTATAGAAAATCATCACTTGAGTCATTTGCTCTGCTGGGCTACAATAAATGTATTTGACTCTTATAGTCTTCCTCATAAATCAACCCCCTCCTGCTCCTTAATCATTATCATCGCTCTTCTGTGAACGCCCCACAATTCTGCTCTGTATTTCTCTTATTGGCATGCTTTGAACTGCCTGCATTTTCCCCAGATCAGTCTCATTAGAGACCTACCCACCACCTCCCCTCTGCACGTCCAAACCTCCCTTTCTAATTACTCTTAACCCTGCTGACCTTACTTTGGCAGGTACCTCCATGAAGGAATCTCATGCCCGAGCTCCACTGTGACCTCAGGGTCCTTTGGTGTTCTGCATTTCTTTCTCTCACTGGACAATGGAAGGTACCTTTTTTTTGCCCAGCCAGAGGCATGTTTAAATGGGAAAACAGCCCCATTCCCAAGAGTCAGGCAGTCCAAGAGACAGTATGGTGTGATGGGAAGGATAAGAAAGAAGGCCTTTACTTCATGGTGAACTAGAATGCCACCGCAGCTTTTTCTCAAAATGAAACATTTTGTTAAGAAGCAAATAGAAACATTTGAGTCTTATATACAAGAAAAAATAGTATTTAGCTAATAAATGGCAATTATTCAATACTTTAAGGTTTACAAAACAGGAAGGGAGGAAGGGAAGGAGGAAGAGGAATTAAGGAAGGGTCACACATCTAAGAAAACCTGGTGCAAGGCTGAATCAGAACTCAAGTCCTGGGACATATATACATATATATGTATATATATGTATATATATATATATATATATATATATATATATATATATATACACAAAACCAGTTCTCTCTCTCTCTCTCTCTCTCTCTCTCTCTCTCTCTCTCTCTCTCTCTCTCTCTCTCTCCACTATACCAGTCAATAGCCTTCAAGAGGCTTTGATTTAGAGATGAAAGAGCATTTAGGGGCAATAAGACCCAAACCTTTCATTTTGTAAATGAAGAGAGATGAATGTTTTGTCCCAGGTCACAATAACTAGGAAGTATCCAATCCTGGGGCATAGACTTTCACAGAGCATAGATTTAGAGGAGTATTCAGAAGCCATCTAGTCCAGAGGTCTTAAATTTGTTTTGTATAGCATGCATTCCCATAGATTGGTGAGTCCTATGGACCACTTCCCAGAATAATTTTTAAATGCATAAATTAAAATAAATAGGATTACAGAAGAAATTAATTAATTTGAAATCCAATTGTACATTTAAAAAAATAAGTTCAAAGACCCTAGTTAAAACCCCCAATCTAGGCAGCAAGATGGCTCAGTGGATAGAGCATTGACCTGAGTGTCAAGAGGACCCAAGTTCAAATTTGACTTCTTCAGACTCTTAATACTTATTTAGCTCTGTGACCTTGGGCAAGTCACTTAAAATAATTTTTTTTAAATTATGGAAAACCCTTGATCTAGTGCAATTGCCTCATTTTCCAGAGGTCTGAGGGGATTGGGTAATTTTCCTAAGGTTATACGTGTACTAAATGACCAAGCCCAGGGTCCTATCTACTATGTCATGCTGCGTCTCATAGAGATAGTCTTATTAACAAGATCTCTTCCCTGACAGTGAATGTGTATTAGATACTGAGGCTGATTAGCCAAGGAGGTAGGGAAATATTCTCCTAGCATCTTTAAACAAAGAAGGAAAAAACAGCCAAATCATTAGACCTGTCTATAGACAAGAGGATGGATGGGATGATGGGAAAATAAAAGCCTTGATTACATTCTCTGTGGCAGAAAATCTGGTTCACACATCTCCTGACATCTTTAGACAGGTAAGGTAATAAAACCTCTGAAGGGCCTTTCATTAGTGATCCATCCTCCTGTGGTACTTTAAGCACTAAGATACTACAAATCTGGTTTAGGGTAGTTTAGCTAATAGTCCTCTCTTTTCAAACTTGAAGCAGCAGGTTACCCCAAAAGCCTCCTTAATCTGGCCATCTTAATATAAATTGCTCTACAATATTATTTTCTGAATTTACACTTTGCAATAACAAATAGTATCTTTTTTGATAAATTAATCTCAATTTAGCATTAACTAATACTAAATTGCTATGGAATTACATATTACATACACATTACTACAGAAAGAAGTTCATCATGATTAATGTTATTACAGTGAACACCAAAGGAATTAATAATGATTTGCCGTTATTATAAAGTGGTACCAATGTAGGGGAAAAAAAAGGTTAAGTCTAATTAAATTCTGGCAACCACTTTAGGGCTCTGCTGCATTGAGGATGCTGAGTTTTATGTTAATTAATTCTATATGAAAGGTTGCTGAAGTGGTTTAATATTGTTCAAAGAGCCACACTTTTACTACCAGATGCTATTTTAAGTTTCCTTTTTCACTCCTTCTCAACCTTTTCTTTCCCCCTCAGTAACCGACTGACATGGATGAAGCTTTGGCTCCATTCTTGAAAGGGGCCAGGCTAGTACAGGTCTTCTTTACTTTTGTTTTTCCTGAAGAATAGACTGGAAATGGTGAGAGTGAAGTGGTAAGGACCACAGACTTCCTTATGGTGTCTCCTTTAGATTGTCCAATTGGGCGTGGTCCCCAAAGGAACTCTCCAATGGTCACTTATAACTCATCCCACTTTTCTCTGGGACTTTGCTCAGCTGTCCCCTAGGCCTGGAATGTGCCAGATCTCCTCTTGAATAATTCTATGTCCTTCAAAGATCAGTTCTGGAACCCTACCTTCTTTATAATTCCCTGTTTAAATTGGTGCTTAATAAATAATTGTTGTTTGATTGACTAGTTTTGAAATATCCCCAACCAACCTCTCCATTGTGCTGATGTAGGCTTGTTTCTGTTCCATTTTTCCTCTTGTTTTATCATCCTGGGCCCTGTCTTCATTGATTGCTTCTGTCTGTATTTGCCTTCCATGTGAATTTGTCTCCCTGGTGGTTATCATTCTTAATTACCCTCCCTCTGCTAAGGGTATCTATTCCACTTTTGATCCTTAATTAAGGGTCTAATAATATTTACTATAATAAAAATAATAATAATAATAATAATAATAATAATATTTATATATCATTTAAAGGCTTGCGAAATGCTTCACAAATGTCATCTCATTTGACCCTTACAACAATCTATGATGAGACAGAAAAAGGCCACCATACCTGGAGTCAGAAGGACCAGAATTTAAATCTGGCCTCAGACACTTGCCACTTACTAGCTGTGTGACCTTGGGCAAGTCACTTAACCCTGACTGTCTCGCCTCCAGGGCCATCTCCAGTATACTGATTGTCTGACCATTGTACCCAGATGACTCTGGAGGAGAAAGTGAGAATGGTAATTTAGCAGAACACCCCCCCCCCCCCAATCCAGTTTGCTTGCATGTCATAGCATCACCTCCCTGATGTCATGGTTTTCTTCCAGAATGAAGAACAATGGCCTAGATATTTTGGAGGCCTTTCCAAGTAGGGAGCCAGGTCCAATACAGACTATACATCTGCCATACAAGATACTATGTTCAGAAAGGCTTATCACCAAAAGGCCAGCCACCAGTTGATGAATTGTTTTGACCACAGTAATGAGAACCTTTATTAAACCATGAATGGGTTCTGCTCTGAGTTAGTGTAGAAAGAACCCAAATCAATCAAATCAGAGACTTAAAGTACTGAATGCTTTTTATTCATTGTGTCGCCTCTGCTACTCCATCAATTCCAATTAGCAAACATTTTAAGCACTTTTCTTTTTTGACCAGTCAGGATCTTCACCTTCATTCTGCCTCAGCCTTACATGGGAATATTTGAATGCTAGATCTTATTAGAATGCACTCACAAATGTTCCCTTCCCTAATTAGAAACTCTACTATCTCCCATCTGACCATAGCCTCCAAACTTTCCACCTCTGCCAAATCTCTTATAAACCTCCTCTTTATCCACACTGAGGCCACTGATTCCTATATTCCTCAGAATGACCTCATACATCTTCTCTGGTTTCACTTTCATTCCTCTCCAGTCTCAACCTGTATTTCAAATGTGTTTCCCCAGGTTCTATTACTGTCCATTTCTTCCCAAATCTCTGCCCTTCATTTCTCTCAACAAGCATCATTTTGGTTTTATTTACTAAATCTGTGGCTCTCCTCTTCATCCTCTCTCAAATGATTACACCATTCACTTCCAGGGGCTTAATTATCATCTTTTGCAGATGATGCATATACTTATACACATGCACATACACATAACATGCATATATCTTTACAAGCTCATGTACATGTACATACACATACATGAAGGGGCATAGTATGTATACATGCAGGCATAGACATGGACATATATACAGATATGGAAACAGATGTGGACATAGACAGACATGGGCATGGACATAGATATAGACAGACACATAGACACAAACACAAACACACAGACAGACACGGACATGGACATGGACATGGATATAGATATAGACAGACACACAGACACAGACACACAGATAGACCTGGACATTGACATAGACATAGACATAGACATAGACATAGACATGGACATGGACATGGACATGGACATGGACATGGGCATGGGCATGGGCATGGGCATGGGCATGGACATGGACATGGACATGGACATGGATGGACATGGACATGGACATAGACGTAGACATAGACATGGACATGGACATGGACATAGACATAGACATAGACATAGACATAGACATAGACATAGACATAGACATAGACATAGACATACGACGCACTTCTAGTTCCAGGCTTTCATTACCAAATGTCAAATAGACATTTCAATCTGAATGACCCAAAGACATCCCAAAAGTCAACATGTCCAAAACTAAATTCATTTACCAAACAACTTTCTCTTGTTCCACACCTCACTATTTCTCTCTTTCAGGTAATCTCATAACCTCAGCATTATTTTGAACTTCTCACTGTCCCACATCCCATCATCCATGTCATTTTTGCCTTCATGATATCTCTCTCATCCAATTAAGGTAGAAACCTTAATTCAGACCCTATAACTTCTTGCCTATATTACTGCCACAACCTCCTGATTAATCTTAGGTTTCACCATTTTAGTTCAATTAACCTACTGATGTCAATGTAAAATTTGAACCTAAGTCCTCTGACTCCAGAACAAATGTTCTTTCCATTGTCTTGACTCTAACATAGTGATATCATTGTGGGCCTCTTCAAGAATGAAGCACAATAACCAAGCACATGAGCTTTTACATGTACTCAGGGAAGCATAAAGGAAAGAACTCTATTTAGAGTGAGCAGAATTGGATTTAAATCCTTGTACTTACACTTACAATCTGGATCCTTCATCTTTATAATGAGAGGTTTAGGCTAAATGTTCTATAAGATTTCTTCTTCATAGACCCTATATAGATCTTATAGACTTATGGTCAGAGCTAGATTTACACAAAGACAGAATTGGATGCCATATTATATGATATGTGACTGGTGGCATAAAACATTCCCTGCCCCCAACTATTTCCCTTACTGAGCTGTTGTGGAGCCTGAAATGCTACCATTAGCAATCGCACCTTAATCATTGTCTTCCTCAGGCTGCTTCTAAAATGCAGATACATAAGTATAAGTCATTCTCACATTATGATGTAGGAAACCTGGAGGATTCCTAAGAACTTGAAAAAAAGTCCACAATGTCCAAACTGTTTTCATAACTATAACTAAAAATTTCCATTTCTAATAAGTAAAGATAGTTGTAACTCATATAAACAAATGTTCTTTGGGGGTCCTTGATAACTTTTAAGAATGTGAAGGGTCCTAAAATCAAAAAGTTTCAAATCTTCTGAAGCAAAGCAAGGTGAATGAGAATGAATGAGTTATCCTCTCTACACAATAAAACAAGGATAATAGGAGATAGAAATGCTGTGACCCAGAGAGGAAGATCTGAAAACGAGAAAAAGAGTAGTCAGCAGATTTCAGCTCAACCTAAGGAAGACCTTCCTAACAGCACTGTCTGAAAGTAAAAAGAGTTCTTTCAGGAGGTGTAGTCAGAGATATTCTAGGAGGGACTGGATTACTACTTTTTTTTTAGGTATTTTTTTTTGCAAGGCAAATGGGTTAAGTGGCTTTCCCAAGGCTACACAGTTAGGTCATTATTAAGTGTCTGAGACTGAATTTGAACCCAGGTACTCCTGACTCCAGGGCCGGTGCTTTATCCACTACACCACACCACCTAGCCACCCCTGGATTACTACTTTTACTGGGATAGACTGGATTCACTGATCACTGAGATCCCTTCCAACTCTTGGATTCTAAGATGCATTGTAAAGATAGTAGAAATTATTTATATGAGACTAGAAGAATTAAAGACCATTTGCCTAATGGTCTAAAGATCATTAGCCATCATCAACATAATCATCTTTGTCTTTAGTATCTATAGATTACTCACATTCAGCTATGGGGTCAGTGGAAAGGAGATACCAGTGTTAATTTTAAAAGATGAAGTCCTCTTCAGACCAGTTAAAAAAAAAGTAATATCAACATTGATATATAGATCAATGATTGGGAGCCATTATTTTATAGTCCTTCTCCAGCCTCAAGCAAAACCATCAAATGATTGTTGATGGGTGCTCAACTCTCCCTTAGCTTCTCAATCTTTTTGTTGTTGGTAAGGGAAGGGCAACATTTCAATGAGGACATAGTCCCAGGAGCTTAATGTGTCCACACTAACCAAAATCTCAGCACATCCCCAATCCCAACACTGAAACATTAATCATATTAATCATTTTCAAAGAGCAACATGAGACAAAAGTGTTCACCCAACTGTATATCCAGTCTCCCTCATTTTGCCATTGACTTGAAGAATGGGTTCCTATAGTATAAAAGTGAGATTCATGTAAACTCTAACACTTTCTGCAGGCTATACCAAAGCATTGTTACCCATCCCACACCAAAAATAAGTCATCATATATGGTAGTATGACTTCTATATTAAACCATATCTACTTTCTCTAATCTTTGCTGATGTCTTTGGGGGGTGGGAAGTGGCCAACAGTTTTCAGGAGTGACATCACCTCTATATGCATTCCTTGAATATTCCTGATTTTTTGCCTTTTTTCACCCCATCACCATCATAAAATACCTTTTTTCTTGCTCCCCAACTGTTCAAACCCTATCCATCCTTCAAAAACTGCCATTAATGTATACCTCTTCCAAGGATCCTTCCCTAACCACCACATACCACAGTGATCATTCCTTCTCTGAACTTTTTCAGACTTTAGATTCCATGCCACCCATCTGACCCTGGGCACACACTTCTTTATTTTGAAAGGCATTTTTTCCTTCTTTTGGTAGTTTCTTGTGTCTCATTTGTCCCCCTCCACTCCCAATTAAAATGTAAACTTCACGAAGCAGATGATTACAGCTTATTCATCTCTGTAACCATCACAAATTCAGATCACAGAGCCTCTTGAATATGCTAAGTGCTCAAAAAATTCTTGATTGATTGAGGAGACAGAATAGTTACATATGACGAGTCAGTGGCAAGGCTAAGACTAGAACCCACAGATTGCCAGAATGTTAGCAATGGCAGTTACCACAGAGATAATTCAGCACAGCACTTTTTTTCTTTTTCTAAGATTACCAAGTGATTATGTAACCTTGGCTTGAAGTCCTTCAGTGAAGGAGAATTCACTTCTTCCTGGGCTACCTCTTTCTACTTTGAGATAGCAGTAATCATTAGGCAAATTTTCCTTGCATCCTGACTACATTTGTCTCTCTGCAACTTGAATCCATTATTCCTATTCCAATCATCACTGGAGAAAGAGATTGTTTGAGAACAGAGATGAAGGACTAACAAAATGCATTTCCTGAGAGACAGTGAGAGATGCAAAGAGAAAAGGTTTTTTTTTCTTTTTTTAAAGAGTATGGGTAAAACAGGTTTGCTTCTTCAATTTACCATGAATAGAGGTTCAAAATCAATTGATTAAGCAATGAGACCTTTGATTCAACCCAGTTCAGTTATATTAATCAAACATTCCTTGAAGACCTACTGTGTGCAGAAAATCATACTGGGTAGGACTGGATTGTACAAAGATTAAATAACACATAGTACCTAGATCTTAGTCATCTTCCTGAGTTCAAACCCAGTCTCAGACACTAACTATGTGATCCTGGGCAAGTCACTTCACCCTGTTTGCCTCAATTTCTTCATGGTAAAATGAGCTGAAGAAGGAAGTGGCAAACCACTCCAGTATCACCATCAAAAAAACCCCAGGGGCGGCTAGGTGGCACAGTGGGGGCGGCTAGGTGGCGCAGTGGATAGAGCACTGGCCTTGGAGTCAGGAGTACCTGGGTTCAAATCTGACCTCAGACACTTAAGAATTACCTAGCCGTGTGGCCTTGGGCAAGCCACTCAACCCCAATGCCTTAAAAAATCTAAAAAAAACAAAAAACAAAAAACAAAAAAACGAGATCATGAAGAGTTGGACTTTACAGAAATGACTAAATAATAATAAATGTCTATTATGAACAAGGTACCACGTTAGACACTGGAATGCAAAAAGAAAAAAAAAGCAAAGGGATTTAAAAAAGGAGAAAGGAAGAGAGGAAAGATGAGAAAAGAGAAAAATCAAGATATGAAAAAAGAAAAGAAAAATAGAGAAAAGAGATGAGAAAGAAAAAGGGAAAAGAAAAGGAAGAAAGGGGAGGAGAAGGAAAGAGAAGAGAAAGAAAAAGAAAAGAGAAAGAAAAAAGATGAAAAGAAAAAGGAAGAAAAAAGGAAAGAAGAGAAGCAAAAATAGAAAAAAAAAAGAAAAGAGATCTTGCCTTCAAAGAGTTTATATTTTGAGAAGAAGAAGAGGTCTCTGAATTAAATTGTAAAGTGAGCTTTTTTTAAAGAGAGAAACTTCAGAGGTCTTGGGATTCTATTGTCCTTTCATGAAATGACTATAATTATCTGGATACAAATTGCACCTTTTTACAAGCCCCAAACCCCTGGAGAATGAAAGTACCTTTTGGGCAGGACCTGTTGAATTTTTGTCTTTTTATCAGCAGTATCTAGTATGGTATGGTAGCATGACTGTGTCAGACTTTTAATAAATACAGGCTTGTTGAATACAATTGAAGGAGTCTCTTTGGACATTGACAATCCTTTCTCTCCTTGCCCCAGGTTCAAGAGACCAGATAGCTAGCTTCTGGTAACATCTTACTATTTAAAAAATAAATAAAATAAAAGACGAAATCAATGCTTGCAACCAGTTCCTGATTAAAAGCAAACCTACTGCATGGAAGTTATAAAAGAAAACAAATAGTCTTTAATACATTGAACCTCTACATTTAAGAGAAACGATGTCATCAGTTCCAAATCCATTTTCAATCCATTAGCGGCCTGAGTCCTGGCTCGGACACACCTAGACTCCCTGGAACCAGGCCTAGGCATCCCCAGGGAGCTAGCTCAGCCCTTTCTCCTTCCCAGGATAGATCAATTGGATTCTATGTGATGAAGTGCATCCAAGCTTTATCTAGAGACTTCAAGAAACAAAGTGGGGGGGAGGCTCACCCTGGAGGGGAATTCACAGAATTCCCTTTGGCAGAAACTCTTCAGAGTTAGCAGCCTGGCAGAAAGGAACAATTAGGAACAAGGAGAAGGAGAAGAGGAATATGAAGATGGCACCATGATCTGCGAATCTGACCAATAAGACTGCCCATTTTTATTTGTCATGCTAAAGACTGCAGGCCTGGGAGCCAGAATTCCCATTTTCCTCTGCCTCTTGGGTCAGCAGGACCCGGTTTGAAGGCACCTGAAGAGAACTAATCTGAGGTCCCAGGCCACCAGGGCCCCCAAAACCTTTCAGAACCCAAAATATGATTCTGGAGAGCCATGGAGAGTCAAGTCTTCTTTCCAGATGCCATTTTTTTTTTCACAGTATAATTCTAATGAGAGGTAGAAGTGAGTAAGTCATTAGATTCTGAGTCAGAACATCCAGAAGTTCAATTCCCTTGGACATTAGCTGTTGTGACTCTGAGCATGTCAATCCATGTCTCTGTGCCTTAATTGTCCCTTCCCCTCAGGGACTCCATGGCCTCTAGGTTTCCTCCAGCTCTGACTCTATGATCCAAAGTAAAGAATTCAATACCTGGGCACCTCTTCTCTCTGACACCCCCCCTCCCCACTGCCCACTCAGGGAATTTACAAACTTGACTAAAATGTCAAATCCTTCCCCTTTTCCTCTTTGTCTGTCTCTCTCAATCTGTTTCTGCCCCTGTCCCTGTCTCCCTGGCTTCTCTGTGTTTCCCTGCCTTTTTGCTTCTATTTCTATCTACATTTCTTTATTTCTCTCCTCTGTCTCTGTCTTTCTCTCTCTCTGCATCTTTCTGTTTCTGTCTGTCTGTCTCTATCCCCTGCCTCTTTGCTTCAAACTCTCTCTCTCTCTCTCCCCTTCTCCTCCCTTTCCCCTTTCCTCTCTCCCTCCCCACTCCCACCCCATCCCATCTCCCCTCTCCTTGCTCACTCCCTCACTCTCCCTTATCTCCTTTCTCCTCCTCCTCCTCCTCTTCTTCTTCTCTCTCCTTTCTTCTCTTCCCCCTCTCTCATCTCCCTCCCTTTCTCTCTACCTGTCTGTTTCTCTCTCCCCTCTCTCTATCTCTGTGTGTCTCCCTCTTCCTTGCTCTGTTCTTTCTTTCTTCTCTCCTCTCCCCCACTTACCCTCTCTACTGTCCCCTTATTTCCTTTCTCTTCCTCCTCCTTCCTCCTTCTCCTTCTTTCCCTCCTCATCCTCTACCTCCCTCCTCCTCCTCCTTTCTTCTTCTCTGTCCTTTCTTCTTTTTCTTCTCTCCTCCAGTCTCTCCCATCTCCCTTGTCTCTCCTCTCCCCTCTCTCCCCTTTCTCTGCACAGTTCTGCCTCCCCACTTACCATACATTTTCAGGATCCTCTAATGAAGTGCATCTTGAGTCTCCTTTTCCTGGCTAATGAGGAGACAACAAGAATTTGACGAATACTGGTACAATTACTGGAGCAGTGAAGCGCGGGCCTCTGATTAGACATGATAATTTGCAAGGCTGGGCTCTTCACATTAAGTTTGCAAACAGTTTAAAAATCACTTCCTCTATTTATCCAGCTAATCCCTGCTTAATGACTCCAGACCTGAAAAAAGAGAAAATGTATCTTTAAAAAAAAAAAAACACACATGGGGGGGGGGGGCCTGTTCTTCCTTCTGGGGTTGTGGGATAGAAGGAAGAACAGTAATCCATCTGCCGGCCTTTCATTGCACGATAGTCGAGGCCCAACCCAAACACCATCTTTTCTCTGTTGTTAAAATTGTCCATTGCAGTTCATTTTTAATATTCATTTTATTGATGTCTTTTGTCATCATAGTCATTTCTCATCTACCTTCAGATTGAACTCTACCCGGTGACTAAGAAAAGCAATTATTAAAAAAAAAAAAGCCTGCCACAGAAACTTTATCTGACACTGTAATCCAGTATTCTTTCCAAGAGGTGCCCCACTTGCCAGGCCTCCACTAGGAGATCTAGATTTCATTACCTTTTCTCCAAAATCTTCAGTGGATTTTCCATTACCCAAAATTTCCTTTGCTTTTGTTGATCTTTTTCAATTCCATCATTGTATTTTTCACTCTATTGCTGTTCTGCTTCACTCTACTACTTTATGTAAATCCACATTTCTTTGTATTTCTTTCATGTGCTCTACATATTACATTCATTATTTTATAGTTTCTTCAGCCATTCTCCAATCAATGGATACTCACAAAATATGCCACTGTAAATATTTTGATAGATATTGGACCTCTATTTCTGTCTCGGACTTCCTAGGGGAATATGTCCCATCGTGGCCTTATTGAATCAAAAAATAAAGGTAATTGAGTCACTTTTATTACAATTCCAAATTGAAAAACAGAATGGTTGGCCCACAGTGTATTAGCATGCCTGTACCTTCCATAGTCCTTCCATCATTTAATTTTCCCTTTTTTTAATCTTTGCCAACTTGCTTTGAGTGAGGTGAAACTTCAGCGTTATTTTTAATTTGAATATGTTATCACAAATAGTCATTTGGAGCATTTTTATATAATTGTTTCTAGTTTTCATCTCTTTTAAAAAACTTTTGCTCACAGATCAACTAATTTTAATAAGCTGATTTACATTAAGTTAGGATAGGGGCCTTCTGTTTTAGATTTGGGGGCAGAAGAGCAAAAGACAATAAGCATCATGCTTAAGTGTCTTAACAGTATAATAATTATCACTAACCTTGATATTTAGTCCTTGCTATGTCTCAGATACAGTACTGAGGACCTTTCCATTTTTATCTCATTTGATCCTTACAACAATCTTAGGAGGTAGGGGCAATAATTATTCCCCTTTTACATATGAGGAAACTGAAACAAATAAACATTAAAGAGTCTCACAGCTAGGAGGTGTCTAAGGTCAGATTTGAACTCCGGTTTTTAATGTATCTGCCATCTCATTTATCAGTGTGTCAAGGTGACCTTGGTTCAAATCCCTTCCAAGATATATATGCTCTATGATGTAGGACAAATCACTTTCCCTGTCTAAGCCTCAATTTACTCACAAAGAATATAGGAATGATAACAAAAATAAAATAAAAATAAAACCACACAAGATTGTTCTGGAAATCAAATGGGACATTGTGTATAAAGCAGTTTTGAAATCTTAGAGAACTATATAAATAGCAGCTATTTTGGCAAAGGTGGAAATAACTATTATCTAAAAACTATTACAAGCACATATTTAGAGGGACTATGTACTGAAAATATAGGATAGTGTCTATATACTATATATATATATATAATATATATAAATAGTCTATCTTCTATACATAGAGAGAGAATATATACTGAATATTTGGATAGAGTCTATATAGAATATATATGAATATAATATGTAGTTGATATATATTATATCAATATACAGAGTATGGTCTATGTAGCCTATATTTTGAAATACAAGATATAGCCAATATTTAGAATATATTCTTATATTTAATATAACTGCTTATAAAACTTGTATTTGTGTTATCGCCTCATTTTGATTAGAATTATTCATACCCGGAAGCTATGTGGACCTAGTCAAGTCACTTGGCTTCTATCTGCCTTAGTTTTTCTCATCAGAAAAATGAGGATTTATAGTAGCAGTAGTTTGAGGATTTGTAACTCTAAATTGTTGCACTTTACAAACCTAAAAGCACTTTATAAATGCTAGCTATTATAAAGCTGGCACCTTTATTGTCTAGGATTGAAGAGGTTATTTGCTAGATTAAGACTCATTAGGGCAAAGATTCTCTACGACAAAACTCTTCTCTACTCCAAGGGTTAGTCAGTGCAAAACGGACATGATTGCAATAAATAATAATTGCTGACATGTATAAAAACACCTTGAAGGTTTGCAAAGGATCTAAATGAGATTAGCTCCTTCTTTCTTAGATGGGCAATTCTTACTGTGTGTGTCAGGAAAGGCAGAGGGGAGAGAGGGAGGGATAGGATAGAATTTGGTAACTCAAAACTTTAATATATATATATATATATATATATATATAATATAAAAATTGTTTTAGCTTGTATGGGGGGGGATTGTACTATTTTGGAATTTGTATTGATCATTTAATCTCTGTTTCCTTCATCTTTAGGAGTAAGGGGTTACACAGGTAACTAGTATTATTCGATCATTTCAGTTGTGTTTGACTCTTTGTGATCCCATTTTGGATTTTCTTGGCAATTTTGCCATTTCCTTCTCCAGTTCATTATTCAGATAAGAAAACTGAGGCCAACAGGGTTAAGTGACTTCACCCAGCTAGTGTCTGAGGCCAGTATATAGTAGGCAGAATTTTAAGCTCGAGGACAGCAAAGTCTGGGTTCAAATCCTACCTAAGATACTAACTGCAATCCTAGGCAAGCTGTTTAACCTTTTTTTGTGCCTCAGTTTACTCATCTGCAAAATGAGAGAATTTCACTGAACAGAGCAAAAACTTTTACTGAAGTATTCTGCCATCAACTGGCCATCAGCATCTCTCATCTCCCTTGGTTTCATTGCTTCTAGCAAAAAATACCTTCCTTGATTCCCACCATGCCAACTCAAACAAAATCTTCCTGGTCCCTGGAGGAAGAGTTTTGGAGCTGGAGGAAAAGGAAAAACAGAAAAGGGTGGGCTGGGTGGCACATCCCTCTTTTCTTTCAAAGGCTCCCAGTCTGGTTTTCCTTGATGATTCAGTATAGAGAGACTGGGCACGGGTCCTGTTTGATCTCCGACTCCTGCAGATTGGGAATGTGATTTTTAGCAATGCACTCAATTAAAACTGCATTCTACTCCCCATGAAAAATGAAAGTAGATGCCTCATGGAGGTTTTTATAATGGGATTTCACTTGTATGAGAATGGTTATCCTTTTCACCCAGAGCACTCAGAATCAAACCGGTGGAAGGTCAGAACTGTAAGAGGCCTTCAGAATAGATCCCCACACCCCCCTGGTCCCCTCCCAAACCCCCTCCCCAAACATGCTTAGAAGTGCATTAAAATCCAATGAGAAACTCAGGACCCTCTGACTCCAATCTCAGAGAGGGGAGCAATAGGAAGAAAGGTTGGGCAATCCCTGAATGATTTAGACTCAAGTAACTCAACCTTGTTTCCTTCATGCTGCTGCTTTGGTTTTAATTTCCTATCACCATGCCTGTGGAGAATACACCTAAGCCAATTAAGACGATTGAAATGGCTGCCCAAGTGGGACCCCTGCCCTTTAAAAGAAGGGAGGGAGCAGGAAAGACAAAGAAGCTTTGCTACCCTGGAAGGGATATAGGACTTGCCCTTTTATTGGAATCTTACCTCCTTAGAATCTGTGATGCCTTAGAGAAGTTCCTAAATGAAGGGTGGAGGGCAGAGGGTAGTGTTTGTCCTTCCTTCTTGAAGAGAACCATGACTCTAGGGAGGTGATGCCAAGACATACAAATGAATTGGATTTAAATGAGGTAGGGCCCTGCAAAGTCAGTAGAATGCCCATTTCTACTTCCAAAGCTATTAATAGAGATCCAAGTAACTTAATCTAATACCTTCATTTTACAAATGAGGAAATTGAGCCTCAAAGAAATTAATTTGTCCAAGGTCACACAGGTAGCAAATGGCAGAGTAAGAATTCAAACCCAGAATCCATGGCTCAAGATTTAAACATTCTTTCCTCTAAACCAGTCTGCTGCTAAAGAAGAAAATGATATGAGATCTTGGAAATGATGTAGTCCAAGCTCCTGCTAAAGGTGAAAAACTGAGGCCTAAAGCTAGGCAGTGATTAACCTAATCTCACTCAGGTATTCAGTGACAAAAGATTCTGACCTTGGTCCTCTAATCTTCAAGGGTCTTTTGTTAATTTTTAATTTTTTTTATTGTGAAGTTATCAGTCATCAGCAAACACAAACATTTTAATATACTAAGATGAGCAAACAAGTATAAAGAAACTGTGAACCACTGCATACAGTTTTGGGGGGGTTTGTTTTTAATATATGTATGTATGTATAATTTATACTGGAAGGTACAGTTGATTAACACTCAGTGGATATAGCACTGGATCTGGAGTCAGGATGACATGAGTTCAGATCCATCCTCAGATGTTTACTGTGTGGCCCTGGATAAATCATTTCACCACTATCAATCAATTTTTTTTTATTTTTTTTCTGCAAGGCAAATGGGGTTAAGTGACTTGCCCAAGGCCACACAGCTAGGTAATCATTAAGAGTCTTCGGCAGAATTTGAACTCAGATACTCCTGACTCCAACTTGCCCAAGGCTACACAGCTAGGTAATTGTTAAGTGTCTGAGGCAGAATTTGAACTCAGATACTCCTGACTCCAACTTGCCCAAGGCTACACAGCTAGGTAATTGTTAAGTGTCTGAGGCAGAATTTGAACTCAGATACTCCTGACTCCAGGGTGGTGCCACCTAGCTACCCCTATCAATCAATTCTTTACTTCACTATCAAAGGAAATGACAAATGGTTTCAGTACTTTGTACAGTCAGGAAGAGTCGGACATGACTGAACAATAACCATAATATAACAATGTAATAAAAACTTCTTTCTTTGTTCCCCTTTCTCCACTTTGTTTTCCATGCATTTAAAATATTTTATTGATGATAATTTTTATTCTAAATATCACTACCCAATAACCTACCACCATGTCCCTATTCCAAGTGGAAGCTCTGCCAGGAGGGTGTTGGAGCCCCATCAGCACTTGAGAGTTGATCATTAAATTTTCAGTATATTTATTTACACCACAGAAATTGGCAAATGCTATGTATCAGGACTTGATTTACTGTTCTATACTTAAGAGAATGATGGAAGAAATGTTAATAATGCAAATTAAATTTAAAGGTGAATTGTACCTACTTTTTTCTTTTTGAGTCAGTTGCTGAACATTTACCAATCTACCCCTGAGTTCTCTGTGTTGTATATATACTTAAAACAAATAACAACCAAAATGCACATTGGCCATGAATGAGAATTCATGGCTCTTTCTGCATTCCTAACTCATCCCTTCCCATGCCCAATTCTCAATTGATCAGCTTCCATGATCTACTCCTAATTCATCATCTCCAATGCTCTTTTCATCTTTCTGAGTTACTTCTCAGAGGTTGTCCTCCAGTGATGGGGGATGGAAGGGCTCTACTTCCCCCAGTTAAGGAACTACTCATATTCGGTAGCAAGAGATGGGAGGCACCTTAAACCCAGGACTAGAGTGCATTTTAGGAGGAAAATACTGTCACTACTTGGAAATAAGAACAGAATAATGAAAAGAGTTTTAGACCTTGTGAGTTGCCCCATAGAATGAAGAGCTTCAAAAATGAGGTGGCTCAGTGGATACAGCAATGGACATGGAATCAGAAAGACTAGTGATGTGAGCTGGATGTGTCACCCAGTCTCTCAGCCTCAGTTTCCCTATCTGAAACATGGGGAGAATATCACCTTCCTCACTGGGCAGTGGTGAAGAACGAATGAAATAACTTCCAGAGAGACTTGTAAAACTTCAGTGAGCTATATATAAGTTAACTATTGTGATCATGAAGAATTGCGATTGGAACCCAGTTCCTATATTTTCCTATTTATGAAAATAATGGATTGTACCAAATGGTCTCCCAGATTCCTTCCAATTCTACATCTTCTGCCAGCTCTAAACCATCTGAGGCCACTCTGCCATCTTTCCCTCATCTGCCTGGAAAAATCAAAACAGATGAGTTTAGAGTCAAAAGTTAAGGATTGGGGGTGGCTAGGTGGCGTAGTGGATAAAGCACTGGCCTTGGAGTCAGGAGTACCTGGGTTCAAATCCGGTCTCAGACATTTAATAATTACCTAGCTGTGTGGCCTTGGGCAAGCCACTTAACCCCATTTGCCTTGCAAAAACCTAAAAACAAAAAAAAGTTAAGGATTGTTTCTCATGAAAAAGTCATTCTGCCAAGATCAGTTCAGTTGAACAAATAGATTAAAAGGATTTTATCTGCCCTATCCACACTAAATTTTACAAATGATGAAACTGAGATTGAAAAAATGAAATATCTTGTTCTAGAGCACCCAAAGGGTTAATGGCAAGACTGGGGAGCAAGCTCCATCTCTGTGACTGCCAAGCCAGGGTTCTTTCCATTTCACTAGGCCACTTTGTTGTTCAGTCATTCAGTTCTTTATGCACTTTATGATCCCATGCATCCTACTGTCCATGAAGGTTCCTTGGCAAAGAAACTGAAGTAGTTTGCCATTTCCTTCTCCAATGCATTAAGGCAAACAGAGACTTGCCCAGGATCACACAGTTATTAAGAGTCTGAGATTAGACTGCAGGCTTAGTGTTCCATCCTTCTTGGTTTCTATTCCTGCCCAAAATAACAAGTGTTGGCATACCTAGTCCCCATCACCACCAACGTCATCACTGGACTACAGTAATAAAGCTATGCCATCCAGAAACAAAAAGGTAATATTCCCTCTGCTATTGGCCTCACCAAATTACATCTGGAGTATTCGTCTCAGTTTAGGGAAGTTGCTGATGAAACGGTGAATATTCAGAGGAGAAGAATCAAGACTACAAAGACCTTGAGTCTAGACTCTAGAATATACAAGGAAGGGCTGAACAAACTGAGATTATTTAACCTGGAGAAGTCAGGAGAGGGAAAAAGTAGGTAATGATAAATATCTGCAAATATTTGATTGGCTGTCTTATGCCAGACAGCTTAGATGTCATCTACTTGGCCCAGGAAAAATGGGTGGAAATTCTAAGAAACAAATTTCAACTAGATATAAAGAAAAACTTCCTACAGTTTGAGCTATCTAAAAATGGAATAGTCTTCTTCAAGAGGGAATGGATTAGGGGCGGCTAGGTGGCCTAGTGGATAAAGCACCGGCCCTGGAGTCAGGAGTACCTGGGTTCAAATCTGGTCTCAGATACTTAATAATTATCTAGCTCTGTGGCCTTGGGCAAGCCACTTAACCCCATTTGCCTTGAAAAAACCTAAAAAAAAAAAGAAAAGAAAAAAAAGAGGCAATGGATTGGCCTCATCTGAGGTCTTCACATGTAAAGGATAGATAACTACATATCAGGGCTTGCTGTGGTGGAGATTTTCTGAGGGACCATGAATTGACCAGATGGCCACTGAGTTCCTTTCCAACTTAAAATTATGTGAATCTATGTTTTGAATTATAGGATTTAGAATGAGAAGAGACCTCCAAAGCCATCTATTCCAAACCCATTGCTTTACTAATGAGAAAATTGAGGCCCAAAGACATAATCTGCCAAAAATCACAGGTAGCAAATAGAAGATTCAGAATTCAAACTCAAACTCTCCAATTCCTATTCTGCTGCTGGCAAAGCTATCGTGCTTCTTTGTCAGCTTTTAAAATAGAAATAAATGAATCCTTTGGGGAAATCTTGATGCTTCTTATCTTTCAAGGGTAGAAGAGTTATCAGTAATGGGACTGTTTGAGAAACCAAGGGACTTCTAATGTCAATTTGATTCCAATGATTATAAAGGATATTTAAAACCAGAAGTGAGAGTGGAGCGAACCTAATGGGTCATTGTAGAAATATGCATCTCTCCCTCCTCTGATACTATCCAAACCACCTCTGAAATGGCCTGTTTTAACTTCCTGTTTCCAAAGGAGAAAGGAAATACATTGAAACCCTTGCCTGTTGTTTCAGCTAGACAAGATGTAGCTGACTTTGAAATAGAGACCAAGGGACCAGCCCTGATCTCCCTGGATCCGTTCTTATTTAGCTTTTATTTTCTCTACTCAGGCACCCTCTCTTTCTCATTGTGTATGTGGATACAAACCACACCTCCACATACACACACACACACACACACACACACACACACACACACACACACACACATATACTTATATTCTCTTTGTCAGTGGTTTTCAAATTTTTTTAACCTTGGGACCTTTCTACTTTCTGTAAAATTATTGAGGACTCCAGGGTGTCTATGTGGGTTCCATCTATCAATGTTGACCATATTTGAAATTAAGACATATTGTTATTATTTAAGAAAATAGTTAGAACCTAGCAGTCCCCACCTACCCATCACCAAAATATCTCAGGAGTCTGACAATTGCTAGATCTATGCTGATTCTACTTCTCTTTGCATGCTAGAACAGCTCCCTCCACATTTGCCTATGGAAGTCCTACCTATCTTATCATGCTTCCTCCTTCTAGAACTCCTCCTGTTGTAATGGGTTAGTTTTGGGAATTCTTAGAGTCCCAACTTTTAGACTAACCCTTTATATTACAGGCATGAATCATTTCTATTTTTGTGCCTCAGTTTCCTCCTGAAATAAATAACTTTTCTATCCTTCTTGGGTCTGAGATTCAAAGAAAGGGATTGGATATGTGTCCTCCAAAGTCCCAGATTAGCTCAAACCGACTATGGATCTCTCCCTTTTCTGAACCCCAATCACTTCTTATGTATTTCATAATATTTTAGCACAATTATTTAACAGTCTTGCAGTGTTCCATAATGACTCTGCATGTAGATCTTGACTCTCTGATTGTAAATGCTGCAAAAGCGTAAGAGTCAATCAGAAGATGTGGGTTCTGGGGCAACTAGGTAGTGCAACGGATAGAGCACCAGCCCTGGAGTCAGGAAGACCTGAGTTCAAATCCGACCTCAGACACTTAATAATAACCTAGCTGTGTGGCCTTGGGCAAGCCACTTAACCCCATTTCCTTGAAAAAAAACCTAAAAAAAAAAAATAAGTAGTGGCTGTTAAAGCTTGCATGATTCTATCTATGACTCCGCACTACTTGAATTCAGAAGATCTGGGTTCAAATTCAGAAACTGCTCTTCTCTAGCTATAGAACTTAGGTCAAGTTTTCTGAGTCTCAGTTTTCTTTTCTGTAAAATGGGAATAATGATGCTCAGCCTACTCACATCACAGAGTTGTTGCAAGTGAAGTTGTTGCAAGTGAAGTCCCTTTTTGACCTTGAAGCTCTTTATAATACAATATTATTCATATTGGTAGTTAATTATTAGAATTATCTACTATTCCTATGGGGTACAATGAATAGAGTGCCCAATGTAAAGTCAAATCTTCCTGAAGTAGTTTTGTGACCCTGGGCAAGCCACTTAATCCTGCTTGCCTCAGTTTCTCCATCTACAAAAGGAGCCAGAAAAGGAAATGGCAAATCACACCAGTATCTTTGCCAAGAAAACCCTAAATGGGGCCGTGAAGAGTCAGACATGAAATTATTATATCAATTTAAGGTAAAGAAAAGTGCTGACAAATATTCTCTGACTTTAACCTTACAGCAACCTATTAGACTTATTTTAAAGAAGGCAAAACTGAGGCAGATTAAGTAACATACTTCTCCAGAGTAGTACTCAGGAAGTATCTAGGCTGGATCTGAATTCCAAGATCCCTGACTCTAAGCTGACCATACTATTCATTGCACTATCTTGTTTCATTATAACTAATAATCTTTTCAGAAGTCCTACTGTGAGGATCCATTGGGTTGTAGAGGTGTATGGATGTTTCCCAAGGCAATGACTGTGGAGTCCATGTTCTGGAAGTCTTACCAAGGTATCAAGGCCTTCAAGGATGGGCAGCATCTTGTGTCTGAAAATCAGCCCAAGGAAGTCAGAGAAGCTTATAACCAGGTTGAACTTTTCAGCTGCATCAGTTACCAAAGGCCATTGACTTTGAGAAAGATGATGTCCATGACAACAAAATCACAACCTGAAGTTTTGAAGCAACTCCTTTTATTAAATGGGATCCTTCCCATCCTTCTTAGGTCTGGGATTCCCAGAGGCATTTGGACCTTTTTGACCAGTTGAGCCTTTTCTTCGAGTTCCTTAAATATTGACAAGCTAATCTTTTACTGTTGTTGCTTGTGTGTGGTTTTCCAGTTTGTATTTGATCACAATATTTATGTGTCTTGTGAAAATATTGGCACTAGGGAAAGGGGAAATAGTCATCAAGTCCCTAGAGCAAAACTTCAACTCAATAATTTGTATCACTAGAAACTGTTTTCCCTCCCTTGAAAGTATAATGTATATATTACATGTAATATATATTATGCCTATTATACTTATATATAGCCCTACTGGGGCAAAAAAAAAAAAGCCAACAAATATCCAATCACTCTAATACTTTGATGGGAAATCTAACCACCTAATTCATCACACATTTAGAACAAAAAGGACCATAGAGACCAACATCCTCATTTTGCAAATGGGGAAACTGAGGCCTACAGAGGCACTGACTTTTCCATAATCACACAGCTAATAGAGGTTAATTTCAAGTCCTGAACCACATTCTATCACTTGGTCATTGACAAACAAAAGAATCTACTGAACATCCCCCCCTCCCAGCCCCAAAAGGAAATTTTTTTAAAGAATTTTTCCTTTGATTCCCCCCACCCCCTCCTACCCCCCCAAGGCCTAGGTCTAAAAGCAAAGCGGCAGATTTTCTGATAGAAGGACAGGAGTTCAGCTAAGGGCTCCTGTTGCAGTGGATACTCCCTCCTGCCAAGACTCCACAAAGTGACTAGGAGGAAGGGCGCCAGCTGGCCCTAGACTGAAGTGAAATTCGGATTGTGCAAGGAGGCAGATGCACTTTCACCCAGGACTCAGCTCTGTGGGATCATTGCTGGCTTCAGAAAACTCTCCCCTTTTTTGGAAATGACTGTTTCCTTTAAGATCCATTCAAAACATCCTGGTTCAAGTTCAATCCTCAGTTGTAGAATTAAGAGCTACCATCCTTGCCCCCAAAGACCCTCCAAACACACACACACACACACACACACACACACACACACACACACACACACACACACACACACACACACACACACACACACACACTCACTCTCAGAGTAAGGCACCACAGTTTCTGAGGACATTCTGGCCTGAAGGAAAGACATGGGGGATTGGGGGAGGGGTAGTGGGGAAGGAGGAAGGGTGTGCTAGAGGGTGAGAGGCGTGGTTGGGAGGGGGAAGGAAAATAGACAGGAAATGCCAAAAAGGTCACCAGGACCTCTGTCCTTGTTCTGAATCCCAGCCAGAATTGAGAAACTTCACGAATTCTGAATGAAGTTTTGGCCCAAACTTAACCATATAAAACCATCCATCTCCCAACCCATTTCCCTGATGGTAGGAGAGAGGGAAACAAATTTCTTTACATCCATCTATCACAGCCCTTCCCTCTTCTTTCCTTCCCCCAAATCTACATGGTGATATATAAGGGAATCCCTGTTACCCTTTGTCCTGTAGAACTGCAGTTCCCTTATAAAAGAACAACTGAAACCATCAGGAGAAAGAGAATGGAACATAGCTTTAGCAAATTGAGACTGATGTGAAGGGTGGATTTGGAGGTAGGGGATGTTTAAATCTAGATGTTATCACTTACTCCATGACCTGGGCAAATCAATCACTTTATTTCTCTTCCCCTATAGAATAAGGACACTGGAGATGGCCCCTTCTAGAACTAAGTCTTGGGGATGCTCCTGCATCAAAGTCTCCCTTTTAAAAAAAAAAAAAACTAAGATGAAAATCAACAAGAGGAAATGGAAATGCAATGGATCTGCCTCCTCAAAGTCTTTCTTCTAATTGCCTCCATACCTGTCTGGCTGGGGAGTTTGAGAGAGTGAAGAAGGCTTCTGATTTCATCTAATGCTATGTTTTTTCCATTCTTTCCCCCAGCATGTGGAAGGTTGGGGCTGCCTCTAATCTATTCACACTTGTGTGTGATGGTGCAGATGGTCTTAATGGGGCCTGCCAGAGGGGTAGCTCCCCAAGACTCTGGTCATCTCCCCTTTCTCTTCCTGCTGAGAACTTCACCAAGGGAATCTCTTTCCCAATGGATCAAATATGGAGCCCTTAAGGTTTGAGGGGGTAGGGAAGGGGGGGGAAGGGATGTGGACACTGAGAACAACCTTGTTGAATGGGCTTCACCCAGCGATGGAGTGGTTGGGCCCCATCTAATGATGTCAGGGAACAGGGGAAAGGCCCTTCTACTCAACAAACGCTCCCTCCTTTCCCCCTCCTACCCACTGATGCCTGAAATTCTTCTACCAGGGGACAAAGCCTGTCATTCCAGAGAGAGATTAGGCTTTAAAGTGTAAATCCCCTTGGGAGAAAGAGCTGAGTGACTTAGATTCCCAGCAAGGGGTAAATGATTCCTATCAGAGCCTTCCCAGAGAGCAAGCAGGTTTTGTTAGAGGAGGGGAGAGGGGGTGGGAGAAGAGGAGGGAACTGAGCTCCAGAAGTGGAAAATTGAGAGGGTTGGGATTCAAAGGGGAAAAAAAGACAGAAGGGAAAGTTAAGGACCCCAAAGACAAACTTTGCCAACTTTCCATTTTTGCCAAGGGGGCCACCCTCTTCAGGACCAGTTTCTGGATGTCAGAAACTTTTGCCTTTCTGGGGCCCCTTAGCATTCAATTCTGCAGAGCCCTTCCTCCCCATTCTCCACTTTCAAGAGTGATCATGGCAAGGGAAACCATTCCCCAGGGCAGGAAGTATCCCAGAAAGGTCACTTGTGCCTGCAGTCTGTTCTCCCCTCAATAATTCCCATTTAACCTTAACAAAAACCACTCAGATGCTGCCTTATGCAACTGGTTTCTTAGCTTTGAAAAGTGGGTATAATTAACCCATTCATAAAAGAGAGAAACCGGCAGGGCAGAGCTCAGTCCATGGCAAACAAAGGTTTCATTCATTCCCCCAGAGCAATTTTTCCACAAGCCCTTTCCTCTTAATATTTGGCTAAATATTAGGGTTCATGTTAGGCGATCTGTCAGAGCCCCGCCTCCCCACTCCTTGAAGTCTGTTGTATTGTGAGCACCCCTGGGGCAGTTGGGGAAGGGGTCGACTTACTTAGCCATTCCCTGTTGAAAATGAAGCCTTTTCTTTGAGTCTAAGCCTTGATTGAATTGAAGATGAATGTCACCCTTTCCCTTGGGTTATCCTAGCCTGGTGCTAATGAGAGAATTGTAGCTGACTAGCTCCTTGAAGCCTAGAAGTCTTCTAGAAATGGCCAGTTCCCATATACCGGCTGCCATGATTTTTTTTTATTTTTCTTGGTTTCCGTACTGTTGTTTACACGATTCTCCCTCCTCAGAAATGCCCTCCCTACTCCTCTCTGCCTACCCATCCTTCAAGCATGAAATCCATTCCCACTTCATCTAAGAGATCTTCCTTAATGGCTATTTCTCCTGGAACATAAATCACTCTTTTTACCATAAGTGATAAGGAGAAGAGAGATGAGAAGATAGGTTGGAGTAAAGGACCACTTTGACCAATCAAGTCAACAAGCACCTACCACTGGGCTAAGTGTTGAGCTCCCAATGTAATGGGGGAGACAACATGTCGATGACAATGTGCAAACAAGATCCTTACAAGATAAACTAGAGATAGTGTCAGAGGGAAGGCACCCACTAGCATTAAAAGGAATCAGAAAATGGAATCAGGAGACAGCAATGAGAAGGGAGAAAATCCCCTGCCCAGCTAACAGAATACGAAATTGGAAGTAAAATGTGGGATGAAGCCCACAGCTCTATGACTCATCACATGACCTTGGACAAGTCAAAATTCTGTGTCTCCATTTCCTCCAACTCTTATCTTATTGGAAAGGGTTTCTTTGAATATGAGAGAATAAATGTGAATTTTCCATATAATTTTACAGACCATATTGTGTCCTAACTTTACATGTGTGCTTGTCTTTCTCAGCAAAGTCAAGGTATTTTAGTCAATATTCTGTTCTTCTTATCCTCTACCAGCTAAGCATATCCTTTCTTCAATATAACTTGTTGAATTCAACTCAATATTTATTGATGATGTCAGGGAACACTATCCACAATTGTTGTCAAAACACCATGAAAGAAATGAATGAATAAATACTCTAGATCTCAAAAATCATAGAATTTTTGAGTTGGAAGACTGAGCAATGACCACATAGTCCAACCCATAATCAACAGAAATATCTACCTTCCCTCTTTCCCCAAAGGAAGGAGAGCATATTACCTCCAAGGTGGCCAATTCCACTTTGGGATAGCTTCAATGGACAGGAAACTTTTCCAGAGCTCAAAAGTTGATAAGTTTGCCAATGATGCCTTCATTGAAATCACTGATAAATTTCAATTGATTTTTTAATTTTTTAAAAATTAAATATTGGGGAGGCTAGGTGGTGCAGTGGATAAAGCACCGGCCCTGGAGTCAGGAGTACCTGAGTTCAAATCCAGCCTTAGACACTTAATAATTACCTAGCTATGTGGTCTTGGGCAAGTCACTTAACCCCATTTGCCTTGCAAAAAACCTAAAAAAAAATTTAATATTTTTGTGAACCTAATAATCAACAAACTAACACTTCAAAATACTGAGATGAATAAGGGGGGTTTGTATAATAAATGAAATTTCTGAGAAATTTTTGTATATGTTCATATATACATATATAATTTTAAGATAGCAACAGTAATAAAAGCTACTCTATTTTTTCCTTCTGTACTTTTTTTGAATTTTTAATTTTTTTCCAAATTCACAATTTTCCTTACTCTCATTATTTTTGAATCTTTTTGCTCCTACCTTATTTCACTTTCCTTAACCACCCCTCTTCTCAGAACCCTGACTTCAGACATAGCTCAGGGTGGGGTCCCATCTAGGTTTTTCTGCCCCTCCCTCTCCCAAATCCTCAGAAGTAGCCCAGGTTCCAAATTTTCCAGCATCACAGAAATTCAAGAGTTGGATGAGCTCTCTGAGATCACCCCATACTCAACAAAAATACCTTCTAATCATCTCCCTCAAATGGTCACCCAGTTTTTTTTTACTTGAAGACCTTAATTGACTACTTAATTCTACTAGCTCCAGACTCGAGTTATGCTATTTGGTTTAGCTCCATTTTGGAAATTTACTTTTCTCACATCTCAACTCTATTCATTACGCTTAGTTCTTCCCTGTTGGGGTCAAACAAGACCAGTCAAACTTTCACATAAGAGTCCTTCAATTATCCTGCCTGTCAATACAGATGAGCTCCTTATCTGCTCCTTAGAGACTTAAAAACTTGCCTAAAAAACTAAGAGATCTAACTCTTCAACCAGGGGTTTAATCATAGATGTAGCATTGCCTCTTCCACCATTGCCTCTTCCATGTGCTCTATGGTAAATCAGATTCTTGGATTCCTTTATTTCTGGTGAGTGTTTTATATAAAAATCCTGTAATCTCAGATGACCAGGGTTCCACAGACTTAAGATTCTTGTGGGGAAAATGGAGAGTATTAGACAATAATGCAATGAGGTGATTTCAGAATTTAATTGAATCGTCAGACTCATTGTCATTAATTGTTCCCCACCAGTTTGGAAGGAGGTGCCTAGTGAATTTCCCTAGTCAGCAAATAAACATTTATTAACTGCTTACTATATTTCAGACACTATGCTAAGTGTTGGAGATTCAAAAAGGAGTAAAAGACAGCTATTACCCTCAAGAATTTATAATGTAATTGAGGGAGACAACAGGTAAACAAATAAGTACAAACAAGCTAAAGATAGGATAAATAGGAATTAAGAGGGTTAGGAGAGGCTTTCTGTAGAAGTTAGGGTTTATGGAAGTTTAAAAACCAAGCAGGCAAAAATAAAGGGAGGGAAGTGTTCCAAGACTTGAGAAAGCAGACAGAGAAAATTCATGGAGCTGAGAGATGGAGTCCCTTATTCTTGGAACAGCAAGAAGGTCAGCTCTGGAGAGTAAAAATGTAAAAAGACTGGATGCTGGAGGATAAGTCATAAAGGATTTTGAAGACCAAAGACTGGATTTTGTATTTTATTCTGGAGACAATAGGAAACAAGAAGTTTACAGAACAAGGACGTGACATGCTTTAGAGAAATTGCTTTGGCAGATGAATTGGAAAGGGGAGAGATTTGAGGCAAACATAAGCGATCAACAGGCCATTACAATAGTCCAAGTGATAAGGACCTCATCGAGATGCTGATGATATTACAGGAAAGGGGGGAGATATATTGGTGAGATGCTGCAAAGGTGAAATCAACAGACTTTGGCAAGAGATTGGTTAAAAAGTGAGCAGGTAAGAGAAGTTCAACACAGCACCTAGATTGCAAGCTTGAGTGACTAGACGGATGGTGCTGCTCTCTATAGCAATAGGAAAGAGAGAGGGTTTAGGGGGGAAAGATAATGAGGTCAGTTTGAGGTGTGTTGAATTTAAAATGTTTCTAAATAACCAGTTCAAGATACATAAAAGGAAGCTGGAGATGTGAAACTGGAGGTCAGCAAGAGAATCAGGGTGGAATAGGCAGATTTAAGAATGATCAGTATAGAAATGACAAATCCATGGAAGTTGACAAATATACCAGTAGTTTAGAGGGGGAAGAGACAACGAGCCCTGTGAGATACCTAAGGTTAGTGGACATGATCTGGATGAAGGACACTTGAGAATGAGCATTCAGATAGGAAGAGAACCCAGAGAGAGTGGTATCCTGAATACCCAGAGAAAAGAGAATACACAGAAAAGAGGGTGAAACACAATGTCAAAGACTGATTTAGTCATTAGGAGAGAGGTGGAAACTTTGGAGAGAGAGGTCAAAGGCTGGATCATGAAAGAAGAGAGTGAAAGGAGAGGGAAGTGTTCTTGTTGACCCTATGCTGTCTTATATTTTTTTGTTTTCTGCAGGTCATCAGGGTTAAATGACTTGTCTAGGGTCATACAGCTAGTATGTCTGAAGCCAAATGTGAATTTAGATCTTCTGACTCTGTTCTATCCACTGTTCTATCTACTAAGTCACCTAGCTGCCCTGGCCTTATGTTTAATATTTTTTTCAATGATCTGACACATAGATGGGAGAGATAAACAGATCGGAAAAAAATAGGTTCTCAAAAGATCTCAGTGAGCTAGAACATTAGACCAAATGAGACAAAATTGAATAGGTATAAATATCAAGTCTAACACTTTAATTTAAAAGACCAAATTCCCATGTTCAAGACTGGGAGATATAACTAGCTTTGCAATCTGTGGACTGGTTAAAGGTACCCTGGAAAAAAAGAGCTTTGTATATGTAGCTAGCAAGGAAAATAGTTTCAATATTTTTTAATTGTATTCTTTTACTTTTCTGAGTATAAATAAAAATTGTACAGGTTAAGCCAAGTTAAAAACACTGCCAGGCTCACAAGATTATGGTGTGTGGAAATGCAGTAGGTCAGGAAAGGTGTGCATGGAAGGTGGAACTTCAAGTCAAGATTCTAATTGGATAAACTCAAAATAAGCAATCACATAACATCCAAAGTGAGCTGCTGCCACTGACTGAACAGAAAGGTAGCAGTTTTTTGAAAATCAAAGACTGGTATTCTTCCTGGTACTAGGTGGTGTACACAAATGCTAGGCTGATTGTGGGATTGCCAGTACCTAGAACCCTCATCACTAAAAAGGATCAGATAACTGGGAAGAGGGGGTTAAATTAGGAATGTCATTGAAAAATTGGAGAGAACAGCTAGGATGGTTAAAGACCTCAATATCTCGCCATATGTGACTCCGTTGAAAGAAATGGGGATTCTTAACCTAGAGAAAATTTAGAGGGTAGATGATAATTATCTCAAATATTCCAAGCACTTCTCATTTGGGAAAAGATAACATTTGCTTTGATGGACCCCATGGGGTAAAAATAGGAACAACGGGTAGAAGTTGCCAAGAGGTAAAAGTTCACTACTGAGTGAAAGGAAACACTGAAAAGTGATTAGAAAGATCTGAAAATGGAAAAGGTTTCCCTAGGAGACTTACTTAAAGTGGTTAAACTGAGGCAGGTTAGTTTCTTTTCACAGATGCTGTGGTGAGGCTTCTTTTTCAGGTATAGGTTTGGTAGATGGTCAATGAAGTCTATTCCAACTGCTCTGAATTTCTGTGATTCTGCAATTTATTGTCTTCCATATCTTCTATATATATTAACTTTTGCAGAGTCAGGGTCCCTCCACCCATCATCTTGTATATAGGAAGTTGATTTTATAAACTTACATGTAGCTTATTATCTCTTAGATATTTCATTTTCTTGAACCTGACTTGTTGCTGTAGTCTGCTGAGATCCTTTAGCATCCTGTCTCTCTCACCCAAGTTATCAACTATCTCTCCCCATCTCACCCCAACTTCCACATCATTTGCAAATTGAATAAGCATATCTTCCATGACCTCATCCAAGTCATTGATTAAAATGTGAATCAGCACAGATCCCTGGGGTATTCCACAAAAAGCTTCTCACTAAGCTGACATAAAGTCATCTGTGATAACTTTTTGGGCTCAGTCATTCAACCAATTTTGAAACGTCCCCAATTATGCTATCACCTTCTTCCCTTCCTGCTCCATCCCATTAAAACTCCAGTGCCATCATCACCCTTAACTCAGCTTATCACAATAATTTCCAATGTGACAACTTGCCAACTCATGTTCAAGTGGTAATGATAAGAATTTAATGTGCTTTTCAGCCAAGAGTACTGACATTTGTTTGGAAAGGGAGTGCTGTAACCCAAAGGAATGGATTGTCACCTATGAATGTAAGGCTATCTGCTTGCACTCTGCTGCTGTGGGCCTAGTTCTGTTGAGATATGAGCGCATAGATAAAACTGTGCCCTTGGGATCTAGGACAGTGGTAAGTTGAGTTTCCAATTGGCCAATAAAGCTGTTGACACAAAGCTTTGGAAGGAAAAGGTAAGGAACAGGAGTTAAAGTAGGACAGATGGAAGAAGCTTCACAATCTGGGGGACCACTGCCTCTGGGGGATTTGTGCTTTTTGGTGCCTTGCTCTAATATATTGTTGATGGTTAATATTCCTAGCAAGGGAGCATACGTGTTCCTCATGATGTCTGCTCCAATCTGGGCAAGATGATGCTGCCACCCCAAGAGAGTTGGGCAATGATGGCCAAGATTCAGCTTAGAGAGCTGTTTGTGTCTGTGTTTCTGAACCCACTCCTATATCCTAAGTGTCATGCCCTGGCAAAACCACAGAGATGTAATACAGGTAGATGGTTTGGGGGAAAGGACCTCCCTCTCTATCAATGACCATTTCCTATGTTCATATATAATGTTAGGGCTGAATTTTGAGAAAGCTATAGATGTCACATGTCACATACTAAGTATGTGATCTTGGGAAAATCATGTAATTTCTCTGTGCCTCATTTTCCTCATCTGTGAAATGAGAATGAGAATGAGAATAATTGCTATGCCACCCACTTCACATGGTTGTTGTGAGAACAGTGCTCTATACTCATCAAATTTTATATACTATATTATTAAATGAATAAAGGAAATCATGTCCCCTCTTCTCCTCTTTCCCCAATCAACACCACCCCCTTTGGCTTTTGCCATAAAGAAATACAGAGAGGTTACTACTGTGTTGTTTTTATATATCCCAAACAATGATCAGAAACAGACCTATAATTTAAGTATGTCTAAAGGCTTATTTAATGTTTTCCCACCAGCTTCTTAGTGAAGGGTTTCTTCCCAAAGAGGACAAAGGTCTTTTCTCTCCCTTCCTTTTTTTGACAAGGATGGTACAATTTGAGCACCAGGTCTAGGAACCAAGAAATCAGGATTCCAATCCAATTTCACTTGCTATGTAACTCTGGAAAAATCGCTTTATCTCTGTGTTTCAGTTTCTCAAGTTGTAAATGTAAAATGAGAAAGTTTGAGATAATCTCATTGAAGCATCTACAATATTAATAATACTAATTCTAATATATATGCACTTTGATGTTTTCTAAATATCATTTCATTTGAGCCTATAAGGTTGCTACTACAGGGATTATTACCCCATTTTACAGAAGAAGAAACTGAGGCAGAGAACAATTAAATGATTTGTCCAGAGTCACACCACTAGAAAGTGTCAGACATACAATTTAAACTAACATCTCCTAGATTCTGGGTTCAGTACCTTCTATTCTATCATGAAGCCTAGTAGCCCTTTAAGCTAAGACATATTATAGCAGATATCGGAAAAGTGGAAAAGGCAGCAATGACCAGCTGTTAAAATTGAGCCGAGAGATGACTTGCAGTCAGTTGAATCCCTAGAGAAGTGGGTTAGACCACAGAGTGAGTAGAACACTGGGCCTGGGATCAGGAGTTCAAATCCAACCACAGTTAGGTATTGAATAAATATTTGTGGAAGGAAATAATAAGTGGAAAGAGCACAGGATCAGCTGTCCAGGGACTTGAGTTCAAACCCTGTCTCTATCACTGACTTCTTTTATGAGCTGAAATAAATAAAATAACTTCTCTGGGCCTAACTTGCTGCTTCTATAAAATCACTATGACCTTTTTCTTGATACATATTGACTATTCATCCATCAGTCTCCCTTTTCTCTCAACTTTTTTAGTCCTTGCCTTAGGTTGTCCAAGTAGAGTTTGTAGCAGCAGTGGTCTTGGAGATTCCCTGGTGGCAGCGCCATGTTGTAAAGAGGTGAAATTGGGTCATAAATGACTGTTCTCTGAGCTGAAGAGCTTCCAAAATGAGGATTCCCACAACAGTAAATAAAAAAACAAACTTCAAATTGAAAACTCCTTTCCTGGGAATGGGGTCAGGTTGAACTATAATATGATAGTGCTAGAAGTAAAAAGTGGAGGAGTTTGGGGGTTCACCAACAGAAATAATAATAACATTTATATAACACTTATCATGTGCCAGGCACCTAAGTGCTTTATATTTATTGTCTCATTTAATCCTCTCAACAACCTTGGGAGGAAGGTGTATTACTATCCTCATTTTACAGATGAGGAAAATGAGGCACAGAAAAGTTACATGACCTGCCCAGAGTCATATAGCTAGTAAGTGTCTGAGGCTGGATTGGTCCTTAATAATTCAAGTAACCAATGAATAAATGTATAAATATATAAAAATTTATATATATATGTGTGTGTGTGTATAAAAATCAATTTATATATATATATATATATTTATTTATTTATTTATTTGTTTATATATTTATATATTATCAAGGAGCCATAATTTCCATGGTTTGAGTATCCCTTCCACCTTGGTATATGAATTTTGCAACCCACCTTACTAGATGAATTTTGAGGATTACTTTGACTAAAAAAATTCATCACCCATAGCCCCCCTGGTAAGAGACTCTCTAAACTTAGCTACCCAATGAACCCTCAGATAGTAGGCACAAAGCCTATGACCAGAACTGTATTTGAATTCTTTACGGTGTTGTAGGACCTACAAGAGCCTATTGACAAAGCCTTTGAGAAGCCAGGTCATCTTCAAATCACAATGAGCCTGGGCCATTTTTTCCCCAAAATGGGACAGATATCTTCTTGTTGTTGCTTCATACCCATGACTTTATCAATGTAAAGCACTTCTGATAGAAAAACTCTCCCCAACAGTAAAAGAGGGCGGATGATGGTGAAGGGGAAGGATGTGAACTGAAGGAAAATAAGACACACCAAAACATTATTGGTGGAACTGTAAATTGGTCTAACCCTTCTGGAAATCCATTTGAAACTAAACTTCAAAAGTCAATAAACTATGCATTTCTTTTGATCCAGCTATATATCTGTACCCCGAAGAGATCAAAGAAAAAGGAAAAAGTCCAAAATGCACAAAAATATTTTAGAACAGCTCTTTTTGTTATGGCAAAGGACTGGGAAATTGAGGAGGCACCCATCAATTTGAGAATGACTGAATAAATTATAATATATGGATAATACTATTGTGTCTTAAGAAATGAAAAAAGATGTGACTTCAGAGAAACCTTGAAAGATTTATATGAAATAGAGGAGAAAGAATTAAGCAGAACCAGGAGAACAATTTATACTATAACATCAATATTATAAAAATGAGCAATCTTGAAAGACTTAAGAATTCTGATCAACCTCCGTTTCAGAGGACCTGCATTGAAGAATGTTACCTACTTCTTGACAGTGATAAGGAACTAATATATAGGGAATGAGACATATCTTTTTTGGACATGAGCAATGTGGAAATTTATTTGGCTTTGCATATTTTTTACAAAAGTGTTGCTTTTCTTTCAATTTTCTCCTAAATATTTTTTGGGGAGGGGGGAAGATGCTGAAACAATGCTTTATAATTTTTAAAATCAATTTTTTTTAAAACTCCCTCAATTGGGCAACATGTCTTTGACTTAAAAGAGAGGTTCTTAGAGGTGCTTATAGGTTTAGTGACTTTCTCAGGGTCACCAGAAACAGTCCTCAAACCCAAATGTTCCCAATTGCAAAGCTTGTCTCCCATCCACTTTGGTACCTTGGACAAGTCACTTAGTATAGAGTCAACCTCAGTTTCCTTATCTGTGAAATAAGGGAGATAGAGTAGATGACCTCTGGAGTCCCCTTCCAACTCTTACAAGGGGCATCCTATGATCATAAATGAAGGCTATCAGGATTGCCTCTCAAGCACAACCTCACATATCCCTTGAACACACTATTGCATAATGAATGCATTTAAGAACCAAATAAAGTGCAGTAGGAGGTTTGAGGGGGAAGGTCATTGCTCCCACTAATGAGAAGATACTGAAGGCTTCAAGTATTTGCCAAGACCCACCTAGAGGCTACAAAATATAGGGCAAGTCCTTTTTTCAAAGAGAGAGAAAATTAAAGGCCTCCCAGACATCATCAGGCAGCTAGCTGGCTAGGCTTCCTCGGCTTCCATTTTTTTCTCCCCCCCCCCCCCTTTTCCTTGGGCTGGGAAGGAGGCGGGAGTCCCATTAGGGCTTCAGCAAGGTGCTCTGAGGTCCATTTGGCTTTCTTTGAAGTCAGAGCTCTGGATGAATGGATCAGAAGTGCCATTCAGAGCTGGCTGGACCCTCCCGGCACCCCCAGTCCCTTTCTTCCAGCCCTTGGCAGGCTGGGGCAGTGGAGGGCTTGCTCTTTCCCCCTGCAGTTTGATGTCTAATCGCAGTGTACATCTAGCCTGTGTGTGAAACAAACATCCTCAACCTGATAATGGCCTTGTTAAAGCTTTTATAACACTGGAGCATTTACATTTGGATGGCTTCCAGGAAAAAGGCTGCGGAAATGATACCTCATTGAAAAGGTTCACCCTCCAGAGCTTTCCTTTCCCTGGCTTGGGGATCTCTCTCCATCCTCTCTCCCCTCTCTCCCACCATCAACCTGGCTCCCTGGCTCTCTTCTCTCTCTCTCTCTCTCTCTCTCTCTCTCTCTCTCTCTCTCTCTCTCTCTCTCTCTCTCTCTCTCTCTCTCTCTCTCTCTGTTTCTCTACCTCTTTTCTTCTTCCTAGGGAGTTCACTTTCTCCTTTCTCTTCTTCCCTCTCCCACACCTACCCACTCCCCCTCTCCCTCTCTCTTCCTCTGACCCTCTTTGAATTAACATTATGAAGGGTAAGGCTGAGGAGGGGAGGGAATCTGATTCCATCCTATATTTGTTGTTACTACTGTTGTGTTTTGTCCTTCATTCTCAAAGAGGACCATGACATCAGGGAGGTGAAGCCATGACAAGCACCTGAATTAGATTTGCGTGAGGAGGGGCTGTGCTAAGAGCCATCGAGGTCCAGTGCCCAGATATGAATCAGGACAGCTGTTTGTCTTCTCTCTATAGGACCAAGGAAACCCCCACTTTTGCATGAGGAAATTTCAGAAAAACTATTCCATATCCATAGTATTCGGTGGGATACATTCTCTCAAAAACATAACTTATAAGATTCCATCATATGTTTGAATTTTTTGTTACTAACTTACTCATTTTTACCAAATTTACTAATTTTCTTTTTACTAATCAGAGGACCAAATTATTTCAAAGTAAAGCCTTTTATGATAAACAATATAAGAAAGGAAGCAAGTCATTATTAAGCACCTACTGTGTGCCAGATACCTAATAATTATCATCTCATTTAATCTTCACAACAATCCTAGGAGGGGAGTGCTATTACCCCCATATTACAGTTGAGGAGACAGAGACATATAGAGGTTGTGACGTGCCCAGACTCAGCCAGTAAGCATCTCAGGTTGGTTTTGAACTCAGATCTTCCTGATTCCACATTCTACCTGCCATGTTTATGCAGTCATCTCTGTTGCTAAGGGAGGAAGGAGAGAGAGAGAGAGAGAGATCCTATCTCCTCCTCTTTACACTCCCTGAAAGTCTGAGAAGTTGCCTCAGACCCAAGTCACATGTTTGAGAGAGGGGAAGCTAGTCTAAGAGGGTAGAATCTCTCATTTTATAGAGCTCTAACTGGCTCAGTAGTCAGTCCTCTTTGGTACCCTTTCTTATCACAGGGGACCAATGTGGGATTGCTATGTCATCCAATGCAAAAATCCTTCTGTAAATGTGGCCCAGTGCATAGGCTCCAAATATAGCAGATGAGAAGTTTTCCCTGATTACTTCAATTACATGAAATTCCGTGTTTCTTTGGCTGGAACACAATTTTCATATTTACAGTTTAATGTACTCTATTGTCAGATTTAAAAAAAAAAAACTTCTGGGGCTGCTAGGTGGTGTAGCGGATAAAGCACTGGCCCTGGAGTCAGGAGTACCTGGGTTCAAATCTGGTATCAGACACTTAATAATTACCTAGCTGTGTGGCCTTGGGCAAGCCACTTCACCCCGTTTGCCTTGCAAAAACCTAAAAAAAAAAAAATCCTTCTTCTGAGGAATATCCATACCTATGTCCTTGTCCCAGGCTTCAATCTAACTAAAGATTGGAAAGTCCTTGTGTTTAACTTTTTATAGGTATTTCACACTCCTAAGATTATCTGGGAGTACTTTTGCAAAAGAAATCCTATGAAGCTATATAGTATTGTACCCATATAGATTTTTTTCTAGTACTCCCCCCCCCAAAAAAAACCCCTTTGTCTCTTGCCATACAAAATCAATAGACCAAGCACAAACATTTTGCCAAGAGGGAAAGTTCATTGTTTTCCTTCCTATACTATATAAAAATGGTAGTCAAAAGGCTTTGGAGACTTCTAGCCAGACCTCTGTGATAAAGGTTGAGAACTACATTCAAAAATCCAAGGACTTAAAGGGATCTGGACTCTTAGAAATTGGGATGTTACCTACTTTGGTGCAAATTCAACCCAGCTATATTACCCAGAGCCTCTGAATCTTATTCATGTTTGCCTACTGCTTAATATCATTTTATGATAATGATCTGTGTTAAATCCATGTGTTTGAATTGAACAAGAAATTCTCCCCAAAGTTCATGTTTCTCCTTTTCATTAAAAATCAATCTCTCTGCCTCTCAGTTTCTCTCTCTCTCTCTGTCTCTGTCTCTGTCTCTCTCTCTCTCTCTCTCTCTCTGTCTCATTGTCTCTGTCTCTCTGTGTGTCTCTCTGTTTCTATCTCTCTGTGTTTCTGTCTCTGTCTCTCTATTTCTCTCTTTTGCCTCTATCTCTGTCTCTCTCTCTGTCTCTCTGTGTCTGCATGTGTCTCTCTTTCTGTCTCCCTCTGTGTGTTTTTGTCTGTCTCTCTATTTCTCTCTTTGCCTCTCTGTTTCTGTCTCTATCTTTCTGTCTTTCTAGTTCTCTCTTTGCTTCCATCTCTGTCTCTGTCTCTGTCTCTGTCTCTCTTATTTCATTGTCTATTTTCTGGAGGAATTCAAGTGATTGGTAAGAAAAAGAGAAAGTATTATCTCCCTCAAAAAAAATTAACAGGGGAAAAAAAGGGAGAAAAATTGATGCCAAATTTGTTGTGTGCAAAGTGATGAGTGCAGAATGTCATCAGTGTCTATTGGCAATAAACGTGGTTTCAAATTTTCTACTAATCGTGCAAATAATGTTCATGTTTATAAATGCAAATATAGGTGTGTATCTATAAGTCTTTAGTTCCTGAGTTACTAAACAGTATATGTGGATGCCCCTCCTAATGAATTATAAAGTCCCCTCAATCATTTTCTTAAGTGGCCCTAATGACTTTGGTCATGTTTAAACCTAGCACTGCTCTTGGGTGGCTCTGACCCAGATTCCTTCCAAGTACTTAAAGCCAACTCATGAGGGATGGTAAGTATCTTAGTCTTATAAAGTGGAGGAAAATGACAGTAATAATGATTCCTGGAAATGGCGCATGACTTCTGCCCGGCAGAAGGGGAGGGACTGTCACAGACAGGAGCAACGGGATCCAGGGAAGCAATGAGCAGTGTACATTTCTGTTCAAGTATTCATGTTTTGTAAAAAGATGAACCCTAAGGCAAAGAGAATTTTTTTCTCAGAAACCTAGATCATAGGAAAATTCATAGCAAACTAAAGGGGGGGTAGAATTTAACCTAAAAAAAAAGATTCTCCTCCTCTCCCCATCCCCCCCAAAATGAAAAAATGTAGGGTGGGATAGAGTTTTGAGGCATAATTACTTGGGGCATAGCCCTAAATTTTGAGGATAAAACCTGGAAGGACATCCAGTTCCTTCAATTAATCAGTCAATCAATCAACATTTATTGATTATCTCCCATGAATGAGACACTGTGCCTGCTGGAGATACAAGGAGAAAAATCAAAGAAAGTCTCTGTGCTCTGTGAGCTTCCAGACTAACCAATGAAGATGTGCACATATGTAACTAAACATATAGGCATATCTAGAACATATACACATATATTCACATACATATCAGCTTATACAAATATGCACACATGGATATGTGCATGTGTTCCTATGATATACACATATGTTATATGATATATAGTATGTATAGATATATAAATTATATACGTATATATGGAGGGAGGGAGGGAGAGAGAAGAGAGAAAGAATAGATATTAGATAATTTGCAGAAAGGGAGCTAAGAGAAATAGAAAAGATTTCATATTTATGTAGCAGGTAGCATTTGAGCAGAGTTTTAAATTAGGGTGTCTAAGAGGTAGAGGTGAAGGGGGTAGTGTGTTTCAAGCACAGGAGATGCCCAATGCAAAAAAACCACTAAGTGGGGGGATTAAATATTATTCAGTCCCTAAAGTAGAAGAATGTTGACTAGAAGGGTTTTTAACTGAGCTTAAGGTATGAAATGGCCCTCCTTGATTCCTCATGCCTAACAGAATTCCAAGCTCTCTTCAGGGCTTAGCTCAGGTACCATGACATATGGAAAATCTTTTTGAAACTGGCCAGTTGTCAATGTTCTCACTTTCCTCAGCTATCTTGTGTTCACAACTCTGTCTAACTCTGGTATTTTCAGAAACCCCTGTACAAAGTCAAATCCTTAAGGAAAGGAGCTATTGTTTTCTTTCATCATTGTTTAGCCACATGGGATTAATCCAATGATTGCACATAGTAGGTCCTTTATAAATGCTTGTTGCTGTGACTGGTAACAAGCATCTGTCACTATTAAGGCAAGGAAGACACAGGACAGTGAAATAATTGATTGTTGAAAAGAGAATGAAATAATTATGTGAGAAGATGGAAAAGGAGAGAGCCACTGGGAGTGTCCACATGGGTTACACAATGTTCTAGGGACATCTAGATGACCCAATGGACAGAGTTCTGACTCTGGAGTCAGGAGTACCTTATTTCAAATGTTTCCTCACTTTTTAACTGTGTATCCCTGAGCATGTCACCTCTGTTTGCCTCAGTTACTTCATCTGTAAAGTGGGATAGTAATTGTGAAGCTTAATGTGTCTAGAACCTATTATAAATGCTGTGAGATTTGGGCAGAGTGCTTCAGGAAACAATAAAATTTTTCTATCTTCTTCCCTGAAAATAATCTTAAGTAGTAATTCCAGAAGGTGGAGGTAGATAATATCTCTGTCGCTCACTTTTTGTGTGATCTTGGGGAAGTTGGTTAGGTTCTCTAGATGTCTGTTTACTCATCTGGAAAATGGGGTGATGAAAGTAGCCTCTAAGGTCTCTCTTTCAACTGTAAATTTGTGCTTGGATCCTTGTCTTTAGGTCATTAAAAAGTAGAGTTTCATGTGTTCCTTGTTCCTTGAGTATAGAAAAGTATATTCACTGGAGTCTGATAAAAAGGAGAGCAGAGAAGATGGGGAGTTAAGAGGTGGTTTCTCATCTCAGCTTTGACCTCACATGCCCTTGGACAAGGTAATTCATCTCTCTAGGCTTCTGGCTTCCTTGTTCAACTCTGCTGAACCAACATTTTTCAAAGATCATCTCTGTACAAGGACCAGTTAGATGGCAGAGTGGATCAAACAGGCCAAAGAAGGGAGGAACTGAGTTTGAATGGAATCTCATACATTTACTATCTGTGTGACCCTGAGCAAGTCACTTAATCTCTCTTTTTTGCCTCAGTTTCCTCATCTGTAAAATAAGGGTAATGATTAAACCTGCCTCCCAAGGTTGTTGTAAGCATTAAATGTGGTCATCACAAAGTACTTAGGACACAAAACAAGCATGCTATAGCTATTATATATAAGCTATTAATTATTGTAAATTATTAGCTAGGTTCTATATTTGCTATTAAATTATTAAGAGGGAAGTGTGTTGAGGGCAGGGATGACATAAGGAACAGTATGACAAGTTCAGGAAGGAGCTAGTAGTTCATTTTTGTTGGAATGTAGAGGAGATAAATGGGAGCAATAAATGGAAGAGGGAAAATGACATTGAAGTCTATCCTAGAAAACCTAAAATGCTGGGCTAAGGTATATGGCTTTAATCCTAATCTCAGTCAGGAGCCACAGATGTTATTTTGAACAAGAGAATGACACAGTCAAACCTATGCCAGAAGAAGTTTACTTTGGATGATGAAAGGGAAAAGATTGGGGATATTGATAGCTAAGGTGAAGCTAGCCTGAATAGAGAATAAGGGATGAACCCCAGATATGTGAGATAAATGTGGATTAAATAATCTGCAAGGTAACATTCAGGTACAGAACCCTGTGGGACCATATGATTATTTTATCTTCCATTGTCCTGGTGTGAACCTTTCACACACACAGGTGCTTACTAGATATTTATTGAATTAATGAATGAATGGGCAATGGAGGTGGCACAGTGAATAGAGTTCCAGACCTGGAGTCTAGGAAAACTCCTTTTCCCAAGTTCAAACCCAGCCTGAGACATGTGATCCTGGACAAGTCATTTCACCCTTTTTGCCTCGGTTTCCTCTTCTGTAAAATGAACTGGAGAAGGAAATGATAAACCATTCAAGTATCTTTTCCAAAAATACCCCAAATGGAGTCACAAAAAGTCAGAAAAGATTGAAAAAGAACTGAACAATGACAATGAATGAATGTCAAATAGGATCTTTCAAAATTCTTTGAATTCCTTGATTCATTAGAAAGTCAGGAGATCTGGGTTCTAGTCTTAGCTCCAAATCCTGGGTTCATAACATCAGACGCTGAAGGATCTTTGGGGTTATCTAATCCCACTCCTTTCTTTTTCAAGGAAGAAAACTGAAGCCAAGAGAAGTGGGCATTTTTTTTAAAGTCACGTTGCTGGCACACAATAAAGATGGGATTTTAAAACAGGTCTATGGATTCCGTATCTGCCAAGTATCTGTGTCGGTTCTTTATTTCTCCTCCTATCTATACCTTTAGCTGTATACACAGACATTGCACACAAGTTGGATGTACTGGAGCCAGCTCAAATCAGCCAGAACTGATTGTTAAATTTTCACACCTTAGAAATTGGCAAAAGCTAGAAATCAGGGTTAATTTACTGTTTTGCTGAATGTCTAGACTTGAGAGTGAAAGAGAAAATGTTAACAATACAAATTAAACTTAAAAGTTTGTGCCACCTTCCTTTTGGAAAGGAAAGGGAGGAAAGACCTGGTTGTTATATTTACTTTACCTTGGTTGAATAAATTCTTTAAGATACCAGCTACATTTAGCTACATTAGAATGGATTGCACACCTGAAAAGGAGATAATAAGTGTTGGATTTCAAATCTGAGAAATTGGTTTCAAATCTCAGCTCCGCCCCTTCTCAAGTTTCTCATAATTCTAAAGTCAATTCTTTTTCCACCAGACCATGCCACCTCTCTAGAATTCTTGTCGGAACTCCCTTGAATTTTAAATTTGATGTTGCAGGCAGCTAGGTGGTGCAGTGGATAGAGCACCAGCCCTGGAGTCAGGAGGACCTGAGTTCAAATCCGACCTCAGACATTTAATAATTATCTAGCTGTGTGGCCTTCGGCAAGCCACTTAACCCCATTTGCCTTGGAAAAATTTTGATGTTATATCATATGCCTGGTTATGCCCTACACTAGCACAAACATGGGGTCATATCATAGCCCCCTAACTATAACTTCAAGAGATAGTTGCATGATGTGGCATGGCCAGCTGTAGGGCTCCAAAAGCAACCACAAAATGGCATCCTAGCATTTAAAGCTAAGATTTCTATCACTATCTATGGACTGGCACCCTTGGGGAATAAATGATTTTTAGAGGATCAGCTATAGGTATGGGACTTTAGAAGAACCAGAGTCAGCTCTTCCTCCTACCCAAGGCATCTCTCAAATATTATACCTGCCCTAGCCACCAGATAACTGGAGTCTCTGCTCTGGATTTAACCATGGAAAGGTAGGTCCTCCTAAAAATCCTCTCTGTTCCCTGGGAGTGTGACATATGTTAATCAATCAATGAACAAGTATATGATATGCCAAAAGAACCATGCAAAATAGTGACTACAAAAACAAAATCCAAGGAGCTTCTATTCCAATGCATAGCTCTTAAGAAGACACAGGGTGTTATTATTATTGCTGTTGTTGGTTGTTCTTACTTAGACACAAGAAAAACTTGGAGAGAAGGATACAAGAGACCGAAGCTAACCCTTAAGCTGATTCTTGAAAGAAATCAAGAATTCTAAGAGCAAGGGGAGAACATACCAAACATGAGGGGACACTTCTGCCTCATGACAGGATCTTGAAGGAATGTTAGGAACATTCTGTCAGAGATATAATTAGCATCTTCTCTTCCCAAGGATAAGCACCATAGCAAGTAGCATTCTCCAATAAACTTTTTTAGATAAATTCATTTCTGTCTCTTGCAAAAAGGAACCTACTTTTAAAGAAGTTCAGTTTTTCTTTATCTTTGGGCTTTGTCTTCAACTCCCTTAATAGGAAGAATGCTTTCTCCAGCCATGCCAACCTCAGCAAAACAATGACTTCAAGGAGAAAGGATGGCTATGGACAGGAGCAAGGTATAGAAAGGGAAATAGATTGCATCATTCTGTTGAGAATAAGCCCAGTTCAATGACAAAAGTAGAGACAAACATGGTAGTCAGGTAATGGAGAGGATATATCATGGGCAAGAGCAAGGAGCACTTGGTTTGCAATAAGATGATCCATCATTGAATCAATCATAGATTTGGGACCTCAGGAAAGTCAGTTTCTCCTTCTGGGCATCACCTTCTTGTCCTGTAAAATTTCCAATTAAATACCTACACTGGCCATTTGACAGTATTTGTTGGAAGACTGATGAGAGGCATGTAAAACACTACATAAATGTCAGTTCTTATCAATTAAGAGCATTGCCTCTCTGATCTCTGACTTTATCAGGGAGCCAAAGCCCTGAGCATGGACAGGGGAACAAAGGGCAGCCCTGAAATCCACACAGGATGGTTTGAGTTCCTGATGCCTTTTCTCTATTAACTTGCTGTATCTGCCAACGTTTCATGTTTTCCTCGGGTAACAATTCCCAAATGGGGGATGGCCAAGCACGGCAGATGCCCCAAATGTTTTCCAAAGTCCGTGTCTCTGTGGAACATTTGGAATTCATTGAAGCGGAGGATGGGCGGGGACCTTTTATTAGTACTTGGCGATATGATCTGGCTAATATTATCATGGAATTTTCTGGGACCTAGAACACATTGAACTAGCTGCATTATGAGAATGGGAGCCATGTGAATGATGGTCATTGTAGATCCAAGGGAAACAATGGTGTCAGGTACCCAACAATGTGAAGAGATATGGAAGGGGAGCTTAGATCTCATGGCCATTAGTTCCAATACATGGATCTCCATCTGGATTACAGACCCATGCCTTTGTTGGGGAGGGGACGAACAATCAAATTCAGTTCCCTGATCTTATCTGAGTGCCCATCTGGGTAGTGTAAGACTGGGGTTTTTAATTCATTAACTGCATTCCAACCTTATATAGATTCCTCTAAAGGAAAGTAAGGAGAAGGTGCAGCATAAATAGTTCAATAACAATGATTCCCCAATTGAAATGAACTGCTTGCCTCTGGAGGTATTCACAGAGAGAGAGAAGCTAGATGACCACCTCTAGGAGAGAGGTCTTGAAGCAGGTGATGCTCAGGTAGAGGATATTATAAAGAGAATTCCTACTTCAGGGGGTTAAACTAAATGACCTCTAAGGTCATAGAATCGTAGATTTGAAACAATGAGAGACTTAAAGAATTATCTAACAGTTGGAGTTTATAACCTGAGGTACATGAACTTTTTGAAATCTTTTCATAACTATATTTCAAATCAGGTCTTAGTCACTTAAGAGTTGTGTGACTTTGAGTAAGTCACTTCACTTCTCTTTGACTTGGTTACTTCATCTGTAAAAAGGAAATAATTTGGGCTTTGTCTCCTACTTAATGGGATTGTTGCAGGTAACTAGGTGGCACAGTAAATGGATTGTTGCTCTTAGAGTCAAGAAGATCTGAATTCAAATCCTGCCCCAGATATTTACGATCTGTGTGACCCTTGACCAGTCACTTCACCTCTACCAGTTTCAGCTTTTCATGCATAAAGTAGGAATAATATAGCAACTACTTCCCAGGCTATTATAAGGAACAGATGAGATAGCTTAAGTAAAACACTTTATAAACTTCAAAACCCTATATAAATACAATTATTGTTGCCATTTTTGTACAGTTCAAAAGAGTGGCTGTGGGAAGAAGCGCTCTGAAAATCTTGGAGTGATTCAGAGACATCAACTGTTATTGAATACAAAAGCTTTTAGTATTAGAGCTTTAGTTTGAACAGAGACCTTCTAATGATACTCAGGGGCTGGTGACACTGTTCTAAGTGAACCAGACATTAGAACTCTTCAAAAATTCCTGATTTTTCAACCTTGGGACCACATCATGGCAGACTTCTGAAAGAAAAATGTGTCCTTCATTCCAAGGATAAAATCATTTCAATAACAAGATAGAATCCATATGCATAATCCTAAAAGCAATAATTCCAATAAGATGGATGATTTTAAATCAAAATGGAATCTACGATATTCATAAATGGGTGAACCTAACTTTGAATTATTTTCTTTTCCCACAATTAAATGACTATCCTTTGGAGCTCCATAGAACACTATTCTCCTGTGTTTTTCTAGGGAAGAAAACTTGAATCTGTAATTTAGGTAATAGTAGGTAAATTTAGGGGGTAGTCACTCAATCCACCAGCACATTTTGACAATCTCCTTCAAAGGTAAGAGCTAGAGTATGATCAGAGGCTTAAATAGATTTGCTCAAAGTCACATAGCTAATGAATGGCCGATGTGGGATATGAACCCAGGTCTTCTTTCCTAAAAGTCCAACTCTGTCTACTTTGACTCATTGCTTCTGCTATGAATATTTCATCTTATTTACAATGTATAACTGATGATGATGATTATGATGTTTGTCCTCCATTCTCAAAGAAGACCATGGCATCAAGGAGGTGAAGAAATGATATGAATATGAATTGGATTTGAGTGAGGGGACACTGTTCTAAGCCACCAGTCTCATTTTCTCTTCTGGAGTCATCCAAATCCAGTGGTCAGATATGGATCAGGATGACTGGAGATGGTAGAATGGAGATGGAGATAGTTCTAATGATAAAAATCATTGCCATAGAAGTTTCTAAAGGTCTAGGCAGGGAAGTAGTGTGAATGTCACTGCTTGTCCTATGATCTAGCTTGTTGAAAGTGATTTGTGTCACTCCTGTGCTCCATTCCCTTTCATATTCTCTAACCTTGTTCAACTGTCTACCATTCTCCTTAGTCATCTGATAATTCTTTGGGTATATTCTCTACTTCTTTATGGTTGCTTCAAAAGGGTTCTGCTTGGTTGGCTACTTGACAAACTGAAGCTGTCTTCTTCTTTGAGGACCCAGATGCCACAGACAGTAGAGGTTCATGAATCCCCATGGGCTATGTGATCTCATCAGTGCAGAAGATCCACCATCCAACCCAATCCTTCTGGAATTTAGGAGATAAGTCCTAGGGAGTAGCCCAGGGTCATACAGCTTGTTAAGTCAGAGATGAGATGTGAACCTTGGTCTTCCCAAGTCCAACCTCTATATTCACTGTGTGAAGTTGCCTTTCTACAGACATTAGATGTCTTTGGAAATATGGTTTATTTTTCAGAAGCAAATCGACTCCCAAGACCAGTGTCATCACCACTACCCCTTCCGTAAGGAGAAATTTTGGAGGAATTCAGCTAAATACTGACAGGCTGACCAAATTTAAAATAAAAAAAAGATTTTCAAATCCCTTCATGATATTTTTAAGAGTATGTAGCAGAAAGAAAAGAAAAACCCTTCAAAGTACAAAATCAAAGAGGTTGAGACCAGGCAGGGATCACCCTTGGCTCCCTGCCGCCAACAAAATGGCTTATGCATGCCCATTAAATTGGGTGATTTTAATCTGGTGACAGCAGAGTGGAGGGGCTGCAGATTAATTATTCCCCACTCCTCCCTACCCTGGATTCACAAAGGAAATACTATTTATCTGGATTGTAAATCAAGAGCTGCAGGGAGAGTAAGGGGGGCTCACCAAGTGCCCAGGAATATTTTATAAAACTAGCTAGCAAAAAGGCATTCTTCTCTTTGGCATCACACTGCTAGAGCCTAGAGGAGCTTCAGACAGTCAGTCCAACCCAACTCATTTTACAGATGAGCAGAGGTATAACCAAATCAGGGTGACTGGTGCTTCCCCAGGGAGCCAAAATTTAGAAGACACTGAAAGCACTTGAGATCTGTCAGAAGGGAAACAACCACAGCTACACTTATTTAGCAGGTGACCCAGATAGCATACTCCTTTCTCTGAAGAACTGGTCTTATTTTATCTCCTTCTGGAATTTACCTTAAAAGTTGATGTGAGGGCATTTTGCACTCAACTTACCCAGTTTGTGCTTTGTGATACTTAATGTTGAGTGAAAAGTGTTAGCTCTGACTTTGTGGGTAAAGTAGCAGGTACCCAGAAAACTGAATAGCTAACTGGCCAGACAGAAGACTTGGGTTTTAGCTCTGGCTCTACCACTGTTTCCCTGCCAAGGTTACTTCCCATTCTATGTGGTATTATGTTGATAAATGTTTAATGATCAGTTCTCCAAGGGGGCAGGAAGGGAAATCTGTCCATGAAATACTTTTAAGGTTATTCTGCATTTTTAGCATTTTTTCCATCACTTTCTTAAGCCCAGACAATCAATGAAGCAATAAATCCAGCCCTGATTTGTAGCATTTACCCATTTCTTGAGGTGCAAATACTTACCCAGAATAGTTAATAATTGGTTCTACTGAGATGGTAGGAGTTAACTCCAGCACATCTCTCATTGTACTCTGCTGAATTGAGATAAATAAAAGATCCGCAAGAAATTATTAATCAAACAACCAATCAAACAATTATTTATCTAATGGTTCCTGTGCATTCAATCCCTTTTGGGGTTATTTGAGGAATAAAAAGAAGGAAATGCATTATAAGTACCTACAGGTACATTTCAGGGAAGTGCTTATAGCCTAGTTAAAAGTAGGCAAGGCTCAGACACAAAAATAGCAAAAGCTCTTTACAAAGTATTATCTCATTTGGTCCTCACAACAACTTTTCAAGATAGGTGCCATTTTACATTTTGCTGGTGTTCATTTTACAAGTGAGAAAACTGAGGCATAAGAGTTAAGCAACCTGCTTACAGTCACCCAGCTGTGAAGATATGAGGTAGGATTTGAACTCAGGTCTTCTTGACTCCTAGATGAACATCTCTAAAGTGGGTTCATTACACAAAGATATTAGAGAGCAAAACAAGACGGAAACTGAGCCCTCACAAATTGGTGTTCGATTATCCACTTATTCTCTTCCTCTGTCTGTCTGGCTCTCTCTTTCTCCTCTTGTTTCTGCCTCTGTCTCTTTGTCTCTGTCATCTGTCTCTGCCATCGCATTCTATTTCTCTCTCTCTCTCTCTCTCTCTCTCTCTGTCTTATGTCTTTGTCTTCTCTTGTCTCTCTGTCTCTGTCTCTCTTCTGTAGTCTTGCTCCCCTTTCATCTCTCTAGCTCTGATTTTAGTCTCTGTCTCTGTGTCTCTCTCCTCTTGTTTCTCTGTCTCTCTGTCATCTTTCTCTGCCATCTCACTCTATTTTTCTTTCTCTTCTTATGTCGTCTCCTCTTCTCTCTCTCTTTGTCATCTCTCTGTGTCTCTCCTGTAGTCTCTCTCCCCTTTTGTCTCTCTATCTCTGATTTTAGTCTCTGTCTGTTATCTGTCTGTCTCTCCGATCCTCTGCCCCGTCTCTATTTCTGTTTTTCCCTATCTCTCCCTCTCTCTCTTTCTCTCTGTCTGTCTCTCTCCCATTCTTGATGGTTCTTTCCCTTCTCTCTCTCACTTGGATCTGTGTGTCTCTTGTTGTCTCTCTGACTCTCAGAATTGCTAATATTGTTTTTTGGATAATTAGTATTTATTTGACAATGCACAGTAGACTCACCATCCCACTCCCATCTCACACAGAATATAAAAAATGTCAGCACCTCAAGGGACAATAATGATTGCCTTTGTAGCCTGGCTTCTACCACAGTATCTGGGCAAGACTGGTGCTTAAGAAAATGTTAAATTCAATCAATGATATGGCTACCTGCCTTTATCAAAGGACTCAGAAACAAGCAACACTCAACAAGGATTTCCTAAGTTCCTACTATGTGGCATCTTCAAGTTAAGATAAGGCACAACAAGACAAGATGCATAGTAAGAGAAGCTGGGGAGGAGAATCTCTGAAATCCCTTCCAAATCAATATTCTATACTCCTATTCAGGGAGCACCTTTTCTCCCAAAAGTTTTGCAGAGCTTAGCACATTCCTTCTTTAATCATTCATTATCTGCACAAGCCATAGGTAATAAGAATGGGCAAAAGAAAACAAAGTGAAAAATCTGGAGTCCAGAAGTTGGTACAAGAACCCAGATACCTTGATTTCACTAGTCCATCCTAATGAATGAACCTAGTTCTGAGTCTCAGGTCTGCAAATAATTTATTATATGGATTTAGAATATGTAATATTGTATCCATTTTATAGAAAAAAAAAGCAACCTTCTTTTGAAATCTATATAAGTGTTTTGAAGATGCAATGAGCTCATGGATGCATCCCAAAAATTTGGGGATAGATTTTAATCACAGCAGTACTGGCTCTTCCTACTTCAATGTCTCATTAAGGTTTGGAGATGATGCTTGGTGTCTTAAGGTTCTACCAGTGAAATCTGGAAGTTTCTATGAAGAAAAGTTTCAACTTTTAGTTGAAGTGATGGACCATATATGTGAAGAAGAACATCCCAGCTGAAAGACAGAGCATTTTTGGCCACAATTCTTGAAAATCATCTATTAAGTGATGTAGGTACAGGAGCTGGGATACATGCCATTTGAAGGCATGTACACATTTGGCGTATTGAAGAGCCAACACATTGGTGGAATATTGACTAGAAAAATCCAGGGAAACTATTGCAGGCCTGAAGGCACAATAGAGATGTGATCAAGTCTTAGGGACTCCAGTTTTTCCTGCACTACCTTGCTATTAATACCCCAGGTTTTAGTTCATTCTTAGTTACCCACCCTTCTTAAAACTTTTCTCCTTTTAGATTCAGTTGTTCACAAATCACTTAGACCTTATAGCACAGTCAATCAAAACAGTTTATTAGCTAAAGTTTTGTGATATAAGTAACAGTGGCAGGGGAAAAGTGTTATACTGAAGCATATAGTCCTCCCAAGGTCATGGTCATACCAGGAAGGAGAGAAGAAAGCAGATCAACTCTTTTCTAACTTTACTTTCACATTAACAAAAAAAACTATGATCTCCCACCCCCCACCCTCACTTCTGAAGGAAAAATCCACCATAACCTCTTTCTTCCCAGACCAGCAAAAGGAGAAAATATCAAAATCAAATATCAAGGAAGCAGCCCAGAACCTAGGGTGTATGACAGGAAATTTCAGTGATGCTCTGGTGCACAACTGCTGGGTGAACAAGATGTACCATCTCCAGTTCTCCTTCTATGGTCCTAGAAATTTCAAACATCCCTCTAGCTTGAATCTTCCAGATTCAGAAAGGCCCAGCCTCATATAGTAACCCCAGAATGAAGGGGGCAGAAGAAAAAAGACACTGAATACAAAACTAATGAGTCTTCCAGTTTCACCAGACCATTGACATCCCTTCTCTCTCTCTTCCTCTTTCTCCTTGGCTTCCTGGCTTAACCTTGATACCACATTCAGCATCTTCTTGTCACCATCTCCTCCTTAGGCTGGTCAATGAAATCCAGGTGATACTGGTTTGGAAGCTATACTGGCAATGCTCCAGGAATGGCAGACTCTGGGGCAGCATTATCAGATACTTGAGAGCCACCTCATCTAGGTGTGGCACTAATGACCTTCCACACCCCTTCTTTTGTACTGACCATTTCTGATATCGTAGATAAAACTTAGATACCACAGTTAGCAATTCTATACCAAAAAAAGGTAAATGTCACAGTCACATAAAGAAAATGAGATGATTAAGATGATCATTATAAAATTATCTGGAAAATATTAATAAAGTAATATAAAGATTTTCAAGAAAGTTACTGAATGTAAAAAAAAAGGCAACATTTCAATGATCACATTCTGTCTTCTCTTCATCCTGTGAGTCTTACCCTTTGGTCTAAAACTATAGAAATCAGATCTGATTGTGCTTCTCAAAAAGGCTTGACATCCATTAGACACATGGAAAGAATTATTATCAACTGGAGGTCTAAGGACCATGCGATGGGTGGTTCTCAGAGTCATATTCACATCATATTGAGTCAATCTCCAGAGTCCCAGTCCTGAGGGCCCCTTCAAGGGAATACGAAGGCAGCTGGGTGGGAAGAAGGTAAAACTGAGGGTGGAGGTGCTATGCTTCTAAAAACATCTGGCAATTAATCTCCCCTTTGGGGAGTTCAGCAATCATTGGCAAGCTCTCTTCCAGCTGGCCCAGGGACCACTGTTCCTCTGTGAGCAGGTAAATAGACCAGATGGTCTGGGGTTTTACTACTGTTTCTAGCATGGTTGATGGACTACAACCATCCCCTCCTCATCTCTTGATTCTCAGATATGATCTTCTTTCTAGAAAGTATTTGCATCCAGATTTTAGACCTTTGGACCACATGGAAAGTTTGTCAAACTCTCAGAACTTGGGTGTGGCTAGGACTTTATATACAAGATCAGCTTGGCCCCACCAGCAATGACTTCACTTAACAGCTAATATAATAATAGTCTTTGAAGTTAACTGAGAATGCATTAAATCAACCCTCTCCGGGAGGAAGTTAAGGTATTTTTGTCCTCACATAACAGATGAGGATACTGATCCCAGAGAGGGGATGTGATGTTCCTATTATAATGAGTAAGAGTCAAGAGGTAGAATTCAAACCCAGGTCTTATAAACATCTAGTATAGAACTCAATCCACAAGGCCATATTTGTTTCTTATCATGATGAAAAGTTATTGTTCTTGCAAGGAAAGGAAAAAATGAGGTGAAGATGGGGTATTTTAGACTATTCTGGTTTTAATAGTTACCATATTCATATTCATTTGGGGAATATTGAATTTGGGGCACTGTGGGATATCCAGGAGAAGGGAAAAATAGAGGATAAGCACTCTGCCAAGAACTATATAAATAATATATCATTTGGTCAAGAAGAAATTTCTATCTGGCATTTGGGAATGAAGGACTCAAGGATCAGAGAGAGAGATTGCCAATGGGTATTCATCAATTTGAGAATCACATGCTGAACATTCATACTTAAACCAATTCAAGTTGATATCATTAAAGGACAGAGTAAAAGGGAAAAGAACCCAGAATAGAGCCTTGAAGTACCTCCATATGTAGATGGTGGGAAGAGGAAGATGGGCCACCAAAGAATAACAAAGGATGATCAGATCAGAAGATTAAAAAAAAGAGAGAGAATGCAGTCTAGAGAAGTCAAGGCAGCAAAGGAGAAAATAAGACCAAGGAGGAGATGGTTGATAGAGGTCAGAGGAGATGAGGGCTAGAAAAATTTATCAGCTGAGAGATCACTGGCTATCTTTGAGAGTTTTTCCTTCAGTCAAGTAGTATGACTTTGATTTTGATTATTTGATTTTCATTCCTTTATCTACATTCACTTACAGTTCACAGTGATAAATAAATAAAAATAGGAAAAAAAGGATTGAAAGGATAGAGGTCTTTGTTAATATGGATACTCCTTCAAAAGGCATGAATTACAAACCTGTGATTCACAAACTCACAAATCCGTATCACTTAAAAGACACAGATTGCTGTATCTAAAAACATAAAACCTGGCTTTTCTATTTACAACTGTGGGATCTTGGTTAAGTCACTACTTCCCTGGGCCTTAGCTTTCTCTTTCATAAAGGATGGGTTGGACTATATTATTTTTAAGTCCTTACCAATTTGAGGTCGAACTTCTCCTGACCTAACAGTTAACTGTAGGGAGAGTGTTTTGTAAATCATAAAAACCCTAGAACAAAAAAGATCTATAATTAATGTATATATATATATATATATATTATATATATATATATAAAATTATGTGTAAATCATATACTAATATAAATAATAATGCCTAATTAATAGTTGTTGTTACAGTCATTTTTCAGTCATGTCTGATACTTCATGACCTCATTGGGGGTTTTCTTGGCAAAGATACTGGAGTGGCTTGCCAATTCCTTCTCCAGCCCATTTTACATATGAGAAAACTGAGACAAACAGGGTTAAATGACTTTCCTGAAGTCATATAGCTACTAAGGCAGAATATTGCCTACACTGTCAGTTGAAGTTATTTTGTTGATCTGTTTTCCTCACAGACTAAGGGTCTGTGACCAGATTTGAACTAAGAAAGATAAGTCTTCTTGAGTCCAGTATTCTTTCCAATTACAACATGGCCCCCTCTTACCTTTCCAGTCTTCTTGCAACTAACAGCCCCCTCCTAGTCTGCCATCCAATGCCACTGGTCTTCCTTTGCTCTGTCTTGTGAGATTCTAGGAATTTTCAATGACTGGGTCTCATGAATGGAAGTTTCCTGGCTTTTCTGGCTTCCTTCACTCTCAGGAAAGAGCTCACCTTATACCCCAAAGCTTTTCTTAATCCCTATTAATGCCTGTGCCTTCCCTCTGATGACTATCTTCAATTTGTCCTATCTATACCTTACCTTGTTTGTATGTAATTGTTTCCCTGTTGTCTTCCCCCATTAGACTGTGGACTCTTTGAGAGCAGGGACTATCCTCTGCCCTTCTTTGTCTCTCCAGAGTTTAGGCACTTAATAAATTCTTGTAAACTGATTGATGACTAATCTGTTTATCAATCCAAACTCCTTTTTTTCAGTTTTCTCTTGGCAGCTCCAGACCTTAAAATTGCCTTTCACATACAAGCATCAAATCCTGGCTTATTGTATAAAATAGAGTAAAAGTGATTCCCAAGGGCAATTATAGGAACATGGGTGGAAGTTTCAAGGAGGTAGATGTCTTGACATTGGGAAGAAAAAAAACAGGAGATTTTGGGCTGAAATGGGCTGCCTCAACAGAAAACCATTTACCCTTCCCTTGACTACTTTAAACCTAATCTGATGGGGCAGCAAGGTGGTGCAGTGGATACAGCACAGGCCCTGGAGTCAGGAGTACCTGAGTTCAAATCAGGCCTCAGACACATAATTATCTAGTTGTGTGGCCTTGAACAAGCCACTTAACCCCATTTCCTTGCAAAAAAAGCCTAAAAAAAAAACTAATCTGAATGATCACTTGTTAAGAGTGCCATATAGAATGCCATATAGAAGGCATTCCCACTCAAGTACTTCAGGTTCTAAGAATCTCTAAATCTCAAACTAACATGTTTTAGTTCAAACTGTCCTAAGTGGTAGCATGTGGGTCTTTTTGACTTTTCTCAGTACTGTAATTATTTCTCTTCACCTCCCACCCCTACCAAAGTTGCCTAGAAATTCAATCTGGCTCTAACTTCCTGATTCTAGCCAAATAACATATTCAACATGAATGTGGAGGCATGCCAAGAAACAATGACATCAGGTCTGCCCAGGGAAGGGGGCTGAGATGGATACAGTTACTTGGAGGTGGGGCTTTGAGATTGATTTCAGGCATTAGGACAAATAATCCTTGCCCTAGTCCAAGACTCTCCAATAAGTGCTCCCAGCTCAACTCCCTGAAGTGCCCAAGGACTTTGGCTACATTTACCCATAACCCAAATATTAATGAGACTCGATAAGGTGCAAAGCTCTGCAGGAGGCACCATATTGACAATCTTGACTTTTCGCTACAATGGATGCTTCAAAATTGCATCATAAGAGTCAAAAGCACTTCTGCCCCCTTGGTCCAGAGGTGAGGGATTAGAGGGGCAAAATATTGCCTACACTGTCAGTTGAAGTTATTTTGTTGATCTGTTTTCCTCATGTTTCTTTTTTTCTTTTTTTTAACCAAGAAGGGTTTAATGTGGGGCAAGGAGGTGGGAGGATATATTTAGAAATGACTTAGTTTAAAAAAAAAAAGAGCAAAAAAAAAAACCTAGAAGAAGGAAATAAACATAATAAAGCTTAACATCATCAAGTGGATATCTTCCTATATGAACAATGCTTCATTGAGAATTTTGTTCCTAACTGTACAGATCTGACTGTATTTACCTGGAAGAATTAAAAGAGGGTGGAGACAACCCTTGCATAATCCTCCTCCCTTCCCCCCACACTCTTGGAGAAACTCAGAGCAAAGCAAATCCATTCATCAGAACTGGTCATACCTGGACCTGGTTCCCCATTGCCACCCCCTGACCACCCATATCCCATATTGCCCTTCTCCATGATGATGGCTTAACACGAATTTTCAAAATAAATTTCTTATATCTTAAGCCTAAGAAAATAACAAAAATAAAAAATAAATATATAAAATAAGGAACAAAAGTATACATACAACCCTGATCATATTGCATGTGCATATTAACAGAGTTAAAGCACCTAGATCAGCAAACATAAAACAAAAGATGTTTTAGTCAATGCTCCATTATCTGAGTCCACTTGAAATTCCATTACCTTTGTTTTTCATATGTATCTGTATATAGGTACACATAAATAATATAATATATCCATTTGTATGATTTATGTGTATACACAGATACATAGTTTATAGCTATATTATATGTGTGTACATATATTCATATCTATGTATACATTCATATGAAGCTGTAATCAATGTGTCTGCTGGGTTTCTCATACCCTGCACATCATAACAGCCTTTCCATATTTCTTTCTAATCTTCAGATTTATTGTTTTCTCTAACACACTAATATTTTATTATATTAAAGTGTCATAATTCAGTCAACTATTCTCCAATTATTGATTGATTGATTGGACAATAGGTTATAACCAATTTTTCAATCATAAATAAGGCATCTATGAATATATTTGCTTCCCCCCATTTTTATGGTAACAATAGAATCACAAGATTAAAATATATGAAGAATATTCTTTCAAGAGACAAGATCTGAGTTCAAATCCTGCCTCAAATATTTACTAGCTTTATGTAACCGTAGGCTAGTCACATAATTTCTCAATTTCTTCATCTGGGAAATGGATCTAATAAATTCCCTAGTCCCTATCTTGACAGATCATGTCTAACTTGACTGCTCAGTGTCTGATACTGCATATGCCTGTTGATTGAATAATTGATTTAAAGCACAATTTGCAAACTTCAAAGCACAATCCCAAATAGTATTATCATTATATTAGCATGAACTTCCTAAAACCAATTTCAAAATACTTGTCCTTCCATTGCCAAGATAAGAATAATATAGTGATATAAGAAGACGCCAAGTAGACTCTTGCTTTCTATTGGGAGAAATTGTTATATGAGTGGAGAAGAGTGAAAATTGAAATATAATATTAGGATGACAATAAGTCAAAACATGGTGGTACAAAGAAACAGTGTACAATATGGAATCAGGTAGATTCATCTTCCTGATGACCCTAGACAAGTCACTTAACTTTGCTTCTCTTAGTTTCCTCAGCTGCAAAATGAGCTGGAGAGGAGAATGACAAATCACTCCAGTGTCTTTGTCACAAAAATTCCAAAAAGAGTCACAAAGAATTGGACATGAATGAAAAACTGAATGACAACACCAAAGAAAAAAAAAACTAGCCCCTGCCTTCAAGGAACTCACATTCTAACAGGGGAGACAACATGAAAAAGATGAGTGGGAGGATAAAGGGGTATTCCCACCAAAAATTGGGAACTGTTTGACTCAGTTTCCTCATCGATAAAATGGGGAAATAATAGCAGGCCATTGTAAGGATTCAATGAGAGACTATTTGGAAAGTGCTTGGCACAGAGTATATAGTCAGTGCTATATAAACATTGATTATTATTATTATTATTATTATTATTATTATATGGTAGAGTCATAATCTAATGATGTAGACATGCTAGATACATGCACACAAAATGATAATGGTTGTCATTAGTCCTATATGACTTGATATAAGCAGTGATCCAACAAAAGTGATACAAATACCTTTTAAATGATAGGAAAAAAAACCAAAGAAAGGAAAAAACAGTGGGGAAGGAGAGAGAATTCTTGACTCAATCAGGGAAGGCTTTTCCCAAAGGAAGAGAAACTAGGGCTTGGTTTTAAATGATGAGTAGACAAATGGAGGATGGGGTTATTTAAAGCCCCCCCCATTAGTCAGGACCACTTGGGCAAATGTACCCAGGTATGGTTATTTCAAGGACATTTCAGATTACAAAGAGGAAATCCTTCAGCTGGGAAGCAGCTCCTTTAGAGATCACCAGAGAGGAGCCAGACAATGGAGGGTCTTGAATGTCAAACTGGGAAGAAGGAGAAAGGAACAAAGGGACTGAGGATAAGCAGAGTCCTAGGCTGGACCCTGATGGGATCCCTTTTTTCAGGTGCAAGGACCCAACTTGTGGTTAGCAGGACGTCTCCTTTTCAAGGCCTGGCACCCTGGAGGAGGAGGGCAGAACAAAAGGGCAGACTAGGGAGTTGGCAAGTTGCCATCCGAGGTTCAGAGAACAATGGGTCTCTGGAGGTTGGTTGGTTGGTTCCTGGCTTGCATTTGCATAATGTCTAGGGCAGAAACAGGTGCCCGGTCAATAGCTAATTGTTAGCATATTCCATAAAAATAGAAGGGGCTTGTACTGGAGACGAATTCTCTATTGCAATGCAAATGCCATGGGGGGGGGGGGTTGGGAGGGGGACAGATCCAGACTGGGACTTGTCAAGGAACACTCCCCTAAATGAAAGGGTCGCTGAGGAGAAAGAGGGCTGAGCAGAGCCAGTAGCTGGCTGCCTCTGCACTACTGTTAGAGGGTCCAGAGATACACAGGAAAAGGCTGGAAGAAAGGGTTGAGGACTGTGGTTGGGCAGGGCCATCTGGGAGCATTTCCATGGAGCCTTGATGGGTGAGTGCCAGTTTGATATGGTGGATAGAGTAGAGGATATTGGGGGAAAGATCTCTGATTTTGGAAGCAAATGCCTGTGGGAGCCAAGACTAATCATTTATACTCTCTAGACTTCATTTTCCTTATCTGAAAAATGAGGGTGTTGGAATAAACAGTCTCTGAGGTCCTTTACAGTCCCAGATCTATGCTCCTATAACTATGTGATTCATGAGATGACTTTGAGATCTAAATCTATGAGTGCCAATGTTGAAGTCAGAAAGATTTGGGTTTGAATCCTGTCTCTGACATTCATTAGCTGTGTGACCTAAGTTTAGTCACATCATTATCATCATCATCACCATCATCATGAGTAGCAATTTAAGTGCTTCACATATTATTATTTCATTTGATCTTCACAACCCAGTGTGAAAGATGCTATTATTATAATACCCAAATGATAGACAAAGAAACTGAGGCACAGAGATGTTAAGATGCAGGAATACCCAGAGTATAATTGATGAGACAATAAGAAACCTGGAGCACAAGAGACTTCAGGTGGGGCAACTTGGGTGGCTCGGTGAATAAGAACACTGGCCCTAGAGTCAGGAAGACTCATCTTCATGAGTTTAAATCCAGCCTCAGACATTTACTAGCTGTGTGATCCTAGGCAAGTTACTTAACCCTCTTTGCCCCGGTTTCCTTATCTATAAAAAGAGCTCAACAAGGAAATGGCAATCCAGCCCCCTATCTTTATTTAAAAAAAAAAACCCAAATGAGACCAAGGAGAATCATACATGACTTAAAAAACAACTCACCAAATTCTTCAGATAACCAGGGCTTTCTGATACAGTGATGACCATCACAAAAAGATACTGGGATCCATAAATAGAGGGGGATTGTGTAACATATTGGAAGAGGATCCCATTTGCAGACTTGGTGGCCCACTGGGAACAAATTATTCAGTCCCCCCAGACTTTCCAAAGGAGAAAATGGAGCACATTAGGCATCATTCTTTCCAAGGTCTCTGTCTGCTTTGCCACCGTCAGTTAATCACTTAAGTCTAATGGGTCTGTGTGCATGCCAAATAGGTCTTCAATCATTTGAGAATCAGACTGTGTCTGTTCAGAGAAGAGGGAGTTTGCTGGGTACTGGAATCATCATAGAAAATGAAGAGTGGTTGGGCTTCAACTGGGTCTGGAGGTGACATTCACATCATGGTGGGTGATCCTTGATGAAGTAAATACACCCAAAAAGTCATAAAGAGACAGTGGTCCTTCCATATCTGGAGCTTTGAAGAAGGCCCACAGGCCTGTTTCTACCTACTCTTTGGGGGACCAATTACTCAGCTTCTCTTACAGAAAAGGGGTCATCAGGAAATGGTCTTGGACAATCAGAGACAATTAGCTCACTACAACAGCCTGTGAGGATTCACTTGTTGAAAGCAAATTTTTCATTTTTCACAATAATTGTGAGTTCAATTTTTTTGTAAATACACAATTAATTATCTCTTCTACCTTCAGGGTTTTAGGGGCATGGTACCCCCGCAATCTGGAAAATCCACATAAAATTATTTGGCTCTCCCTTTTTACCTAAATAAATCTGAATTATTGTAATATTAAAAGATAAAATATGTTGATATTATACAATACCACACATATATTTTATGCATTTCTTAGTTTTAAAACTTTTTTTCTGTGTCATCTGCTGGTCTTCATGTGTTGTCTGCTACTGTCACAAAATTTGCCAAAATTCCAATTTAATTCTTTTTTTATTTAAGGCAATGGGGTTAAGTGACTAACCCAAGGTCAAATACACCTAAGCAATTATTATCCAATTTAATTATTATGCCAACCTGGAATATATCAAAACCCTAATGGAAAAAGTTGAGAAGTAGAAGGGACAACTGTATGGAAATCACTGGGTACTGAACTCTACTATTTGCCCAAAGGTTTTCAGAATTTAGAACTCTCTTCTTGTATTTCTTTGGTGGAAAAAAAGTAAAAATTCTTTCATTTATGCAGGTAGGATTTTTGTTGTTTGTTTCTCTTTAATAAACTCATGGTCCATTGACTTCCTAAGAATCTTTCCCTTCATCTATTTATGATCTGCTTAGGAAGGAAAAAAAAAGCAAGGATGCAGACAACAAAGAGAGAGGCAGAGGCAGTCAGAAAGATGAAGACATACCTACAGAAAAGGAGAGACTGAGGCATGAAAAAGCACCTGGGGAAGAAAGGCAAAAGATAATACCTGCCTTTAGCTTGACCAGAGGCAGGGAAGACTTGACCCACAGGCTGTATCATTTGATCTGGCACTGCCACGGAAACCACAGGCAGGACTTGAAATTCAATAAATCTGCGTTTTAGGGGTGAATTAAATGTTTGACCAAAGATAGAAGGCTCATTTTTAAGTTGATAATTTAGTATGGCCTACAATTGATGTCATAAATATCCAAATGACTCTTGGGAGAAAACAGTTCTCTACCCCTTATATTAGACTATAGCTCACAGTCTAACAGGTGCAGACACCTGCAAACTAGGAAGATAACAATAGCAGAGATTCAAGGTAATCACTGGAGGGAAAGCTTTGGCATTAGGGAGGATAGGCCAAGACTGCTTGCAGAAGGTGGGGATTTTAGCTGGGATTTTACTTTTGATCTTTGTCCTTGAAGAAGTCACTAGTGATTAAATTTGTGTATTTGACCAAAAAACCCACAATTTTTATCCAAGGACCTTCCCTGATATTACCTACTCTTCCAGCCTGTGCCCAGCTTTGAAGGCATTCATGGCCAGGTGGCTCTTGTCTGTGCCCCTCCTCCCCCAGATCCCATAGTGTTGCTGGAGGAGGACATCTCTCTCCTATAAACAAACTCCACAAGGTCTCTGATTGCTACCCACATAGGCACCCTGCCGCCTGTCACTACTGTTTCTCAACTGTCCATACACAGCTGTGCTACATTCTCTTAAAGTCGTGTCTTTGTGTGTGTTCTTTTAATTTCCTTGAAATGCCACAACATCACAGCCTCTTGTCAAAATTAGCTATCATGAGTTGTCTGATCCTGGCTTCCGATACTTCCCAGCAAGTAGACATGAGATCATTTGCCAAAGGTTCTCTGGGGCAGAATTGCCATCGGTCCCTGGGTCAGGGACCTTGGAAAGAGAGGGAAGGTCAAGCAGCTCCCTTCAAGAGGTTCCTCCCCACACCTCTCAGTGCATCCCAAGTATTCATCACATGTGTATTGTCCTCTCAGACCTCAGGTGCTGTTTAGTATTGTTTCCTGGCAACCAAGTAGGCATGCATACCCAGCATCTGACCTGTCAGAGTGGGGAAACCTAATGCTTGCAAATATGAATAACTGGATATATGCAGGACCACTCGCCACCAAGATAGGAGACTGTCACCAAGTAACCAACTGTAAAGAAAGTCACTCTTTGTAAACAGGCTGTGAAATCATTGACTCCTAAGTAGATAAGACTTTCCACCCAGCTGCTCTGGGAGTGTGCCACAAGCACACCCAGAATCATGGGCCATAGATTTGTGCTCATTATGGGCACTAATGGAAGGCGACTCAGTGAGAGAGAGTTCCCTCTTAAGGTGTTTGTGTGTGTGTGTGTGTGTGTGTGTGTGTGTGTGTGTGTGTGTGTGTGGTGTGTGTGTGCAAGATGTTAGATGAAAGCAGATTGACGCACAGGACATTGAATTTCATCTTCCAAAGCTAAACATTTGTTTGTGTCTGCTTCATTGTTCTGTCTTCCCAAACCCTCTAAAAAACCATTTTCACAGGTTACAGAGTAGCTCAATTTGATTCTGTCAACCAAAGCAGGGAAGGAACAAAGATTGTTTCATCCCCAGCAGCCCTACCAGCTGGGAGACAGAGTCCACACTTGGTGGCTCTGCTCATTCTCATTCATGGTTTCTGTCCCTTCTCTCCCACAATCAACCTCTAAGAAGTAGCTATGCTAATAGCTCCTTGATCCATCACCTTAGGAAATGGGTCATTTCAGGTAAAGGAACTTTCTGGGTGACTGAAATTTCCTATCTTTGAACTATAAAAACTCTAAACATTTCATAAATATATGCAAACCATGGATGAAAATCCTTCTGAAAAGTGAGCTGTGTGACTATAAAGTCATGAGACTAGTTGTCCTGGGAGGAAGAGGGCAGGTAAGGGCAAGGTCAGACTTCTGCTCTTTCCCTCTTCCTGAAGCTCTGTAGCTATAAAGTCATCACCAGAGGGCTCTTCTGTTGGTAGCCAAGTCTGGTCTGATAGAGGAGCTTGTGCCTATAACTCATCTTCATAAGTTTAAATCTGGGCTCAGATACTTACTATGTGACCCTGTGCAAGTCATTTTACTCAGTTTCCCTCAATTTCCTGCAAAATGGACTGGAAATAGCAAAGCACCTCAATATCTTTGCCAGAAGGTTGATGGGGATTATGTGAGGGAGGAAATTAGCTGATTTCAGTGGCCCAGGACAAGATTTGTGCCCAAGTCAATGAATCAGTCAGTCAATGAGATTTATTAAGCACCTATCTTGTGGCAGGCACTGTGATAAGCACTAGGAGTACAATGAAAGCTATTCTTCCCTCAAGGAGTTCACATTCTGATAAGGGAGGGAAACATATAAACAATTAGTCATAAACAAGTCAACAAGTCAATACATATATCTTGTACATATATGGCAGCTTGGCGGTACAGTGGATAGAAAAGCAGACCCGGAATTAAGAAGACTTCTCCTCCTGAGTTCAAATCTAACTTCAGATACTTAATAGCTATAATGACCCTGGGCAAGTTGCTTAAACATGTTTGCCTCAGTTTTTTTCATCTGTAAAATGAGTTGGAGAAGGAAATGGCCAACCACTGCAGTATCTCTGCCAAGAACACCCCAAATTGGATCACAAAGATCCACTGGAAAGCATCTATTTTTTTGCAAGTTGCAATGATAAACTCTGGGATACAAGAAACAGCAAAAAAGAAATTCTTTCTTCAAGTTTACATTCTAAAAGGGAAGGTAACATCCAAAATGTGTGTTCTACATACAGAAAAGATGGAAGTAACAAAAACTAGGAGCAGCTGAGAACATTAGAAACAACCACCCAGAGAAGGTGACCATTGTTTTTTGTCCTTCTAGAGGGAGGTGATGCCATGACAAACAAATGAATTGATTTAAGTAAGGGAAGGCTGATTTAAACCATCAGCCTCACTCTCTCCTCTGAAGTCATCTGGGTCCAGTGGCCAGATATGCATCAGGATGACCAGAGATAGCCCTAGATGTGGTGGGAGAGCTTGGTCTTTTTTTTTTTTTAGGTTTTTGCAATGCAAATGGGGTTAAGTGGCTTGCCCACGGCCACACAGCTAAGTTATTATTAAGTGTCTGAGACGGGATTTGAACCCAGGTACTCCTGACTCCAGGGCCAGTGTTTCATCCACTGCGCCACCTGGCCGCCCCGACCTTGGTCTTTTTAAGCTAAGATTTTCAACAGAATTCATTTTGACTGAGAAAATGTCCATTCAGTGATTAAGACAAGTAAGAAAGAAATGAAGCATAGAATGACCTCTTTAAAGTAGTAAAAATATATATATATTCAATCTGGGAGGGGAAGACCATTAGGGTTTCTGGCTAAAATAGAAACAATTGCTATTTATATTCACTCTGAACAAGTCTGGGTCCAAAAAAATGGCCAAGTAACCATTGAGCTGAGTTTTAAAGGAAGCCAGGGATTTGAGGAAGTGGAGATGAGGATGGAGAGCATTCCAGACATTTCAGGAATGGTTTCAAAAGAACGGAGATGGCAGTTGGAGTCATGTTCAAAGGATGGCAAAGAGGCCAGGATGGCTGGATCCTAGAGGATAGCAAGAGGAGAGATTATAAAATGAACAGAAAGATCAGAAAAGGTCAGATTGCAATGAGCTCTTAAATGTCAAAATTAAGGATATTATATTTGATCCTGGAAGTAACAGGAAATTTGGAGGAGAGGATGTGATCACACACAAAAAGTAAACCTTTAATGCAATCGGATCTCAGGGGTCAACAAAAAACATAGTACAAGGACAAGCAAGAGATCAAAGCCCTGGATGTCCATTGAGTGCTCTGAGCATGGAGAAAACAATGAAAGAAAACAATTCTTGGCCTCAGAAAGTTCACATTCTAATGCAGAAGAAGACTCAAAAATACTTGAGTACATTACATCAACAAGCATTTGTTAAAATTCCTCCTCATTTCCCCATCTTTAATCCAAATAGATACCAGCCCAAACCCTACTTGGTCATTGTTTGGGCTGTGAAGGCCTAAAGTGAAAGTAAATAGCAATTGTTTCTGTCTTGTCCAGAAACTCTGATTTTTTTTTTATAAGAAAAAGAGGTCATTCTTTGCTCCATTTCTTATCTAGCCTTAATCACTAAATGAACCTTACCTCAGTCAAACCAAGACCTGGGGAAAACCTTAGTTTAAAAAAGACCAAAATTTCCCACTGTGTCCAAGGTTGTTTTTAGTCAACCTGATGGAGATTTGGCCTCTGGACCCACATGACTTGGGAGGAGAAAGTGAAGCTGGTAATTTTTCACAGCCCTCCTTCACTTGAATCCAATTCACTTGCAAGTCAAGGCATCACCTTCCTGAAGTCAAGGTCCTCCCCAAGAATGAAGAACAATGCTCTGTTCCAGACACTGCTAAGTGCCAAAGATACAAAGAAATGCCCCCCCAAAAAAAATTCCCTCTCAGGTTATAAATGGAAGAAACAACATGAAAATAAGTATGAAATAACTGACTATAAACAAAAATGACAATAATCAAAAGAAGGAGGCACTAGCCTTGAAGAAAATTAGAAAAGGCTTTCAATGAACAGTGGCAGGGAACCTCTGACCCATAGGTCATATTGGTCTGGCATTGCCAAGACCAACTCAGTCAGGGACTCGAATTTCAATAAATCTAGGAGCTTTTTAGGGGGTGAATTGTTTTCCCAAATAAAGCCAATGAATGATATTATAGCCAAATGGCCCTGAACAGAAAAAAGGTTCCCCACTCCTACTGTCGAAGGTGGATTAAAGGAAGTGAGATAACCCAGGATGTGGAAATAATGAAGGAGAGCATTTAAGGAACAGAGACAGTCACTGAAGAGATCTGGATGGCATGTGCAAAGAACAGCAAAATCTATACACATACATGCATATACACACACATATGAACAAATATAAGTAGATATTTATGGACATATAAATAGGCATGTATTTGGAAGGGAGAAGAGCTAAGAGCTGGTATAAGCAGAAAAGGTCTTCTGCAGAAGGTAGGGTTTGAGCTGAATCTTGAAGAAGAACTAGGAAAATAAGAAGAGGTAAATGAGAGAGCTGAACATTCTAGAAATAGGTGACAGCCAGTGTAAAGATACAAAGATGAAGGAAATGGTGCAGTATGATCCAGGAATTGTAAGTGGGCCAGTGGAGCTGGGTTGTATAGTGTATGGAAAGTAAGAAGATGGGCAAAGTCAGAAGTAGAAGAATGTCAACCAGAAGATTTTATATTTGGTCCTGAGATGATAGGAAGCCATTAGAGCTAGCTGAGTAGGGGAAAGACTACACTTTAGGAAAATCACACTAGAGTAGAGGAATATGGTGGAGGCTGGAGTGACCTAGAGAAAGAATTGAGGCAATTAGATGGCCATCTTGAGAGTCCAGGAAATAGGTAATAAAACTTTGTTCTAAAGTTATTGCTCTCTGAGTGTGAGAAAAGAGGGGATAGATGAGAGATGTTATGAAAGATTTGGCAAGAGATTGGATTTATGGAATAAGTAAGAGGGAGAAGGCGAGGATGACATAAAATTTGTGAAGCTGTGTGACTGGGAGTTCCTTCAATAGTTTTAGGGAATCTCACAAGAGGAAGTAATTGGGGGAAAAGATAACAGGTTCTGTTGGCCATATTAGTCTAAAATTTCCACAGACCCCCAGTTCACAATGGCCAATAGGCAGACTGTGGTGCAGGAAAGAGGTAGAGCTAGATATAGAGATCTGGGAAACATGTACATAGATATGATAATTGAACTGATGAGATCTCCAGGTGAGAGAATATAAAGGAAAAATAGAAGAGGTCTCAGGATTGAGTATTGGGGGAATGTGTGTGACCTAGAGAAAGAACCATCAAATGATTGAAAAGGAGTTGTCAGGACAAGAGAGCCCCTAGGTCACTGGGACACTAGTAGGGAGGTTCATCACCAGAGACAGTAGAAGATAATCTAGGACACAGGTGCTAAGCAAAGGAAGTCCCTAGCTGGTCACTCCCTCTTTAATTAATTGTTCTTATTATTCAGCTTACAGTCACCACTACCAAAATACAAAGGAAAGAATATTTAAAGTCACTATTAAACATTGTCCCTTCTCTAAATTACTTTGCCTACAAAGCTTGATCATCCCCATTCTGGTTTTGATCTTAATACACAGGCATTCATTGTTACAGATCCCCTGTATATAGTGGCATTTGTGTATATGGGGACTCAGTGGATAGACAAATGGCCTCCATCCCAGGAAGGACCTGCCTCCAAGTCCTAGGTCTGGCCCACATTGTCTATGTGAACCTAGGTAAATTCAATATTCAAGGCAACCTATATGCTGCAGAGTATGCTTTGACTTCAGTCGGTAAAAGGAAATTCTCCATTTGGTACTTCCATATTCCAGTGAAATCAGCTCCAGTCATATCCACTCCCTCTGTGCATTTATGAAATTAAATGTGTGTATGTAGGTATAACTATATTTGTATATACCCATAGACTTGTATGGTTTTATATATATATGTATGTATAATATGTCTATGAAGAAGGGCGATATATCTGGGTTTGTGTAACTGTGGTATGTTCATATGTGAAATATATATTGAAGGTGTGCCAATGACATTTCAATGGGATTCAGTTTTTAGTTCAGGTAACCTGAATGTATGGTGATAAAGAGGTGATCTTAGGGACAGAAAGATCTGAATTCAGGTCAGTCTCTGACATAGAAGGAAGGAAATAAGCATTTATTTATTAAGGACCTACATGCCTAAATACTCTATTAAGGGTTTGATAATCATTATCTCATTTGATCCTCACTTATTCTGGGAAGTAGGTTCTATTATTATTCCTCTTTTACACTTGAGGAAAATGAGGCAAATAGAGGTTGAGTGATATGTCCAGAGTTACATGGCTCCTAAAAGTCTGAGACATTGAGGTCTTCCTGACTTTGTCTCACCATCTATGCACTATAGCTGCCTAGCTGCCAAGGATAGATGTGTGACCTCGGACAAGTCTTTTAACCTCTAAGTGCTCTGGGAAGTTCTCTCAAGGGCTAAGTTGTAGAGAAGTTTCTGTCCCTTACTGATAAGAGAATTTTTCTCATTCCTCTATCAGTGACATCACATGGCTAGTCCCTGGGCTGTCCCTATCCTCATGTGCTGCATATCAATCACAGATAAATAATTGTCTTTACTTCAATGGTTGTGTTTAATTTGGTTCTTCAAATATGCGAGAAACCAATCCAGAATCCTATACATACTGAAGATAGAAACATGCTCACTATAAATGACCAATCAAACCTTTTTCCTTAGACTCCCAAAGTCCATCTTCTCTGTTTGCTGGGACCTAGGCCTAGCCCTAATTAGCAGTGACAGTCACACAAGTCACACAGCTTCTGACCTCCTGCTCCAAGATGGGACATCTGGAGAATAGTCATCCTTAGCTCACTTAGCTCTCACCTCTGAATCTCCTCTCTTTCTCCTAGGGACCTCTCACACCAACTGAAGCCCTACAGGGCCAAAGAATGGGGCAACATCTTCCATTACGAATTTTATTTCTCTTGTTGGCTTGTCAAAAACCAAAAATTTATTGCCTCAGTCACTTTTAGCAAAATGTGTTCCTAGAGATTTTTATGACTAAAGAGAAGGAAAAGAGTAAAATGAGGGTGGAAATGCTGAAGGGGAGGGATGTGGACTGGAATAGTTAATCTCACAGAGAAGAACTTTGGCAAGGATCTCTCAGGACATCTGTGCTTTTTCTAATAACCTTGTCCCAGAGATGAAATCAGCTCACCCCATGCTTCTGGAGAGGGGAAAGGAGGTGGGGGGAGGGGGGTCTGCCTGAGTCTTTCCCCATGACAATCCATCCTCCATTCAACCATTAAAATGATTTTCTTAAAGTACTGGTCCAATCACATCACTCCCTTGTCCAATAAATCCCAGTAGCTCCCTATTATTTCCAGGATGAAATATAAAATCCTCTGGTGTTCAAAGACCTTCAGAACTCACCCCCCCCCATCTACCTTTCCAGTATTTTTACTCTTTCCTCCCCAACATGTATTTTTCCATCCAAGGAACCTGGCCTCTAGACCCCGCCCCCCAAAAAGACATTCCATCTCCTAGTTCCAGCCATTTTCTCTTGCTCTCTTCTTTACCTGGAATTCCCTCCCTCCTCCACTCCTGACTTCCTTGAAGTCCTAAATCAATCCCAGCTTTTACACCTCAACCCCTCTCTCCCTCCTATTCCTGCATCCTGTATATAGTCCATTTGTACAAATGTGCTCACTTGTTATCTCTCCTATTAGATTGTATCCCCAGGACCAGCACATTGTCTAGCATCTAGAAACACTTAATACATTTTTAGTGATTGATTCATCCTCTGAAGAGCAAGATATAGGATTTTAAGACTGGAAAAAAATTTTGGAGATCACCTTGTCCACAGGCAAGGATGGAACCTGTGATCACATGGGCTTCCAAATGAGGAAACTCGCCCGAGAGATTATGTGATTTCCTAGGATCACACAATCAGTATGTGTCCTTGGCAAGATTTATATTCCTATCTTCCTGATTCTATCCACTATAGGAAGCTGCCTCTCTCAACTAGGCTCATCTTTATTTTACAGAGGAAACTGAGACCCAGCACAGTTAAGTGACTTGCCCAAGATCACAAATTTTTGAGTGACTATGCTGGAATTTAAAAGCAATATTGATAATATGCTTAAAAACCTATTACCTATAACTAAACCAGGCAAATAAGACCCTGGACTATCTGGCTATAAGCAACCCATTCAATTCAATATGCCCTTAAGGATTGTCCTACTCAATTAGAGTAGAGGTTTCATGCTTCTCCTCTTTCTAGTATCCTGTGATCATTACCAAATCTACCTACTCCTCTGCTGCTGATCTTTCAGAGAGATGGATATGCCCTTCCCCTCACAGGAAAATCCCACACACTTGTCGTGCTGCAATTCTATTTCCTTAAGGCATCCCCCAATTAATCCAGTCCATAGCATGTTCCCCCTTATATGTCCTCCACCTCTTCCCTGAACTTTTGCAGGGTGCACTGGCTCTATGACATAACCCCTCACACTACTCTCTCGTTTTCTGTCTTGTGTGATTGTCCCATTTTTCCCAACTAAATCTGGGGCCATAGATTGTATTTCTTCTGGATCCCCTTCAGGAGCAGGCTGAAGAAGCACATGGTAGGCATTTTTAAGGCTTCTCAAACCCCTTTCTGATAGGCAGTCCCTCTCTCTTATTAGCTCTGCCACTCAGCAACTCAGGACAGTTCCCTTCCCTCTCTAAGCAGGGATTTTCTCATTTGGCAAAAGGAAAGAGGTGAATTAAATGATATACCAAGGCCTATTAGGTCCAAAAATCTACCTTTTATGAGACTACCTTTTGTGGGGGAAAAAATTACTCTCCTTCCAAATGCAATATCCCCTAAGGATGGGGGTGCCATTATCATACCTCTGCGAGCTCATTCTTCTCTCCTCCTCCCCCCCAAACCTGTCATCATCCCTGTCATTTCTGGGTACATACTTAAGGCTGGAATACCTATGACCTTTGGGATTCAAATGAACACTCACCCTTGACTGATTGCACAGTTCATTAAAAAAAGGAGAGAGAGAGATTTAGTTGGCTTCTTACCGCAGAATGTGATTTAGTGCAAATAAGTCGGTGATGGTTACTTGGTAAAAATGGGCTATTTCAGTGGTAAGAAAATCCTTCAGAAGCTCATCTCCAAATGACCTTACATATATTTCCACCCCCCCTTCCCAGTATCTCAAGATTGATAGAAAGTGATCTGACTCTGTTCAGATGGGCTTGGGCTGTCTCCTATAATAAATCTGGCTGATGGGCAGCAGAAAAGAGATTACCCAGACTGAAAACCACTGCACTCCATAGCCTAGAAAATCAGAAATCTTATACAAGCCCTGAGCAGGTTAGAGCCCCCACTTTAGATAACACTAGAATCTTCAACTGTTTCTTACAGAGGCGGTATGGTAAACTGAGAAGCAGAGTTTGAATGAAACTTCCCTACTACCCCCTACCCCACCTCCAATGTGGTACAATAGAAACTCGGAGGAACAAGATCTAAAGTTGAAACCCAGCCTTTGCCCCATATTCTCTGGATGACTAAATCATTTCACTCCTCTGGTCAACCAGTCAATCAATAAATATTTATTATCTACTTACTACATGTTAAGCTATAAAAAGAAGCAAAAGCTAGTCCCTACCCTCAGGGAGCTCACAATCTAATTAATGGGGAGACAACAAACAAACAAATATGTACAAACAACTATATGCTAGAATAAAAGGAAGTAAATAAGAGAGAGAAGACATTAGACTTGAGAGATTGGGAAGGGCTTTCTGAAACAGATGAGATCTTAGCTGGAACTTAAAAGAAGCCAGGGAGATTAGTATGTAGAGTGGAGGAGAGAGAACATTCCAGGCAAAGAAAATACCTGGAGCCTAGAGGTGGAATGTCTTATTTATGGAACAGCCAAGAGGCCAGTGTTACGGGATCAAAGTGTATGAAAAGGGGTGGAGAGGGGGCTAGGTGGCACAGTGGATAGAGCACAGACCCTGGAGTCAGAAGTACCTGAGTTCAAATCCAACCTCAGTTCCTAGCTGTGTGGCCTTGGGCAAACCACTTAACCCCATTGTCTTGTCAAAACAAAACAAAAAAAAAAACTTTAAAAAAATTTTTTAAAGAGTATAAAGAGTGCAGCTAGGTGGCGCAGTGGATAAAGCACCTGGAGTCAGGTGTACCTGGGTTCAAATCTAGTCTCAGACACTTAATAATTACCTAGCTGTGTGGCCTTGGGCAAGCCACTTAACCCTGTTTGCCTTGCAAAAACCTAAAAAAAAAAAAAGAGTATTAAAAAAGAACTAAATTGCGAGAACTCTGAAAAGATAGGGAAGTTATACATTTTGGACCTCAAGTGAAGATTTTGTATTTGATCCTAAAAACAATAGAGAGCTATTGGATAAGGGGGGCAATATGACTGGATCTGTGCTTTGGGACAATCACTTTAGTGACTGAATGAAGGATAGATTGGAATGGGGAGAGACCTGAGGCAAGCAGATCCCCTAGCAGGCTATTGCAATAGTCCAGGTATAGGGGGCCTGCTCTAGATTGGTGATGGTGTTAGAGAAGAAAAAGGGACTTATTCAAGAAATACTACAAATATGACATCACCAGGACCTAGAAATAGTGAGGGATCCAGGATGACTTCAAGGTTGTGAGCCTGAAGGACTGGGATGGCAGTGACCTCAGCTGTAATAAGGAAGAGAGAGTTTAAGCAGGTAGATGAGTTCCTTTTTGTTTATAGGAGTTAACGTGTCTGGTGGATAAGTAGTTTGAGATGTCTGAAAGGAAGTCAGAGATAAGATACTGGAAGACATCAAAAAAGTAAAGGTGGGATATGTAGATTTGTGAATCATCAGTATAAAATGGTAGCCAAATCCACAGGCCTTGGTGAGATCACCAGGTGAAGGATTGTTGAGGGAGAGGAGAAAAGGAGCCAGCTCTGAGACTCCTACAGTTAGAAGGCCTGATCTAGAGGATCCAGCAAAGGAGTCAAAGGAAAAGTCAGAGAGGTAGGAGGAAAACAGGGGTGAGAGATTGGGGCTGGGGAGGAAATGGTCCTGAAAACCTAGAGAAAAGAGAGTCAAGGAGGAGAGAGTGAACGACCATGTCAAAGGCTGCAAAGAGACTTGGGAGAATGAAGATGGAGAAAATATGGAACCAATATTTCTTTGAGATTTTGAACATGATCCTTATTAGCTGTGTATACCAGCCAAATCATTTCACTTCTTGAGTTCCAGTGTCCTTATCTGCAAGATGGGTTTAATTTTATTTGCCCTTGTTTCCCTCACTGATTATAGAGATGAAAGTGCTTTGGTAAATCAAAATTGAAAATGCTATATATCTCAGAATCATGGGGAAAAGGTGCAAAGAGACATATTTATGCTTGATATTGTGAACATTTTCCTGACATTTAGAGTTGTCGAAAAGTGAAATGGGTATCAAGGAGAGAAGGAAGGAAGGAAGAAAAAAGAGAGAGGAAGGAAGGAAGGAAGGAAGGAAGGAAGGAAGGAAGGAAGGAAGGAAGGAAGGAAGGAAGAAGAGAGGAAGAGAGAGAGAAGGAGAGGAAGGGAAAGAGGGGAAAGGAGAGGGGGAGGGAAAGGGGGAGGGAGGGGGAGGGGAAGGGAGGCAGGGGGAGGAAGGTCAGGATTGGGAGCATGGAATTTCCTAGTCAATGGAAACCTTCAAGTAGGGACTTGTTGCCCATTTGTTTGTCATAGTATGTCATAGTAGGGAATTCTTTTGGTGTCTAGGTCAGGCAAAGTGGCTTCTGAGGTCTCTTCTAATGCTGTAATTCTGTGATAAGAATCCGCCCTGTTACTATTATGCTAAGGTCTTCCTATCTGTCTCTTTATCAAATTCAGTACAATGAGGGGAAAACAGAAGCTAAAGATTGATCATTATCATCACTAGTCTCTAGCTCTTTCTGCCCTTCACTATCTGCCCAGATACTGTGACTTTGTCCTCTTTGACCCTGGGACCTCAGCTGTTCCAAATACACCTGGCCACTAGGGGCAAACTGACCCACTTTTCTATCCCTCCCAGGTATGGATAAATCCCTTCCCCTTAAGAATCAGCCAAGACAAAGTTGGATTTTTGCTTTGTTTCATTTGGGTTTTTTTTGTTTTGAAGAACTTTTGCTAGGAAACCAAGAGAAAGAAAAACAAAAACAAAAGCATGGAAATGAACAAATGTGGCCAGACTCCACAGAGCATGGATCCCTCACCCTAACTCCATTTCAGATTGGTTTATCTGGCACAGCTGGTAGGTCTTCAGATTCCTTTCCTCAACCCTGGACTCCAGGCTAAGATTCTCAGACTTCTAAACTGAGGCACATTGGGGTTGCCACTGCTGCCAGATCTGATGGATCCTCAATTTCTCCCATAAACTTACCGCCTAAGCTTTTTTCTGTCTGCGACAATAAATATTTATTAAAGAAATGCTTACTATATGCCAGATATACTGCTAAGCCTTAGCAATACAAAACACCATCCCTGCTCTCAAGAAATATACATTCAGAAGGGAGAAACACCATATAAAAGACAAGGAATTTAAAAGATTCACTAAGGGGCAGCTAGGTGGCACAGTGGATAGAGTACCCACCCTGGAATCAGGAGGACCTAAGTTCAAACCCAACCTCAGACACTTAATAATTTGTCTAGCTGTGTGACCTTGGGCAAGTCACACACATATTTTTTAAATTTATAAAAGATCTGCTGAGAGGTGGAAGTATTTGAAACTAGCCCTCCTCTTTGGCTGTAGATTATGGGATATTCTTGCTCCATAGTTGTCCAATACCTGTCAGGTTCTAAGAACCCCCTCACATATCGGACTGACAACATTCTTTCCTGGGGTTTGGAGTCACCTATACCAAAAGGATCTCTGATGCAGCAGAAAGTAAAATGATAGAAATATATTGTAAATCCACTGTACCACTGTGTGCCTCGGGTCACTGAAGGTTCATTGACCCATTTTCTCCCTACTAGCATGTATTATGTTACTACTTGACTATGGTGTTATAATACCTCATCTTTCCGAAGGAATACCTTGCTTATAGGAGCCGTGGCACAACCCTGAAGGAATTTATCTTCTGGTAGACTTCAGAGCTTCTTAATCTAGCATCTGTGAATTTTTCTAAAAGTATTTTGATAATTATATTTCAACACAATTGGTGTCTTTGGTGATGATTTTTGTATTTTGTTTTAGGTCTTTAAAAACATTATTCTGAGAAGGGTGCATTGGCTATCACCAGACTGCCAATGGGGTCCAGGACACAAAAAAAAAGGTTAAGTAGCAAATAGAGAAGTAAGATACAAACACAAAAACATAGTATGGTATATTAGAGAGAGACAAGGAAAAAAAAACTCATGTGGGATCTGAGGAGAAAAATTACCATTAATAGGGAATAGGAAGATGGGAAGGAGGAAATGGGTCATGAGAGAGGGCTTGGGAGAGGAGTAAACATTTGAAAATAGATTCATTTAAATTTAAACAGACAAAATATAGAATACTCTGGAAAAGTATCATGTTTACAGCTAGAAGGGACCTTAGAGGCTATGGAGTTCAGCATCTTATTCTATGGATGAGGAAACCAAGGCTCAGATAGATTATATATTTACCCAGAGTTACATTGCTAAGAGTCTAAGACAGGATTTAAAGTGACCCCATGTCCTTCTGACTCCAAGTCTGCTATTCTCTCCCTAGAAATATGAAGTTGCTCACGTCATTTGAAAGCAAAGAACCAAATCAATGTACACCAAAAAAGCAATAATACTGATAGCTAACCTTTATATATTGTAATTAGAGAGACTGCAAAACATTTTAAATGCTATATCTCATTTAGTGAAAAAATTCGTTTTCTCTGGGTTACTTTATAAGGTCAAATGAAGTACCTCCACATGCTCCTTTGGGGGAAACATGATTATAGATTGTCTAAGAGAGAATCTAAGCTCTTTGTTGGAGAATTGAAGTTGTTTGAGGCATAGGTTGTTCCCAATTCCTAGTATAGAGTTTGTGAATTGATCAATTCACTTTAAAAATCTGAGCTCAAATTCTGCTATATGAATCTGAGTAAGACCATTCAATCTCTCAATGCTATCATGCAATTTTTTTGAGATTATAAATTATAGATGAATTGGTATGAGGAAGAGCTCCTCATACCCATAGAATTTCAGCTAAGAGTTCCTCTCTATCCAAGGCACTACTGCCATTTTCCTTTTCTCAAATGAGGTTGTCAATGGCTAGAGAGTTTAATTCTTTATATAGAGATTAAATTCACTTTATATAAATCTTTTCCTATTTTCTTTTATACCTATTTCTCACTTTAGAACGTATTATTTGGATGTGTCATGGTTTTTACACTCATTATCTAACTATAAATATTGTAGGTTTTTAATTATTATAAATTGGAAAAATATTTACTACTTGAAAACAAGAACCATCTTTTTACCTTTTGTTATATCAGTATTAGCATATGTCTGTCACATGGTAGGTGCTTAATAGATGTTTATTGACTGACTCAATAAATGTTTATTGTTGTAGAACGAGGAAATGATAGCTAATTCCTCTGAACTTAATCCCTGTTTTTAATATTTTAATTTAATATAAAATGTTCCTAGAAAAGGAGTTTTAGGGTTAAGTAGGTATGATCAGTTTTGTGATTCTTGAAATGACAATCCTAACCCCATCCCATTCCTCTTCTCTTTCTCAATCCCTATTTTCTTTTTTTTTTAAGGTTTTTTTTTTTTTTTTTTTTTGCGAGGCAAATGGGGTTAAGTGGCTTGCCCAAGGCCACACAGCTACGTAATTATTGAGTGTCTGAGACCGGATTTGAACCCAGGCACTCCTGACTCCAGGGCCGGTGCTTTATCCGCTGCGCCACCTAGCCGCCCCTCAATCCCTATTTTCATTCCAATCTCCATCCTAACCCTCAACCCTATCTCTGACACTATCCCTGTCCTCATTCCTCTTCCTATAGCTGCATCTACCCTAGCTGCGTTCATCTTCCTCCCTATCCCCACCCTCACACTTATCCTCACGCCTATCTTATCCCTTTATCTTTGTCAACATCCCCATTCCCATCTCTTACCCCGTCCCTGTCCCCGTCCCATCCCTGTCACTCTCCCCGTCCCGTCCCCATCCCTATCCTATCCCTCCCCATCTCCCTAGTCTCCAAAATGTTCACACAAAGTTGTTGGATCTTAAAGGGGAGAAATCGGACGCGGAGGACAATTCAAACATAGGGAACAGTGTCACGGAGAGAGAAGAGGACACCCAAGTTGTCTTGACTTGGGTCTCCTCTATGATTGTGGGATCTTAAAGAAGTGGATTCACTTCTTTGAATGCCAGTTCCTTAGCTTGTCCATGAAAGCATTGTATGAGATGACTTCTGAGGTTGCTCCCAATGTGATAGTCAGAGCAGCAACAACTTCTAATACCTAGTGAGATTAGACAAATGTTAGTTCTTCTTCTTATTATCACCAGCATCATCAAATCATTTTTAGGTCCAACAAACTCTGGTTTCTTAGCCAACTCATTTATAGGGAAGAAGTCAGGAATGATCCATTTTTTTTGAGGCTTCTGATTCTTGTAAATGAGTCATTGGCCTTTTTTTCTGGAACAATGGCTATGGTTTCATAGCCTGGAAATCTTTCCTCACTCCTTAAACAACACTGATGAGCTAGGAATTAAGATGGTTCTTTCCTTGAGTGAAACTTAAATCTGGACCCAGTCTCTCTAGTGGTCATATGCCAAAAACAAACTCCCCATATCATCCTATTTTTAAACCTCATGACTCTAATTGGGAGGCCACATGGCTCAGTGGATAGAGCAGCATGCTCAGGGTCTAGAAAATCTGAGTTCAAATCCAACCCTAGATTCTAGCTACATGACTCTGGTCTCAGTTCCAAAATAGGCACAATAATAGCCCCTACCTCCCAGGATGGTGGGACAAACAAATGAGATGATAATTGTGAAGTGTTTAACACAACTACTAACAGGTAGGTGGAACAGCAGGTAGAGCATGGGTTCTAGAGTCAGGAGGACCTGAGTTCAAATCTGACCTCAGATTTGACACTTAGTACCTGGGTGACCTTGGGCAAGTCACTTGCCTCAAATCCAGGGTCATCTCCAGTCATCCGGATTCTTTTCTGGCCATTGGACCCAGATGATTCTGGAGGAGAAAGTGAGGCTGGGGACTTTGCACAGCTCCCTGCCCCCCACTCAAATCCAGTTCTTGTGCTTGGCATAGCATCATCTCCTTTGAGAAGGAAGAACAAATAGCAACAACAATACATAGTAAGATTAGACAAATGTTAGTTAATATTATTATCATCACCAGCATCATCAAATCATTTTTCGGTTCAACACGCTCTGGTTTCTTAGCCGACTCATTTACAGAGAAGAACAGTCAGGAATGATCTAGTTTTCAGGCTAATTAGAGTTATTTGATAACTCATGAAGGTTGCTCCTTCCCACCCTCATAGGATCGTAGACATGGTGCTCAAAAGGACCTTGGAGGTCAGTTAATTCAATCTTTTCATAGCACCCCTGCCTAAGAGGGATCATTCTCAGGACCTGGGGGGCAGAGCTGCCTCTACAATTAGGAGATTGTGGAAGGGATTAAGAAACAGAGAACCAGAACTTATCATTACTGGGAGTGAGGATGAACTGAGGTCATGAGGGGTGGAAACAATGTGATTCAACCTAGAGCCCATGATGGGGATTATGTAGCTTCCTAACTTCTTAAATGTAAAGATTCTCTTGTATGTAGATATTCTCTTGAATAGAGAAGAAGCTCTTTCTATTCATTTCTAAAATGAAATCAAGACTTGGCCAGACCATTCATCAGATCATCATCAGTTCTGTAGTTGTCCAGGAGCATGGGGGTGGGGGGGCACGGTGCAGTATGTGGTTTGGGGAGAAGAATCAGGATCCCCTGGGCAAAGACATGGAAGACCTCCATATCAGTCCAATGGTAGTAGAGGCAGATCCAGAGGTCTTTGAAAAGCAAACATTCTCTTTAAGAATAGATAACTGATGGGGCTTGAGGCCTCAAATGACATTTAAAAGTCCTCTAGGAAATTCCTCAGCCTCTAAGCTGAATGGCACTTAGACATCTAATGAGTCTAAGATGCCTTATCTTAAGTTTCAAAGTGCCTTTCCCAATGCTTCTTAGAAAGTCCTGAGAGAGGGGAAAATTAGGAACTGTGGGGCTCACTCACTATTAGGACTCCCCTCAATATCCTTTTGCTTTAGAAGACATTCTAGATTCCCTTAGACAATCTGACTTTTCACTGGAAACCAAAGCCTACATGTACTGCCACTTTTATCTCTTTCACTGAAGCGATTTCCAAATGCTGCCTTTTGTTTGACTCCAATTTAGAGTTGGAAAAGATTTTAGATGTCAATCCAACCCCCTAATTTTATAGAAGAAGAAACTGAGGCCCAGAGAAATGCAAAGATTTGCCCCAGATTTCACAGCTAGTTGGGATGAAAGCCCAATTCTCCTGACTCCTGGGCATATATTCTTTTCCCTCCTCTTCCTGGCAAGCATGCACACGCATGCGTGCCCACACACACACACACACACACACACACACACACACACACACAAAATTACCTTGAAAAATGAGTCATCACTCAGCAGAAATAATCTTTCATTCCCTCCACCCCTCCATCCTACCCATCCCCGGCCCCACCCCCACTCTCAAGGCTAAGATTTTCTGGACCTTCAAGGAAGAAGAGATTGTTACAAGTTCCATCAGACTGGGAGCCAAGGTCTTAGCACTCATCAATGGGAGGGGGCAGCTCTCTGCAAGAGAAGGGGGATGGGGTAGCCAGGAGGAAGGACTTTATATCCACCAAGGTCCTTGTATGAACCTTCAGCTTCAACCAGTCTGAACTCACCATCCACACACCCCCAACCTTTCCCTCCTCCTTGCCTTTTGCTCACATGGTTATCCTTTCCTGGAATGGATGTATTCACCTCTTCTATTTTTCTGTTGAATATTAAAAAAAAAACCACCATCCTTTGATGCCCAATTCAAATTCTACTTCTCCCATAAAACCTTTTCTAATACACAGAAAGCTCTTCCTTCACTGAATTCCTATTATGCTTATTTTTTCATTTATAACCTTAAGATAAAAATTTAAGCAATGATCCAAGAAATATAGGATTAATTGTTTCACAGATCTTGTTTCCCTTCCTGGTCTATAATCTCCTTTTAAAGCAAGACCTGGGTATTCTTCTTTGGATTTCTCCCCCCATGGTTCCTAGCCCAGTGCTTCACATTTAGCAGCCACTAGGGAAATATTTAATGACTGCTTAAAAATAAACCATTGCAATTTCCTTGAGTGTCCTTTTATTTGTGACAGTTTTCAGGAGTGGAAAGGAAATTGGTCCATGTCCTCCCAGTCTCTCAACTAAATTCTTGAAATAGTTTCCTGAGTGGGAGGGGGGCTCTCTGCCCCTAATCTTTCCCCCCTCTACATTCCATCTTTTACACTCTTATCAGAGTAATCTTGATTTGCAAGTCAAGCATGTCATTTCCCTCTTCAAAAGCCACAACAGCAAAACTTCAGTGGCTCCCAACTCTTTAGTCCATCATTCAAGGCTCTCCACAAGTTCTAATTTCCCACTCCAGTCAGATCATATACCTAACATTCCCTATCACACCCTGTAACTCTCCCATCCCTGTTCCTTTACCTTCCTGGCCAACTTGTCCCAACATCTCTTGAAAACCACCCCCTCCTTCCTCATCCAGTTTAGATGCCAGCTTCTCCATGAGGCCTTCCCCAATTCTTTCAATATGAAGCATCAGATAGCAGAAAAGAGTCTTAAATTTGATGTCAGAGAAAGCAGGTTCAAATCCAAGCTTTTACTTTCTCCTGGATGCCCTTATTATTTATTCATTGGAAGAGGGATAGGACCAGTGACCTTGAAGATCTCTTGATCCCCTAAATCTATCATCTTAAATGATCTCTCATCTCCTTCCCCCTCCCTTTTGTTTTGGAAAGACTAAAGGTTCTGGAATAAGAGAACCTAGGTTCCAATATGACCTCTAATAAGTCTATCTGTGCAGCCTTGGACAAGACAGGTCCTCCCTGGACCTGGGTTCCTCACCTATAAAGTCAAGGGATCAGAGCAGATGACCCTCGAAGTCCCTTCTATCTCTAAACAGATGATTCTACTAATTCTCCCTCTACTTCCTGCATTCAAAATTGTATAATCCTTACTTGAGTATAATGTGAGATTATATCTAACCTATGGTTACCTAAAGTTGACTTGTAACATAAAAATCGTGGATACTTGAAATCAAATGTGAAAATTTCTTAATTTGCTTTTAAGGTATAGTACATCTTAAACATTTGTAGAGAGAAAGGAGCCTTAAAGTCTCTTAATAATTTTTTGTTGTTTTGGGGAGGCAATAGGGTTAAGTGACTTATCCAAGGTCACAGGGTTAGTGTCTGAGGTTAGATTTGAACTCAGGTCCTTCTGACTCCAGGGCTGGTGTTCTAACCATTGCACCACTAGTCTCCCCCCAAATCTCTTTAAGTGGAAGTAAGCTTTATCAGAGAGCAGATGAACCTCAGAAGGTTGCTATGGAATATAAATTTTATTTTTCACTATATTCAGAAAAAGCAATAGATTAGGAGAGAGATGGAATACAAATGGCAAAACAAGTGGATAGAAAACTGGATCTAGAACCAAGAAGACCCGAGCTGAGATGTGACCTCAGATACTAGTGTGACTCTTGACAAGTCACTTATTCTCTCTGCCTTAGTTTACTCAACTGTAAAAGAGAGATAGATAATAGCACCCCATTCTTCCACTCTGCCCTGACTGTTGTAAGGTTCTAATGAGAAATAATATTTGTAAAAAGCATTTGGCACCTGGCGTATTCATAATGACATTTAATAAATTTCTTTCTTCTTTTTCCCCTTCTTTCCTTTATTCCTCCCTCTACCTTTCTACATTCTTTCCTTCCTTCCTACCTTCCTTTCCTCCATCTTATCTTACTTCCTTTTTTTTCTTCATTCTTTCCTTCCTTACTTCTTTCCCACCTTCCATATGAGGCCAGAGAAGATACAAAAATGTCAAGGAATTCAGAGAATGGAGCAGGAACCTACGGATTGACCAGAATCACAGAATCTGAGAGTTGGCAGGGACCTCAGCCACCACTTAGTCAAGCCATGCATAAAGGGAATTACTCCAACAATCCCAACAAGTGGTCATTCATCCTCTGCTTAAAGATCCTCAAGGAGCTGGAACCTACCACCTCCCATTGCACTTGTACAGCTTTAATCCTGAGGCAGCTTTTTAATATCAAGCTTAAATTGGTTTCTTAACAACTCTGACCTATTGCTCCTGGTTCTGTCCCCTACAGTCAAATTAAGCACATTTAATTCCTCTACTGACTGGCCATCCTTCAAACACTTGGACAGAACTATTATGCTCCCCATTTTTCCCCTCCCCCATTCCCCAGTTTTCTTTTCTCCAAGCTTGAAATGCCAAATTCTTCAACCAGTCCTCCTATGTGATCCAAGACCCTTCTCCATCTTGGCTGCCCTGTCAAGAAAAATCTCCATTTTATGTCCTTATTGTCGTATCCAATTATATCCTTATGGTTTTATGTCTCCAGTGTCCTTCTCAAACCATATTGTCCAGAGCTGACACAATGTACATAGGGTCTGAGAAGAACAGAACAGAAAGATTATCATGTCTCTACTCCTGGGAGCCATGTCCCTACAAAGTCTGTCATCCAAAGTCATGTTGTCTTTCTGACCATCAAACAACCCTATTGATGCATCACTAATGCCGCTTTTATGCACATCTGCTATGTAGTTGAGCCTCCCTGCCTTGTTCTTGTGGAACTTATTTTTTATACCCAACTATAAGACTTTTGCATTTACTGCTGAATTTCATCTTCCCAAAAGAACCCAACTCAGCTGGTCACTGGACTCATATGTACATTAGTTAACCTTCCCACTGAGGATCATCTCCAAATCTGGAGATGTTTTTCCTTAGGTCAATAATACAGTGAAAAGAATCATTAGTGCTGAAGGGAGAAGACCTCTGATGATATCTGTGGGTACATGAGCAAGTTCCTTCACTTCTCTGGCTTCCCTGTCCTCATCCATAAAATGAAGGGGTCAAGTTAGTTGATCCTAAAGATCTTTTCAAATTTTACATCTTTGATCCTATATTTTCTGAAAACCAAGCACAGATCCCCTGAGTCCTTCACTGTAGATCTCCATCCACATTAACATTGTTGAACCATTAGCAATCACTAATACTAATATGAATAGCTAACCCTTATATATATGGTGCCTACTATGCCTACTTTACAGTTATTGGCTCATTTCATCCTCACAGCAACCCTAGAAGGTAGTTGCTACCATTAGCTCTATTTTCTATAGGAGGAAACTGAGACAAGGAGAAATTAAATGACCTGTCCAGGGTCCCAAGACTGTTAAGTGTCCAAGGTTGGATTTGAATGCAAATCTTGACTCCAAGTTCAATGTTGTATCCACTATGCCACCAGGCCTGAATCTACTTAATTATTCTGAATCCATTTAATTTTATATATATTAAATTTAATTGTATGATCATTGATGCATTTTTTCATCTTCCCCATAAGGATAGAATGAGAATATTTTTAAGTAAGTTCTATTGAATTCTATCTAGGTGAGCTAGATCTCCAAATTCCCCTCATGTACTGGTTGAGTAAGACAACACAGAAAAGAAGTGACACATGACCAGTTCTTGAATAAACCCTAATGGCTTTTCAATGGCTCTTCTAGGTATTTACCATTGAGCTCTTTAATAATTTGTTCTAGAATTTTCTAAGGAATTCAAGTCAAGCTTACTGGCCTATAAGTTACAGACACCATTGTTCTCTTTTCTTTTCTGAAAACTGGCAAAGATATTGCCCTTCTTCAATCTCCTAGTATTTTTTCTACTTTTAAGAATCTTTTGTAAGTCCCTAACAGTGACCTTGGAATCACATATACTGTTTCTTAAAGGATCTTGGGATATAGTTCATCAGGGAGAAAAGAAGAACAACTCCTTTAGTCTCTTGGGCATCAGTTCTACTATTACTCTATTCTGTCATTTCCAATACAAGAAATGCTTAGAAGACGACTAAGGTTGCCTCTCTCATGAGCTCTATTGGTCTAAAGAAAATGAAGAGACTAGATGAGGAATAAATCTCATTCTGGATATGAGATGGTCACACTCTGAGAGGCACCAGGGAACTGAGACAACAACCAGATCCACATCACTCATCTCACACTAATTTCTTTAGAGGAATAGAAAGAGATTCCTCTAACTACTTAAGTGTTATTTTTTACTTTTTCTTTTTGACTTACTTCGTAAATTCGAATTTGTTAAGTTAAATAAATGCATGTCTTTTACTTCTCCAAAGTTTTTCTTATCTCCCTTTAAGATTGTAAGTTCCTTGAGGCTGGGGACTATGTTGCTTTTCTTTTTTGTATTTGCAGTTCATGGCATAGGGTCCTATACAAAATAGGCACTATTGAGTGTTGGTCATGTTTCAATTTACTGAAGTTAAAAGAGGTGTACCTATAATGTTTGCCTGATGTTGGTTCCAAGCCAAAGCATCATCCAATGAATTCTGTTTGACCACATTTACATGGCAGGACGTTAGGTTACATTTCTTATCCAGATGTCATTGTGTCAGTATAACCTAAGGCACAAGGGTAATGATGTTTACAGATTTGACCTATACAAACAAACCATGAGGGACCCTCCAAAATCTTTTGATGGGCTATGATGTTGTTATATTGAATATTGCTCAGAATAATTGACTGATTCCAAAGCCTCCAGCAATGGATTAATGAACAAGCATTTATTGAGAATCTATCACAGTAAAAATAATTATTACTATGTATCCAGTCCTATATCAGTTATTCTGGGAAAGGTTGGTTGTAGTCAGTGTCCTATAGGAATTTACAATCTCCTTGAAATGTTTTTTGTTATAATGGGATTTCACAAATAGTGGTACTAGATTTAATCTTTTTCTCTTCTTGATTTAGCCTTAGGGATTTTAAAATCTGTCTCTCTCTCAACCAGATTTAGAGCTAGGTAGAAGGAATTAGACAGTATGTTTCCCACACAAGGGTTCAGTGATGATTTAAGGGGTTCACATTGGTGAGCAAGTCCTCTCTTGCTCTGGTTCTGCTCTAGTGTTGGGAGAACTAAGATTTGCTTAAAAATTGTAGACTTCATGAAGCCAAGACTTGGTGAGAAATTAGCAGACTTGGGGCGGCTAGGTGGCATAGTGGATAAAGCACTGTAGTGGAGAAAGCACCGGCCTTGGAGTCAGGAGTACCTGGGTTCAAATCTGGTCTCAAACACTTAATAATTCCCTAGCTGTGTGGCCTTGGGCAAGCCACTTAACCCCGTTTGCCTTGCAAAAACCTAAAAAAAAAAAAAAAAAAAAAAAAAGAAGTTAGTAGACTTTTGGTGGAACTAATTCTTAGATAAAAGTTAATAGTTAATAACTAATTCTTAATTAAAAGTTAATAGACTTGGTAGAACTAAGACATACTAGAAGTTAGCTGGTAGACCCCAGGCCTAATTCAGAACAAATTCTTTATCCTATCCAGGTCTCATTTGTTCATTTATAAAAACAGCAGTATGCTGAGATGATTTCTAAAATATTTTATATTTTATATCCAGGAGTCTCCCTCCTTTTCTTTGTTTCATTGGTTGTCAAACAGTGAGATATGGTAGACTGAGAGCCTGGTTGTTGAACATGAATCCATAAGATGGTTAGAAAGTCTGGAAGATCTCCAACACACTGGGTAACTCTTCTGTGGAGAACTGATGGGAAGACATGTGGAGGAAAGGAAGGAGAGGAAGGGAAGGGAAAGAGAAAGGAAAAGAGGGAAAGGGAAGGGAAGGGGGAAGGGGGAAGGGAAGGGAAGGAAGGGAGGTGCTGTGCCAAGTGCTACTTTAAGTACTTTATAAATATCTCATTGATCCTTACAACAATTCTGTGAGGCAGTTGCTATTATTATGCCCATTTTACAGTTGAGGAAACTGAGGCAAAAAGTGATTAAGTAGCTTACTCATAGTCACACAATTAGGAAATGGCAGAGGCTAGATATAAACTCAGATCTTCCTGGCTCAATGCCCTATCCATTGAACCACCTAGAGGAGAGGCACAAAATGAGCTTCAATCTATAGCATGCATCAATTGAGGCATCATTGTCAATAACACAGCAGGATTCATAGGATCACAGATTTAGAGGTGCAAAGGAGGCTGGGAGAGGGTCATCTATATCCTTCCTTCCAACTTATAGATATGGAAACTGATGCTGGAGGATTCTGAGCAACTTGTCCAAGGTCACACAAGGTCTCAACTGGTAGGTAGAAAAAACAGCATTTGAACCCAGGACATCTGAGTCCAAATCCAATATCATCAAGTCTTCACCCTAACACTGAGCTAAAGATCCAAGATGATTTCTTTTTCATAAATCCTGTGGATTATGTCTGTGTGTATATGAGTGTATGCATATAAACTCATGTTCCCTTTAACTTGATTGATTAGTGTCTGCATCATATACTAGACATTAGCCCAGACAGTAGGGATTCAGCTCCCAGCATCCTTTACCTTTCAAAGAGATTAGGACACGTTGAGAAGGATGATGCGCTTAAGATGCATGAATGCACTAGGCAAGCTTTAGGGCCTCTTAAGGTCTTCTCCCTTCTTCTAGCAGGTATGCGAAAGCTGTCCTTATAACAGCACCATAAATATTATATATAGCTTTGCTTAACAAAAATTGGGTGGTTCATTTACCAGAAAAAGCTGATATGCTCTCTAATAAACAATCTGTGAAAATAACCTTTTTTTTCCTGAGTAATTATATCCCCATGGATGCAAGGACAGACCATGGGAAACTCACATGATTTTTATAGAGCAATAAGAGAAACAGAATTCCATCTGTACTTGTGATTCTATTGGAAGGACATGATTGCAAGGAAAAACTGGACTCTCTTGTCCTGGCTTAGGCTAGGGGGAGAGGCTGTGATTTTGTTAACATCCAAGAGAAGAAACTCTGTCTATTCATGCTGGTCAATACCTTCTCTGGAATTGAAGGTCTTAGGGAAAAGTTACTCTTGTCCAGATCACACGGTCACTATGTGTCAGAGGAAAGACTTGAGCCCTTGTCTCCAGCCTGGAGATGATCTTTCTATCTACTAAAATGCAATAGCCTCCTATTCTGGTTTAATGATGAAAAATGTATACATCAATTGAAACATTTCAAATCAAATGTTTATTCAGCACCTACCATGTAGTAGATCAGTGGGCAAGGTTCTGAGAAAGATACTGAACTTAGGTGGGAAGAATAATTAAATAATAATACATTCATGTAGTCTTTACAATTTGCAAGGCCCTGGATACATATTACTTAAGCTGAACCCTCCAACAACTCTATAAAGTTAATATACTAACTAGAAGTATTATCATAGCCATTTTACTGATGATGAAACTGAGGTTCCAAGAGGTTACAGGACTTACTTGTTTAAGATGTTACAAAGCTAGTTGGTGTCAGAGGTGGCTTCTGAATCTGGTTCTTCCTGGCTCCAGATCTGGTGCTCTAGCCTAGCCCCTTGACCATACTACCTTGAAGGTGTGCACAACCCCCCTCCCTGCTACCCCCCCACCCCCATGGAGTATATTAGCACCAACCCCTTCTGGTTTTCAAGAGGCAAATTGTTAAATTTTCATTTGAACATTTAGTTTACAAACTGGCCAGTGCAACAGATCAGAACATGATGTATTGTTTTGCTGATTATTAAGACTTAAGTGCTGAAGAAAATGGTAATGATACAGATTAAACTTAAAAGTGCTTGCATTTTTTTCAAAGATTTGTTTTTTAAGTATTTACCAGCATATTACATCCCTAGGTATACAACACATACAAAAATACCTTCAAAACCAAATAATAGATGACAAATGTACCACAGAGATAAAAAGCAAAATGTTCTATGAAAAGTATGGAGTGTATGTATTGGGGGAGAGGATGGAGAGAAGAGATCATTACCAAATAATCACAGAAGGTTCCTAGGAGATGAGTAAATTCAAAAAGCCAAAAGGGGGGAATTAGACATTCTCTCTAATCCCAGTATATTTTTTGAGATAAAATGGGTACTTTACTGTTATTTTCTGGTTTTTAAAGAAATATATATTTTCTAGATGGTAATTCATCAGAGAAAATGGGTTAGGTATATATCCTAGGGTTCTCAAATGCTTCTCTTAGCAGGAAGATTGGATTTTTTGAAGACAAGGAGCCAGTGAAATACAACTTGGGCTTAAGCATAATTTTTCCTGGCCTCTAAGGAAACCCAATCAACTCAGCATTTTCAGGTCTAAAATATCATGTTGCTCCTCAGGATCTCCCTCCCATGCAGCTAGGGGGAAAAAAAAATGAAAGGTCCTCAAGCTGGGCTGAAACTAACATTGGGTGATGGAGTAGTGGCTTCCCCCCAGATTCATTTCCTGGAGGGAGAGCTGCAGAATAGAGTATCCAAAAACTCCAGGGTGGACCCAGTCCCTCATCAAGTCCAGGCTATGGCCTCCCTCCCCCCACTGTTGGGTCTTATGGTCATTTGGTCACTCTATTAGATACCTTCCCTGGTGACTTTCCCCTGGAGTGAGGCAGACTGCCCTTCCTACCATGAGCAACCTAGCCTGCTCCCCAGAAGGTTGGCTTGGGTTCAATGTGGATTCAGCTGTGGGAACCAGCAGCAAAAGAGGCTTATTGCTGTCAGCTGTCTATCTCTTCCACCTCCCATTCCCATAGTAAACTCAGCCCTAGCCCTTCCCCCATAACTACTCTTTTCTCCTCTAGATTCCAAATCTCTTTTATATATATATATAACCTCCATCTTTCATGCTCACTAAACCAAGGCTTCTCCTAAAGACTCTTACATGTCCCTTCCACATCTGGCTTCTTGATCCATCCAAAAAGATTATCATAGGATCATACGTTTTCATTTTACAGATGAGAAAATGGAAACCCCTGGAGGTTGTGACTTGCCTAAGGTGCTATAGATACTATAGATCCAGAAACAGAATTGGAATCTAAATCTCCCTACTCCAGAGCCAGTGTTTTTCCTACTACATTATGTTCACATAGTCCTTGCTCTTCACCATCTTTTGCAGATCAGTCCATCGCCTCCTTTCCTTATCGACTCTCGCTCCCTCTTTGGACATCTCCTAGTACTTCTAGGACATCTCCTTGGCCTCCTGATTCCTCAACCTCTTTTTCTGAAGTCTTCTTTGCCCATGTATAAGAGAGGTTTCTACTGTACCTTGACCCACCCTTTAGCTCACTAAATTTGGTCCTGGTAGTGGAAACTCCTAGTTATGACTCACACAAACATTTCTGGAGTGTCTACAAAATGCTTTACCAAGTACAAAGACGAATAGGACATAGCTTTTCCTGACCTCATGGAATTTACAATCTCTCCAGTATAGATAGGACAAATGTAAAAATGGAGTCTGTATATATTAATATAAATGAAAGTTACCCCAAGTAGGAACTGAATATAGTTTCATTTCAATGAAAAATCTTAGTCCCAAAGAAATGATGTCAAAAAACATATCTTTTATTTGGGTGACGAGAAAGGCTGAATAGGCAGGTGGGAGCCAAAAATATAAATGGAAAGCTTTGAATATCAGATGATGATTTTGGAGCTAATAAACTGACGAATTCAAGACAGCAGGCAAAAAAGAAAAAGAAAAAGATTCTTAAAATTCTAAAATAAATTAGGTCAAGGAAAGGGGAACCACCTAAACCAACTCAGATCCTAGCCCCAAAATAAAAAACTTCAGAAGAGTAAATGAGATGAATCCTTCTTCTATCAAACATTTGTTCAAAAAGTATTTATAAGCTCCTACAGGATGGGTATTGGATAACTAGGTCATATAGTGGATAGCCTGGCCCAGAGTCAGGAAGATCTGAATTCAAATTTAGCCTCAGATACTTGCTGTGTGTCTGTGATCCTGGGCAAGTCACTTGACCCTGTTTTTTCTCTGTTTCCTCATCTGTAAAATGAACTTGAGAAGGAAATGGCATCTTTGTGAAGAAAACCTCAAATGTGGTCACAAAGAATAAGAAACAACTGAAAACCATTAAACAAGCTGAGTAAAGAATTAGGTTACAGTATGACAGATTCAGACTATCAGATTTGGGAAGACTGAAGTCATCTAAAAGAACCTCTGTAACTTCTGCAAAAAATGATGAGCAAGCAATGCAAGTTATACTTCTCAAATTTTTGTCACCAGTCACCAGAGACAAAAAAAAGACAAAATAAAAAGCATCCCCACCTTCAGGGACTTCACATTCTTAGAGGGTAAAAGACCATGGATACAAACAATTATATGTGAAATAATTTGAGGAATACTGACAACTAGGGAGATCATAGAAACTTTTTAACATGAGATAAAAATCTTGAAGAGAGGTGAGAATTTGGAGGAGCAGAATTGAGAAAAGAATAGGGGAAGGTTTGTGTGAACATGTTCTTCAGCAGGAAGAAGCCAGAGATGGAATGTTGAGATTGAGAATAGCTTGCAGAATGATGTCTAGGGTGCACAAAGGAGTGTTGTAAAAAGTGGAAAGGTGGGATGTTGAGAGTCTTGAAAAGTTTCCTTCCAGCTCTGGAGTTCTTGAGGAAGGAGAGGGAGTGTCTTCAGTCACCCATCAGAGGTGCCCATTCCTGGCAAAGGGACATAACTTAAAGGCTGAATGAAAGAGCCTTTATAATGAAAATCTTGAGCATTCTTTTACCAGGAGGTTTGAGGTGAGAAATACACTGCAACAGGAAACTAGCAGAGAGCTTTAGAGCTGAGTTCAAAGGAAGAGATGATAATTATGCCTGGAGATGGAGGGAAAAGATATGGTATTAGAAGTAAGAAGTCTGATGAGGAGTTTGAAATAACACAGACAAGAGTTATACAAAAAGGGTCAGACTGGGGACTATCCTCATCTGAGATATGGAGATAAGCCAAAGGACAATCATATGGTCTTCCTTTGAATGATGATGGTTGTCTTTTGTTCTCAAAAAAGGTGATGCCATGACATGCATGTGGATTTGAGTGAGGAGGTGCTGGGCTCCAGAGCATCTGGGTCCATTTAACATAGTTCCTGCACTTATAGAGCCAACAGAGGAATTAACTGAAGCAGACATCAATATAATACACAATAAGACATTAGAAGTCTATTAGAAGTAGCTAGGTGGCTCAATGGGTAAAATGTTGACCATAGAGTCAAGAAGTTGCTGTTGTTCAACTCTTTGTGAGGGGGGCAGCTAGGTGGTGTAGTGGATAAAGCACCCACCCTGGAGTCAGGAGTACCTGAGTTCAAATCTGGTCTCAGACACTTAATAATTACCTTGGGCAAGCCACTTAACCCCATTTGCCTTGCAAAAACCTAAAAACAAAAAAAAAATGGAGTCAATCAACTCTGCGTGAGCACATTTGGGGTTTTCTTGGGGAAAATACTGAAGTAGTTTTCCATTTCTTTCTCCAGTTCATTTCACAGATGAAGAAACTGAGGCAAGCAAAGATTAAGTGACTTGGCCAGAGTCACACAGCTAGAAAGAGTCTGGTGATCAAGAAGACCTGAGTTCAAAGGTGACATCAGACACTTTCTAGCTATGTAACCTTAGGCAAGTCATTTGACCTCTGTTTGCCTCAGTTTCCTCAAGTGTAATTTGCAGATAATAGTAATATCTACCTCAAAGTATTGTGATGAAGATCAAATGAGATATTTATTAAAAACTTAACATAGTGTCCTCCACATAATTAGGCTCTTAATGAAAGCTTATTCTCTTCTTCCCTTCCCTATTAAAGGGATACAAAACTAAGTGCTATGTAAAGTTTGGGAGAAAGTCATCAGGATCTGGGAGAAATCATTCAGATCCTCATGAAGACTTTAAGAGTGGGTAAAAAGTCACTGAGTGAAGAAGGAAAGCCATTCCAAGAATTAGAAGTAGCAGGGGCGGCTAGGTGACGCAATAGATAGAGCACTGCCCTTGAGTCAGGAGGACCTGAGTTCAAATCTGAATTCAGATACCTAATAATTGCTAGCTATGTGACCTTAGGCAAGTCACTTAAAAATACCTACTGCCTGAAATAAATAAAAGAATTGGAAGTACCTTGAACAAATAGTTGAAGGCTGGAAATCTCAAAGCAAGTTCTTTGGGCAGAGAATAGTTCAATTGATAGAAGTGGAAGGAGCATTAAAAGAATTTATACAGAGGGGCGGCTAGGTAGTGTAGTGGATAAAGCACAGGTCCTGGAGTCAGGAGTACCTGGGTTCAAATCCAATCTCAGACACTTAATAATTACCTGGCTGTGTGGCCTTGGGCAAGCCACTTAACCCCATTTGCCTTGCAAAAAAAAAAAACAAACAACAGCAAAAGAATTTATACAAGGTAAGCCAGGGTTGTGCAGGGTCTGGCATGCCAGATATGGAACTTTAAACTTCATTCCCTGGCAACAGAGGGCCACTCAAGCTTTCCAGAGAGAACTAGATCTCAAAGGAAGATTATTTGGCCATATTATTTGGCAATATTATGAAGGACTTCGTAGAGACGAAATGAAACGAATGGAGGTTGGAATAGCTTACTAGGAGTTCTTTGGACTCCCTGATCAATGAGGAGACACCTAACAATGAAATCCTGGAAAATCTTTGTGGGTGATCACCTTCAGCAAAAAACAGGTGATCTTCAAAGTAAACCATCAAACCTTGGCAGGGAAGGGTTGGCATAGAACTTCCTGCTTTCAACTAAGTTCAGATAAATTGCAATGGTATCTAAGAATAGAGAGATGAAACCCACTTCTAGCCTTGTGGATGTGAGGAGACTGGGATTACCAGTAAATAGCATTATGTGTCAGGATTGTTTGGTACGTAGGTGGTTTCATTGAGCTTTTTCTATGTTTCACAGTAGCTTCAACACATATAAAAATGGTTGTAATGCTTTTAAAATAGCCTCCATAAAATGTGATAAAGTAGAAAAAGCACTGGGGTCTGGATTCAAATGCTACCTCTCATGCTTTTCATCAGACTATGGGTATGTAACCTAATTTTATTGGATTCTTAGTTTCCCCAGTCTGTTTTCTCATTTATCAAAGAAGGCATAGGGCTGATGGGTAGCCCCATAGTGCATAGAGTACTGGCCTGGAGTCAGGAAGAGTCATCTTCCTGAGTTCAAATTTGACCTCAGACACTTAACTAGTTGTGTGACCCTGGACAAATTACTTAACCCTGTTTGCCTACAGTTTCCTGTAAAAATGAGCTGGAAAAGGAAATGGCAAAGCACTCCAATATCTTTGCCAAGAAAATCCCAAATGGGGTCAAGAAGAGTTAGATATGACTAAAAAGATTAAATAACCAAAAATGAGTTAAATTAAATGGGGGGCACCATTCCTTAAATAGAGGCTGAAATCCAATGGTGAATTTACTTGTTTCATTTAGTTCAAATAGTTATCTTTTTTTTGAAGTTCCAGACATTTGATTTACATTTGAACACTGTGGGGTTAAAGAGTGGACAAAGAAACCATTTTCAGTCAACGTTTTACCTATACAATAGAAGCTCTTTAAGGGTAATATAATGTATAGAAAGAGAAATATAAAGAAATCCCAAGAACACTGTTTCTTTAACAAGAAATTATTAATCATCCAGCATATGCTAGGGACTATGCTGGACATTAGGGATACAAAGACAAACATAAAACAATTTCTATTTTTATAGTATTTTTTTATAAATTTGTTTTTGTTTTCTTCCCATTCCACCTCCCACCCCCAACAGAAAAAAAAAATGAAAACAAACAAACACCAAAACCCTTGCAAGCCAAAATTTCCATATCAGACATGTCCAAAAGAAATGTGGAAGGGCAGCTAGGTGATGCAGTGGATAGAGCACCGGCCCTGGAGTCAGGAGTACCTGAGTTCAAATCAGGCCTCAGACACATAATAATTACCTAGCTATGTGGCCTTGGCCAAGCCACTTAACCCCATTGCCTTGCAAAAAATAAAAAATGAAATAAAATAAAAAAAAAACAAATTACAGTAGGCTATAAAAGAATTATATTGGGGCAGCTAGGTGGTGTAGTGGATAAAGCACTGGCCCTGGAGTCAGGAGTACCTGGGTTCAAATCTGGCCTCAGACACTTGATAATTACCTACCTGTGTGGCCTTGGGCAAGCCACTGAACCCCATTTGCCTTGCAAAAACCTAAAAAAAAAAAAAAAAAAAAAAAAAAAATGTGCACCAATCTGCACCCTGAATCCATCACCTCTCTATCAAGAGGGGGTAGCAAGCTTCATCCCTAATCCTCTTATCATGGTTGGTCATTTTGTGGATTGTTGATTGGCATGCTCAAGACTTTTTAAGTCCTTTGTCTTTGCAATGTTATTGTATAAATTGTTTTTCTTCTCACTTCAGTGAATCAATCCATTCCAGGCTTCCCAGGTCTCTCCCAAAGCAAAAATGTACATTCTACTATGTTTTTCCTGCTCTCTAACTCCACCAATGCCTATTTTGCTGCCCTCATTCCTTTCTGGTACAATTTAGATGACTTCTTCTAGACCTGGTAGCCCTATGTGTAATTCAGCTCTCAGGTTACAGCAGAACTATTTGTGGGAATGAGCAGTTAACAGAAGATAACAGGTGGGGTGGGGTGGGGTGGGAACTCTCCAAAATCAAAACTTAATTTCCTTCCAATTAATTTTCTTTCTGTGGAAAATTTTAAGTTTCAAACCATTCTCTTTTATATTAGGGACAAAGTGGGAATGAGATGGAGCTGAAGTGAGTTTTATCTGAACTTACTTTTAGCTTCCCAATGGCTTGTTTTTTCAGAGTTAGAATGCATTGAGCTAGCTGGTCTCCAAGCAGATCTGAGCCAAATCTGGACACCAAAATGACAGAAGAATTGATCTGGCCTGCAGGAGCTGCTGGGATCAGCAGGTATTTATCATGTTCTTTCAGTATCCTCTTGTTGCCTTCAAAGAGTCTGTCTGTAATTATGGCATGTTTTGATTGTTAGGTCAGAATATTCATCTCCATGGGCTTTTGTGAAAATAGACCTAAGCAAGACTCTACTTTTCATTCCCATTTCATTCCTATTTCCTCTCTTTTTTTTCATGGTTTAATAGATTTATTAGGTCCTCGACTTGTGCAGAGTGGTGGCTGTACAAAAAGTAATCTCAGTGGGTGTGAAAGCCTTGACCCCTTTCACAGCTAAGGTCAAAGTCTTATTGAGAGGCCACCTCCACCTCATCCCACTCCTTAGCATGAAGGCCTAAACAGGGATGAGCTTCAAGTAACAAGGAAGAGAGCCAGCAGGGAAAGCTGGCCTGGAAAATAGGAGGCTATTTATTATTCTGAGATGTTCAGGGCGAAACAGATAGTCAGACTAGCATTTTTTTCCTTAGTGATGTCCTTTTTCGGGCCAGTTTTAATGATATTCCTCCTTCTCCCCACCAAATAAAAACCTATGGGCTTTGAGTTTTATTGTCCAGTTCATTTATTGTTGTTATTCAGTCATTTGAGATTCTGAGATTTTCTTGACATGGTTTGCTATTTTCTCCTCCAGATGAGGAAAGGTAAGTGATAAACAGGGTTAAGTGACTTGTCCAGGGTCACACAACTTGCAAGAGTTAGAAGCCAGATTTGAACTCAGAGAAATGAGTTTTCCTGACCCAACTACCCACTCAGTTCATTGCTTTGTGCAAATCTCTCCTCTTCTCTCCCAGTGAAATTCTCTTTGATATCATGGAACAAGTTCTACTCAGTCTATTTGTGGCCTCAGAGATCCTCATGATCAACCTCTCATTTTATGAATGAGGAAAATGAAGTCCTTGCCAAGGATCACACAGTGAAGTATGAGTTCCACTATATAGAACACTCTCTAAGCAGTGGTCTTACCAGAGTCTGCTCTTTGACTGAATAATGAGGATGTTCAGAAAAACATTAAAGATTACAATTTTCTCTTCCATCCTATCTTCTCCAAAATATTTTCCCTTCTATCATCCTCAGTCCCTCACTGTTCTTCAAAGTCTTCCAGCTTTCCCACTGCCTACAAACATGATCATGTTTCCCTAAATAAAACACCCTCACTTGAATTGACACTCCCTGATAGCTCATTGCCTTCACTTCTCTACTCTCAAAACTCTACCTACTGCTCCACATCTGGCTTCCAAACCCATCATTTAATAGGCACTGCCCTCTCCAAAGTCAGCAGTGATCTAATAACCAAATCAAATAGTCCTTACTCAATCCTCATCCTTGATACCATGCAGCCTTTGGCCATATTGATCACCCTTTCATCTTAGATACTCTCCTTTCTAGGTTTTCCATTTTTCCCCCTCCTCCCTATGTGATCTCTCCTCAGTTTTCTTTGCAGAATCTTCATCCAGGTCACACTCGCTATTAGTGTTCCCCAACTTACTCTTGTCTTGTTCCAAGTTCTCCTTTCCTCTCTCATCTTCTCTTCTCTTCTTCTTTCTCCATATATCAGAGGTGTCAAATATGTGGTCCAAGAAACCCACAACAATTCTTGAGTGCAGCCTAAAACAGATTATTGGGAAACATTTAAAAAAAACCAAAAATAGAATAAAATACAAATACGGTACATTTTAAAATTAAGTCAATATAATATTTCTTGCCTTCTCAATGGGTGAGGAAGGGGTTGAGGGAAGAAAGGAATTTGTAAATGAATAGAAATTAGTTTTTAAAAAACTAAATCAGGGATCCTTATTTAGAAGCCTCCATTTCTATTTGAATTGGACACTACTACCCCATACTATCTCACTTGATATTCTCTTCAAAGTCCTTGGATTCCATTATCTTATACTGACGATGTTCAGATTTATTTATCCAGCCCTAACCTCTCTCTCTCTTGATTTCCAGTCTTTCTCCACTCATGTATCTACCACCCTCATCTAGGTCATCCCTTCAAACCTTCTTACTAAAATCCTTCATGCAAGATACCCCTTACTCCAAATCATTCTCCAGTCAGCTGCCAAATTTATCTCCCTAAAGTGAAGATCTGATTGTGTCATGCCCTCATTTCAGTGGCTTCCCATTACTTCCAGAATCAAATAAAAAAAAAATCCTCCATTTGGCTTGTGAAGCCCTTTATAATGTGACCTCCTCATACTTGCCCAAGTCTTCTTACACTTTGCTCCCTTTCAACATACTCTGGATGACCCAATGACACTGGCCTTCTTGCTATTTTTATTATTTGTTATAAGGAATAGCTTTCTGGGTCAGAGAAAGGGAAAGGATACATTCAGAAATGAATGAGATATAAAAAAATGAAAGACATGAATACAAACTTGAAGAAAAAATACTTTAACATATGAGTATGTGAAACATACATTTATATAGAAGTGAATGAAAAGTGCAAAAGATATAATTTCTGGCTAATTAATAATCAATTTATTAATCAGGCTAGCAGATAATCAGTGGTTCTCTTGGGAACCAAAGACCCCTCATGGAGACTTAATGTTTAAATAACCTTAGAAAAAGGAGTTTCTCTGAGATTGAAAATCAATTCTGATTGGTTAACAATTAATAAGAGAATGAATATTATAATGAGAAGTAGACTTTTTCCTAATGAGAAACTATAAGAATGTGACTCTGATGAGGTCAAAGCTCTCAGACAAAGACGTGTATCTTCCACCCAAATTACTTAAATTAAATACAATGGGCCAGGCTTCACCTAGATTATCTTTTAAACTCTCCTGGCTTCTGCCCAATTAAGAAGAATATCTCATTGTCAGCCTTGTCTTGAATGAGGAAATAAAAAGAGAAAAAAAAAACCCTACTAATAATTGGATATTAATAAAGAAAAAGAACTTTGTATTCCACATATACAATTAGTTAATATAAGAAAATTATTTTTCCCAATATACATATGAAACTATGGGGTACAATATTATCATTGATATGCATTCTTGTCCTGAATCTAACAAGTTCAGGGTAGTAGTCTGAGTTGCAAACTACAACCCCTGATCCAAATTCATTCCAGCATTAAATCTATGAGGTAATGACCTGATGTCTCCTAAAAAGATTCACATTGAAATTTAGAAAAATTAGTCCATACTGAATTATAGGAGGGACAGTCCTGGAGACATGGAATAATTTATTTAGAGCTGGATGGGACCTTAGGGGCCATCAAATCTAGCCTTTCATATCACAGATGAAGAAAATACAATTTAGGAAATCAAAGGATTTGCAGAGTATAAGGCAGTATTTGACAGTGGTCTTCCTGACTTCAAGACTAGGCCTGCCATCTACAATGACATCTAGAAAGCACTTACCATTCCCTGGTAATTGTGATACTTAGTAAGAATTAATTTATTAAAGTTTAGTCCAACCTACCCTTCGGTTCAAGAATCCCTTCTAAAACAATGAGTGGTCATACAGTCTACCCTTGAAGATCTTTGGTGATGACAAATTTGCTGTTTTCTTGCTGGATAACCCAATTGGAAGGTTCCCACTTCTACTGAGCTGAAATATGCCCTCTATGACTTTCAACCTTTGGTCCTTGTTCATCTCTTTTTAGAAAACAATATATCAGGGGGCAGCCAGGTGATACAGTAGATAGAGCACCAGCCCTGGAGTCAAGAGGACCTGAGTTCAAAACCATCCTCAGACATTTAATTAATTGCCTAGCTGTGTGACCTTGGGCAAGTCACTCTTAATCCCATTGCCTTAAATAAAAATAAAATTTAAAAAAAAGAAACCAATATATTGGAGCATCTAGGTGGTACAATGAATAGAGCACTGGTCCTATTGTCAGGAGCACTTGAATTTAAATCTGGCCATAGACACTTACTTGCTGTGTAACCCTAAGCAAGCCTTTTAAATCCACTTGCCTCTTAAAAAGAGGAAAAGAAAGCAATATGTATTCCAAACACTGGAGAAGAGGGTGATCCAAGGGCAGTAAGGGATCATAAACTAATGGTGTGATATAGCAACCCAAGTGATCTTAGGTTACATGGAGAGATCTTCCTTCTAGGAATCTTTATTAAAGTGGCAATTCTTTTGTATTTTATGCTAATCAAAATTCTTCTGTCTAATCATGTTCAATTCTAGGCAGTTTAGAAAAGACAAGTTGGAATAGGTTGTAGGATAGGGGCAACAGGGTGGTGTAGAGAAGAGAGGAAATGAGGGTGGTGAAAGTCCTTGAGCTCATGTCCTGTGAGGCTCCTGTGATGGAAGTGGAGATTTTTTTTTTCCTGGAAAACTCAAGAGAGCTATGATAGCTATCTACAAGTATTTGAAAAGCTCTCTTGGAAAGAGCAATTAGACTTCTTTGTTTGGTCCCAGAAGGCAGAAGTAGGAACAATGGATGAAAACTATGAAGAAATAAATTTCGTTTTCATGTTGGGAAAAACTTCCTAACCATTCAAGCTATCTGAAAGAGGAAAGGACTGGATGACCCCAGTCCAATGTGTTTTTGGAGAAGTTCTTTTTTTGGGGGGCAGGGTGGAGGAAGGCGGTATGGGATGGACCATGTGACTGGAGAAATGACTTCCAATTCTGAAATCCTATGATTGTTGAAATGATCAACAAAAGCTTCTTAGATATCTTCCTTTCTATGAGTTAACATTTTTACTTAATTCAACCCATTCTCAAATGACTTCATTTCCAAATCACCATTCTTCTGAACCCATTCCAGTTTGTCAGTGTCCCTTAAAACATGAGCCATCCAGAATCAAACACAATGCTAGAGATGAGTTCTAACCCAAGTGGACCTGTGACCCAAGGACCTCTTACCTCCCTTTGCCTGATTTTGATTTCTGTTAATGAAGTCTAAAAGAGCATTAATTTTTTTTTTAAATCAAAAACACACAGGAAAAAACAAATTTGTATACTCAAAAAAGTAACTTTCAGTACAAGGCTGAGTAATTCTTCCTCAGACTGACCCACTTTGACAAGAAATTCTATAAGTTCCAGGCAAGATGGAATCATTCCACATGATGACAACAGCTTAAACATATTAGCTGAATGTTCAAGCCACCTCTTGCCCTGTACCCATCAGTAACCATTCTGAATCCAATTTTGAGGAGTTAATTCCATTCTATTGGACTAGTTCTATAGTATCCCGTTGATTTAATGGGACTACTTCCTAACTTGTTAGCAATTGTTATTGTTTGAAATTAGCAAGTATGAAATTCTACCATCTTTCTCCCTCAAGCTACTTCCCAAGAATCAGAGCCATAAGAAGCTGTAAATTCACAGCTCTCATGAGACGCTAGACAAATGACCAACAGAGCTTCAAGGAAACAGAGCATTGAAAAAAAATTCCCCAATCCATATTTTTTCCCCCTTAAGGGAAAACAGAGCAGAGGAAGATGGCTAGAGTTTTTTGTTGTTGTTTTTGTTTTGTTTTCAAACTTTTATAATTCTTCCCAGATATTCCTGGGGAGGATGGCCAGCTCCAACAAGAGAGGTCTGAGTTTGATCAAGTTTGTCTTACCAAACAAGGAAACTATTGAAATAAATCTAAATAAATGAGGCAACAAAGTAGTTCTATATTATGTAATCCCTTTCTCTCTTATTTCACACACTAGCACATATACATATACACACACACACACACACACACACAAATACTTAAAAAGAAACACTGGCATAAACCATACCAACAATATCATACATTAAAACACAAAAATGCACAGAGATGTGTTATACATACACAGTCACACTATTGACCCATGATCAGAAAATCAAGCACACACACACACACATATATATGTGTGTGTGTGTGTACATATACATATATATGTATATATATATATATATGTATATATATATGTCCGGTTTACCATATTTTTCCTCTATTACAGTATCACATATTTAGAGTTAGAAAAGACTCTAAAGGAACCAGAGAATCCAACTCCAACATTTTTCAAAAGAGGAAACTGAGGCTGAGCATTCTAAGATTTGTGTCATTGAAATGCTCTTGAATATTTGTATGTGACTTTGACCAAGTCACTAGACCTCTTCACCTTCTGTAAAAACAACAGCAATAGCTCATGTTCATATAGCATTCTTGAGTATTTCCCAAACATAATAGCATGTAAAAATGACAAGGTAGGTTTCCATTTAACTGGAACTCTCTGGTTCTAATCATTTAGGGTTCTTCTGACTCTAGAAGGGTTAGACAGGGTTAGATAGGGCATGGGGTCCTGAAGGAACACAAGATCCAAACAACCTCACTAATTCTAGCTTGGCATCACTGTCACAAGCAATCAACCCATATGTATTTATGATGGTCCTATTATGTATTGGACTTAATACTAAGCATAGGAGATGGATGCAATGACAAAAGTGAATTAATCCCCACTCTCAATACAATCCAGCCAGAGGAAGCACCACATACATGTGTACAAAAGAGACAGAAGATGATTTTGAGAAGAAGGCATTAACAGGGAGGAGGGGTAGGTGAGTGGAAGCAAGGAGAAGATGGAAGTCAAGCCAAGCCTTAAGCAAACTAGGGATTCTGGAAGCATCCAGCTCCAGTCCCTATTCCAAAATAATCTGTCTCCCCTCAGGTCATAAGATCTAAAGGCTCATAGATTTAGAGATGAAAGGGACATTAGATGCAATCAAGTCCAAATCTCTTCTCTTACAAATTAAGTAGGTTCAAAGAATTTAAATTACTTATGCAGTGTCACACAGCTAAGGTGGGATATGAACCCAGGTCTTCCTGACCACAAGCTCAGCCCTCTATCCATTATCCTACACAGCTATCATAGATTTGGGGGAAGTATGGAGAAGCAGAGCTCAGAAATCATCTAGTCCAACCCATTACCTCCTTTAATTTACCAATGATGAAACCAAAAAGGAAAAGTGACTTTTTGTCAATGACACAAGAACATCAAACATCAGAGACAGAATTACAGTCCAGATACTTCTGACTCAAAATCCAGTGTTCTCTGATTATACCTGTGTAACCTATGTTGGATTACTTGCTATCCCTAGGGTGGGAGATAGGAAGGGTGGACAGGAGAAAAACTTTACAAAAATGGAAAGAAAATAAATTTTTTCTTAAACTTCTCAATTCAAACTCTCCACCTCAATTTAAATGTTCCTGTGAATGTATCTGCATTCACCTTGATATTCAGCCTTAGGATCATGATGAGAGGGCTATAGATAAAGAGACAGAAGAGATCTCAGAGGCCATCTAAGTCAGCTCTTCCCTGTTTTCAGATAAGGATGCTGAAACCTGATAGGTTAAGTGATTTACTCAAGGTCACACCCAAGTAGTCAGTAAGTGGCAGTTTACATTAAGATCCAGGTCCTCTGATTCCAACCCTTTCCATTAATGTACCATACTGCCTTTAAGACCCTTGGGAAATATGGGGAGAAAAAGGAACACACACACACACACACACACACACACACACATACCACACACGCACTTTTCTCAATCCATGGTAAAAGGAAAACATGGTGAAGATTGGGAGAATAGTGACTCTTTGAAGAGGAGTATGGAAATTCAGAGGTTCATACTATCCACAGTCTAGTGGAAAGAAAATTCTCCTGGGAAAGGGACATGCAAGAGAGTTCATCTATGGAAAGGCAAGTTCAGATGCCCTTAGGACACATTGGCAGCTCAGATATAAGTGCCTGTAGAAAGGGGAAGGGACTAGAGGGATTAGTAACTGGAAGGATAGTAAGGAGAAGAACCTAAGGATATAGGCTAGAGAAGTTAAGTCATGGTTGTCTGCCATTTTACTAGAAGGACTGTAGTTTGTGACTCCTAGCTCATTCAAGCAGTATGAGTGGGTGGGATGTGGGTGGAAAAATCACAAGAAAAGATAGGGTCCTTCCTTCCTGACCTGGAGTTGGGGTGGGGGGGAGATAGGGGAAAGCAGGGAAAGGCTTCATTTGAACCTCTTAAAAACCTTATAAAGTAGATGCTGGAGTATTGCCTCCCTCTACAGATGAGAAAATCAAGGCTTGAGTAACTTACTCAGGGTCACCAGAAGGGAAATGTCTGAAACTGGATGGGGAACTCCCATCTTCCCTAGACTCCAAGAACTTCATCTGAAACACTGCTGTTTCTAGCCAAGCCTGGGGGATTGAGACAATGGTATTATCATAAGATATAGGGAAGTCAGGAAGATGATTCGGGTAAAGACAAAGCGATGATGCTAAACATTTTAGCATGTGGGAGGAAATTATTCTTTCAGGGATCTTTATATGAGTGACTGTCATGCTAGAGACCACCTGGATCCTGCCCATCATTCTGATACCAGTATACTCCATCTGCCACTCAATCTCCACACCCCAGTCCTCCCACCTCAAAACTCTTCCACTTATTCTATTGTTATCACAGTGACATTACTCCCCTTTGCCCCAACTAGATCTGCAGAAAATTTTGGGTTGAGATCAGACATTTGTATTTTACACATATGTTTAAATTTGATGCGCTATTTATTTGTGGGTTTCTAATTGAGTTTTCTTGGGAAATGAGAGAAGATGGTGCTGAGCCCATAAGCACTCTGGGGAGATAAGGAGGGGAATTCTGATAAGTCAGAAAGTTTGATTGGAGCAAGGGTTGGGATAATGGGGTCCTAAAGCACATGGTTGTGGTGGGAGAGGGGGGTAGAGAATTTCTAGAGAAGGGATGGAGAGAAAGCAGAAGGGGGGTGGGGTGGAGAAATGGTTCCAGTAAGGACAATTTAGGATGGTTTGCCAAACCTAGCAAGGAATGAAAAGGGGCCCACACTGACACAAAGCTGTCCAAGATGTTTCAGCCCTAGGGAAGAGAGTTACTAACAACATTCTAACAAAATTATCATTCCTTCTGACCCTTCTATCAACCCCAAGGCCCCTCTTCCACTGTGACTCCCTGAGGCAGAGTAAGGAACTAAGAGGTCCAACCTGAGGCCTTGGGCAAAAGGAAAAAACCCTCCCAGATTGATTCCCTAGGCCTCATCAATAAAGTTCCAAAAGAAAAAATATTACCCAGCTTCTAAAAAATACAGAAACACTTACAGAGGTTTTCCCCCTAACCTAAACCATCCTCCCCACAGCAAACAAAATAATCTTCCTAAAAGCATATTTCTCATTTTGTTCCTATTCATGAGCCTTTAGCAGTTTCCTAATTCTAAGCTTGGCATTTAAAGCCATTGTGATCAATGAGGTTCCCCCTCACTTTTTCGTTCCTTTTACAATTGAATTCATAAGACGACATAATCATCCATATAGGCCCAAGGTATGTAGGGCCAGACATGTTATACATACACCTATGGTCCTAAGTCATTATTTCAATGTAAGCTTATGAAGATGTTTTTAGAAATAAGAAAATAATGTTATGAAACACTAGATGACCTCTGTGAGTCTCTTACACCCTTTTGACTCCTCCACAGAAAAAAAAGTCCCTCAATTTCCTTTGGTGATTCATTTCAATTTTCAGTCTATCATGAAAGTTTTATATCTAACCCAAACCCAACAGTTAGAGAGAGAAACCACATTAGCCCAAGCATCAAGGTATAATTCATTTTTTTCCTAAAAGATCCAAGGGTTTACCACCCAGGACTGACAATCAGAACTGTTACTTGGATTATTACCTAGAAAAAATCTGAAGGTGGTGTAGCCTTCTTTTTATCCACCAAAATTATCATCATCTACAACAGTTGTGAAGACCTAACAGCTGCCTTCATTTGATTTGAAGGTCTAAGAAGAGCATTGGATTGCCTTTGGGTATCTGAACTCTCCTGAGAGTTCAAAATACTTTGGCAGCTCCATTGGGGGCCAGACCACAGAGTTCCAATACTCATCAGTACATAAAGGACAGTTCTCCACAGCTACACAGGACATCTCTCCAGAAAAAGGATTTTCTAAATAGAATGATCAGTAGGCTGGATTGCCAGGGATTAGAAGGCAGAAAGGGGGAAATTAATGTTATTACTATTTAGAACCCTTAATCTTAGAATCTCCACATCTCAATCCTCCCACCTCAAAACTCTTCCACGTATCCTATTGTTATTACAGTGACATTACTCCCCTTTGCCCCAATAGATCTGCAGAAAATTATTTGTTGAGATCAGACATTTGTGTTTTACACATATGTTTAAATTCAATGTGCTCTTTGTGGGTTTCTATTGAGTTTAGAACCTTAAGATTCAGAACACTTGGGTTTGGAATCTTATAACTCAGAACCAGGCTTTTAAAAAAATAGGAGCAATCAGAATAGGCAAATAGCTTCTCTATTAGGCTCTCCGAGAGAGCTGTAATGGATCTCACCCAAGACACAATAAAACTTGGACAGCTCCTCCCACACTTTTTGGGGCACCATTCCCAAACTACTGTCACTCGGAAATTCTTCCCACAGTTCCATCTAAATTGTTTCCATGGTTCTTTATCCCCTCCCCAATAACAAAGAAAGAGGGAGAAGCTGCAGAAAACCATCCCTCACAGAAGCCCAGGATCAGGCAGGTCTCCAAAAATGGCACCTGTCTGTAGATGTCACTTCCTAGCTGGATTTCAGGGCTCCCAGGGTTATTGGGACTTCAGATTAAGGACCCCAGGGAAAGGGGAAATCAGACAGTTTGTAAAGCTCTGTTTGAGCTGCTTCCTCCTGTCCCTGGTGTCTTGGGGAGCATGAAACATCAGCAGTTGCTACTCTGCGAGTTTAACAAATGTTTATAAAACCTTTTCATAAGCAGTTAATGATCCTTATTAAGACCTTAAAAAGCAGTCACTCACACCAGTCCTATTTTAAAGAGCATTTTATTATTACACACTACCCTGCAAATTAATGAGCGGTGGAGTAGCTTCTTTGTTATCGAGGCAACACTTGGGGTTTCCAAGCTGAACACTCTTTGAGCCAGCAGGGTCCCTCTCTGCTCACCCCCAGCACAGGGTCTATTGACTACAGGACCCATCAGCTGCAGGATAATGGGGACTTGTTCTTATTAGAATATCTTCAAAGGTTCCATCCGGAGGCCACCAAGACCCCAGATCATCCGGGGTACCGATTCAAATCAAGAATTACTAGAAATGACTATCTCAGAGAGGTAATATGCTGTTTGTAATATGAAGCAAGTTGTCTGGGAAGACCCAAGTTTCAATTTTACCTCTGATATAAAGATTACTTAGCCACTCCATGCTTGGAGACTATGAATTGCAGAAAGGGTGCTGACCCCGGTGGAAGGAAGGAGTCTCCTTATCCAGAAGTTCTCTATCAATGAAACCACAGGTTCCTTCCCTATCCCACTCCCAGGAACCCCTCTGTGCTGAGCCCTGGAGATTCCAACACCATCCCTGTCAATGGGGAACTTACCTTCCACTGAGAACAAATACCCTGTAAGTATTTAAGTAAAGTAGCACATTTTATGGTGTAATAATTATTAATGATTCCATATCAATAATACCATCTAAGGAAAATAGTCTATTATATTTATATAATAGAATAATTATTCATATTTCTGTATCATTAATATGCTAATATGAGAGAATATGTTGAGTATTCAAACCATAATTTTATTTATGTTAATCAAAATGTGTATATATATGGTATATGTACACATGCATATATGTGCTGATGTTTATATATAGACTGTAATTATGAGTATAATCAGATAAATGTTTAACATGACCATAATAAATATATATTATTTAATTATATTATATTAATTATATAATATAATTATAACATGATATATAAGTCTATATATAAACATTAGAAGACATATTTATGTGACTATAAGTCACATATACTTAAATGTATATTTTGATTCACACAAAATTACGATTTATATAATTAACACATATCACATTAAGAACTAAAAATAATTCTATCATATAACTAAAATAGACTATCTGAATTCGATCCCTTTTGATCATTTGCTCTCAGTAGAATGTGAATGCCTGTATACATTTACACATATATGTAAGCACATCATATACTTTAATGGACACAATGCATATCTACAAATGCATATGAGTGTGTACATAAAGTATATATGTATATGTATGAATATATTTGAATATATGTATACATAAAGTTTGGCATAAAACTCTATGCATAGCCAGGAAAACCTGGGTTCTAATCCTTTTCTAGACACTATGGGTGGAACCCTGGACAAGGAAGAAAGCACCTATATGGTGTCTCAGGTACTGAGTACTTTACACTATTCTCTCATTTGATCCTCACAACAAACCTAGAGAGAGAGAGAGAGAGAGAGAGAGAGAGAGAGATGAAGATAAAGATACTGAGGCAGGCAGAGGTTAGGTGACTTGCCCAGGGTAGCCCAACTAGTAAGGCTCTGAGGCAGGATTTGAACTCAGCTCTTCCTGACTTCAAGTCCAACTTTCTGAGCATCATGACATTCACTCCCACCCCCATCTTCCCAGATAAGCATGACACAACTTCCTTGGAACTTCATTTCTTCATATATAAATTGAAGGGGTTGAATTTGTCTTCCCCTATGTTTGCTTTTGGCTCTAACCTAAGTAACCCTAAATATGAAGCCATTTGGTGGGGGGGGGGGAGGAAGAGCACTTGTGTGGATCATATGGAAGACCTTTTAGGTGGTGGCACTTGAAATAAACCTTGACAGGAGGTGGGAGATTTCAAGAAACAGGGTGAGGAGGAGGGGAAAAATTCCAGAAGCAGGAAATGGAAGGGTCATATTTGAAGAACAGCAAATAGACCAGTTTAGCTCATCATAGAGTATGTGAAGCGGGTCATGTAAAATGAGTCAAGAAAATTAAGCTGAAGCCAGATTCTAAAGCGCTATTAATGCCAAACAGAGGGGCTTATGCATTGTCCTAAAGGTAATATGAAGCCACTGAAGCTTCCTGAGGAGGGGAAGAGACATGATGATACCTGTGCATTAGAAATATGAAATCAGAGTTCATGGGAAGTATATAACTAGTTCTAAACTCCTTGGCTTATTGCTTAGACATAACTTAAGAGCTCAAAGGACAGTATGAGGACTAAGGAATTGGACTTGGATTCCAAAAGGTAAGGGCTCAACTCCTGCTTTAGACAATAACCTACTGTGTGACTTTGAGCAAGTGAATCTCTCTGTGCCTCAGTTTCCTCACCTATAAAATGAGAGGGTTGGGCTCAATGACCTCTGAGATCACTTCCAGATCAAAATCCACAGTTCTGTGAAAGGGCACATTTTAGAATTTAAATGAAAGGAAAACTAGTCCAATCCTCTCATTTTACAGATAAAGGTTTGAGATCACACGGTGAAAAATGGGAAAATGGATATCTTTTGAATCCTACATAAATTTAGGTAAGACAGAGTTGCATGAAGTTGTTGACCTCATTCTCACTTCCAGAGTCACTACAATCCAGTGGCAGGACAAAGTGAAGACAACGGATGTTGTCTCAAGATGGAGAGGTTGAGTCTGATGTCTTCAATGTCCTAAGCACCCTTGCAGCACCTGCTTTAGTTGCCTTCATGATCTTTAGACAAATTATTCTCACTTGCCTATTCACAAGGGAAAACCTTCACCTGCTTTTGATAGACATCATCTAACTAATCAATGAGTTTGAGACCTTTCTGTTATCCTCACCCTGGTTTAAGCTGCCTACTGGATCATTTCCTGGGGTGTGGACACTGCTATGCCACAGTTTCTTGGAGTCACAGGTGAGAGTTGGTGGAGCAGGTAGACACCAAAAGTGGAAAGCAGTCCTGAAAAGGGCTTATAGCAAGTTTTCATGACAGAATAATTAGTCTTCCCTGAATGTACCCTACATAATTTGTAGCAGATACTAGTACCCAGAAATCCCAATTCCCAGTTGTTCAACCATAGAGAAGTTTAGGAGAGCCCATATACAACATCACCTATCAAACTCCATCCCTCAATTCTCTAAAAAGGGGTAAGGTCTGTGATTTACCATCTGTCTCTGAGGCAAAGGTTTTAGATCACCTAATGACACAAGCATTGCTATGGAGATGGTGAGGTTGATGTTGGCCAACCTCTGCCATTCTGGTTTTCCCCTGTTTAAAGAGAGAGGTAACCTCCAAATCAGTGATGTTTACGTTGTCAAGTGCTTATCAGCAAACAGACTGTGATGAAGTAAGTGCCCAAGTGACCGTTGACCCTGGAGTCTTTTAACCATATGGTTTCTTGGCTATATAGTCCACTTACCTCCCAACAAACATATCACTGCAGATAGGATTTACAAGACCTTGCTCCTCACTCCAACACTGATTCAGGGAACAGAAGTATCATTAGTCCCATTTTATAGATGAGAAAACTAAGGCACCACAAACTTGTCTAAGATTTTGGAGTGAAACAAGTCAGAGATGAGATTCAGGTGAAAGTCCCCTGACTTCAACAGATTTTCCATTTACTCCACCCTACTTTTCATCAAATGGGGAAAGTAGCCCTTGCCCCAGTTCTTCACTCCTAAAGGTGCAGTGTGCAATTAGTTATGAAACATCCTCTGTGCACACTTCTCTACTTGATACTATGAACGACAGGAGGGAAATATAAGATCTGGATGATCCCCTTAAGGAAGTTGTCGTATTTGACAACATTCACTCATTCATTCATTCATTCATTCATTGATACATTAATTCAACAAATATGTATTGAATAACTTCCATGTATCAGGAATTTTACTGGGTGTTGGTCTTTGGTCACAGATTGCATGGTATGGTAGAGACTGGCAGTTCTCAAAGTTTTTTTTTCAATCTCAGCACCCTTTATATCCTTAAATATGACTGAGGAACCCCAAGAGTTTTTGTTTATATGTTTATCTATTGGTATTTACCCTATTAGAAATTAAAATGGAAATTTTAAAAATTTATTCATTTATTTTAAAATAATAATAATAAACCCATCACATGTTGACATAAATAATATATTTTCATGAAAAAATAACTATATTCCAAAACAAAAATAAAATTGAGTGGAAGAATGCCATTATTTTACATATATTTGCAAATCACTTTAATATGTGTTTTAAGAGAAGACAGTAAGATCCTCATATCTACTTATGAATTCAATATGCTGTTTCAGATGAAGTATATAAAGAAAATCTGACCTCACACAGATAAGTAGTTGGGAAGGGGAGGAGTACTGGATTTGGCAAATGATATTGTAATGTTGTTGCTGTTATTATCATTATTATTATTATTAAAATAGTTTTTATCTCACAGACCCCCTGAAAGAGTCTTGGGTTCAGACATCCTCCTTCCCTCAGTGGACTCTGGCCACAATTTCTGTACCATTGGTGAAATAGAAAGCAATGTATTGGGGGTCTGAAGAATAGATATTCTGTGCTCACCTCCTACTTTGGCAACGTAGCAACTCCAACTTAGCATCTATCTTTGAGCCTTAGTTTCCTTAACTTTAAAATTAGGATATTAGACTGTATAACATAGCCATTTATTAAGTATCTAGAATAGGGAGCTAGATGATGCAGGGGCAGTTAGGTGGCACAATGGATAGGGTTCCTAACCTGGGGTCAGGAGGACTGAATTCAGTCTGACCTCAGAGAATTACTAGCTGTGTGAGCCAGACAAGTCACTTAACCCTCTTTGCCTCAGTTTTCTCATCTGTAAAATGAACTGGAGAACGAAACAGCAAACCACTCCAGTATTTTTACCAAGAAAACCCCAAATGGAGCACAAATAGTCGGACATGACTAAAACAACTGAACAACAACAAAAATGTGCTAAATTCTATCTTAATTGTTGGGGAAAAAAAGTGAAAAGTGAAAAAACTCTTGCTTTCAAGGTGTTTATCTTTTGTCAGAGATATATACCTAAATGTGAACAATATGGAGACATTTACAGAAGAGGTATGTACTTAGAGCAGAATGCATAAAAAATAGATAATGGTAGCATCTCTAGGTTGGGGGGGACAAGAAAAAAGGGGGGAAATTTATAAAATAATATTATTATATATATTTAATAGAAAGACGTACGTCTCTGGTTTGCAATTTCATGTGCAATCATCTTTTTTGTTATACTATGTTATGGAAATTCTTGTTTTATTACATGAAATAGACTTTAAAATTTTAAAATACTTTTGCAAGGAAGTGGGGAAATTAAGAAAAACATGTGTTTCAACTAAGTTTAAAAAGTTAATTCTATGAGGCAGAGGTGAGGAGGGAGTGGATTCCAGGGATAAAGAAAAGCAAATACAAAAGCATGAGAGAGAAAATGTAGAACCGCATATGTGGAAACACTATAAAAAGTCATTTTGACCATATTTCAGGGCTAATGTGGGGTATGTGGAGAGGGGCAAGGCTGGAAAAATGAAGTTTATGTTGGAATCAGCTTCTGAAAATCTTTAAATCCCAAATGTTAGAAGAATTTATATTTGCTTCTGGAGATAATTGAGCATGGTATGGTCAAATCTGCCCTTTAGAGAAATCACTTTGGCAGTTATATGTGAGGCAAGATTTGACACAAATAGACCAAATAGGAGACTATTGCACTAGTCCAAGCAGGAGGTGATGAAGATCTGAACTAGAGTGAATATGATGAGGGTAGAAAGATGGGGATAAATATATGAGAGTTTTTGTGAAGGTAGGAAATAACAGGATTTGGCAACAGTTTAGATATGTGGGGGGGGCAGTGGCATGAGGGAGAATGAGAAGTAGATAACACCAAGATTGCAATTCTGAGTGTCTACAAGGGTGGTAGTGCCCTCAACATAAATAAAGTTTGGAAAAGGGATGTGGAAGGAAGGTAGAGGGGAGGGGGAATGTCTTCTATTTTGGACCTGCTGAGATTGAGATGTTTCTTGGAATATGCAAATTAAAATGTTTAACAAACAGTTGGTGATGCTAGACTGGGTCTCACCCATATATAGATCTTGGCAATATTTGTGGAGAGAAGATGTTGAACCCCAATGACAGTTGATGAGATCACCAAGTGAGAGACCCAAGGGAGAAAAGAATGGATATCAAAGGTTCCTTCGGTTCTAAAATTCTCAAATTTTCTCATTGTCTAACCCATGGAGATGGCTACTGGAATACCATGTAACATACTTGTATGTATGTACGTATGTATTATTTCTCCTTATTAAATTGTAAACTCCTTGTCAGAAGGAATTACAGGTCAGTTAAACTTTTATTTTCCAAGATATATCAAAGGTCTTGTTACATAGGGGTGTTTGAAGCTTGCTTGTTGAATAACAAATTAAGAATGTCAGATGTTCACATGGTGAAGACTTGGCCAATCCTAGTCTAATACATGATTCATTGTTTTCCATTTCTACCCTGTCGCATTGTATCTAACTATCCATACTGTGCTACCCTATAGTATTGTAATAGAGAAGAAAGAGATCAGTGAGGTGGAGAGGAATAATTTCAGTTCTTGATTAAATGAAAAGGTCTTAGATTCAACCACTTTCAGGGTCTTATGGAAGTCATTGGAGATCCAAAGATATAAAAGAAATAGTAGTTGCCCTCAAAGAGCTTACATTCTATTGGGAAAGATACATCAAGCATACAAATAAGTAAAATATATATTATATGTATCACTATTCATACATATATATATATATATATGGAGAGAGAGAGAGAGAGAGAGAGAGAGAGAGAGAGAGAGAGAGAGGAGAAGGCAGAGAAGGAGGAGAAAGAGAAGGAAAAGGAGAAGGAGAAGAAGGAGGAGGAGGGGAGGAATGGATGAAGGGATGAGGTTTCAGAAAAGGTTTCAAAGAGAAAGTGAGCCCTGAGTTTTAGATGATCTTCTGAAAGGTGGAGATGCAATGAAAATATTTTCTAAGCACAGGGATTAACTTGTACAAAAATATTGAATCAGGAAATGCCATTTTTTTTCCTCTGATATTCTGTGAGATGAGCCCCCCGGCTCTGGTAGAGCATTTCTTATTCATAAGAAATAGAATAGGTAAATGTGGGAGAAAAAGAGGGAAGGAATTAGTAATGTGCAATACGTATATTTAGGTAAAGAAATTCAGGAACCAGAGAGGAGAAGCATGATACAGAATATGTTGATGAAGATCAATAGTCAAAAAAAGATATTGTCATCTGACTATATCCTGGGCCTCCTAGACAGAAAGGAAATAATTGAGGCACTTAGGAAACATTATAGTGATGAGTGACTTCAGTTCTCTGTCTCTGTCTATGTCTCTGGGAGTTTCCCTGTCTCCCTCTCTCTCTCTCTATCTCTGTCTCTCTGTCTCTCTGTCTGTCTCTGTCTCTGTCTCTGTCTCTCTCTCTCTCTCTCTCTCTCTCTCTCTCTCTCTCTCTCTCTCCACACTTGGTGAAAAGAATTCAATGAGGGTCTGTCCTTGAAGGAATTACTTTTCATTTTACCTCCCCCTCATCTGATAATTTATTTAACTTCTCTTAATGATAATTTCATCTTTCAAAGGGTGGAGGAAACAAGGTCAAATTCCATTCTGAATCTGTCTCACCAACAGGAGGGAATGGCCTGATAGGGTGGAAATAATGGGAACCTCAGAGAGAAATGACCCCATCATCTTAAAATCTGTAATAAGGGAGAGAAAATCCAGATGTGGTCTGTCAGGGACCCTAGATTTTAGAAAAGATTTCAAAGGGTTCAGAGAAAGGATAGATAAGAAGAGAGAAGCTCAGGTTGGGAAGCTTTCAGGAATGAGATTCAGAAAATACAAAGAAGAAACAATTCTGTTAAAGAGGAAGGGATGGGAAGTTGTCTAAAGAGACTTGGGGGAACACAGAGAAATAACCAATCATTTCAAATTTTTAAAAAAACATACAGAAGAGGGTATAAAAGGCATGTAATAAAGAATAATTATAAAATAGTCCAAGTGTTGTAATAATATAATTAGTATTAAATTTCAGAATGAGCAGAGACTAGCAAGACAAGCCAAGGGTACCAAATTGGATATTTTTAGCTACATTGGAGACAGGGAGAGAATGAAACAAGGGAGAGAACCTATATACTGGGGTGGGTGGAACAATGCTCATGACCAGATAGGCTCTCTTCTTGTTTTGCATTTGTTTTATTTGCCAAGGAGAATAATCTTTGGATTAAACAAGACAGATCAAAAATAACTGAGGGAGATGATGACTGAGATAAGTAAAGGAAGAATAAGACAGTCTGTCTCAAAGAGTTCAAGTCACCTACTCTAGGCAAACTAATGATAATAATGATGATGATGTTAATGATGACGATTTTTATGTAGCATTTTAAAGTTTCTATCTATTCATATCAAATCTCATTTAATCCTCAGAAAACTTTAATAGGGAGATGTTATCCCCATTTTACAGATGAGGAACCAGAGATTCAGAGAAGTAAAATAATTTGCCCAGGGTCAGACATTTCTTAAGTCTCTTAAGTATTTCTGACTCCAATCCCAGTGATCTATCTACTAGACTACCTATGCCCAATATTATAGTATGGATTACTATACTCCAGGAAAAAAGGACCACAGAGACACTTTCTGTCAATAATCTTTAAGGACCTCAAAGAATAGAACAGGTTACATGGCATTGGAAAAAGACAAATCTTGTCCTGATTTAGAAAAAGACAGAGAAAGAGGAAAGAAATAAAGAAAATGGAGTTTTAAAACTAGAGGTAGGAGTTCTTCAATTTCTGTCAAAATTCCAGAATATATTCTAAAAGAGATAATCAGTGAACATCTAGAAAAAGATGCCATCCCAAAGGAAAGTAATTAAAAGAAGAGAATGTGAATATTATTAATGGTATTCTTAGATTCTAACACAACATTAGATCAAGTCTTTCAATTTATTAGTAGAAATGACCTCAGGATCACAGATGTAATTTCAGAAGTCATCTGGTCCGGGGGTATCAAACTCAAATAAAAATAGAACCACTAAATCATACATAAAAATCCCTGTGAGACTCTGGATTAGAGAAGTTAACCATAAACCAGAAGGCATCCAAGTCCCTGGCCTGGCTTATCAGAAGATATGGACTTTAAAGAAAACGAGTGAAGCGATGAAGAGAAATGTAAAATACCTAGTCAGTAGTCTTCCCTAATGCTTTGAGTTTTGATCTGTTCTAAATATAAGCCTCTCAGCAGATCGTAACAGTAGTTATAAGTAAAATTGCTGAATCTTGTTCCACATGTACCAAGACTTTGTGCTTTCATAATTCTTTTGTAGATATTAATAAAAACCTGCACCTTAAAAAAATGTTATGAAAAGGTAGAGCATGAGCTAAGAACCAGAAGGACTTGAATATGAGTGTTTGTGGTATATAACAATAAAATTGTTGCCCTGGAGTCTCATAATTTGTATAGAAATGGAAGAGGAAGGGGTAGTGAAAACAAAAGCACATTTAAAGAGCTTAGCTAAAGGTCCTTTTCATTGCTAGGAATCTGAGTTAAACTGGACCTTCCCCTACCTACAGGTAACTTCTCATTCTCTGAAGCTGAGTTCTATCTATCTCTGGCTCCCTCCATTCAGACTTCAAGACATTCAATTCCTTCACCTTCTTGGATGCTCCAACCCCAATCTTTATTCATGTAATGCACTGGGGAGATGGACTGTCCCCTTCCCTTTTCTCCACCTCTGACCTTCCTTGAGTATCATCAACCTTGGAGCACTGTGGGTTTCCAATGTGCTTACTCAAACCTAGTCTCAGATCCTGCACGCTCCAAGAAGATAGAACAAAGAGTACAGAGTGTTGTGAAGCAGGAAGAGGCTTCAGAAAACAGCTGGTCCAAGCTATGGAGTTTATAGATGAAGAAACAAAAGATTAAAGGGGTGAAGTAATTTGCCTGAGATTAACAGTAGGTTAGAGGCATAATAAGCAGGGCTAAAGTACAAGTCTCCTGCTTTCCAAGTCGAGAGCTCTTACAGGGTTAATGGTTGTCAATGAGTCACATCACCCTTCCTAGGCAAGCTATATTCAGTGGGGGCTTTCTAAAAACAGAGATGTAGGCCATAGGTTAAGAATTCTAGTGGTGGGAATTTCAGGCAATGTGATAGATCAGATTTTTTTGCCGGTGATAGTAAGGAGGCTTTAGGGAACCTCTAATCATTTTTCCTGAAGCAGATAAATACTTGGTCTTTCAAAAGGGCCAAGCCCATGACTTCAGGGATGGGAGTTGGGGGGGGTGGGGAGGTGATGATGCTTTCTCTCTCTGGTTTGCTGGCTCTGAGCCTTGGGTCTATTCCTTTCATTCATCCCCACTCCATAACCTTGAGCCATGCCCTCCACAGTGGGGCAGACCAGCTGTGGGTCTTACCAGATCCTATGGCATAGAGAGTTGGCAGGAGGGAAATGAGTGTTTTGTAGAGTTTTGACAAAATTGTCAGTGAGTGGCTGGGGACATGTTCATTTCGTTTTTGGCATTTGACGCCACAACTACAGCCAGCAGGTTCTAGAGGTTTGGGAAGGGGGCAGGCGAGAAGAGGTGCTCTTTTGCATGTTGCATGTTTTTGATTTTTTTGGTCCCATTTAGTGACTTTTAACCAAGAAGCTTTATTGCTCAGTACAATCTTCTAGCTAACTAGGAAGGCATTTTTAAAATTAAATTTCCCTTGAAATACACTCGGGTTTGAATTAACACCTCATAGGTTTGCCAAAACCAAGTCATTTTAAAATTAGTTCTGGAGGTTTCACAAAAATAAAAAATAAAATAAAATAAATAAAATACCATAGCAAAGCTTTCCCTTCCCATAAGCTTATGCACCTTAGACTAGACCCCATTCCAGAGTTTCTTGGGGACCCCTCTTTATGAGTTCTTCACAGAATAGAGATACAGGAAAATGAAGCCACCATCAGTGGTCCAAACACATCCATCATTCAGATTTCTGGAGCATCTTTTCCAAATGCTTTGGGATCAATAAAATTATAAACACGTTTTTGCCCTAAGCAATTTCCCTGTTAATTTTTAAAAACCATGTGTATGGGTGGGAAATGTGATCCATATGTTTTTGAATCATTTACACTTAGATCATCAAAATATTGATTTTTTTTCTGGAGTAATTTCATACCAAAGAGCCTTTGGAGACTATTTAATAAACTATTCAAAACCTCTACTGTTCCCCCCAAACACACACATACACACACACACACACACACACACACACACACACACACAGAAATAGTAGGTTCATTTTTTTTTTCAGGATTCATCTGGATAGTTAAGGCATCCTGGTGCAAGTGGATATTCCTCTTGCTGTCCTTCCCAAGCCCCTGAAGTCTACAGACTCAGGGGTTTTGATGTGAGCTAAGGGGAAGCTAACTACTAAAAGGAAACTTTCTTCACATTTTTGAAATCACACTATCCAATTCAATTTAACAAATACTATTCAAACGCCTACTAGGCGTTACTAGGTGTTAGATGGGGGCATTGGACCACCCCTGCCCTCCAGGAGCTCACATTGCACTGTGGGGTGGGTAGTGAAAGGAAAGGAGGAAGAATGCAATTTGTACACAAATCCAAGAATCACTGTTTTTTAAGCTTGCATTGACAGGGTTGGAAGCACAGTAGTGTAACAGGGTTATTGTTTTAGGAGCTGGCCAGGAGCTCAGAGGTCATCTGACCCATGGGTATGCTAGGGCTAACTTTATTATTAAATAAATATAATGAATTTGACTTTTTTAGTTGATTTTGTAGACTTAAGGAAATGGTAATAATGCAAATTAAACACAAAACTTTGCATGTACTTCCACCCCCACCCCACCCCCCGCAAAAAGCCTGTTGTTAAACATTTACTAACATACTTCTGATCTGACCTAACATGTGTCTCTACAAGATACTTTACTATCTCCCTGACTGATGTTTTTCTAACCTCTGTTTGAAGTTCTCCAGGAATAAAAAGTTCACCGTTTTCTGAGACAACCCATTGGCTCTGCAGACAACAATGACTGGAAGGAAATTTGTTATTTGCTATTTGATTTTTTTCCTTCTCAAATCAAACCAAAATCTGCTTCTCAGCAGTTTTTCTTCTTGGAACCTAATTCTACCCTCTTGGGCCTAGTAAACCAGGATGAATTCTCTCTTCCACAAGACAAACTTTCTGATATTTGTTTGAAGGCGCTTCCCTCAGTCATATTTTCTCCATGCTAACATTTTTACTTACTTTATCTGACTCTCATATAGCAGATTTTTCACCCTTACCATCATCCTTCGGTTCCACTGGACATTCCATTGTTTTATATCCTAGCACATCTCCAGGGTTACATGGTGCTTTCAGGATGGAGAATCAGAAGCGAAGGCATCTTTGCTGCTGATACTAGAGGTGCGTGGCCTTATTAAACAAGACATTGAGCCTCCGAGACTCAGTTTGTTGCTGTTGTTCAGTTACATCAATCACAGCTGACTCTTTGTGTCCTCACTTGGGGTTTTCTTAGCAGAGACACTGAAGTGTTTTGCCTTTTTCTTCCTCTGTTTCATTTTACAGATGAGGAAACTGAGGTAAACAAGCTTTCCCAGGGACACACAGCTAGTAAGAATGAAGCCAGATGGGAAATCACATAGATGAACCTTCCTGACTCCAGACCAAGTTGTATCACCTTTAAAATGAGGATGATGATGTATGTATTACCCTCCTTACAAGTTGTTGCAAGGATGGATAGTAATAATGATAACAGCATCATTTGCATAACTCTTTAAGATTCACACACGCAGACATTTCCTTATTTGTTCTTTAAGGGAAATTTTTAGCTGTGATTTTATCAATTTTTGCAAATGAGGAAAATGGCTGTGAACTCCTAGAAAGTAAGAACTGTTTGTTGGGGGGGGGGGTCTTTTTTGTATCTCCAGTGCTTACTTTAGCTTAAGCATAGTAGGTGACCAATAAATACTAGCTGACTGACAGAAGCTCCCAGGTCATTCTAGGCAACATTCCAACACAGGGCTTATCAACTCCTAGGCTATACTTCAGATAGACAGATCTACACCTGCTTCATTAGCAAATAAAATAAAGCAATTTAAGTGCTTTGTCATTCTAAAACACCCTGTAACTATTAGCTGTTACTCTTGTTATGATATTATTACTCAAGTTTGGGGGTTTGTTTTTTATTCTTCTTCTTGAACCCGCTAGAGAAACTCAGAGAATTCCTTCTAATCAACATGCAATTCAACAAAACTGAGACAGAATTTGAATCAAGGTCATCTTGATTAGGAGTCTCACACAAGAAGAGAAATGGATTTGGAACAGAGATCTGGGTTTGAAACCTGAATCTGTTATTTATTGCCTGAATAGCCTTGAATGAGTTAAGTAACATCCTTAGATCTGTCTCCTCTCCTATAAAATTAGAAGGTTGAACTATATGAACTCTAAGATCTCTGACAGCTCACAAACTTGTATCGAATGAACCACCATGATATTTTGCATCCCTAGATGGCCAAGGGGATGGCTCAAACTGTTCCCAGTGCTTCTCTACCTGTCCCAGCTAAACCACAACATAATCTTTAGCTCTTGCCATGGTTCAGTTCTAATGGTGCCTGAATATTTTTCTCTTTCTGTAAGATAAACTTATCTACTTGTGGGATTTGATAGAGAATGGACTTGTCAAGGGATTCCCCTATTCTGACCATTTCTTCCTTTAGCTCTGAACCTTTTATTTATTCTGCCTTCTTCCCTGCCCCCATCTTGTCTGTTGCTTATTTACCTGTCCTTTAAGGCTCAGGTGATACTTTCCTTTTCCCTCAAAACAAATGACTTGAGGGGCAGCTAGGTGGCACAGTGGATAGAGAACCGGCCCTGGAGTCAGGAATACCTGGGTTCAAATCCAGCCTCAGACACTTAGTAATCACCTAGCTGTGTGGCCTTGGGCAAGCCACTTAACCCCATTGCCTTGCAAAAACCTAAAAAAAAATGACTTGTTTATTTATTTGTGTTTGTTCTTTTTTTTTTTGGTGTTCATTTTTTTAAATCATCATGCAAAATGAGGTCATGTAGTCCAAGTGACTTTTCTAAGGTCACAAGGCAGTAATGAGATGGGACTTGAATACAGATTCCTTCTAACTCCTTTCTTTCTACTGCACATTTCCTCTACTTATAATTTTTTATCCCATCACAGACATAGCATTCTATGATTTACAAACATAGAAATGTACTTTTTTTTCAATTTTTGAATTCCAAGTTGTCTCCCTCCCTCCAGCTGCTCCCCCACCCATTGAGAAAGCAAAAAAATGATATGTTATATATATGAAGTCATGCAGAACATATTTCAATATTAGCCTTGACCCTAGTTTAATAGTTATTTGAGGATATATATATATATATATATATATATATATATATATATATATATATAATCAACCACCCTCCAATAGACTAGATGCTTCCTGAGATCAAAACCTGTGACACACCTACCTTCTTGTTATGACTTCTAGAAAGTATTGAGTGGAACTAGAAACTGTGAATGTTATAGTTCTTCTCAGTTTGGAAGGAGAGGAAATTAACTGAAGACCTGTCCTTGGTTAGGAAAGCAAGCCATGCTAGACGTTGGATGGAAGAATCCGAGGACTTTTGAAAATAGAGTCTTCCACATCTGTTGATCCCTTCTTCAAGGCCAGGAGAAATAATTAAATGGCCAAGTTGAATGATATGTAACTGTGCTTTTATCATAGGCACCAACTCCAACGGTATGACAAATAGGAGAAACTTAACCTTAGAAAGTTGGGTCTTATCCTGACGCTGACTTACTGTCATTTAATTGCATAGGTTATTTGTTTGGTTGTTTCTTTTTTTTTATTTCTAAGACTCTCTTAAAAAATACATTTGTGGGATTTAATATTATTTCTCAGAAACACTTGTGATTGACCATGTTTTTAGTATAAGTGCAGCCACACTCAAGAAGCCAAGATCTCAACCCTCAGTCTTTTATCTGAGTTATGCATTATAACTGGGACCCAAGATGAACCATTTCATTACTACCAATGTTGAGCTGGGGACTGGAGAGACTTCACGATGGGAGATCTGAAGACTGAAAAGATTTAATTTAAAGTACCTGAATCAATATTCATTAAAAATATTGGTCTATATCTCTTCTGAGCTTTATTCTTTCATGATTTAGGTATTAGGATTTATCTCATGAAAGGCATTTAATAGTATACGTTCTCAATTGTTGAGAATAATGTGTATTATGAGTATTAATTATTCTTAAAACATTTGATCAAATTCTCCCCTGAATTCATCAGGATCAGGAGTGGGCTTTTTTGTTGGTTTGTTTTCCTTTTAGACAGTTTCTTTACAATGAACTCTATGTCTTTTTTTCTGTGATTAGATTATTAAAGATTTCTACTTGGTCTTCTGTTCATTTATAGTGATCTATATTTTTCTAAGGAAGTCTTCCATTTCTTTTCTGTTCTCAGTTTTGTTAGCATATAACTGTGCATAATAGATCCTAGTAATTCTTTTTGTTTTCTTCTAGTTTTGTTTTAATGTCACCTCGTTTGCCATTTTATTTATTTAATTTTCTGCCTACTTTTTACATTTTTATTTTATTTTATTTTTCCCCAGCTATATTTCCATATTAAAACTTTGAGTTCTCATTTTAAAAACTTTGAATTCCCTGTTTCTTTTTTAATTAGATTGGTTAGAGGTTTACAATTTTATTAGTATTTTGTGTTTAAAAAACATTTTAAAGGGGCAGCTAGGTGGCGTAGTGGATAAAGCACTGGCTTTGGAGTCAGGAGTACCTGGGTTCAAATCCGGTCTCAGATACTTAATAATTACCTAGCTGTGTGGCCTTGGGCAAGCCACTTAACCCCATTTGCCTTGCAAAAAAAACCTAAAAAAAATTTTTTTTAAATTCTAAACTTAAGGAGTAAAATAAGCATTTCCATAACAAAATAGAATGGAGGGGGGGGCGGGGAATGATTATAAACCTCAAATCTATTATATACAACTTGCTTTTACTTTTAAATATATAATAACATTATCATGTAACTTTCTTTTTTTTTGTCCCTTCCTTACCTACTGTAGAGATAGCTACCATTAGAAACATATCTGTGTATACACAATATAGATATAAATCAATGCTTTACATACTTCTGCTTATCAGTTCTTTCTCTGGATGCAGATATCATTTTTCTTTAAAGGTCCTTTGCAGCTAATTTGGGTATTTATAATAGTCAATATGACTTGGTCACTGAAAATGGTTCTTAAAACAATATTGTTGTTATTATGTACAACATTCTCTTGGTTCTGCTCATTTTACTTTTTATTATTTTCATGCAAGTCTTTCCATGTTGGGTTTTTTTTTTAGGTTTTTGCAAGGCAACCGGGGTTAAGTGGCTTGCCCAAGGCCACACAGCTAGGTAATTATTAAGTATCTGAGACCGGATTTGAACCCAGGTACTCCTGACTCCAGGGCCGGTGCTTTATCCACTATGCCACCTAGCCGCCCCTCCATGTTTTTCTAAAATCAAACTCATCATTTCTTATAGCACAGTATTGTTCCCTCATTATCATACAGCACTTTAATTAGTATGCCATTATAGTATTATTATAACATAAACAATTTTATTAGTATTTTCAAAGAAAAAATATTTAATTTCATTTAAAACCTGGTTTCTAGCTTATTTCTCCTCTAATTTTTCTTATTTCTTCTATATCCTTTTCCTGCTTATTTAAATTTGCTTTTGACTTTTTATTTTTAAATGCAGATATCCTGAGGTCTTCTTTAGCTGTATCTCAGAAATTTCTATATGTTGCTTCATCATCATTATTTTCTTTTCTATATTTACTGATTATTTTTATAATTTTTTCTTTTACCCATTCATTATTTAGGATCCCACTGTTAAGTCTGCATTTGGATCAGTGCCTTTTGTTTATACTCTCTAAATTGATTCCAATTTTTATTATATTATGCTCTACAAAGGATATGTTTACTAATTTCTACCTTTCTACATTTGTTTGTAATATCTCTGTACTATAATACATGCTCATTTTATATTAAAAGTTTCATGTGGTATTGAAAAAGACATATGTCACATGTCCTTTAGCTCTAGTTTCTCTCATAATTTATTTGATTCAGTTTTTAAAATTCATTTTCCCCTTTATTTCTCTTTTTTTCAAGATTTGTTCCAAAATGAGAGAGAAACATTAATCTATCAGTCAATAAATAAGCATCTACTGAGAGCCTACTATGTGACAGGCATTGAGGTTACAAACATTTTGAATATTATTTTTCCTCTGTAGACAATTGATGAATTATTTCAGTGGGTTCTTTGTTTTTAGTGTTCAGAAGTTCTGGGCAATTTTCTTGTCCTATTTGGTGCCCTCCAAGTTCAAGTCCTACTTTCTATGGTAGGTGTGCCCAATCTATAGCCCAGAGACCACATATGGCCCTCAAAGTCCATTCGTGGGGCATTATTACATTTTATTATTATTATTATTATTATTATTATTATACTCATAAGTAATATGACTTACATTGTAGTCAGAAACCAATATTAACTTTTATTTGTGGCCTGTGACAAGTTTTTATTAGGTGATGAAGCTCAGAAGGCATAAAAAGATTGGACACCCATGTTCTACATTCAGAAAGTCTTTCCCAATCCCTCTTAATACAACTGTGCTCCTTCTGTTAATTTTTCTCTTTGGCTGAATTTTTCTCTAGCACAAAGTATTACATTCTCAGAATGATTAAACTTCTGCCTTTTGGTTTTTTAGGGTATAGGGTAGAGATGGATGGCAAAATGTAGTTCTCTTGCAAGCCAATGGGTCTACTTATACAATCTTGCCAGAGCTGGTGAGAAAGGAGATATTATGTAATCCCATTAGGAAATGGAAATTAGCCTCCCTTGCTACATCATTTAGGTCACTAACTCATTGGGAATCTTAGAGTCACAGAATATAAAGTCATCTGGATTGCTTTATTATTTGCATATAAATTTTATTTGAAGAGATTTGAGAGGTGCCACAGATTGGAGAAAGTGTCTAGGCCTCTATCTGATTGATCACATGACTTAGAAGACCCTTTCCACCCTTCTTACACTTAACTCCCCTCCACATACTCTATAGTCAAACTCCACTTGCCCTCTTGCTGTTCATCATATCTTTGCACAGCCCATCTCCCACACCTTTAAGGCTCTCCTTCATCACCTCCAACTTTTAGTTTCTCTGGCCTCCTTCAAGATTCAACTTGAATCCTACCTTCTATAGAAATCCTTTGCTGTCTGCCCTTCACCCTTGCGTGTGCCCTTGCACAAACGTGCATACATATACACACACAGACACATACATACCACACCCATCCCTTCCATCAGAGATTATCTTCCATTCACTTCCAGATAAGTGTGCATGCTTACTTGCATGTTATCTCTTTCCTTAAAATGTTAATTCTTTGAGGGCAAAGAGCATTTTCCTCTTCTTTACATCCCCAGTGTTTAATACAATGTTTAATAAATTCTTGTGGATTTGAGTAATTCAGTGATTAACTGTGTCTGATCTCCATGACCCATCAGCTTCCTGAAAATTTGAGCAACTGCAATTGAACCTACTCCCTTCCCATCACTTATACTGCAGCCAAACTTCCTAATACAGAGCTTTCATAGTATCATTCCCCCACCTAGGAGTCAACGATGACTCTCCATTGCTCATCCAATCTTACCAATCGCAGTCTGGTATTCAATAGTCTATGCAATGTTGCCCAATGCTACTGAACCAACTTTATTTCCCACTACTCCAAAATATACATTCTCTGTCCTAGTCTTATTGGTTCAATTAACCCTGATCATATCCTGTTCATCCCAACATTCTGGACCTGGACAGCTCTTCCTCCTTTACCTAGACCTTTGTGGGCCAACCTATATCCTTCCCTGTTTCCCTGTGCCAATCAATCGTGATCAATACCTCTTTTCAACTCCCACTATCTGTGCTACCCATTTTGTGGCTTTAAATATAATGCAATGTACCCTTTTCCCTGGAATTTTCTCCCCTTTTTCCTTGTTTTGTCTTCTGAGACCAAGCAAAATACATCTAGTCCATCTCCTATAAGATACCCTTTCAAATACCTGAAGACTATTATCATGTCAACCCATCACCCCAATCAAATTTTCTCTTTCACAAGCTAATAATCACAGTTTATTTAAATGACCCTCAGATAGCATGGTCTCCGGGCTTCTCACCCTCCTGATTGATCTCCTTTTTGTATGTTCTAGTGTGTCAATGGCCTTCCTAAAATGTAGAACCCACCACTGAATAGAGTGTTCCAGATATTTTCTGAGCAAGACCAGAGTCATTTGGTCAGTCTTCAGTCAACAAACATTTACTAAAGACTCACTACCTTCAAGATACAAAAAAAGACTTTTTTTAAAAAAAAAAGCCTCTGCTCTCAAACATCTCACATTCTACATAAGAACATTCAACACATCAAACAGATGGAAAATAATTTCAGACAGGAAGCTCTAATGGCTCAGAGGACCCGAGAAGACTGACTGTAGAAGGAAGTCATTGAGTTGGGTCTTGAAGGCAGGGAAACTCAGAGTCAAAGGGAGGAGGGAAATCATTCTAAGCATGAGAAGACAGTCAGTGCAAAGCATAAAGAAGGGAAATGGAGTATCATATTTAAGGATTTAAGCAGGAAGCCAGAGTAGCTGAACCTTATAGTACAGATGGAAGGGAGTGAAGTGGGACAGTCAGGTGGTGCTATATGTATAGAGTGCTGGGCCTGGATTAAAGAAGGCCTCCTCCTGGCCTCAGACCCTGACTACTTATGTAACCCTGAGCAAGTCACCAGACTCTGTCTCAGTTTCCTCACTTGTAAAAAAAAAAGAACTGGAGAAAGAAATGGCAAATCATTCTAGTATCTGCCAAAATAATGCCAAATGGAATCACAAAGAGTCCGAAGCAACTAAACAGCAACAAAATGTAAGAAGTATGGAAAGGTAGGAAGGGACCAGATCACAAAAAGTTTCATATGTCAAACAAATCAAAACTTAAGTCTATCCCCTCTTCTCTATATTAATGCATTCTAAGATCACAATTATCTCTTTAGCCAGTCACACTTTTGTCTCTTATTTGAGACTATTTAAGACCTTTTTTCACATGTCATCCTTTTGCCATACGATGCTTGTATAATTGTTGGGACTTAAATTCTAGGTCAGGAACTTACATTTGTACCTCTTAAATTTCATTTCTCAGTCTTTGACTAGCATCCTGGCCTATCAGTTTCTTTGGGGACCTTGATGCTAACATTCAGCACATTAAGTATCCCACCAAACTTTGTATCATTTGGAAATTCAATAAATATGCCCTTCTCTGCCTTTTTCCATTTGATAAAGATATTGAATGCACAATACTAAGTACAATATGAGGAGCCTTCTCCTAGTGTCTTATCTCTAGGCTGACATAGATCCTCTAATTGTTACTCTTTTGTTGTCGTTCAGTCATTTCAGTCATGTTCAATCCTCCATGGGCTTGCTTTGTTTGTTTGTTCTTTTTACAGATGATGAAACTGAGGCAAACAGAATTAAGTGATTTGCTCATAGTCACGCAACTAGTAAGTGTCTGAGACCAGATTTGAACTCAGGAAGGTAAAATCTTCCTGACCCTTGACCAAGCACTCTAGCCAGTAGGCCACCTAGACTTTTGGGGTAGTTGGTACATTTGATTCCAAAACTACCTCACTTTTTGTTCTCCTCACAGTGTTGACATGCATGAGAAAGTGACCCTTCCCTTGTTTTTGGTGGAAGTTATACATTATTATTACTCTATATGTAAAGTATTTCTTGTGATTGTAAGAACTTCATTGGGTTGGGACAAGCATGAAATGTCTAATTAGACCCAGCTGGTGTATTTTTTTACTCTGCAAAAAGGCAGAAAACTAAGAATAATTAGAAGCACCCTGATGGGAGATGTGAAGGATGAGAAGTACCAACCTTGAGGCAGAGAGTAAATAGGGACCACCATATAAGAGATACCCTGCATAGAAACATGGCAACTGACCAAATGGAAAGGCCAGGCTTAGATGCTAACTATCTAGTTAGGACAGAAAACTGTGTCAGCCAAATATGACCAGATTAGGGACGTCTTGGGTCAAATAAAAGAGCTTCCAGAACCCAGAAATAATGAGTTACAGAATCATGGGATCTTAACCTCTTTTCTTTAAATTTTTTTTTTCAAAAGAAAAATATGAATATAACTATCTCAAGTGAACTTGGGGAAAGGAGTGTGTTCATATTTAGTCAAGGAGAATTAGAAAAGAACTGAAGAAGCCTGGAAAAGCAAGTGAGAATAGAGAGATACTAGTCAATCCAAGAGTTCTAAAGTGGGGTGTGTGTGAGAGCAATTAAAAAAAAACCAAATCCTAATAACCTTGGATTGGGGCTGGGTTAAACAGAGACTCCTCAGAGTCAAAGACAATCCAGAGCAGAAAGATTTCTCAGGAAGGCATTTGTGGAGAGCCTCAGAAGTGAGACAGAAGCTATCTAATGTGTTCTGGCAATATTCATCCAGTGAAGAAAGAAAAACGTTACTGGCTACCCCTAGGGAATTCTGGTAGGAATTGTGGGGTGGACCAAGGATGAGTCTGTTTAAGCAATCCCTTGGCATTTGACATGGAGGTTCTAGTAGACTAAGATCCTTGAAGGCAAAAACTAGTTTTCATTTGCATATAGTGGGTGCTTAATAAATACTTGTCAATAAATGAAAAAATAGAAGATGGATTTAATGGTCATCGATCCTAAGCATTTATTAATCACCAAACATTTCCTTAACACCTATCACCTCCCAGATCCTAATTTGACCTTAGCAGGGATGTAAAAAAGTAAGATGAGACAAGAAGAATGGAAGAACTTTGTATTGGGGACCAAGGGATTTGGTTTCAAATCCCAGATCTACAATTTCTCCCACCTAAGTACCTTTGAGCATCATTTAATTAAATTAATTAAATCATTTAATTTCTCTACCTTTTGGTTTTATCATCCATAAAAATGAGGGGATTAGATTAGATGACCTCTGAAGTTCTCTCTCAATTTTAAATCTATGATCTAATGGTCTTTTCTCTATCATGTCTCCCTTAAACTTCATAGAAGGTCTGGTCTAGCTTAGGTTATGGTGAGAGTAAATTGACTGGTCACCACTTCACTGTGTTCCACTTTGGCACACTACTGAGGAACATATGGATGGGATGAAGGAGAGCCCTGAGGATGGAGAAGGCCTACAAGATTGTTGGCCAGGCCCATGAGGTCCCATTAGTGCTTAAATTCTGTGAAACAATGATGTCTTCCATCCTGAATCTGTTCCTAGAGATTATCTAGTCCAATGGATTTATTTTGTGAACTTAAAAAAAATTGATAACTATAATTATATTGCATTATAATTGGTTTTCTTTGTGAACCAATATATTTAATTTTGTATATTTAGAAAAATATAGATTCTGCAGAGTTTGTCAACTATACCAGAATGCCAGAGGACTCCAACACACAAAAAAATGATGGAAACACATGATCTTTATTTTACAGAAGAAAAAATAAAAATTCCATTACTCTAAGGCCCCTCCAAGTTTTTGAGAGGTTTAGTGATTTCAGCCTTGGCACTAGCTCATCATATGACCTTGGGTAGGTTTCTTGAAGGCCATTCCAGAGCTCTGTCTGCTACCTGTGCCATATTATGTGATCAAAAAAAAAAAAAAAATCAGAAATGGAAACAGAAAGGCCGGTTGCCCAGGGCCAGAGTCAGAAGGATAGAAGTCTTTCTCCTCCCCAGCTCTCATCAAAGTTTCCCTGGAAGGGCCTGAAACTCAGCCCAAGTGTGAAAACTAAGGAGAGCAAGCAGTTTTTAGAGATTCAGTCTGTCTCCCTGCTCTAATGAGGAGGCACATGGGGTGGAGAACGTAGGGTGGGGAAGAGAGACAAGGCCAGGAGCCACCAAACATGGAAAATTCCCTTCTCTTGCCAACCCTCACTCAGTCACTTCATCCTTGGCCCAACCCCAGAATCACTCATTGGATGCCATGACCTTGGGCAAGTTCCTTCTTTCCCTTTGGGTCTCAGTTTCCCCACCAACAAAATGAGTAGGAGAGGGGGATTGGGATCAGACCAGATGATCTCTTAAGGAACCCCTTTTTACAAAAAAGTCTCTGCTTCTCATTTAGACTTCTCTGTTGCTCCTGGAGTCCTTGTTTCAAAGGATGGCAAAGGATTCCCAGCGTATTTGGAGTCTGGCCCTCTGACTCTGGCAATACGTAAACACCCATGATAGTTGTTTGTAGCTACATAGCTGTGGTTTTTTGTTTGCTTGGTTGATAGTTACCGGGCTGTGGTTGCAGCTGAGATAGGACTACAGGGACAGACAGCTGCAGACAGGGACCCCTTTGTTTGCCGATTTCTCTCCCTAGCCTTCAGCCAGTCCCTGGTCCTTTTCTTTGTAGAAGGGCGTATACACATACACACATACACACATACACACATTCACACACACACACACACACACACACACACACACACACACACACACACACACAGGCACAGACACAGACAGGCACACATGTGAATACAAGAGTGGCATTCCAAAATGGAAATTTTCATAAGGATGTCACAGAATAGGATATGGTGTGTGTGTGTGTGTGTGTGTGTGTGTGTGTGTTCAATCCCTGAAATTTTTTTTCTCTAGGCATCCCCATACTAATCTTCCTTTTGCATCAGAACTGTGGGTGTGTTCAGAATCAAAACAGAGTCTAAGTTTCAGCATTTCATAACTTCTCTTCTCCCTCATCACTGAAAAACATGGAGCTGAATTTTGGAGAAATGTTCATCTGGACCTTTCCTTAAAGGACACTAGGCTTCTGTTTGACAGGAAGATCCCTGGACTCCAAGAAAGCAGTTGTCTCTGAGTTCTAATCTCAGTTCTTAGATGGGGGAAGTGGGGATGATTGCTGGAAGGGGAGGTAAATGTTCTATCTCCCTTGGCCTCTGTGTCCAAATCTGGGGAAAAGAAGCATTAGATTAGATAGTTTCTCAAGATCCTTTCTGACTTGAGCCAAAGTTCTAGCTTGTTGAGACCCTTTTAAGAGTCTGAGTAGATCTAACATATCACTCATGGCTCATGATGGTCAAAATGGAAGAAGATGCCATCTATATTTTTATCTAAGAGATGTATAATAATTTGAAACAATTCAAGGTCAAGCTCAGACATCTGGGACTCTTCAATTGACCTCTTCAGTTCCTCCAACTCTCATTGATATTCTTCTCTGAACTACAGGAATTACTGGAGTGATCATATCAGGAGAAAGGAGCTAAGCCAGTAGCTTCATAGGTAGAGAAACACCCTGGTAAGGGAACTTCTACCAACGGAAGGTTTTTGGTTATTGTTCAGTTGTGTCTGACTCTTCATGATTCCATTTGGAGTTTTCTTGGCAGAAACACTGAAAGGGTTTGTCATTTCCTTCTCCAACTGATTTTACAGATAAGGAAACTGAGGCAAACAGGGAGAAGTCACTTGCCCAGGACCTTTCTCCACAACTGGTGACCTTTATCACTAAAAGGTTATTAAGTGACCCAAGGTCACACAACTAGTGAAAGTCGGGGGTGAGATTTGAGATTAGGTCTTTCTGACTTGAGACTCTTATTCACTATAAAATGAAGTCAAAAAAATTGTCCAGAAAAAACTTCCTCAAGGACATCACCAGCTCCACATCTTAAAATCTTCATTTCCTGAGGCACTTTGTTTCTAGGACACAAAGCATGAATTTAGGCCAAACTTTTTTTAACTCTGAGGCTAGATTCTTTATCTTCAGTAATTATCCTTAGTTAATATATATATATAAACTTCTTGAAGGCAGGGATTGTTGAAGGGTTTTTTTGGTTGCTTTTGTCTTTGCTCATCCAGAAGAATGAAATAATTTGTTGTTGTTTAGTCCAATCAATTTTGTCCAACTCTTTTTGAGGTGTTCTTGACAAAGATATTGAAGTAGTTTGCTATCTCTTTCTTCAACTCTTTTTCCAGCTCATTTTACAGATAGGGGAACTGAGGCAAGCAGGGTTCAGTGACTTGCCAAGGGGGACTGAGCGACTGAGCTTGAATTTGAACTCAAGTCTTGCTGACTCCAGACCCAGTCCTCTATCCACTACACATATTAGTGAATGGACAACTGCTAGATAGGATTGAAAAGATTAGAAGAAGACGCTTGAAGATGTCGAGGTTCTTCCTGATTTCTCTCTCTACTTGGTGTAGGCCCTATGAGAGAGTAGTAGTCTACTTTCTGGCTCAAGGTTCCCCTAATTCTGATCCATTCACATTTTCTAAAGTCAAAATGGAAATGGGGGGGGGGGCTTCCTTTGAGCAGAAATTAACCAAATCCTAAACTGGAGCTGGTGAAGTGATCCTCTTGAGGGAAAGAGTAGGGCTATGAATTCAAAATCCAATAGACAAGTGTCCAAAGAGAATACCCTCCAAAATACCCTCAGTAACTAAATGACTTAGTGGATAGTATACTGGCCCTGGAGTCAGGAGGGCCAGTATAAAATTCTGTCTCAGATGGTATTAGTTGCATGAGCCTGGGCAAGGTTCCTTATTGCTTTCCCCAAAAAACCAATTATGTAAAGGGCTTGGCAAACCTGAAATTGTTATATGCATGAAAATGGTTATTTTATTATTTTTTTCAACTCTTATTCAAAGGTAGTTGGCTAGCGTTGGATTTCTCCATTCCCACTGTCTATTTCTGAGTCCTTTGCCTCTTCAATTGCTCCAAGGTCCAATCCATTGAGGCCCAACTGTAGAAAAAGATAAGTTCATTCAAGATGAAACATTGCAGACTACACTTGTGACTCTTACTATGGGTGTATTAAAATTTTCTCGTGCCCTTAACCACCTCTCCCCTCCCCTTCTAGCCAGTAGTGTAAGTAAATTAAAAGGTCAAAGTTTCCTACTGCATCCAGGGCCCATTTCTAGTCATCTTGATCTATATCTGGCCACTGAACCCAGATGGTTCCAGAACAGAAAGTGAAGTTGGTGACTGCAAAGCACCCCCTCATTCAAATCCTATAAAAATGAGACCTCAAAATCTTGCCCTAGACCCCAGTATTTTTCTGTCTCTATTGGTCAAAGTTGCCAGGTGCTCCCAACTCTAGGCCAAGGTTACACGAATGAGAATCCCTGCCTCTCCCCCTCCCTATTCTTTCCCCATATTATCTACTTCTGTATCCCTTTTGCTACTCATCTGTACTTTCTATGCTTTTTTGTACCCCCATACTCTCTTGGATTATTAAAATGTGATTGCTGCCTCGTTTTTTTCTCTGCCAGTCATGTTAAACCAAAGAACCAAACATGTCTACCTTCATTTCATACTTTCATAAATTATCAAGTCAAGGGTTCAATCACATTTTAGAAGAGAAATCAAAGAAAGAAGACAATGCTTTAACCCAATAAGATGAATCTAATGTGAGATTTCCAAGCATCAGCACAGTAGTCATTGCTGGATATTCTCAGCTACATGTTACAGACAATTAAAGTGCAAGCCTCTTTGAACTCAGAAAGACATGAGTTCAAATTCAGAGTTAGAAAAGCAGTTTTGAGACCCTGGGGGAAAAAAATCTCACTGAGCCTCAATGTCTGTCCTTGTAAAGTAGAGATAAAAAGGGCTCAGCTCACAGGGTTGTTCTCAGGATCCAATGAGACAAGCTCTGTAAAACATTTTGCCAATCTTAAAAACTCTTTCTCTAAAATCCAGGTGTGATCATTGTTGTCATAATTATTAAAGTTGAAAAGACAGTAAGCTTTCGTATAGAGCAAACCTTCCTTGAATTCCAGTTCTGCCTTTGAAACATTCTCATTGTGTGACTGTTAGGCCAGTCACCGGTCCTCTGAGTGAAATTCTCTAAAGCCAAAAGTTATAGAAGTGGTATGAATTTTTCAAGTCAAAAACCATTGATTCTCAAGTGCTCATTGAATGTAATTTTAGAAGGAATTTCCTTACCTTGTCTTCTTTATGCCAATGAAATTCCAGATACGAACTAAATACATAGATACACATAAAACACAAATGTGCACATATATACATGGGTTTATGAATATGTGTATATACATATGTGTATGAATGTATGTATGTAAAAAGGTTACCTCTTAAGGGATCTGTATGAGTGAATAGTCTCTAAGACACCAGAGAATACTCTATCTGGGAAAAAGTCTGGATACCCTAAGATGGACTCTTCTTCAATTTTCCAAAAGCCACATGAAGAACTAGACCCAAGAGTAGTCTTTGACTAGCAGCTCCTAAAGTACCATATAAGAGTGAGAAGGAACAAAAAACACAATAAAGGCCACTTTCTAATATGCCATTTTAATAGCTAGCAATTATGCAATGATTTTTAAAGTTTGCAAAGTATTTTACATTCTTTCTCATTTGATCCTCCCAACAATCCTATGAGGTCGGAGCTATTATCATCAAACCCCATTTTATAGATGAGGAAACTGAGGAAGAAAGAAGTTAGGCAAGTTTCCCTGGGACACCCAGCAAGTCAATGTTTGAGGCAGGATTTGAACTTGGGTCTTCTTCACTCTACTTCTAATGCTCTCTTTTGTAACACTCAGCCATCTGTTGTGCACCCATTTCATTTAGAAACTTCTGTTTGTGACTCCAAAGTGTTATGGTAAAAACTTCAATTTCTCATGGACTATGATTCTCAGGGAATCTAATTTTCAAATGCTGGGGGTGAAAAGAAAAAAAAATAGATTTTCAAATCTCACATATTGTACATAAATTCCTTGTCCTTATTCTGCCAAGGTCTTGATCCCTATGATATCCCTGGGCCACCCAAAGAGCCTGTGAAACCAGTTTTTACTTAGGGACTGCCATTACCTCTTTCTACCCATCTCCCACCATGTAGATGATTTTTCCACTAGGGTTGCTGGCATAGCTGTTCTGAATTCCTATTACTCATTCCTCCAAACACATACATACACATGCACACACACACATACACATACATACATTGACCCATATAGACACGAATAGAAAGGCATGTGGGTGATCCATGGATCACCATGTCTAGGCTCTTGGTTTGAGGCTTGAGCACTCCTTCCTAAACCCAGGTCATTCCTTCTGGCAGAGGGTGGGGTAAGAGAGACTACAGAAGACAGACAACCCTCTGGTCAGCAGGATAAGCAGTCTGACCCATGTAATTATTGTGAATCATGGCAAGAACAGCCAGGAGGAGAAGGAGGAGGAAAACTGGTCACTGTGGCTGCTTCTGGGAAAGGGCATATTCCTTGGAGATTGGGGAGGAAAATAACTAGGCCCCTAAGGGCAGGTATCAAACAGAATTAGCCTCTCTCCTTCCACTCTGCCTAATCTGAATACCAGCCCTGTACTCACATTAGCATTCTCCTTGCATTATTATTCTTGAACACCTGGCAGGGAGAGTGTTTTCATTTCTGATCATCTTCCTTCCAACCCATTATTATATGGGCAGAGCCCTTTGTCTGAGAAATAAAATTCAGATTGTTTAACCTGACATTCAAGGCCCGCTAGTATGTAATCGCAACCCCTCTCATATGATACAGCCATATGACTCATATCAAACAGTGTGGCTCGAACTATACTACTCAAACTCAAACCACACACATTTCAGCCAAGTTGTCCAGCTCCCTGATCACATCTTAAATTTTTCCATTTCTGAGACTTTTACTCATAGTTATGGCAGCCTAGAATTCCTCAACATGAATAGTATCAAAATTCTATTTGTTCTACAAAGCCCAAGATGCCCTTTTCTAACTCTTCCCTCCTCATACTTACCATAAAGAGGTATAGTCTGTCTTCTATTATTATTATTGGTGGATATAACTAATTAAAGGTAGAAACTGTCCTCTTCATCTATTAATCTCATACAATTCCTTGAAATATATATTCAAATATGTGTATATATATATATATATATATATTACATATTCAAATTTTTGTGGGATGGATGGATGGATATATGGATGAATAAATTGACAAATGAATGAATGAAATGATTAAATTCTAGGATATGACTATTATTATTTTATAAATGAAACTAGGGCTTAAAATACATGAAGATATCAATTAGTGGTAAAATTAGGACTTGTATGCAAAATCCTGAGCAATGATCTTCCTACCACACCATCTACCATATGCTATCTGCTGCCAACCCACTTTCCCTCCCATAAATTTATCTTCCAAAAAGCTCCTTTTATTGAAACATTGTTCAAGGGAGCCTTAGAAGTAGGGAGAGTTTGCCCTTTCCCTCACATTTTGTAGCTGGAGAAACTGCAGCACAGGTTAATTAAGAGAACATCGTTAAACAACTTGTTAATTTGTCAATTGAACCCAGGTTATGGCCACCGTAATTTACTCTGGCAGAACACATCTGGGTTACTTACTGTTAGATTCATTTCTGATGGGAGACAAAGCTGTATTATATCCAATAGGGGGCAACCAGAATTCTACAGCCGGTCGAAAGAAACAGGAATACTTATTTTGGAGAAGAAAAGACTCTGGGATAACAGCATAGAAATCTTCAGATATCTGAAGGGTTGGCATGTGCAAGTCTGTTTGAGAACTGAGAACAAAATTAGAAGAAAAGAGTAGAAGTTCACAGAATATTAGATTCAGGCTTGATAAGAAAAAGAACAAATGAATGAATGAATAAAATAAAGGATTAAACAAACAAATGAAAAGTACATAAATAAATGAATGAATAAATAGTTTCCTAAAAGCTAGAGTTATATCAAAATAGATTAACTCAAGAGGTAATGGGTTTCCTCTCAATGGAGAATTTCAAAATAAGATCAGGTAATGTTAGCTGTTGGAGGATGTTATAGAAAACAGCCTTGCTAAGATTTGGGCTGGACTTCCTGGGTTGAGGAGGAAGTTAGGAAGGTCTTTTCTAACTTGTAAATATAGTAATTGATTCTGTGGGTGGTTGAGTATCTGATAAGGGCCTAGCCCCATGCCAAGGTCAATCACAGAATGAGTCAGCTATTGTTCTGTATCCAGGAAATATGGCTCTCTGTAGGAGATCCGATCCATCTTACTTCCCTCATTCCTAACCCAGAGCTTATATCAATTAGTTTGAACCGACCCCAGGAAAGTAGGAGGGTGGTATATATCAAGGAAGTTTCTTCTAGGTACAGTCCACTGACCTCATTCATAATGGAGGGCTACATGTAAACTTTTTACTCTCTTGGGAGTGGGGAGGATGGGGGTGGGTTAGCTGACCCCTGAATAATCTGAGACCTAAATATATTAGCCTGTCTCTTCCCAACCTGGAAATAGTGAAAATAGGAAATAGGGAAAGGCAGTCTACATTGGAATATGGTTGACCAATTCTATTTGCTCTAAACTGAGACATTACCCCACAAAGTTTACTTTCTAAATCTCACCTTCTACTCCATCTCCAAATCCCTCAGAGATGAACTGAGAACAGAAAGGAAAGTCCAGGCCTGTCTGGGGGTAGCCAGAGTGAGGCTGAGTTTCCCAACTAAACCCTTGAACAGGCAAGTTCAGACCAGCTCAATTATCTACCAAAATTAGTTCAAGGCCTCAATTAAAGGATGACTCTTGCTCTCTCAATCATTCCCCAAACCAAAATGCAGCCCAGCTCAAAAGGTCAATATTCACCCATCTCCATCTTTAAATTTAAGATCCATGATCCTTCTCCTCATAAACCCCTGCCTCCTAGCAAATAATGGAAGGTCAGGGGAAGAAGGTTAGGGAGGAGAGTTCAAAAAGAAGTTAGATACACAACTGTCAAATACCTATGAAGTCTTAATAGGCCCACCTTCTACAGAGATGGGAGTCTATACCTCCATTAGCCAGTAAGAGGATGGGGCATATGAGGAGAAGGATCATGGATCTTAAATTTAAAGATCGGGATGGGTAAGTACTGGACTTTTGAGCTGGGCTGCAATTTGGGTTAGGGATTAATGGTAGAAAGATGGATTTGATGTGTTATAAAAAAGAGTTTCCTAATAGAACTGTCCAAAATGGAAAATACTTTCTGCCATTACCCCTGTTTCTACTTTTTGGGTCTAAGTAGAACCAGCCTAATCAATCCCTTCTCCAAATGGTGGTCCTTCAGATGTTTGAAAACAATCCCTTAGTCTTCTCCAAATTAAACATTCTCAGTTACTTCGACCAAAATTATGACTCGGTCTTCAGATCTCTCACTATACTCTCTTCTGGGTACATTCCAATTTGTTTCTCTCATTCCCAAAATGTGGTTCCCAGAAATGAATATAATACTTTAGATCTAATTGTACCAGAGGACCCAGAAGTGATTACCTCCCTTGCTCGACACTATTTCTCAAAGCAATTTAGCATACCATTAATTTTAGTTGTTGTTGCTCTGTCAAACTCCTGGTTCATATTGAGTTTGAAGTTCCCTGCAATCTTAGATCAGAAGCCTTCACCTGAAATATTGTCTACCCATGCCCTCCTGCAACCCCATGTTGTATTTATGAAGGAGATTTTTTTAACCCAAGTGTTAGACTTTTGATTTATTGACATTAAATTTAATTTGATTATAATCAGTCCATTGTTCTAGGGAGTCAATATCTCTTAGAGCCTGACTGTCATCCAAAGTCCTAGCTGTCCCAGCAGCCCAGTTAGCAGTTGAAATGCAGGGTATTTTCCTGCCCTCTCAGGCCCAGGCAGGAAGGCCAAATCTTGGCATCCTTTCAGTCCAATCCTATTACAAGTAGGCCTGCCTGGCCCATAAAAACCCACAGAGGGCCCCAAGCTGTTTCCTGGCCAGAGGGCATGGGGAGGTGTGGGGGGGTGGGCTTCCTGCTCTATTGGGATCTTCTTTTCCAGGTGATGGAATTTCAGTTGCTTGGGAAAGAAAAGTAGAGGAGAAGCAGAGGTGTGGGGCCAGGTGGAATAGAAAAACAGAAGAAAGGAAAGAGAAAACATGGAGGAGGTGGGGAATGGTAAGGGAAAAAAACAAGCAAGGAAAAGCAATGGGAAAAAAAAAGAGAATGGGGGAATAAGGGAGGAAAAGTTATTCCAGCCTGCCCAGTTACAATTCAGACTTTTTCTTTTGGGAACACCAATTCGGGGACTCCAGGATGTCTGGAGCTTGGCTCCCCAAGGGTCATCTCTGTGGGGCCCCTGGGAGAGATAATGACTGTTGGGAGAAGGGAAGGAGCCAGGACTAGAAGAGGCCAGTCTGTAGGGAAAACAGCAGGGAGCTGATACTGTCTCTAGGGCAACTGAGATAGCAGGAGAGAGAGTTCTAGAAGGCCCATGGAAATGTTGGCAAGAGAATTGCAGGCTTGGGAGTCAAAATGAGGACTGGTTGAACAGTGGGGGTCAAGGTAGGGCTTCAGCTGTCTTTCCTGAACTGGGAAAGCTCAGGACCCTCTGGCTCAGGGAAAATCCCTGGCAATGGAGAGGGGAATTCCTGGGAGGCCTGCTCCAGGCCTGCAAGCTGGTTCTGGAACAGAAGTTAGCTGAAAAGAGCAGATTCCTCACCTCTTGACTAAGTGGCCAGCAGCCAACCTTTCTTTCCTCCAGTCCCAGGGCCTTTATTCTTGTGTAAGCAATCCCCAACATCAAGGAGTTCTTCAGCTGCCCCCAACTTCCTCACAGAGCAGCGATCTGTCCCCAGTGAACTGCAGCTTCGGGTCCCCAGGGAAAGAAATCCTCTCCTTCCCCTCTCCCCACCCCCACCCTGAGGGTCTGAAAAAGTCTTCCAGGTACACACAGTTCATTCTCCTTTTAATCTAACCTGAATCCTTCATGCTGTTTCTTTTGTGAGTTATTTTTGATGACATCTCACACTCTTTCCTTATACTGTCATCGTTTCTAAGTATACCCATCTCTAATCTTCTGTGCTTCTAGGTCTTATCTCCTAAACTCAATTATAAGCTGCTGAGGGCTGGGATCAGCTCTCTTTGATCTCCCTCAAAGTCTATCCCAGTGAGGCCGGTGGTGACTTACTCAAATCCAATTCATGTTCATGTCCTGGTATCACCTCCCTCCCATCCTGGTCCTCTTTGAGAATGAAGGACAAGCAACAATAACAGCAGCTCAGTAAATGGTGGCTGATGAATGAATGAATGAATGAATGAATGATTACTTGAAAAGTCATCATTTTTAATCCTCTGGAAAGGCTAAGGAAGAATAATGAGGCCTTTAGAGTTTATCATGGCTATATATTCTAGACTTGGAAGTAGGGGTGTTGTCTTAGCCCAAATCAAAGTTCCGCAAATGGACTTTAGCATCATCAACACTGTGTCTACTCAGTGGTGTTCCAGTTTTGATGTGTATGTTGCCTAAGCAACGTCAAAGCAAGACGTGCCTGTGACGCGTTCTCCTACCATTGTGGCAAGTAGCTTCATAGCTGCTGCTATCGCTGCTGCTGGCGCTGTTACCATACCACTACTATATTACTACACTACTGTACCACTATAGTATATTACTACACCACTGCTACTAAGAACCTACATCCAAACTGGCAGCATTGGAAAGATCCAAGTTCAAATCCAACCCAGACACTCGATAGCTGTGTAACCAAGGGCAAATCGCTTACTGGCTAGCTCCTTCAGTTTCCTCATCTGTAAATTGGGAATAATAGCAGCACCTACCTACCTCTAGGCTTACCAGGAGGATTCCATTCTGCCCAAGAGATCATATGGGTAAAGCACGTTGCAAACCTTAAAGCAATAGGTTCCCGAGCAGCTACACGTCAATATTAGTAGAGAAAATCCTCTAAAGCTCATTGAGTATTCCCCAGATACAAGGAAAATCACAGGTCTAGATACAAACTAACTAGAGCTGACATTTCTATGGTGTTTTAAGCTTTGCAAAATAAACATCACCTCAATGAAGTCTCAAAAACCGTGTGAAATAAAGACTGCAAGTATCATGCTCCCCCTTTGACACAGAGGGACCCAGAAAGGCAGAAAAGGGCTCAAAGGGCAGAGAGGAGGCTGAGGAACAAAACTGACTGGTCAGTGCTGCTCACAGAGCCTACTATTATTTACTACTACTATTACTACTGCTACTGCTGCTGCTGCTGCTGCTGCTACTGCTATTACTATTACTACTACTACTACTGCTACTGCTACTACTACTACTGCTACTACTACTACTACTACTACTACTACTGCTACTACTGCTGCTGCTCCACTACTATCACTACTATTACTACTACCACCAGAGGTATTTGGGTATAGGAAGAGGGAAGAAGGCTAGGGGAGTAGTGGGCTTCCTGAAAGGAACATAAAAAGGTAGGAATGTGAACCAAGTAAATTAAAAATAATAACCTTTCCATCTTAACTTACCTTTTGTTCTTGATTAATTTCATGTATAAGCCAATCAGAGACCATATTGAGAGTTTAAAGTTATAGCTTCCACAAAGTTCTTTTTTTTTAGGTTTTTGCAAGGCAAATGGGGTTAAGTGGCTTGCCCAAGGCCACACAGTTAGGTAATTATTAAGTGTCTGAGGCTGAATTTGAACCCAGGTACTCCTGACTCCAGGGCTGGTGCACTATCCACTGCGCCACCTAGCCACCCCACTTCCACAAAATTCTAATGGGGATGGAGAACAATTTTCCACTAAGACACAGGATACCCCCCCCCCCAATCAGGGGATAATTAGGAGTTATAAGGATTTCTTAACTCTAAGTTAGAGTGGTTCTAGCTACATCATTCAAAATACCAGACAGTCCTCCCCTAGAATACTCAGGCTGGATTTTGTTGGGTGCCCCTACCTAGAAGTGATGACTTTTAGTCCTAAACAGGAACTAAAAGCTGTAAAGCTGACCTTGTCAGGAAGAAGCTTTCTAGTCACTGCAGATGAGTCCTCTTTTGAAGATAAACCTGAAATGCTGAATCCTAAATGACAATACATACAAAAAAAAAAAAAATCCAGATGATATTGAGGGGCGGCTAGGTGGCGCAGTGGATAAAGCACCAGCCCTGGAGTCAGGAGTACCTGGGTTCAAATCCAACCTCAGACACTTAATAATTACCTAGCTGTGTGGCCTTGGGCAAGTCACTTAACCCCATTTGCCTTGCAAAAACCTAAAAAAAAAAAAAAAAGATGAAATTGAAACTGTTGGAAACCTACAGCAGAAACAAAGGAATATCCAGTGAAAAATAGGAATGGAATGACCAGTAGAGTCATGCTCAGTAGAGACAATTTGCCCTAAGAAAAACAGAAACAAGAGTCCCAGAAGAGAGCAGTGCAAAAGTAGCAATGAAGTGGCAGAAGTGGGTCCTGTCTTGGTCATATATCAACCTTACTCCTGTGCTCTGATTGTGTCCCCTAAACCTCTATTTTTCATATACAGACCCTCTCCAAGGGAGTTGGGTAAGTTGTATTAGTGTGCCCCTTGAGTTCATCGGGAGGTTTTTAAATCATCACATTTTGCTATGCAGTTAGATTTTTTGTGCTTTTGTTTTAAACTAATATAGCCTTTAACAGGTTAGTTAGCAAAGACAATCATGGGAGCTTAATGAGTTATAGTTATTAGAGAGTTTGCAAAGATCTCCCTAGATTCTTAGGCTTGGCCCTCCCAGCAAACCCTAGGAAATGAATGCCCTTATTATCCTCACTTTCCAGATGATAAAAGTGAGAGGGGCTGCCACTTTCTCAGGACCACATAGCCAATACGAATTTGAGGAAGAGCTCAAACCCAGCTCCTCCTGATTTCAGATCTGTTGCTCTAGCTACTAAGATACAATGCCTCTCAGCTCTAATGTGCAGAGTCCAGGGACTGAGTGTTTGTGACTGCTGGAAGGTGAAGGACAGTAAAAAAAAGGGGGTGGGGAATGGAGAAGGAAAGGTGAAAGAGGAAAGAGGAGGAGAGAGATTTCACAGAATTCTTATCCAAACAAAGATCTGGAAGCCCTCTAGAAATCTGGAGGGAAGGAGAGTATGGCAATGGGCAGTAGAAAGGGAGGATGGGAGAAGCCCTATGACCTAGGATAAAAAAGACCATTACAGAGAGCTATGTAGACCAAAAATGGGGCTTTATTTGGAGACTCCCAATTTGGTCTTCTTCAGACCTAAGCACTCCAGCACTAAAACAACTCTGTCTCTCCTTGTGCACAGGAACAGAAACATCTGTCTGACTGTCAATTAAAGAGACACACAGAGAGCCCAGCCAGGAGGAGGCAGGGAAGCAGCAGACCTGCCTTGTCCCCCTCCCATTCTTCACGCCAGCTCCACAGCCCCCACTGCCAAGGCCATAACTGGGATTTATGTTTGTGTTATAAATTAAATGACCCTCCACATATTCTCTTAAATGGGGCTGTGGAAAAGATGCCCTCCCCCTGCCATTGTTTATCCTGGGTGGGGAGGATGGAGGCGTGCCTCTGGGCTCTTGGGGGAGATCTAGCCATCACCATCCTTTGTATCAGCAGACTAGGAAGAGGTTTTTCAAGAAAAGGGGAAGGAGAGGGTCTGGGTGATTTTTTAATGGTCATCCCTCGAAAGCCAAAGGAAACAAATGATTCTGGAACTCTGGAACAAGGGAAAAAACACACATGTACCAATTCCATCACGTAGAGCTCAACAGATCTACTCCCCCAGCCTTCCTCACTCTTCCCACTCCCATGCACAAGCATTGGCTGACTCGGAGCAGTCCTGTAAATGAACACAGTCAGCTTTGTTGCACAGTCCAGCCTCAGCTTCCTTTCTTCACCCAGATGAAGTGCTTCTTACTGAAAAATTGCAAACTATCATTTCTCCATTTCCAGAGAGCATCTATCCTATCCTCCACCCACCCAGCCTAGGGGTGCTCTGACTAGTTTTTGTCATATGCTCATTTGCAGATGGGGGAAATGGAGGCAGAAAGGGGACTTACTCAGGTCACACAGCTAGTTAGTGACAGAAACTCAGATCCCCCCACCTGTGCACAGGTGGTCCATCTCTCTTGTCTGAGATGCCTTCCTTCCTCCCCTAAGCTCAGATACCACCTCCTCCACAATCCTGATCTTTGTGATCCTTAGCATTCAGCCCCTCTTGAAATCACATCTTATTTATTTGGTATGTATTTGTTGCATACTCCATAGCAACACGTAAACTCTTTGACCCTAGGTATCTTTGCATGCCTGGAGCAAAGCACTTAACAAACATTTGCTTAATTGAATTGAATTATTATCTAGTCCAACCACTTAATTTTACAGATGAAGAAACTGAAGCCTGAAGACTTAATGTGATTTGCCAAAGGTCACGTAGTCAGTTGGTGACAGAGAATAGATCTATAATTGAAACCTTCCCATTCCTAAGCCCAATGTTCTCCCCACCACTATACCACACTTTCCCTTTGGAATTTCGCCACACAATGAAAGGCAGTTGGATGAGGGAGGCAGAGAATCAGGGTCCCTGGGGGGTAACCTCATATTGTTATTCTCATGGCTTCTCCTTTTCCTTATATGAGTATGAAATTCTCTTTCTTTCTCTTCTGAGAGGATCTCTGCAGCATAGGAGAGAACTCTCAAAAGTCCAGTGGGTTGATGGGAGGCATGGTTAAGAAAAGCCTGTTGACTCTTCTATGTTCACTGGGAAGAGGCCAATCTGAGGGGTTGGCAGGACTTTGGGGGAGGTCAGAAGGTGGCGAGCAATGCACTGGCAGGGGTGGGTAATGAAGGAATTGGCATCTGGGTAGTGGAACACACAGCTGCGTGGTTGGGTAAGATGGGCCCTTCAAGGGAAGACATGCCAGTTCTTGCCACTGAGCTGGGCTGCTCCCCAGAATTAGCAGCTGTAGCAGATGCAGCCAGGGTTCCATTCCCAAGCAAGGGCACGGGCTGGGCCCAAGAAACTGCTTATAGGTGAAGAGGTGGAGGCAGCAACTCCAGTTTCGAGTGGCTAGGTTCCAGATTAGCCCCAGGTATACTTGCACTGGCCCCATGGGCTTTCATAGGTGTGGGTAAGAGACAGAAGTGCTGCATTTTTCTTAGAACATAGAATACCAAAGTTGGAAGGAACCCGAGAGGTCATCTAGTACAACATGTAAGCAGATTCTCTCTGGAACATGCACCAACACAAGGTCTTCTGGATTTGGCTCCAAGAGCTACAATGACAAGGATTCATTTCAATGAAGTAAGGCTTTATTGACTGCACAGCACCTGACTGCTTGGTGGTAGATCCAAAGGAATATGAGGCACAATCACCACCCTTAGGAGGTTGACAATCTAGCTGGCAATCTACACACACACACAAAGTGGATAAATAAGCATACAAACCAATATGTATCAAAATGACTGTGGCCTCAAAAAGTACCATCAGAAGTCAGAAGAGGAGTTATCAGGGAAGCTCTTGTTAAAAGGTAAAATAAAATCTGGACCCTGTCCAAGTGGGCCCCTCCCTCATTTTGGTCCAATTCACTGGCATATCATGGCATCACCTCCCTAATGTCCTGGTCCTCTTCCAGAATGAAATACAAACAGCAACTTCATAAGCAAAGATAAAGGTAGTAATAGGCTTGGAATAGGATGGGATGCCAAAAGGTTGGTTTAGCTTGGAAAACAGTACAGGAAGGACAGAATATATAGAAAACTGAGTTTAGAGACAGAATGCTATGAGGTCATCTAAAAGAACTGCCCTGTCTTAGGGATGAAGACCCCCCCCCAGGTCACCCAAAGCAGCAAAGTTATAATTTGCACTCAGGTCTTTTGACTCCAAATCCAGTGTACTTCCCAATGTACTATAGGACATCTGAATTATCTCTGAAGACAATATTTTTTACCTGATTCCCAAAGGAAACCCAAAGCAAAATGACTAAGGTCTAGTACCCATGTGATAAATTGGGCCTGAAGGGGTTAAACGCCCACCTCCACATGATATCCTACCTTTTTATGAATGCTCACATGGGTTAGATCTTGATCATTTTGCTTTGGGGTCCCTTTCAGCAATAAGATGCTGAAAAAACTCTCTTTAGAAATTCTTACATTCGAGGTGATAAAGGGAAATTTTAGAAATGAACTTTGGAGGCTCCAGTTGACCCTAGGTTGAGAAAGAGTATTTAAGAGTAGCTTTTAAGCTTGATCCATGTACTGTTCCAGTCCCAGATCTATATAATTATCAGACGACTTGCATGGTGCAAAATATGGGAGAGAAAGGGAGTGAACAGCCAAGCGAGGAAGCTTGCAGGGGCTCAGCTGTTGTGGCCTGGGGTTCTTTCCCATTTCCATCTAAATTTGGTGCAGAATCTTTATTCTTGTTTTTTGTTTATTTGTTTTTTGCAGGAGGGAGGAAAGGAGAGGAAGGAGAAGAGCAGAGGAGCAAGGTACAAAGCCAGCCTCTTTGCTGTGTGTAATTAGGATACAGAGCTCATTAAAGAAAAGGAGAGGGGGGCGGAATTCTAAGGAACAAGGATGTATTCTGAGGATTTGCTGCAAGGTTGACTTAAATAGAAGCTCAGGTCCAATTACCATCCCCTGAAAAATATCTCTGAGATGGCAATCTTATGAAATAGTCGGTATGTCCTTAACAAACATTTACTGATTGATCAATTGGTTGATTGACATCCGGAAACATGCCACCTACCAGGTGCCCCCTATACTCACTGCAAAGCATGATTGAAAAAAATGGGCCCAGCCTTATAAAGGCACAAGAATATGAATGAAAAAAATCCTAAAAGAATAATAATATAGCAAGGTCACCTGGACCCATATCATATCCCAAGCACCAAGTACTAGGCACAATGCTTATTGATTAATTGACTGGCTCTAGATATATTCTTCAGCCTTTTTTTTAGCTGTTTTTTTTTTGCAAGGCAATGGGGTTAAGTGACTTGCCCAAATCCACACAGCTAGGTAATTAGAAAGTAGTGTCTGAGGTCAGATTTGAACTCAGGTACTCCTGACTCCAAGGCTGGTGCTGTATCCACTGCGCCACCTTAGCCGCCCCAATATTCTTCAGTTTTACCCTTACCAGATTGGTGCTCCCTTTTCCCTAACCAGAGACCCCTTGGGTACTCAGAATTATGTCAATCAGATATCTAAAATCAGTCAGGGTTTGTCAACACAAACTCCCAAAATATTGCTCATGCACCTTACAGTTATGCTGGAACATCTCCAACTGACTCACAGGAGCCAGTTATTAAATTGTCAGTACATTCACAATTGGAAAGTGCTACAAATCAAGGTTTGATTTTGCTTTATTGATTTCTTAGACTAAAGAAAGCAAGGATGGAGAAAAATATTAAAAATGCAGATTAAATTTAAAATTATATTATGTTTGATGGGGTTTTTTTTGGAGAGTTGGTTGTTAAACCTTTACTGGTACTCCCCTGTCCTTGTGGAGGTTGAATGGACAGATACAGGAAACCAGAGTTCAAATGTGGCCTTAGACCTTCACTGGATGTGTAACCCCGGTACATGTCACTTACCTTCTCTGGACCTCAGTTTTCTTACCTGTAAAATGAGAAGGTTGGCTTTAATAGCTTCTAAAGTCCTTTCCAAATTTAAACTATCAGCCTTTGAGCCATGGGTTTAGGCATAACACCGAGATCTAGAGTCACACAAACCACTCTAGCCAAGACATAGCTGCTTCTAGGGAGACCTAGAACCCACTCTCCCCACACCCCCCCCACGCACTTAACCAATCAATCACCAAGCATTTATTACGAATTCACACTGTGCTAGCCCCTCCTCATTCCTTCCTCCTTAACAAGCATCACTTCTAGAGATCCTTATCCAGAATTTCATTCACCATGTGCCTTCAGATTGGCTTCATCAATTTTCCTCTTCACTCATACCACTAATCACGAACATCCTGTCTCTGCCTCCGCACCCTCTAATCACTCTCTCAGTCACTGCAGTCACTCAAACCAAACTCAAACTCGACTCTACACTTAGTCATGAAAATCCAGAGACCAGGTTATTAATACACCTATTCCATCAATTACCAGCATCACGAGGACATCCTAATATTCTCTGAACCCTTTTCACCTCAACATATAATTGCCAACACTTCAAAATTAATGAGTAAACAGTGACTTTATTAAATCCTGGAGAAGTGAGAGGAGAAGCAAGGCTTGATCTGAGAGGACTAATTGAAGGAGGTGTGGCTTGGTGAAAGGGAGGAGGTTCCAGATGCAAAGCAATTACAGAAAAAGGAGAAAAGATGTTATTTGGGGTTGTCTTTTTTGGTTTGTTTTTGAGAATTATAGAATAATAAGAGACAACTAAGTGCCTCAGTAGAGAGAGAGTACTGGAACTGGAGTCTGGAAGAGCTGAGCTATAGGTAAATCACTCATTTGTTTGCCTCAGTTTATTCATCTGTACAGTTTGAAAATGAATAGTACCTAACTTCAGGTGTTATGAGGATCAAATGAGTTAATATTTGTAAAGCACTTTGCAAAGTTTAAGAGTTTTGCAATGTGGGGGCAGCTAGGTGGCACAGTGGAAAGAGTACCAGTCCTAGAGCCAGGAGGATCAGAGTTCAAATCCAGCCTCAGATACTTAATAATTACCTAACAGTGTGACCTTGGGCAAGTCACTTAACACCATTGCTTTACAATGCTAGTCATTTATCATTATTAGTATTATTAAACACAGTTGTTATAATTATACAAAGACTAGTGGCCCTAGAGAACAGCAGCTTCATTTAGATGGCTTCAAAGTCAAGAAAACCTGGTTTGAATCCCATTCTATGCTTAAAAACTAAAGATTCCTCACCAATTCACCTAACCTTTCTCATCTATAAAGTGTGGACTGCAATATTTCATCTATAAAATGAGAAATACAATAACACCTCCCTCTCAGTTTGAGATGACTTTAAAACACTTTGCAAATCTTAGCGTGCCATACAAATGCTAACTGTTATTATTAGAGTCAGAAGATTGAGTTAGAATGTTGGCTCTGCCACTTAGTAGATGTGTGATTTTGAGCAAATCCTTTGATTTCAATGGACTTCAGTTTCCTCATCTATCAAGGAGAGACACTAATAGTTGGTGCTATCTCCCTCCCTCCCTCCCTCCCTCCCAGTAATGCTGCAAGAACCAATAGACAATGAGAATCAATGAGTAAAATGTTTTACTAGCTATTTTCATAGGATATGAAAACTGGAAGTGACCTTAGAGGTCATCTAGTCCAATAACCTCTTTTTTTTACAAATGAAGAAACTGAGGCCCAGAATGATTAGTATCTTCAGTTATGCCTCTTGGAAGAGGCAACAAAAGGCCAAGACTCAACTTATTGCCTCAAGATGGACTGGGAGGGAGGAGGCTTGTATCTCCTTCTTTCCATTAGCTCAGAACTATTTCAAGCCTGGACCTTGCTGCTGCCAAATTCCACTGCTTTTGATAATTGGGGTCTGGGGCTGAGCCCAGTTCTGGTCCAACACCCCAAAACCACATCAGCTTAAGTAGGGGGGAAAATGGGGATCAGAAATCTTAGGGTCAGCAGCCAGGAGACAGACGGGTTTCTCTCCAGGGCTTTGGGAAACCAGGCCAACATCTGGAGCCAACACCAGCCAAGGTAATCAGTCGGATTACTGTGAGCTGAGGGTTCCGGAGAGAGAATGTTTGGAACAATGGAATGGGGACAATTACATTTATGTGAGAACATGTGGCATGGAAAAATTCAGCTGCTAATGTGCAGGGGCAACTTTATTTATTTATTTAGGCTTTCTAACACACCCCTCGGTCTCCAACTGGCCGGCTGAGTTACATCTGTGAGTGCAATTTAGGAACACTCCTAGGGACCCTGCCAAATAAACAGCTGCAGCCCACGCTCCGAGGCCTGTTCCCCAAACCCCAGAGCTACCCACAAGTCCAAAGCCACATCCCATCCCTCCCTCGATGAGGGCCCTGCTGAGCCAGAGGGAGGGGAAACACTCATTAATCACAGGGAGAAGGCTTCCGGGCAGCCCTGAAGACAGCCCAAGCTGGCCTTTTCTGGGAGGGAGGTCCCCAGTAGGCACCCGGGGGACAGACACAGCTTAGATTCTGACCCAATATGTACTGAACCAGCTGCTAGGGTTTCCTGACCTTCAGGAAACAAAGTTCTGGAAAGTTCCCCCATTGGGGTGAATAAGATGATCTTTAAGATTCACTGTCTTCCATTTATTTCATAGATGAGGCTACTGCTACTGAGTCTCAAAGAATTGAAGGGTATTAAAAAAAGTCACAACAAAGCATGCCTCCTAACTTCCAAGATCAGTATTTTTCTTTTATTTCCTGACGCAAAGTTCAACAATTGAAGACATCTTCCATCTAGGTCAATAGTGTCAAACTCAAATAGAAACAGGTGCCATTCAACTGAACATAATTCCTGCAGTCATGTGTTGACTTATGATACCTTATATTAATAATTATCTATGTTATGACAGAAAAATTAAATGATAAATGTTGGTGGGGATGTGGGAAGTTTGGGACACTAATGTATAGTTGATGGAGGTAGAACTGATGTACTCATTCTGGAGAACATTTTTGGAACTTTGCCCAAAGGATATACACTTGAACATTCTCTTGGACCCAACACTACTTAGTCCACAACCCAAGGAGAAAAAAGAAAGAGGAAAAGAACTGATAGGTAGAAAAATATTTCTAGAAGCTCTTTTTGTGGTGGCAAAGAATTGGAAATTCAGGAGACGATCAATTGGGAAATGGCTAAACAAGTTGTGATGGAATACTGTTGTGCTATAGGAAATGATGAGGAGGTGGCTTCAGAAAAACTTGAGAACTATATGAATTAATCAGAGTGAAATGAGTAGAACCAGGAGATCATTATACACAATAAGACAATGTTGTAATGATGAGCAACTAAGAAAGACTTAGCTGCTCTGATCAATACAATGATCTAAGATAATTCCATGATAAAATAAAATGGTAAAAAATACTATCCACCTCCAGAGGATAAATTCTGAGTGCAAACTGAAATATAATATGCTCACTTTATTTTTCTTGCTTTTTCTGCAACATGGCCAATATGAAAATATGCTCTGCATAATTTCACATGTATAATTGATATCATATTGCTTATCTTCTCAATGGGTGAGGGGAGGAGTTGTAGGGAGGGAAAGAGTTTGGAACTTAAAAAATTTTTAAAGAATGTTAAAAATAAATAATATTTTTTACAAAGACATTTTGTTCTATTGTATTTTTATTTGCTTTGTTAAATATTTCCTAATTACATTTTAATCTGGTTCAGGCTTTAGTAAAGGGCATGGACTGCCTATTTTTTTTTCAGCTCTGTTCTAGAATATTGACTGAATATACTTATGGATTGTTAGCACCACAATGGACCTTAGATTCCCCATCTACAAAATAAAAGGATTAGTTTAGAAGATCATTGACTATGGATGGGGTGGCTAGGAGGCCCAGTGGATAAAGCACCAGCCCTGGAGTCAGGAGTACCTGGGTTCAAATCTGGTCTCAGACACTTAATAATGACCTAGCTGTGTGGCCTTGGGCAAGCCACTTAACCCCATTTGCCTTGCAAAAACCTAAAAAAACAAAAATGATTGACTCCTGGAGAAGAGAAGTGACCTATCCAAGGTAACCCACAAAATAACAGAGACAAGGCTCAAACTTTATAGCCAGTCCAATGCCCCTTCCCCCATGATCTAGTACAGCTCTCTGATTTCAAAGATGTGGCAGATCTGAATATGTGCTTAAAGTGGGCAAGGCTCCAGACTTGTTCCAGGATAGATTTCCTACCGATTTTGAGAGACAGCTCTATAAGAAGGCACCATAATCCCCCACCAGTTTCCTTGATGCACACTGATGATGAGAATAATTATAGCTGACATTTATCTAATGTTTTAATATTTGTAAAATGTTTACTTACATTATTCTATTTAATACTCATGACAAACCCATGAAATAGGTGAATATAACAGGTGCCATAAGTTATTATAAGTCATCATTCCCCTCTACATGTTATCAGTGTCAGATTCCTAAGTATAAGGAAGGTCTCATATCTTTATTTGCATCCCCAACATCTAGCATGATGCCTCATAAATAATGGATACTTAATAAAATTTTTTCAATCACTCATTCATTCATTATCATCATTTGATAGCTGGGAGAACTAAGTTCAACCAAATTGTAATTTCCCCAAAGTCACACTGCTAGTAACTATAGGTGGTTGAACTCAAATCATCCTAGTTCCAAATCCTCCAAGCCCAGCAGACCCAAGTTGACATTTGGTTAGCATTAAAGGATGATTTGTTGTTTTGCTGTTGTTTAAAGACAATTATCCTCAGGCTTGAATATATTAAATGTGACATTTGAGGATGTGTTTAAAAAAAACTTGCCAGACAATTTGTGGCTGGAGGCAGGTATACCATTTGCTCTGATTAAAGGAAGATACAGTAAGATCCTTGTTTGAGTCCACACCATAAGTTACATCTCCTTTGCATTTCTAGATTTTATTTAAGGGAACTTAGAAGCTCAGGCAGCTGAAATAAAAGAAGCACCACCAGAAGAGAGAAAAAGCACAAGAGAGGAGGGGAGGTGAAAAAACCTTTTTTGATTTTTAGTCTAAATTAATACTATCTCATGCCTAGATTGCCAGTCTTAATCAACCAACAAACATTTCCTAAATACCAACTATGTGCAAGCTATGTCTTAGACAAGATGGTCTTGAAAGTCTCCTACTGAGTTCTATCAGTCAATCAATAATCATTTATTAAGCATCTGCTTTGTGCCAGGAACCAAGGATTCAGAGACTAATATGGAAACTTCCCTGTCCTCAAGGGAATAATAGGTAATTTTCCAAGGGAGAGGCCTTGGCAGGTGGGGGTGGGGCAGGGAACCTGAAAGTCTTCACATAGGGGGTGACCCTTGAGTTCAGTAAAGGAAACTAGGGGAGGTAGGAGGGCATCTCTAGAATTCAGGGGTATGATTACATACTGTTCATGCATTGGGGCATGTTTTGGGCTGAGGCTCAGCATCTTCCCTAGTTCAGACTGAGGCATCTTTTTAATCACTCTTTTTCAAACCAAGGCACTAGTACACTTTGGGTAGAATTTTCAACTGGTCTCCAATCATTATGGAAAACAATTTCCAGGTATGCCACTAAAAAAATCATTAATTATGCATACCTGTTGATAAATTGATATCACTATTATGCTTATAAAAATCAATGAGGTGGTAGAATGGATGGAGCAGTGGACCTATAGAAAGAACAAGTTCAAATCCATCATAGGACACTTGCCACCTGTATGATTTTGAATAGGTGACAACCTCTGCATGCTTCAGTTTCTTTAACTGTAAAATAAGAGTACCTTCCTACAACCTTTTTGGATTGTTCTGTGGATAAAATGAGATATGTGTTAAAGTGCTTTGCAAGCACTATATAAAAAGCACCAAGAAAATACTAGTTTTAATTACTATAACCCCAAAAAAGATTTTACAAAGAAAGAGGAAAAGGACCTATGTATGCAAAAAAAATTATAGCAGTTGTAGCTGTAATAAAGTCCTGGAAACTAAGGAGATAATCATCAATTGGGAAATGAAAAATCAAATAAAATGAAAATATGTGATGTATGAATGTAATAGGATATTGTTGTGCTATAAGAAATAGCAAAAAAGTTTCAAAGAAACCTAGAAGAGTTGTATGAACTGATACAAAATGCCCTCTAGATATCTGTTTGTCCTTGCGGGGCTTATGTTTTAATACCTGAAAAGGACAACCTTATCTTCTGATTTTCTGTACGAGAGTTTTACCAGCAATACTTCCTGGGCTACACAGACCATCATCTGGAGGAGAAAGGACTGGTGTTATAGACAAAGCAGCACATTTGAAGTCAGCATTTGATTTGGGATTTTGGCTGCTACTATGTGACCACTGGATAATCAAGTTATGGTCAAGTTTCTTTCCTCATGAGGACAATGGGATTCCTTTTTCAGCTCTAAATTCTGAAAGAAACGTAAACTAAGAGACGCCCCAACTGAGGTCTTCTCTCCTTCATTCTCTATATATCGCTAATTAATTTTCCTACAATTTTGCTATCAATGAGCTGCTACCCTGATCCAAAACCTTTCTGAATGGTTCATTGGGAGTTGTATGAAAAGCACAAATTCATAGAATGTTAGAGCTGAAAGGAACTTTTAGAGACTAACCAGGACAAGTTGTTACTATAATAAATGAAGATATGGTGGTCCAGAAAAGGGAAGAAGATTGGCTGAGGTCTTGGACCTTGGCCCTGCTTGATAGCACAAATTCAGGTCTCATGACTCTTAGTTCTTTGCTCCTCTACTGGCATTTGTGATCTCATCTTAGTAAATGCAGAGTAGAGAGGCAAAGCCCCCTCCTTAGACAGAGCAAGTCAGATAGCTGTTCAGTCCCCTGACCCTTAATATATTTTCTTCCCACTCAACAATATACAGACAAGCTGATAAGGAAAGGCTTCCCAAAAGAAGAGAGTCCTTCGTAGTCAAAAGGAGAGGTTGCAGCCATGAGAAGAAACCAGGTAGAGTGTAAAATCATCACCTATGAGTCAAAAGAACTTGTTTTTAGATTCCAATTCTAAAAAGTATTCCTGGACAAGTCACTTCCCTCACTCTCAATGGCCTCATCTTCAAGGTGGGGATAATTACACTTGGACAACCCATAACTTCACAAGCTTTTGTGAGGAAAAAAACTTGTGAGATGTGCTCACATAAATGCAGGGAAATAAGGGCTTCAAGTCAAAAGCTTAAAATTGTCTTGTTACTATCATTGTAATAATAATAATAATAATAACACCAACTACAACAATGATAAAATCTAATGTTTATATAATGTTTACAAAGCACTTTATAAATGTTGTCTCAATGATCATTTGCAAAGGGTTCAAAAGAACAGGGTGGCGGGGGCAGCTAAGTGGCATAATGGGGGCAGCTAGGTGGCTTAGTGGATAAATGCACCGGCCTTGGAGTCAGGAGTACCTGGGTTCAAATCCGGTCTCAGACACTTAAAAATTACCTAGCTGTGTGGCCTTGGGCAAGCCATTCAACCCCATTTGCCTTGCAAAAACCTTAAAAAAAAAAAAAAAAGAACCAGGGGATCTAGCTCCTGGGCCCTCTCTCATTCCCAATATGAAACTGCAGCCCCTATTTCCATTAGAGCCCCCAACCTTTGGCTCTTAGTAAATAGCAGAAACCCAGCCCTCCCAGGCAACAATACACTCAGAAGAGCCAAGCCAGATCAAGCCTTGAAATAATTCTAAGCCACTTATTGGATGGACTTGGGGGAGTGTTTAGGAAGTGAAGGGAATACAACCTGAATGGATCCCCAGCCTTGCTGCCACAGCTGGAGAGGATTGTTCCTCCCTCGGGGATCAGAGATGATGATTGTTCCATCATGAATCTGGCTTCATTCATCCAGTTATGCAAATTAGCCTATGAGCTCATGGCCAAAACCTTAAAATGCCTGGCAAGGGGCCAGGGCCAAGAACTATTTAATAACCCTCCCGCCCCCCAAACTTGATACCTCTGCCCTGGTTCTCATTCCTTCTAGAGGCTTTGGCTTTCCCATTCTGGCTCTTTTCTTATAGAATTACAGGCTCATCACATGTTAGACCTGGAAGAGACCTTAGAGATGATCTTGTTCAGCTTCCTCATTAAACAGGTAAAGAAACTGAACTATAGAATAGTTAATTGGCTTGCCTAAGGTAACACAGTTCCAGTAAGTAAAGAACCAGGCTAGGAATCCAAATGTTCTGACTTTTTTAAGTTCTCCCACCTTGTCTCTGTATCCTTTATTCTCCTCCCTTTCCATTTATCTTTTCCTTTTACTAAAATGTATATACCTCCCTGAAATACATTTGATTATCTGCTCACTTTCTATCCTTTTGTTTCCCAATCTTCCCACCCCACCCCACCAAACCTCAGGCTCTGTTTTATTGCTGGAAGTTTTCCAAGAGGTTGAATAAACCTGTAGGTGAGTTGAGCATCTCTGAATACAGAATGCTAGCTTCTCCCTCACGCCGGGATCCAAGGATCAGTGTCATGGGATTGAGAAGTGGGATGTGCTGACAGTCTTAGGGTGGGGGGTTAGGGGGTGGAAAAGGGAGGATTTGGCAGCCAGGCTCAATCCACTAAATGGCCTTGTATCTCCTCAGCCTCTCCAAAACAAGCACCAAGTCCCAGCTGGCTGAGACTGTGTTCCAAACCATACCAAAATGAAAAAGGCAAAATCCATTGTAAACCTTCCACTCCCTCCAAAGTATTATTCTTTGTTGTCTGAGGGACATCAAGAAAGATTTAGATAAAAAAGGAATCATCTCTTAGCAAACGGTGGAACAAAGCACACCAATGTCTTACAGCTGATGCCAGAGCAGATTGTGTTAAGAACACAGGGAAACAAATAAGTGATGATAAAATATAATTGGCAAATTGGAAAAGATGCTGACCCTGGAGTCAAAGGATTTGAGTTCAAATCCCTCCTTTGATATTTACTACCTGAAACTTTTGTTTCCTCATCCGAAAAAGGAAAGGGATTGGAAGAGATGATTTTTTAAAGTTCCTTTCCAGAGCTAACAATCTAAGAAGGGCATAAAAATGGCACATTTGGGGAGGCGGGGAGGAGGAGTAATAAGGAACTTAAACCACATGCCCATGAACTGAGAATGGCTAAGCATATGAATATGATTAAATTACAATGGCTGTGCTTTAAGAAACAATGCATATGATCAGAGTTGTCAAATTCAAATAGAAACAGGAACCACTAAATTGTACATAAGGATCCTAGCTGCATATTGCCTTAGAAAACTTCACATTTCACATTCTGTCTTATTATATTTAATCTATTTTGTTCAGCATCTCCCAATTACGTTTTAAGCTAATTCAGGCAACATTCAGGAGCACTGCAAACTCAGTATCTGACATTTCTAAAAATGATGAATGCAGAAAAGCAAGTGAAGACTTGTATGAACTGATACAGAATGAAAGCAGAACCAGGAAAACCATGGAAAGCACAACAGCCAACAATGGAAACAAAATCCTTCTAAGTTACAATAACAAAGCTTGGCTTCAAAGAAGAGACAGAAGACACCTCCTCTTCTTTGAAGAAGTGAAAGATTGATAAGCCAGACTTTTCCAATGTTATTTAATTTTGCTGAACTTCTCCTCCCTCTTCCACCCACCCCCATCTTTTCCATTTTTTTCTTCATTAAAAGGGATGACTTTCTGGGTAGAGCAGAGGGGATCTACATTTGGAAATAAAGGGAAAAAAAATAGAATTTTATTAAAAAAAAAAAAAAAGCAGATTGGGGCCCTAGCAGAAAAGCCTTGAACCAATTCAGGTCAATCCCTTCATCACAGATGTGTGCTTAGAGTTCTTGTGAGGCTCAAATAAGACAATGGCTGGAAAGCACTTTGAGAACCTTAAAGCACTGAATAAATACCAGTTATTGTTATTGTTTTCATCGTTATTTCTATTAACCTAAAGTCACCAGGCCTCCATTCCAGTGATGACTTCATTCCTGAGTTTCTCCTGCTGAGTTCAAGTCGTGTTTATAAAGTAATACAAGGATAGGCTGGTAAATATTTAACAACTGACCTCTCCAGGAAAAAAAAAAGTATGTACAAATACTTTTAACTTTAATCTGCATTATTAAAATTATAAGTATACACACTCAACAACAAAAAAAAAATCCCTGATTTTTAAATTTCTGAATTGCACATGCTGCACAGAAAATTTAACTACTGACTCTTGCTAGTTAGAACTGTCTTGAGTATATAGTATATTTTGCTAGAGTTACACTCAGGGAATTTTCTTTTAAGACAAAAGTTTATTGATACTAATCATAAAATACTTTATTTTTATTCAACTAAAGAATTTGTGAGTTTAATAATATTATTAATAACTATTATAAAGTCTTTTAAGGTTTACCAAGTGTTTTATATATATCTCATTTTATCTTTATTTGATTTGGGCTATATTAAATTTAATTTTAACTAATGAAATTTTACTTTTGAATACAAATTAAAAATCAGAAGCAAAATATCTTTTTATGGAAATTTGGGTTTGCCTGGGTACAGCTGGCATATACTGGTCCCACATTCATGCCCTTAATACTAGTCCATAAATTCCTGTGACCAAGTCTGAACCTCTCAATTAAAGAGGAACAAAGAGCAAGAGAGTGGGAGTCAGAGCTCAAACAAAGAGAATCAAAAAGTGAACCTGAAGAGAAAGGATTAATGAACTGAGAATTATTTAGTGGCATAGCAATTTCCAAATCAATGAGGGATTCTTAAACATTTCTCATTAAGAACAGTTTGGGAGGGGCAGCAAATGAAGCAGTGGATAGAGCACCAGCTTTGGAATCAGGAAGATCTGATTTCAAATCCAGACTCAGATACTTATCACTTACTTAGCTGTGTTACTTTGGGGAAGTCACCTAACCCCACTGCCCAGCAGAAACAAACAAACCAAAAAATAAAAAAAAAAAAGGGAGAAAAATGTCTGAAACTTTCCCTTCAGATGGACTTCACTCCCCTTTTGGAATGTAAGTCCATTGAGGGTAAGGATAATTTCATTCATTATATTCATATCTCTAGTGTCTAGGACATAGTAGGTATTTAATAAATGCTTGTTGACAGAATTATTTGACTGAGGCTAAACATAAGGCAGACTTCCCTGAAAAGGAATGGTTGAAAGGTTGAAACAAGTTCCTAAGATTAAGATTTTTGGTCTTTTTTTTAAGTGTACAGAAATCTGATCTGATAATGGTTGTACAATATTTAATTCTTTTTAAAATTCTTTCCTAATAAATTGTCCCAAAACCCTACTCCCCTCCAAGATAGCACAGGCATTATCAACTTCATTTTCTAAAAGGAAATATTAAGGCCTGATAAGTTTAAGTGATTCATATGAAGTTACTTATCTGAAAGATAACTGAAGGCCCAGAACTTTCTGTTCTGCCACACTTCCCTAGGTCCATTAATACAAGCATCTGAGAGCAGAAGGATGGTTGAGATAAACCCCATCCCACCCAAAGTGGCCATATCCCTGACGGAACTGAATGTGCAGTTAGAGTATGAGAGGGCAGAAGGGACAAGGTATGTGAAAGGGAACTTGTTAAGGATAGAACAAGAATGTCACATCTTCAAATCCCCTCCCCTGACTAGCTTTGCATCGCTCATCATGTTCTGGTCCCATCTCATCTCTGAGTCAACTGAGATATATTAAGTATCCTAGACATTGGGTTAAGCTCTGGGGATACAATGAAAGGCAAAAATACAATCCCCCAAGGAACTCACAGGCTAACTGGAAAGATATCAAGCACAAAAGTGTATATCCAAGGTGTTTGTGTGTGTGTGTGTGTGTGTGTGTGTGTGTGTGTGTGTATTTGTGAGATGTCAATGGACACTAGTATCAGAGGGAAGGTACCAGTTCACTTGTGGTATCAGAAACCAGAATGGCAGCATAGCAGAACCTTTTCCTGACTTGTTTTCTCAATCTTCAGGCTCCAGCTCACCTCTTGAATGCCTACAGGTTGGCTCTAGGCCAACTCCTTTGAAAACAGGAACCTTAGCTGACTTTCTTTTCTCTCTTTGCATAAAGAGAGGGAAAACCAGAAGCAATGACCTTGGAAAACCTTGTGCTGTGATGTTTTCCAATAGGCAAAACACGATAAATCACTCTAGCATGATTTGGTACACTGCTTTCCCATTTCCTGCTCCCTGGTCTCACCTGAACATGCGGATGTTTGTTTGCTAGCTTGTTAGTTTGCTTGTTTCTGCCTCTCTTTCCTTCTTCTGTTTATTTAGGATGGAGCCATGATCCTTAATGCACTCTCTTGGTGTCGTGCTCCTTAGTAGGAGCAGTTCCTTTGTATGTGGGGAGACAACTGTGGAATCCCCATTGGGTATTGTTCTCATGCACCCCCAGATTTGTCTCCATTTCTGTCATACCAGAGAAGTCCTATGGGACTGGGAAACCAAATTAAAAGCTTGGTGTCCATACTCTGTGACACCTTTCACAACTTCTCTGCGAATAATATCTTCCCTGCCTAACTCTTGGGGCTGATGCTGCTGAGGAGAAGAAGAAGAAGAAGAAGAAGAAGAAGAAGAAGAAGAAGAAGAAGAAGAAGAAGAAGAAGAAGAAGAAGAAGAAAGGAGAAGGAGAAAGGAGAAGGAAAAAGAGGAGGAGGAGGAGAAAGAGGAGGGGAAGGAGAAGAAGAACAAGAATAACAAGAACAAGAAGGAGAACAAGAAGAAGAAGAAGAAAAAGAAGGAAGAAAGAAAAAGAAAGAAGAAAGAACAGTAATATGCTATTTTGAAGTTTATCAAAGACTTTTGCATAAATGATCTCATTTGATCAAATGACACTGTGGATATAAAAGCGCTTTATAATCATAAAGTGCTCTGCAAAGGTGAATTTTTACTGAATGAAAATGCACCTACTTTCTCTTGCAAAAGTATGTGTGGTCCATAAATATAAAGAAACCAACTGAAAATGACTAATAAAATGACCTGGAAGAATTCTGATTCCTTCCCTTATAGAGGGAGGGAAGAAAGAAATTCTTCTCTGTTTTTTTTTTGTTATTGTTATTGTTAGTGTATATTTTACTTTTCTGAACTGAATTTGGGAATTACAAGGGACAATGGAGGTTACCTGGTCCATCAGCTCTCTCTCTCTCTCTCTCTCTCTCTCCCCCTCTCTCTCTCTCTCTCTCTCATCTCTGTCTTTCTCTTTCTCTTTTTCTCTGTCTCTCTCCACATAAATATATATATATATACTTATATTTAAATGTAGTGTCCACACACATACATGTGTATATTGATGTAAACATGTGCTTTATGTTAACATGTTTTTCTCATATGCATTTTGTTTTTTCCAATAAAACATTTGCTCCCTAAAGACAGGCACTTCAGTCATTTTTGTCTCTATATCCCTGGTGCCTTACACAGTGGTCTAGCCCACAGGAAAAAAGAGAAGGCCTGGACCTAAGATTTCAGTGGTATAGGAGAGAAAACTTCCCCTAGTAAGGCGAGCTAGTACCATCTTTGTGTTTTATAATCTTAGAGAATTAGTTTAATGACCTAGTCCATAGTAGAATTGAATTGAAATTAATTGGTTCACCAGTTAAGTGGTCAAATCTCCTTGCACTGCCAATCGAGAGAACTGGGTTCAAATCCTTCTTTTGTCATTTAGCTAGATGACTAGGTAAGATACAGCTCATCTTTGGGCCTCAGTCTCTTCATCAATTGAATGAGGTTGACCTGGATGATCATGAAGTTTTCCACACTTTGATCCATAAGATTTAAAAATGGGAAGGGCCTTAGAGATTCATTCAGTATGACTTAGTTTTTCTTTCCTTTTCTTTTCAATTGGTGAGAAAAGTGGAAGTTCAGAGAGGAAGTATCCACTATTGCCACTTTACCATGGAGATATTAGACTGGAATGGAGGTAGGAAAAGCTCCCTGGATGAAGTTGCATGCTTCCTGGGAAAGACATTTTTCTTTTTCTTTTTTTGCCTAAGCATTGCTTTGTACAGTGGGCTGCTTTCTGCTCTCCAAGATGCTAATTTGAACTAATTTAATTAACAACTAGTGTGGTCTTGATTGCCATTTGATACTTGGGATTACCACTATAACATCTTGGATGATGACCCTGCCTGCCCCCACATAACACCTGGCTTGATTGGCACATGTGTATTCATGTGCTCTCTCCCTCTCCCTCCCTCTCCCTCCTTCTCTCTCCCTCTCTCTCTCTCTCTCTCTCTCTCTCTCTCTCTCTCTCTCACACACACACACACACACACACACACACACACACACACACAGAGGATGAGCAGAACCCAGAGTTTGGGGAGCTACCAAAAAACCTCCTTTTTTTTTTCCCTGGAGGTGCAGTAGGAAAGTTTTTCCCCCCCTAGCTTATTGAATCAGAGCTGAACCCTGAACCAGAGCCTCTGCATACTCCCTTATTTTGGAGAGACAAGGGGAGGAGGGACTGGGGAGCCTTTGCCCCAGCTGGGTCCTGGCCAGTGAAGCAGGCAGCACCAGCTTTAGCAGCAGGGACGTGTTCCTGTCTGTGAGCCCTTCCCAGTCATGCTAAGACAAGATTTTCTCCCTGGTCCTCCCCCCCCACATCAACCCCCATACTCCCTCCTCACCACACCCGATGACAGATAGACAGAAGCAACAAGATGCTCTTTGTAAGCACAGGAGGGTGCCTACCTGCTGGCCTTCTGATCACAGTAGTGGTTTTTTCCCCTTGCTTAGTCATTTCATGTTTCCCCATCAGAACAGGCCAGCCCTGATTCTGGAGAAAGGAGAGCCAACGCTAATCACTGGGACTTTTACATTCTGTGTCCTAGTTGACCTGTCATTCTCAAAATGTTCAAGGATTGGAGATAGAGGCAGGTGGGAAAAGGGAGGCTAAACCTTATCCCCAAGAAAATGAGGCTCTCATGGAGAGTACTAGAAGCAAAAAGCAGGGCATCTCCTTCCTAGACCTGATTCTTTCACTAAGTAGCTTCATGACCTCAGGTGAGTCACTCCAAAGTGAGTTGATAATAGATCATTTCCCAACCTGTAAGGGTCACATAAACTCATAAATAAGCAAACATGCTGATGATTTCTTTTTGGTTTTCATTCTGAAAGAAGACCATGACATCAGGGAGAAGATGTCATGACAAGCACACGAATTGGATTTGAGTGAGGGGGGCTGTGCTAAGTCACCAGAGAAACATAGAGAAACAGAGGGAGAAACAGAGAGACAGACAGACAGAGAGAGAGAGAGAGAGAGAGAGAGAGAGAGAGAGAAGAGAGACACCTATATCCATATATCTATATAAATATATATCTACATCTATCTAAATAGATACTTAGAAATAAAGGATCCATGATTAGCACAGGGTAGGGAATTCTCAATGTACTCTGCAATTTACAGTCCTAGAATTGCTTTGGGCACAGAGATGTTAAATGGTTTTCATAAAATCATACTGCCAATAAATGTCAAAAATGGAAGAACCCCAGTCTTCCTGTTTCCAAAACCAGCCCTCTCTGCACTATACTATATGATACCTCTAAATATAATTTAAAAAAAACCTTTATATAGCTCTTACTATGTGTGCCAGCACCATCCTAAAGATTTTACTTGTGTTCTCTGATTCTCACAACAACCCTGGGAGCTAAGTGCTATTCTTATCCCCAAATGAAGAAACTAAGGCAGACTGAGGCTAAGTGACTTGCCCAGAGTCACACAGTTTAATACATACCTGAGGCTGGATCGGAATCCTAGTCTTCCTGGTTCTAGAGCTCTATCCACTGTGATAACTAGCTTCCCTTAAGTCAATTCATGGAGGGTTTGTAGAGGGCAAGGTTTGGAGGAGGGTAAAATTTGAACCACTCCTTGAATGATGCTGAAATATCAAAAGGTCTTGGGATGAGGAAGATGACTGCTAGTTGCTGCATCTCTTTCTGTTTTGTTGATATTCTTTTTTCTTTTCAATTCCATCTCTTAGGGTCTCCCCCTTTTTCTGGAAACCCCAAGTAGCATATGCTATAGTATATAGGGCATTGGACTTAGAGTCAGGAAGGCCTGAGTTTGAATTCTCCCTTAGACATTTACACTGTGTATATATATGACCCTGTTAACCTCTCTGTCTCAGTTTCCTTATCTATAAAATGGGAATAATAAGAAATATCTCCCTCCTAGAGTGGAGGCTCTCAAGACATAACATATCTAAAGTGTTTTGCAAACTTTAAAGTGCTATATAAATTCTAGTTCATTATTATTATTATTATTATCATTATTATTATTTCCAGGGCTGGGCACTCAGTGAATACCAATATATGCTTAGCAATGGATTTCATCAATTAAGAAAACATGAAACATATTCCTCCTTAATATTATTACATACCCTATTTCAATCTTTAAAGGATCTATAATTTAGGGGTGGCTAGGTTGCATAGTGGATAAAGCACCAGCCTTGGAATCAGGAGTACCTGGGTTCAAATCCGGTCATAGACACTTAATAATTACTTAGCTGTGTGGCCTTGGGCAAGCCATTTAACCCCATTTGCCTTGCAAAAACCTAAAAAAAAAAAAGGATCTATAATGTCATCATTATGTCCACTGTCACACAGATTAGACCCCTCTATTAGAAGAGGATCTGCCAGATATGCTTTGAACAAGAAAATCCATCACAGAATCCCCTGATGCCAACGTTGGATCGTCCTTGACCTCAAGGACTTATATTCTAATGAGGAAAGACAAGACATAAAAGAGAGTTGGACCTACTACTTCCCATGGCAAAACATTCTTTTTTGGGATGGATCTATTCTAAATTACATAGATAGAAAAAAACCAGTTTGATTGACTACAAAGTCAGAAGCATAATAGATGTGGGAGACAATTTGATTGACTAGAAATTTTTAATTCAAGACTAGCAATAATCCTTTCTTCCATCTTGTGTCTATGGAAAGCTCATTTGGGGTGTCTGCCTCCATAGCTAGTTAGTGTCACAGTGATAACAGACCGGATTTTCTTGAAGGACAATCAGTATAACAGAGATAACAGACTAGAATCCCTGCTATCCACCTGCATCCTTCAAGGATCATAGATTTCCTTGATAAAGAATAGTACAGTGATTAGCAGGAAAACTGAACTTCTAAACTTAACTAAGAGAGAAATAAAATGTGACATAGTAGTTATACAAAATGGTGGTGATACAAAATGAAATCAATGCCAGAATAGAATAAATTTGACTTTCTTGATTTTCATTTTCATATACTGTTGATTCAGTATATGATAATACACTAATATAGTCCTTTTCATGGCCCATGATCAACTTGGTAATGAACCTCTTTGAATATGCTAGGTTGGTCCTAGACTGGACCATAGAATCTATAGTCTATCCCTTGGCAAAGTCATTCTAACTTTGTAGGCCCTGCCAGCGTTTGTTGACCCAGAATTGTCTTTGAGAACTAGGGAGACCTTGGGGAATATTAGTGAAGGTATCATCATACAGTACACATATGCATCCCTGTGCTTTAGGGTTTGTAAGGTACTTTTCTCACAACTATTGTGTGAGACAGATGATGTGGGTACTATGAATAGCACTACCTCAGGGGACAAGAGCAAACCCAGAAACCAAGATATGGAGGAAACAACATTAATCCACCAGATACTCCCAATGGGAGTAAAGTTGGAGCTTCCCCAAGTAGAATTCAGACCTCTGAGAAGGGAAGGGCAGCAATGCCCCAAAACCTGCCAGCTTCACAGCTTTGTCTCCAGCCAAACCTGACCACTGAATTTGAGTTTTATGACATGGACATCCTGATAGAGACAAATGTACATAAAAAATTTATTTATCATTGATGCTTTTGTTGGATGACATTGAGATACAAGGGAGTCTCAATTTAAATTCCTAATGATCTAACCAGTGCCAGATGGTTGGATATTTCCTTAACCTAGTATACATTTAGTTTTCCAATAAACTTGTTTGTTCTTTAATAAAAGGAGATCCTACCAAATATCATAGGTTGTTTCACCCATTACTCAACTTTCAGCTCACATAGCTCTTGATGGTGAAAGTCACCATTTGTAAGCAGGCATGAGTGGAATGTCCTAGAATGGGACTCTATTGTAGCTATCCTGGTCTTAGACTAAAAAGGAACTGGCAAACTACCAAGATGGTTGCCATATGTATAGCACAGTACATTTTCAATCCAACTGGTCTTTATTGAGAATTTAGTAGTATATGACCAGAACTGCCCTGGGTCCTACAGGAGATACAAAGATGTATTTAATATAGCCTTGAAGAGTTTGCAAAGCAATTAAGAAGACAAGACTCAATAGATGAAATAATATAAATGGAAGAAGTAAATAATGAAAAGTACTTTTATCGTCTTAAAAATTATACAATTATCAGTTGTGGAGTCACTATTATTATTTACATTTCTCCCAAAATCTATCCTTTTGAAAGTTTCTCTATTTCTGTCCATTGCAACATCTTTATTCCATTTTCCAGATTCCTGATCTCTCTATTATTATTACCTCCAATGTTCAATCAGTAGTCAAACTTGTTATTCCACTTCCATAATACCTGTCATGTGTCACTACAGATCTTTAAGCACATAGTCAGCACTTTAATTCTAGCCCTCATCACCTCTTGCCCACATTATTGAAATGGTCTCCCAACCAGTCTCTTCAAGTCTCTCCCCATTACAGACCAACTTACACATACTTGCCAAGCACAAGTCATTTCCTTGCTCAGAAAACTCTTCATCACCTCTAGGATAATATATAAACTCTGTTTAGCTTTTAAAGCCCTCCACAGTCTGGCCCCAACTTATCTTCCCAGTCTTGATGTGCATTTTTCTGAGAGCTAATCAAACTGGACTTATCCTGACACCTCAAACTTCATATCCAACCTCCCAACCTTTGTAATGAATGTTCCTATCTCCTGGGCTTCCTAGAACCCTTCTCTTCCCTGAAGATTCAATTGAAGTACCCCATCCTGGAAGCTTTTACTCATTCCCTCAATTAAATATAGTTCTCTTGTATTTAATTGTTCAGTTGTTTTTAAGTCATGTTTGACTCTTTGTGACCCCATTTGGTTTTATTGGCAGAGACACTGGAGTGGTTTACCATTTCTTTCTCTGGCTCATTTTATAGATAAGGAAACTGAGGGAAACAGGGTTTAAGTGACTTGCCCAGAGTCAGTAAATGTCTGAGGTCAGATTTGAACTCAGATTCAAACTGCACGATCCATACCTTACCATAGTGAACTGAATGGATCATTGACATTTTCTGACCTTCATTTTCCCCCTGTTTACAAAATTCTATAAACCACTCTCTGTACAGGATCATTTGTAGGAATGTGCCACATGATTAGCAATTCCTCTTTTTATGTCTCCCATAGTTTCTAACACAGTTCTAAGTCCTGTGTCCCTGGCAGAGATAGAGGACACAAGACCCTCTAGCACAAACTCAGAATAATAACTGAGACCCCCAACTCATGGCCGGGTGCACAGTAGGTCTCAGTAAATGAATAGGAACAACAGTGGTCTCATATGTGGCAGGTGGTCGATGTTTATATAGGTGGAGAAGGAAAAGAAGATGATCTCAGCACTGAGCACATAATGAGGCCTCCTGCAGGTAGGTGAACACTGAGCACAGACTGCCATAGTGTGACATAGTTAGAGCTAGAAGGCTCCTTAGAAGTCATCTAGATCCAATTCCTGGTTTTATAAAGGAGGAAATAGAGGCCAAAACAAGTTAAGTGACTTCCCACAGTAGGACATCATAAAATGTGCGTTGTTGCTAGAAGGGCAGAAAAGGGAGAGGAAAAGGAAAAAAGAGAGGAAAGAGGAAGAACAAGAGGAGGACAAGAGGAAGAGGAAGAAAAGAGGAGGAAAAAAGAGAAAGAATAGAAAGAGGAGGAAAAACTAGAATTCCCTACCCTTTGTTACTCTTTGTTATTACTAGTGCCTTTCCTCTGAGATGACCTTTCATTTGATATGTGCATAGCAACACAGACCATTCATGCATATGTTGCACATGTATGTACATGTGTATTGCTAGATACATAATGTGCATGTGTTTACTATGTGTGTTAAGAGTTCCATACATATATGTGTGCTGTGTGCATGCATGCATGTCTATATAGATGCACACATACATACATATATATGGTATGTATAGAGCTATTAGAAGGACAGTTCCTTGAGGGCAAAGACTGTTCTTCCCTTTCTTTAATTCTCCAGGGATTAGCACAGTGGCTGAGGGCATATTGAAAGCCTAAATAAATGTTTGTTTATTCACTGGCATTAGTGAAAGTCCAGCTCAAACCTGGGCCTATGGCAGCCAGTTCATTAAGACTTTGAGAGGGATTGAGTTGACATCAAAATGCTGTGGCATTTTCTTCTGGGAAGCGAGGAGTGAGGTCTCTAAACCACAGCCCTGACCACCCTCCCAAACTCCTACCTGGCCTTGGCATTGCCCTTCTCTGCTGGCCCTCCAAGTTGGACCCAAGAAGTCACTTTGGGACTGTGTGATCCAAGAGGAGGGTTTCTGACCATGGTTCCTGCAGCTCAAGGTTAGGTCTGAGTCCTCTGTCTACAAGCAGCCTGGCCTCCCCAGGCCCTCCATGACTAATCATGAGTGTCTATGAACAGGCCCCACTGGTCACAAAATAAGCCTGGAAAGACAATGAAAACTAGAGGGCTTGAAGCCTTTGGAAGCTTTGCTGATGTGAATGGAGGGCGTGCCCCCCACTCTGGGTAAAGAAAGGGGACATTAAGAATAAACAAAGAAGCCACCTTGCTCCAAGGGCTAGTTTCTAGGGGTTCTCTGTGAATCCATGTTATATAACCCAGACCCATTGCATCCATGTACAAAACACAGAATGTATATTGGTCATACAACCACCCAACACATGAACATGATGCAGACTCCGTCTACAACACACAACTATCATTCACATAAAGACTCCTATAGCAAACCTTCTCTTATACACATAACCATCACATAGTGCAGATAGACAGACACACACACACACACACACACACACACACACACACACACATCACCCTCTCACTCTAAGATCTATTATGCTTCTCTATAGGAAAAGTCATAAATCCTCCGTACTTGTCACACACTCCTCCCACACTCCACACACACTTTCACATCACAGAGTCCACACATCCACGGCATGTGTAGCTACAGCCCACATATTATACAGACAGGTCCAGATCCCACACATGACAGAGACACATGTGTGTATCCACAAGCCCCCTCCTCCCCACACACACACAACTCAGATGGGAATGCTGAGAGCAGATAAAGCAGGTGGGAAGGTCCTGGCAAAGCTGCCATTGGGGAGGGTGTGAGCTGGAGCCTTGGGTACCTCCTGCCAGCTGAGGTGGCACTATCCCAGGACAGAGTCTGGGCAGTGTCTCAGAATAGCTTGCCCACCCCAGGATCCCAGAGCAAAGCCAAGGTCAGGGGTCCTAGGGCCCTGCCATTTGGATGCCACTGTGTGCAAGCCAGAGGGTTGTGATGCTCCGCCATGCCCTGCCATTCTCCAAGGGAGGGCAGGAAGTCAGACTGCGCCTGACAGCTCCCCCCCAGAATGTTTGTTTATTCATGAGTCATCCGTCTCCACAGACTGTGTCTTCTTGGGGGGAAGAGGGGGAGGAGAGAGGAGAGAAGAGCAGGAAAGGGGAGGGGGCAGAGACAGGGAGGGAGGCCAGACTCAACAATAAACAATGAACAAGCTGGGGAGAGAGCTCTGATATGAGCCACCATGTCAGCTCGGGTTAAAGGCGCCTCCCAGCCTCCCAAGTAGATGATGCTGCCTCTGCTGGGGGGGTGCGGCCCGCCTCCCCCCGCCCCCCAACATAATGCCTGAGTCCTGCCAGCCTCCAGGCTGGAGAGCTGTAATTGGATCCTCTCCCCCACCACCACCCCCAAGGAAAGGCAGCTAAATACAGGGTACCTTTTCAAAACAGTGGGATCAAAACCTATTATTTGGCTAATGGGTTTCCCGAGTGTGGCTCCCTGCTCCTCCCGCAGACACCGGGCCCTCCTCACCTCCTTCTCCCGGTGAGAGATGCTGCCATCCGGATGCGGATGCGGATGCGGATGCGGATGCGGATGCGGATGCGGATGCGGATGCTAATGACGATGCCGGTGGGGTTCGAAGCCTATTGTTCTTAGCCTCCGAGGGTACCAGAAAAGATTTTCCCAGGGTTCCACACGACTGCATCAGTCAAGAACTCAGCAGCCTCTGTTTCCCTGCTTTCCAACTGATGGTGGGGCTCTGTCTTTATAGGCTTTCCCTTCTCAATCAATCAGTCCACATCCAATGAGCAAAATTTAAGTAGGAACCAGACTCTGCCTGCCCTCAAGGGCTTACATTCTAATTCAGTCTAACATGTAAGCAGAAGAAAGTTCATTCAGGATATAATGCCAGTAATGACGATGGATAATAGCTTCTATTTAGATAGCATCATATTTATAGAAGGGCTAGGCACTGTGCTAACTAAGCACTTTACAACTATCATCTCATCTCATCTTCCCAACATTCAGAGGAGGTAGCTGCTATTATTATTCCCACTTTACAGAAGAAGAAAGCAAGGTTGACAAAGGTTTTGTGAGTTGCCATGGGTCACATAGATAATAAGGGTCTGAGGTGAGATTTGAACTTGGGCATTCTAAATACACAGGGGCCACTAACATGTGAACATCAGGAGAGGCTTCTAGAAAGAGACAGAAATTGGTTAAGCTGAGCTATGAAGGGAGTAGGGGTTGGAAGAGACAGAGTTGAGGTGGAGGAATGACATTCTAGGACCTAAAGGTGAGAGGAGAGATGCTGTATCATTTGTGAGGACCAACAGGAAGACCTGCATGGCTAGAAAATAGAGTTTATGAAGGGACATCATATTGATGCTTGTCTTTTGTTATCAAAGAAGACCATGACATCAGGGAGGTGATGTCATGACAAGCACATGATTTGGATTTGAGTGAGGGGGGACTGTGTGAGTCCCCAGTCTCACTTTCTCCCCCAGAGTCATCTGAGTCTAGTGGCCAGATATGAATCAGGATGACTGGAGATGGCCCTGGATGGGAGGCAGTCAGGATTAAGCGCCTTGCCCAAGGTCACTCAGCTAATAATAAGTATCAAGTGTCTGCAGCCAGATTTGAACTGCCATCTTCCTGACTCCAAGGCCAGGGCTCTATCCATTGCACCAACTAGCTGCCCAGGGACATCATGGATAATAATGTCAAAAGACAGGTTCTAGCCAGTTATGAAGGCTTTTAAATGTCCTAAAGAGAAATTTGCACTTTATCAGAAAAGCAGGGTGAATGGTATTACTCCCCTTTTAGAGATTGGCAAGCTGAGGCTTAGAAAAGTTGAGTGACTTACTGAGGACTACCCAGTAAGACTTAAACTCCATGGAGTACAACAAATGTGGATGGATGATAGGATGAAGAGATTTGAAGTCAAGAAACATAAACTTGAGTTATTTAAGTAAAATCAGGCAGCTGGTAATGGCTAGTCAATTAGAAATAGCCCAGAAATTCTCCTTTTTTAAAAAACTAAAGAAGTCAAAGATGGTAAGTAATCTGTGGAAGGTATCATTGTAGAAGTTTAGCAAAATTGTAGAAATGGAAGAATTTCTGTTATTGGGTTTGCTTTTTTCCTATATCCCCTTCCCTTTCTCCTACCCCCAAACTTGCCTGGCCAAAGAGGAATCTTCTTGGTGTTAAACAAGTTGGAAATATGTTTGTTCATCTGCATAAATAAGGCAAGTAAATGGCAGGTCTAAATATAAAGTCTGATTCAGAGAAATTCAAAAGAATGAACAGGCAATAGGGCTGAAGCATCCAAGAAAATCACTTCCCAAGATGCCCTTCTGAGTCACATCTTGCTCCATGTGAAAAGGGAAAAACAAAACAAAATAAAAAAAAAAAACCTCCCCATGATATGTCACATGCTGGTGCCCATCCAATGGTGCTGATGCTGGTGCTGGTGCTGGATGAAGTCAAATTGTTTCATCATAAGGGCTGAGTCATGTCCCATCCACTGGTCCATCTTTCCTAATCTGAGGCCTTGTTTTGGGTCATTTCTTTCAAATGGAAAGCCTAGCAGAGCTTGGAGTTGGAAAGATCTGAATTTAAATCCTGCCTCAAACATCTCCTTGCTGGGTGCCCCTGGATAAGTCACTTAACCTCTATCACCTTAGTTTTCTTCTGTAAAATGATAAGGTTGAATTTGTTAGCCTGGCAGGTCCATTCCAGCTCTAAAACTTTAATCTTATGATCTACCCTGTCTACCAGGGAAGGGCTTATATATAATTGGGGTGATTTGAAGGTTGTGGGAAGTATCCACCATCCTAAAATATCTCTCCCAGTGGTGTATGAGATTCCACTCTTAATATTTATTCCTTGGTAAAGTGGTGCTGGCCCCATACTGGAATCCTCTTTATAAATGCTGCCCCATCCCTCTCCAGTAAATCTTTGCAGTGTTTCAAACTAGAAGTCAGGACAGGAGACCTGGACTGTGGTTCTGTCTCTGACATTTATTCTGTAACCTTATCACTTCCCTGGCTCTCAGAGAGATTATTCCCCAGTCAATCAATCAACCTGATTTAACAGATGAGAAACTTAGATTCTTTCTCGATTCTATATGTCTCTTCTAACACCAGATGGTAAATGAATAAAGATTCCTTCACTCCATTATAAGAGAGACCTGGCATTCTGAAAGTACAGAGTACAAGGGTGGAGTGGGAAGAAGGAAGAGACTGCAGAGGGAAGAATGGGAAAGAAAGGGTTGAAGATACCAAACACACACTTTATCCACCTCTGAATTTTGCTGAAGGTTGGGTTTATCATCCTTTCTCTTGAATTCCCTCCGTAAATATTACTCTTACCAAGCAGACTCTAGCCTCTACATGAGTATGAGATGTGCCTTTTAGATTGTCCCTCTGCACCCAAAAAAGGAATGAAACTCCCTCATTAGATAACCTCATGAGAGATATTCCACCAGATGCCACACAGCTACTTGGCAAGGTTGTTCTAAAGAATGAGTCATTCTTAGGATGAGGTCGGACTAGTTAACTCTAAGGCAATTTCCAATTCTGAGATTTTATGACTCAATGACACCTTGTGCCTCCCTAGCATCCTTTGATTCTATAGAGAGCTATTACGCCAACAGCTTCAACCACCTACAATGGTTGATCCAGTTCATCTCTCTTTAAAGAGTGAGTAACATAAGAACTTTGAGCTGAGTTTCTCTGAAATATGAAATACCTCCAGAGACCATACTTTGGGTCATTCCCTGCACCAATAGGCACGCCATCAATGTGAGCCATGGAAGTTGGCATCAAAGAGAATGAGTCTCTAAGTTGAAAGAGAGAATTTTCATGAAGAAACCTTATCTCTACCAAAGTCTTCCCTTATATTTTCATTGAATCTCTGCTGATTCATAGCATCTAAATTAGTATTCAAATGGGCTTAAAATCACCTAGTCCACCTTTCTCTTTTTTACAGAGGAAGAAACTGAGATCCATTTAAGTTAAATGATTTGTCCAAGGACACACCTTTAATAAGTAAAGTGTATTCAGGATGTTGTTTGTTCTTCATTCTCGACAAAGACTATGACATCAGGGAGGTGATGCCATGACATGCACATGAATTGGATTTGAGTGGGAGGGTATGTGCAATGTCCCCAGCCTCACTTTCTCCTCCAGAGTCATCTGATCCAATGATCAGATAGGAATCAGGACAATTGGAGATGGCCCTGGATGTGAGGCAATTAAGATTAAATGACTTGCCCAAGGTCACACAGTTAGTAATTGTCAAGTAACTCAGGTCATATTTGAACTCAGGTCCTTTTGACTCGGGTCCTCTTGACAGGATGAGTGCTCTACCCACTGTGCCACCCAGCTTCTGTTTCACAGAATGAAGACACAGTGTTGAGAGGCAGGGTCATTAGCAGCTAGAAAAGCCAGGAAAGGGACAGTTGGTTGAGCTGAGCCTAGAAGGGCGCTAGTGGTTGCAAGAAGGCAAAATCAAGGAGGGTGGCATTCCAGGGTCAATGTATTGATTATACAAAGGCATGAAGTTGGGAGATGGCAGACCATTTGTGAGGCCATCAAGATTGGGTTTTACCTTGATTATCTGTTTCTATAATCACTATACCCAAAAAAGTCACAGATAGGAAAGCACTGGCTTGGAGATGGAGAGAACTGAGTTCCACTTCTCATTCCAAACTTGACTGTGTGATTTTGGTTAAGTCACTTAACTGTTCCCAGCTTCAGGTTCCTCATCTGCCCAGTGGGGAAATCCATACTTCCTCCAGATTGTTGGAGGGACAGATGAGGAAGCTCTTTTAAAAGGATAATTTACCATACATCTGTTGGTCAGAATTTTCTGTGCAGAGTTTTGTTTTTAGCCACTGGTCAGACCTTGGTTCCATTTTTCTGTTCCATTCCCCAGAGGAGAATGACCCCACACAACCTTAGGAGCCTCCCTACTGCCTTTTTCCTCCTGCCTGCTATTTACCCCGTGCTCCTTCCACAACCCCAGGGAGTGCAACAGAGAAGGAGTTTGAAACTCTGCCATGGAAATTTTTTTTTGGCAAAATCTGAACAAAAGCAAGCCTGCTGGGTTTCTTTCAGCTTCAGTTCTAGAGAAATAGCAGGCTTCAGGCTCTATTTCTATCTCTCTCCCTCTTCACCCACCTGCCCCTCTCTCCTTTCCAGCCCCAAACCCAGACATCAAATTATCCAAGCCCTCTCCAACTCAGTGCATGTCTGACTCATCCTGTGTATGCAGCATCAGCCCAGAGTGATAGAAAGAACTCAGGGGTTGGAATCATGAGACCTGAGTTCTAGAGCCTACTCTGCCATGAGGTCTTGGATTCCTCTTCTTTGAAACAAGGGTAGCTGCTGGGTGGCGTAGTAGATAGAGCACTGGCCTTGGAGCCAAGAAGACAGGAGTTCAAATTCAGCCTCAGACACTTGGCAACTAACTGGGTGACCTTGGGCAAGACACTTAACCCTGACTTCCTCGCATCTAGGACCATCTCTAGTCATCCTGATTCCTATCTGGCCACTAGATCCAGATGGCTCTGGAGGAGAAAGTGAGGTTGTAAACATAACATAGCACTCCATCACTCAAATTCCAATTCACCGGGCTTATTGCAGCATCACCTCCTTGATGTCATGGTCTTCTTCAAGAATGAAGGACAAGATTATTATTATTATGAAAGAGGGGTTCAGATTAGTTCCTACCTATAAACAGACCCTCCAAGTTTGAACATGATATGAATCTTTTTTTGATTCAATGAATTGTTCATAACTAGGAAACTGAGTGACTGGCAGTTCCAGGAGCCCATTCCAAAACCCCAATGACTGTTACTCCAGAGATCAATCCCCCAGTGATGCCTTCTCTCTGTCACCTGTCCCCCTTCTGGTTTCCCCCTTCTTTTGGGAGTCATCTTTCTTATTCTTTTGGCTGCAGTGCAGAGACTGCCAGCCAGGATTGGTTGAAAATAAATACAGACAGGATTCATCATTTACAAAACAACTATTCAAAAATTCTGGGAGTTAAGGAAAAGGGAGTGGTGGTGGTGGTCAGAAGGAAGCAGTAGGGATAGAGGTGAGAGAGAATCCATTTCTGTTGATTTTTCTAGTGTCAGGTCTATTCCAACACCTGGTATCAAAGTAGTTTTTATTTCTTTTGGGGACATGTCTAAAGCATGTCCCAGAGATATGGATTAAAAACTTTGCATTCACTGAAGGATCTCACTTACTTAATTCAATGCAGCAAATATTTGTGAAGAATTAGTTGGTACTAAGTGCTGAGGTTACCAGTCAAAATTCCTATCCTCAAGAAACCTACAATCTAAAATAGAGAATGTAATAATAAACACCTAGGTACACATATGGAAGAAAATGATAAAGGCAAAGAGAACCTTGGACAAATTATTCCCCCCATATACATCTTAATCTCCTATCTATAATATGAGCATGGGACTAGATGATCTCTGAAGTCCCTGCCAACTCTAAATCTTATGATCCTATGAAAGATCCAAGCAAAATGATCTAAGAAAACCCAAGGTAGGAAAAAAAATCACTTTCACCTGGAGGAGCAAAGAAGGAAGAATGTGGAACTAGGTCTTGAAGAAAGAAAAGGTTTCAAGGTCCAAATAAGAGTTCACCTTAGGCATGTTGCCTGAAATTTAGAGGCCTACCACTTGACTTGATACCTGTCAATGAGAATGTGCTTCTCTTTGGCTATTGACCAATTGTTTGTCTACAAGTCCTTTGGCATTGGATAGAAGTAGAGAGTTCTGGGGACAGCAGTGGCCCAAGTTCCCCGAGCAAGTTTCAGGAAAAGGGCTTCACTGAAGACTGGAAAAGTTACAGTCTGCTTTTAATATAAAGTGATACTGTTGCTTCCTTCTATCCTGGAAAATGTTCCAAGTCAGGGGCTATTTTGCCAGGTTTTGAATACTTTCTTTCTGGTAGCCCAGTTGGTCGGAAATGCTTACCTCCCTCTCAGGACAGCCAGAGTAGCACCTTGGAAAGGGGTGGAGTGGAGAGAATAATGTTTTGGTTGGGACTTGTCCATGTCTTTTCACCATGGTGCCCTGTCCTCTGCAGTCTCTTGGGCAAGGGCAAAATAAAGCCCAAGAACTATTGCTCTGGTTTATGAAACACAGAGAAACAGGGGAAATCCATAAGAGGAAGGAGCCGGAGGGGTAGGGAAGGGTATGAGTCACTGATCCCCAAGATTCATCCCCTTGAACTACTCATAAAGAAGATTATCTTAAAACACAACTCCCCCAATATGTATCAGCAGTTTTGAAAACATAAAGGATTGTTAGATTTAAAACTCAAAAAGACCTTAGATGCCATCAAGTCCAACCTCCTCATTTTACAGATGAGGAATCCGAGGGTCAGAGAGGATAAGGGACTTGCCTAGGGTCACAAAGCTAGTAAATGTCTGTGTCAGGAAAGATCTGAATTCAGGTCTTCCTGACTCAAACCTAAATCTCCATCCATATCAAACTATCCATAAAGAAACATCCACATTTGCCAATATTGCAATTTAGGCTTTTCAGAAGATCATCAGAGCATCAAGAAAAGACAGTAAAATTAAATCCATAGAATACCAAAATTGCATACTAATGTAAAGATCTAATTATTAAAGTTCTATCTTCCTAAGCTAACAAACTCTGCTCCCATCTATACAGCATAAGAATATATGCTATATACATATATATATGTATATATATATATATATATATATATATATATATATGAGTATATATGGTATGGTAGATTAAACATTATGCTTGTTCTGCTACAATATAGTATCAACCACCATATTGTTGCTGTTATAGTACAGAATCAAATCAACTACCCCATTTTCCCTGTTACCATATAAGGTCAACCATTATATTGATCCTATTACAGTATAGGGCCAATCACTTGGAAAGTACTCTGTAAATATTTAATGATTGACTGGCTGGTTAGGGTATGATAGCAGTTGGGGGCCTTATCCTACCTTGCCTTCCTAGATGGAAGGCTTGCCCTGTACATTTCATTGTTGTATCCAAGTGAATGTCGCCAGGGTTTCTACTTCTCATAAATAAACTACTTCTCCTGATCCCTATGCTGCATTATTTGGTTTCTGATACAAAGCCAGGAAGGGTGAGGGGGGCCCTCTGGGATTGCTCAGAAGCTGCAAGCTAATGAGTATCTATGGAAAAAGGCTATTAGTTGCTTTGTCTCTGCTCTGAGTGGGCAAGAATCCAATTCATTCATTCTTTTCACCATTCAATATGCTTTTATTGATCACCTACCAAAAGTCCAAATTTTGTACTCAGTATTGAGAAAACGAGAAGAAAACATGGTTCCTGATCTCCAAGAACTTATTCTTAATTTGGAGGGACAAGATGGACTCATGAGAAAAGATGGCAACATCCAAGATTGTGTAGTATTGTTAAACTCCTTTATCAGAGTCCTTCTATAATGTCTCATGATGGTGTGTAAGTCACCTTGGGTTCTCAAAGTCTATGTCATCAAAATATAATGCTGTTGTTCAGTCATTTTCAGTCACGTCTGGCTCTGTGTGACCTCATTTGGAATTTTCTTGGCAAAGACACTGGCATAGTTTGCCATTTCCTTCTCCAGTTCATTATACAGATGAGGAAAATAAGGTGAACAGGTTTAAGTGACTTGCCCGGGGTCACACAGCTAGTAAATGCCCAGGGCTAGATTTGAACTCACCTCTAACCACTGAACCACCTAGCTGTCTTAATGTTTAATGCACATTGATTTTTCCACAGTGCTTTAATGGCATCATTTTATTTGTTTCTCACAACAACTCTATGTGGTAAGTATGATAACTGCCATTAGAATGATTTTCCATGTGGGGAAACAACTCTTGAAAAAGACCATGACAAATCAAAGATTTGAAAAGGTCTCACTGCTAATCAATGCTATCAAGGGTGGAATTGAAACCCTGATCCTCTGGATTCCAAATCCACCCCACACTGATTCTATTCATTCTTCCTAGAAGATGTTCATCCCGTTGACTCCCAGTGCCTTCCCTCTGTTATTTGTTACTGCTATGTCCTGCCTAGAGTTAATTTGCTGTTGTCATTCTCCAGTGGATGTTGAGCTCTTTCAAAGCGTTGCTCTTCTTCAGTAATTTTTCAAGTGCCCAGCTCTTTCTGACCCCACCTGGGGTCAAGATATTAAAGGGACTTGCCATTGCCTTCTCGAACTCATTTTACAGATAAGAACACTGAGGCAAACAGAGTTAAATGACTTGCTCTTAACTGTCCTTGGGGACAGAGACTGTCTTTTGTCTTTGTATTTTCAGTAGTTTTCACTCAGGACTGGTCATCATAAAGGAAGAAGAGCTAGAAGACATACTGCCTACTAATGATGCTTCCCATCTCGAAAATACTTCACAATTTATGATGTACTTTCCTCACCACAATGACACTTGTGCAAATATCATTCTTTCCATTTTGAAGCTAAGAATCACCAAGAGAACAAGAAGACAAGAGAGAGACTAGACAAGAGTGGACTGCACCATATTTGAGATAAGGAAGTACGTAAGAAAGATATTGGAAAGGATGTCAATGGGTTTTTTTTTTTTTTAATTTAGTCCAGATCTGTGATTGCCTCACTTTAGGGTAACTTGTTGAAACTTCTTCCATGCTGATCAGCAACTCTTCTGAAATGGATAATCTTATGGAGTTACCTGGGACAATTAAAGACTTAGTGGCTTGTCCATGGTCAATCAACTTGTGCGTCTCAGCAGCAAGACTTTTCCTACCTTCTTTTCGAGGTCTTCTTGACCCCCCGTTGTCACATTTCCAAGTAGAAAAATGCAAAACCAGTACTTAGCCTAGTACTGACTCACTATTATGCTAAACAAATGTTTATTAACTGATTAATTGAAAGACCAGGAACAATGGGATGGGTAGGTCATATGGTCTGATCACAGAAAGGAATAACCAATGAGAAAAGTCACTGGTAGTCACAATATCAATTGAACTCAGGGAAGTCACTCAATACTTTGGGGGAAGGCCCTTTCAAGAGTTTTTGAGAAAAGCACAGAATGGATCCCTGTGTAGAGATCAAAACCCTTCTGGCATGCCAGATACTGGCACATGAGAAAACTTCTGAAGCAAAATGACATGGTCAGAGTTGGAAGCTGCCAGAGTATGTGTTGAGAGTGAGATATAAGCCCAAATTTCCTTACTCCAAATCCATTGCTCTTATCCAGAGACCAATGGTCCCAAATAGCAGATCACAGGAAGAAAAAGTCAGCCAATACAGAGTTAAAATCATGGGTTTGCACTTAAGTGACTCTAAGATGTCTTCTAATCTAATCTATTTTGAGTGCCTCCTTCATCATTCATCCATCTGGGAAAGATAGGCCTGTCACACAAGGAATCCCTCTTAAGAACACCCATCCATCCCCCAGGTGCCTCTGGCTTCTTGCAGTGAGTGTGTTCCCAATAGATCAAATCCCATTTTATATACTGGAATCCCTTTTTGCCCACAGCCTTCCATAGTCTAGGAGTGCTCTATCCCTGTCTAAAGATCATTAGCTCTCTGATTGAGTGGTTAGGGAATGGAGCTGAAAGTCACCACCAGGGAAGATCCAACAGCAAGAAACATGACAATGCTCTGGAAGCGCCAGCTGTTTACAAAAAGCCTCACTCCAAGGTTTCTCTAATGAACTGAAGAATCTTCCACTAATAGTCCATTGTCCCATGTCCTGTCCTGGGATTGGGGGGAGAACTGACTGAACAAAGAAACAAAAACATAGGAATCTCTGACCTCCAAGAGCTTACATTCTACTCCATACATCAGAGAAGAGCAGTACAAATCATTTCATGGTTTATAGCGATGTGCTCTGAAAGAAGTCAAGAATTTTAAGAGTTGGAGGTTAGGAAAGAAGAAATTCAGTAGGTGGAGAGAGAGAGAGAGGTATGAACCTATCAAAAAGTTTCTGATGTTGGAAGGTAGGAGATGGTATGTTTTGTATGAGGAACAAGTAGGACCTTAGGGCTAGAACAAAGAATGTGGGAAGGTAAGGACTGTGACCTTATACTCCAAGTGTAGTTAGGGTCCAAATTGTAAATGAGTCTAACTGTCTGTTTTTGAACTTGGAGGATTTTCACACGTTCGATTTTTTTTTTTAACCTAATGGGACTACCCTTTCAGACTCGACTTCACTGGCAGAGAAATCATATCTTACTATCTTTAAATCTATTGAGTTCCTAGGATTCAGCTTTGTACATGTAGGGGTTCAGGTTGGTTGAATGTAGAAAAGAACCAGCAGGTACCCTCCATTCAGCTTACCATCCAGCCTGCCACTGGGGGGAGGAGAAAGAGGGGGAGATGGGCACATAATATTATCATTTTTTGTAATAATAATAATATTAAGTGATAGATAGACCCAGAATCAAAATGGAAGAGTGAATAAGTTGATTAAGAAGACTTATGATCCATTTCTGCCCCTCAGAAACCTCCTAGGCTTGTGATCTTGAGCAGCCATACAATCTCTCCATGTTCTAACCTAAATAGCTCTCCAAGAAAACCCATAGAGAAGGTTCTGGACATGCTGCCAACACCAGTGAAGCCACACATCCAGATGGCATCCCTATTTATTACAGCATTGTCAGTTTTGCCCCAGGATTTAGATATGTATATACGTGTGTATGTGTATAGACACATATGCTTCTATGCATATGCACATGTATATGTTGTCTCAGAAATCTTAGTGCAGTGTTTTATTTCAAATGCTTAAAAATATGTAATATGTTATACATATAATTTATATCTTATAATATGGTTCTTCAATTATTTTAGTTGTATCTAATGCTTCATGACTCCATTTGGAGTTTTCTTAGCAAAGAATGGTTTGCCATTTTATTTACAGATGAGGAAACTGAGGCAAGCAGGATTCTGTGACTTGCCTAGGATCCCCAACTAGTAAGTGCCTAAGGCTAGATTTAAACTCAGGAAGCTGAGTCTCCCTAACTCCAGGCCAAGGCACTATCTGGCTGTCCAATTTATATTACATGCATATATTGCGTGTTCAGTTGTTCAGTGGGGTCTAACTCGTCATAATCCCTTATGGAGTTTTCTTGGCAAAACTAATAGAGTGCTTTGCTATTTCCTTCTCCAATGGATTAAGACAAACAGAGTTTAAGTGACTTGCTCAGGGGTCACACAGCTAATAAATATCTAAGGTTGAATTTGAATTCAGATCATCGTAACTCAAGATCCAGTGTTCTATCCACTGTGCCACTTAGCTTCCTTCTTGATATTTACAATTCAACAAATAATGTTATATATTTTGTAAATATGTATTATTCTTATTTAAACTTTCAAATATATATAATAAAGTATAAATTCTATAAAATATCATAAACATAAACTCATTTATTTGACTCTCATAACAACCTTTGTAAGTAGGTAGTAGAGGTATTATTAGTAAGAGGTATTATTATCCCCATTTTACTGATGAAAAAACTGCGATTATAGAGATTAAGAGATTTGCCCAGGATTCCACAGTCAGTAGTAGAGATAGGACTGGCAAGACTCCAGGTCTCTCTGGATTCCGTATCTCATAAATAAAGGTGTCTCCAAGCCCCAAGTCCTACACTCTCTTCAAAGTACCATGTTACAAGGCCCAAACTCCAAAAGACAAGAGGACTTTCAAGACTTCTTCAATCTTCTCATCTCCTTTCAAACAGGATAGAAATAAGGGAGCCCAGAAAGTAAAAATATATTGAGTCTCACGTGCTCCCTCAAGGCTGCTTTACATTCAGACAGAGGGCAAAGGTGTTGGCATGATTCCTTGGGAGGGGAGGTGCCTCTGGTCTCTGGAGAGACACCCTTGAAAGAGCTTCCTTGGAAAGAATATGAGAGTTTGCTACATCCATTCAAGTCAGCAAGTCTTTATTGAGCAGATACTATATATGCAGTCCCGTCCTAACTGTGAGAATAGGTCATGGAATCATTGACTGAGAGAGACAGAAAAGAGCTTAGAGATGATCTAGTCTGCCCAGCAAAATCTCCAAGTAAGTCTGCACTAGATGGAAATGTCATTGGAAAATGGCTAACAAAATAAATAAAAATACAATACACATAGATGATAGTAATTTGTGGTTTTCTAAGTCAATATGCAGCCTGCAAGAATCTTTTTCCCTTTGAATTTGACACTAATGAATTCTTCTAACGCAGCTCCCTCATTTTACAAATGAGGAACTAAGGTCCAGAGGGGATCCAAAGCATTTTGTGATTCCCAGGTCATATTTCCTTCTCCTATTCTTCTCTTGACCACTCAGTTTTTCCTTAGATTCAAAATGGAGACAATTATATCTGCGCTTCCTATTTAAAAAGTTTGTTATGTAGATCAAATGAGATAAAGCATAAGAAGTGCTCTGCAAACTTTGAGGGCTATACAAATGGGAATAATTATTTTATATCTATATATAATTTATAGACATCCTCACATATATATATATATATATATGTATGTATGTATGTATGTATGTATGTATGTATGTATATAGTAGGTATAGATAGAGAACAATTGGGTCACTGTCTCCCCTTCAGGAATGTGACTGAGACATTTCTCCTTTCCTCATATTTCATATTCTCCCCTCCCCTTCCCTCTTCTTTCTCTCTCCCTCTCCCTCCCCCCTACTTTCTTTCCCTCCCTCTTACCATTCATCTCTCTCTTTCTTCCCCTTCTCCCATCTTTCCCTCCCTCCCACTCTCACTCTCTCCCTCTGACACTCACTCTCTCCCTCCCACTTTCTGTCTCTCTCTCTCTCTCTCTCTCTCTCTCTCTCTCTCTCTCTCTCTCATTCTCATCCTCACTCTTTCTCTCTGCACTCCACTATAAGCCTCTAGCAGTGGCATCTCTAAGTTCCAGGACAGAATTTCCAATATCTCATTGGACATCTTCACTTACGTTTATCACCAGCACTTTCAACTCAGTACAGTCAAAATGAAATTCATCGTTTTCCCCAGCACATCATCTCTTTCTGCTGACTTTCTTATTTCTACTAAATAAGTTGTCCTAGTCATTCAGGCTTCAGATCTCTGCTGTCTTTGGTTGGGAGATGGGGTGAGGGGACTGTCACCAAGCCCTCTAAAGAGGTTGCTCTTTAAATTCTTTCAAAAATCTTTTCTCCCCACCCTCCCCATCCCTACTGCAATTGCCCTCATTAACTGGACTAATATAATTACCTCCTAATTGGTCTTCTTGCCTCCAGTCTCATCTCCCCATTCTATTCTTTTGGTTTAATTTTTAAAATTATAAATGCCTGTTGTTTTTACATCACATTTCCGAATATATTCTGTTCCTTTATTCTTGTAACAGAAAAGAAAAAGAAAAAAGAACAATTCAACAAAACTAAATAAATCTTCCTATCATTTCTGGCAGTCTGTAAAATACTCCACAGTCATAGTCCCTGACCATGTAGTGAAGGACAGGAGATGTAACCTCTTAACTCTTTCCCAGGGACAAATTTGACCTTTATATTAATACAACTTCAATTTAGTTTTTTGTTTTTTCAGACATTGACAGTCATTGTTTGCATTGTTTTCTTGGTTCTTCTTATTTAACTCTGTATTAGTCCAACTCAGTCTTCCCAAGTTTCTCTGAATTATTCATATTCATTGTTTCCTGTGACATCTTAACATTCCAACATGGTCATTTACCACAATCTGTTGTACCAATCTCTAATAAATGAGCACCCACTTTTTTCCAGTGTTTTACTGCAAAAAAAAAAAGTGTTGCAATGAATGTTTTGGCCCCAATGGAACTTTCCTTTCACTCTTGGTCTTCCTTGGAGCACAGGTTTAGCTATCCTCTAGTCCACTCTAAGCATTGCTACCAAACGGATCTATCTGTTTCACAGTTCTAATATCATCACTATCTGTTCAAAAAAGCTTCCCTGATTCCCACTGGCTACAGGATACAATTACATCAAAGACAATCTGTCACCACAGCCTTATCTCCCATTACCTCCCTGTATATCTACCCTACATGCTCCATCTTGAGCCCTGTAGCCCCTCCATGAAGTTTTCCCTGAATTTTCCAGCTCATTCTCCAGTCAAATTGTATTCACCAGACTTCCCACACCTTTGTTCACTCCATCCCCTTCTTTTTGGAATGCTCTACCTCTGATCTCTATTTATCAACGTTTAATTTATCCTGAGCAGGGCGCAGCTCAAAGGTTGTCTTTCCTGACCACATTCAAGTGGAGTGCCTCTTTCCCTCCCCCTTGCCATGACAGCATTTTACTTATAGTTCTCTGATGACACTTGTGAATCAAATTATATTGCTTGACATGTTCTGGTTTTCTCTCTCCTACTGGATTGTATGCTCTTTATTGTATTGTATTGTATGTAGGTATCCATACTATTCATCTTTTGTATACTCAAGAACACCCAGAAATGTTCCTACCCAGGGTAGGCACCCAATAAATAGTTGCTGAATGAATCACCTAGCCTCATGAAACAGAGAACAATGAAAAAGAGTCTCTAAGTGGGTGCTAAATTGTGCAGCAACAGGGAAGGGAGGGATGATTGTGAGATCCAGGGAAGACTCAAGCTGGGCTTTGAAAAAAACAGAGTTACTCATTTCTCTGTCTGGTTATATCTTCACACACATTCATTCATCCACCTGAGGATGTCTTCCATGAAGGGACAAAAAAGTTAATCATCCAGAAATATATTTCTCTGCTTCCAGGCTTCCCCAGAAGATGCTGGTTCCTTATAACCATCTAATCAAAGTGTATACTTGACTGTTCTGTTGCCTCAATTTCTTTATCTGTTAAATGGTGATTTTAAAAAATACATCTTAGATAGGCGGAGTGGAGAGAGAACTGGCCTTGGAGTTAGGGAAGTAAGAATTCAAGCTAGCCCTCTGAGTTAGGTCACATGAACATGTTTAAGTTGCTCTCAAGGTCCTCTTAAATCTAAAACTTCCTGATGAGATGCCCATCTGAAAGGACGAAATATCAAGAGTTTCCCAAACTCATTAAAAAAAAAAGATTTAGTTTTTATGAACCAGAAATCATTTAAGACCTTCTAAGGTCAGGGATTGAGCTATATGCTAGGAGCAGAAATATGAATGCGCACTAATCCAGGGATTTCAGGCAACCCCCTAGATAAGGGAAATCCTTCTTCCAATGTAAATTAGCCCCTCTTCTGCAATGTAAAGTCCTAGAACCAGGATTGTTATCCTTAATATTAACAGTCTGATGAAACCTATAGTCCCATTAGCAAATGATGGATTTTTAAATTTATATTTGAAGCAAATTCTAAATTTTAGTTAAAGGGTTGTGAAAATTATTCTCCCCCACCCAACCAAATTCAAGGATCCCCTGAAATCTATCCAAGGACTTAGGTTAGGAAACCGCATTCAAAAAATTGACCAAATTTCTGAGACTTTTACTGATTTTGCCAGGGTCACAAGATCCATAAGTATCAGAAACTTGAGGTAGAAAGTAAAAAGCAAAACTAATTCCAGTCCCCAAGAAATTTGCCCTAGGGACTGGGAGAAAAGGCCATTTCTTCTGAATAGTGAAATAAGCTATGTCAATGTAATCTTTTACCAAGTGTGTGGTATGTGACTCCTCGTGACTCAACCCGGATGAGGCCTTGCTGTCTACCCTCCAAGAGTTTACAGTCTTCCTGGGTAAATGAGATCACCACTCAACCACGGGTGCATACATGGAGTAACTAGCTATTTAGCATTTCATTCTATTCTACCTGTACTTCATGAAGACAAAAATAGACAAAGGAGAACTCAGAAGAGAAGGACATCTTTGTAAGACTGGAACAGAGGAGGCAGGATTGGAGCTAGACCTTGAAGAAGGGGTTGGGTATGATTCCACTGAGGGGAACCAACATGAGTTCATGATATTTACTGAAGTGAGAACCCAGCTTAAGTAGAATCAGGGAAAAAGTGGACCCAGGAAACTAAAATAAAAAAAGTGATCAGCCTAAAAGAAACTCTCTGCATCAAATCTGAGTGAAAGTCGTTTTCTGGAATCCATAGTGATAAGGAAGACATTCCTAGAGAGTTTGGGTTTTAGAAGTCTGGGAGATTAAGGGGCACCATGTTCAATTCAATCTATTAAGTCTATATTAAGTGCCTGTTGTATATAAAGAGAGGAAGGAAGGATTCAAATTTTTACTAAGCATCTCTGATGCACCAAGCATTTTATAATTATTTTATACTTGTCTTATCTGATCCTAATTGCAGTCCTGGGAGATTGGTTGCTACTGTTATCCCTTTTTACAATTAAGAGAATTGAAGCAGACAGAAGGTAAGTGACTCAGCCAGGGTCATACTACTAATCAGTGCTGAGGTCAGATCTGAACTCGCATCTTCCAACCTCCAGACCCATCTCATCCCTCAGTCTTCTTCTTCACCTAGATATCACCCAGTATTGCGCTACACTCTGGAGGAGATACAAATTTAGAAAAGGCTTGATCTCATCTAAATTTAGATAAGACCCTTGGAGAGCAAACAGTCTAGTTGGGGATGGGAGGAATATAGCAAAGATAGCAATGAAGCTGAGATCTTAAGACAGAATATAGCAGCTAGGTAACTTAATGGATAGAGCACCAGACCTGGAGTCCTGAGTTCAAAATCAGCCTCAGACAATTACTAGGTATGTAACTCTGGACAATTGTTTGCCTCAGTTTCCTCATCTGTAAAATGAGCTGGAGAAGGAAATGGCAAATCACTTCTGTATCTTTGTCAAGAAAAACCTCAAACGGGGTCATGAAGAGTCAGGTATGAATGAACAACAAATACAAGGACAACCTTATCTTTCTACAAATGAGGAAACTGAATCTCATAGAGGCAAAATTACTACTTTGGTCCTCCTGTGAGGAAATGAGAGCTGACTGTCAAGGTAAGGAGTTGGGGATGAGGAGGAAGGGCTCTGGAGGAAAGGAGAAAGTCCTTTAGATGAATGAGCTCTGATCAGCTCAGACATTCATGTCATCACATTCGAGGCTTCAGCTGCCACATGTCAGTTATTCCTCCAACCTGTCTGGGGCTTTGCTCTCTTAACTACAAGAAAACAAACAGGCTTGACCTCATGTGACTCATACTTATTGTCGCCGTCCTGCACCAACTATGCTCCAGATGGACAAAGAACACCCTGTACCCTCTGGGACGGTCAGGCACAGACCACCCATCAGGTGCCAGGGCATGGCAGGCAGCTCTGCTGGAGTGAGGGCAGGACAGGGTCATGAGGAGCTGCCCAAAGGGGCATTAGTATGCAGAAGGACATGGGGAATCGTCAAGGGCAGACACAGCATGGGGGCAGGCTTGGTCAGAGCAGCAGTCTGTCCGATTCTGATAAAATTCTCCCACTTGCAATTGGTCTCAAGGACCTAGGACAGACCTCAAGAAAGAGGAATGCTTAGAGAACCTGGAAATCATCCAGTCCAAGCCCTCTAAAGAATTGATGAGGATATCAAGGCCCAGAGAGATGACATGACTTTGTTCAATGTCACTCATCTAATAAATTCCAAAACCAGAATCTGTCTTCTGACTCCAAAATCTTGGGTAAAATACTCACTTGTCTTGAAGAATGGATTTCCTTACATTAAAAACATTTCAGTTTATTCTAACAGAAAAATTAAATGGAGGTTCTTAACCCATAGGTCCAAAAATTAGTTTTTAAATATTTTGATAACTGTTTTCCATTTTATTATTATTAAATTATATTTTATGTTGCTATATAAAATTATTATTTAAATGTTAATGTTTTTTAAAAATAATAGGTCTCATTTGTATTTTATTTAATGTATTTTTATTTTTATTTTTTAGGTTTTTGCAAGGCAAATGGGGTTAAGTGGCTTGCCCAAGGCCACACAGCTAGGTAATTATTAAGTGTCTGAGACCGGATTTAAACCCAGGTACTCCTGACTCCAGGGCCAGTGCTTTATCCACTGTGCCACCTAGCCGCCCTATTTAATGTATTTTAAAACATAATTCTGAGAATTTGTCCTTAGATTTACCAGACTGACAAAGAGAACCATGATTCAAAGGAACTTCAAAACCTCAGGATTAAAGTTTCTTGAACACTCCTCCTCTCCTAGCACTCCCCCCCCCTACCCTGACACACACACACACACACACACACACACACACACACACACACACACACACAAGAAGCTGTGTGATATCTCATCTGACTCTGACATAAACTAACTGGGGGACCTTGAGTAAATGGTTTCATTTCTACTGGTGCTATCTCTTTCATCCATCAAATGATGAGAGGTTGACCTCTAAAGTCCTGTCTAGCTCTATCCAATCTTGATCAAGCTCCGTCCCCTCCTAAGCCTAGTAGGAAGTCTCTCCTTGTCTTTGTCTTCTCCTTCTCTAACTATATGCTGTGTTGAACCTAGATACTTGGGCACCCCTTACCTTTCGACTGTTATTCAAGATGGTACCTCATTCCCCACCTTTGGTCTTTCTTGTCTCCCTTAGAAGCAATTATTGACTCTTTCCAATTAATTCTTCTCACAAATAGCCCTAGTCTTCCATGAAGATTACAAAGCTCTGATTCTGAATACAGATTCAGCCACAAGTTCCTATCATGCTCACATCATAAAATGTGTGAGCATAAACATGCTCACAGTTATTACCAGGCAATGGAACCTTTTCTCATTCAACTGTGTCACAGGGACCCCACCTCTTCAAGGATGCCATGAAGCTCACATTAAGTTTAAAGAAGTAAGTGCTATTATTACTTCCATTTTACAGGTGAAGAAATTGAACCAAACAGAAGTGACTTGCCCAGGGTCACACAACTAGTAAGTATCTGAGGCCAGATTAGACCCTAAGACTTTCTGACTCCAGACCCAATGTTCTATGGACCACACCACTTAACCATTCATTGCCAGAAAACAGACTTTTCTTAAGTTTTTTTTTTCCCCAAACAAGATGAAAGGTAAACACGGAGTTTATTGAGCACAAAGAGGACAAAGAGGAGCCTCAAAAAGTCAATTAGGGTATAGCAAGGGGAAGTCATGATTGATGAGAACCAATTTCACTGACTTTCCAATCTTTCCAAACCCCAACAATGGCCACTGATATCAAGTCTAACCCAGGTCTCCCAGAGGCCAAATTGAGAATTCTCCAACCACATGGTGAGCCAAAGGCTAGCTATGTAAAGGGACCACCCTCCAAGTCTGACGGTTCTTCTCCACACCATCATCCCCTACCTTGGTGTCAGATGTTGGCCTGAGTTCAGAAACCAAGTAGTTTTCCTCCAGGTATTTTTTTGGGGGGGGTTCTGAATTCCCAAACACCCTGAGCTTTAATGCCTGCCTGGCAATAGATAAATTGCTGACTCACCCTTGGAAACCAAAACTGCCATTTCCAGGGGAAAAAAACACCAGTGGAGCAAAGGAGCTGCGGTTGCTTTGAACTTATCAGGAGAACCAACAATGAACCTTCCCAAGCTTCAGCAGGGTATGCGAGAGAAAGCTTGTGTTCAAGGAGAAAGGCACTTATAAGAGTGTGGAAACTTAATTCAATGAGCTGTTATAACATGCCTACTATAGACTCAGCATCTCATATCCTAATGGAGGCAACTCATGTCAGTACACAGATCTAATGTGTCTGATACTTAGATACCCTGGATACTACAGTTTACCATCACTTTAGAAAATGAAAAATGCTTCCCTACCTCATTCCCAGAAGCTCAGCCTCCCCTAATATCTTTAATAATAAAGGACACTTTCAGATGAGCTGACTACTTACTCATTCAGCTTTATTGAGAAACCTTTAGTATCAAGAATCTAATGGAACATAGCTCCAGCTGAGTGAATTTTACTTCCTTTAGGGTAGAGAAGATGTCTAACAATAGAAGAGATCAATTCCAAGGGGTCACAGAGAAGCAAGGGATTTCCAATCATAGGGATGGAAGAGATCATAGTGGTCCTCAAGTCCAACCCCTTCATTTACAAATGAGGAAACTGAGACACAAGGAGATTAGCTAATTCACTCAGGGTCACATAGTAAACATTTGAAACTAGATTCCAACCCACTCCTTCCTCATTTCCTCCATCATTCTATCAACACTTCAGTTCCTCTATCATGAAATCTTCAAAGTGAAGGAACATTAGAGATTAAGATTTAGAGTCATTCTATTCCAACATAAATAACCCTTCCCTCACATTTTACAGATGAGGAAAATGAGGCCCAAGGAGGTTAAGTGATCTGCCCAAGGTCACACAGCTAATAAGTCCCTTAGACTGGATTTGAACCAAAGTCTTACCAACTCCAGCCCAATGCCCCACATCCTGCTGCCTTTTCATGACAGAGTAAATATACTAGCTATGGATTAACTGCAAAGTCATTACACTTCCATAAGCTTTATCACCTAAAAAATAGGAGTAATGCCAACATTACAGGATTGTTGTTCAAATGAGCTTATGTATGTAAAGTTTACAAAGACCTGGTTCTCATTAAAAATAATAATACTTAATTTTTATGTAATGCCAACAATGTACTGAGTGCTGTATTAAGTCCTCTAGAAATATTATTTCATTTTATCCTTATAACAACCCTGGGAAATAGATGCCCTTCTTCTTTAGCCTGTTATCCCTGTTCAACACACTAATCCAGTGACTTTGGTGTTATCACCATTTATAGTCCTTTCTTTATCCCTGAAACACCCTTACCTAAAATTGGGGGCAAGGAGAAAAGAAGGGGTCCATCTGAGAAAAATATCTTTTTTAGTGTTATTTTTATTTTATTTTTAAATTATGAAATAAAACAAGCATTTCTATAACAGAGTAGAATAAAAAAGTGATTGCATAGGAAACTGCAAATCTATTTATGGACAACTTATACCTTTTAAAAATATAATTATCACGTAAATTTCTTTTTTCCCTTTTTTTCTTCCTTCTCCTCCCTGCCCTAGAGATAGCTCCCAATAGACACAAATACAAACACATATATAAAATAATTCAATACATACATCTATTTAGTAGTTCTTTCTTTGATGGAAAGATTATCCAAGTATTCTAGGCATTGTTTCTGACTTCCTCAGCAGAGTATTTCTCCTCGTTGACACAGGTAAGAGAACCAAAGGCAATGAATGGGGAGATAGTTTGGAGGTCTGACTGGTTTGTTGGGAATACTACTAACTCAGGTTTCCCAGTCTCTGACAGTTCCCAACCCTGCAGACATTCAAATCTCAGGGCCAGTGCCTGGGGGTGAAGGCTCCCTGGTGGAGGGCCTGGGGGAACTGTGGAGATTATCTCAAGGAAACACCAAGTACCATCTCTGCAATTTAAGAGAAACCAGGAAGCTGTGAGCATTTCTCTTCCCCAGATAAGATATAAACTGGCAGACTAGAGGCTGGGCTGCTGGTAAAATCTAGCCCCTTTGTAATTCAGTAATGAAGGGGTTGCCAGGAGCCAAGATTCTTTCTGTCCTATCTAGCACCAAATAATTGCTACTTCCCTCATTTTACTTTCTCTTTTTCCTCTTCCTTTCTCTTTATTCCTCTTCTTTCCTTCCTTTTCTTCCTTTTTCTTCCCTCCTTTTCTCTTTTCTTTTCTGTCTTTTCTTGCTTCTTCCTTTCTCCCTTTTTCTTTCTTCCTCCTTCCTTCCTCCCTCTTTCCTTCCTATCTTTTTCTTTTTCCTCTTTTCTCTCCCTCTCTTTCTCCCTTTTCTTTTTTCCCCTCTCCTGTTTTCTTTCCTTTCCTTTTTCTTCCCTTCTTCCATCCCTCACTCCCTTCTTCCTTTTTTCTTTTTCCCATTTTCTTTTATTTTACCTTCAGAATTCAAGGAGGCCATTTAGAGAATAAAAGACAGGGCAAGGATAGGAATAATGCATCCTTGTCCTGAAATCCTAACAAAGAGGCCTCCAAGTCCCTGAAGTTTCCTTCAGATTCATACCCACCTCTGACTCTCTGGACACTGCCTTTTTACCTTCAACGGATACCAGTTTAAGCTATTTTATTGCCACAATAACCTTGGGAGCATATCCTCCTTCAAAGCAAGTCATACAAGAGTCACTGACTTCAAGTTGAAAGATACCTTAGAGACCTAATAGTCCTTTCTCATCCCCTTGCATTTTAGTGATGATAAAACCAAGACTTATTGAAATGATATGACTTATTCAAGGTCACAAAGATGAAACTCATCAATCAATGAGCATTCATTCAGTACTTAATATAGTCTTCACATTGAACTAGGCATTGGTATACAAATGAAAAGTGAAGGTCATACTCCAGCATCTCCTGTTACCCCCATCCATCCCCTATATAAGTAACACTCCTCCAAGAGTCACAGAGGCTACAATAAACAATGAGGACGATAGACTTCAGATATCAACATAGCTTCTTTTCTCCATCAATGAATATAGACTTTATATTTAATCCTTTAAAACCTGGAAAGATAGTTTCCAAAAGTCATTTATTTTGGTCTACAAATTCATCATCCTGTAGCCAATATAATGGTGAGTCAATTAGCTAAACTGGTCAAGAGACCCCCACTCATAAAGCCTTTCCAGTTTGGTAGAGCCTCCCAGAGTTTGGGCTCTGCCAGCATAACCTTTAAGACCTCAAGGTCACCACCACACTAGAACAAGACATCAATCCTTTCTTGGCAAGGATACTGCAGTGGCTTTTCATTTCTTTCTGCAGTTCACTTTGCAGCTGAGGAAACTGAGATAAACAGAGTTAAGTGACTTGTCCAGGGTCATATAACTAGTAATCTTCTTGTTGGGGAAATTGGATGGTGCCACCATAAAGAAAAACAAGTATTCTTAGAAGTGAAAAGTGAAGTAGTAAAAAAATTCACATCTTTATTTACAGACCTGTAAAGTTCACCACAGACCCAAAAGCACAAGCAATTCACAGAAATAACATAGACCTAGGAAAGAATTTGTGACAAGCCTGGAAACAAGATAAGAGAGAGAACTTAGAGGAAAGAAGGGAGAAGGAAATGGCAGGGAGCCTGGAAGAAAAGAAAAACTTAGGTCAACATAAATCTGATCACATGGAGTTGAAGTCATATTGCTCAAGCAGCATGGGCTGGAGTACTTGATTCTAGCTTAGACAGAGAAAGTGGCATCCTTCCAGAAAAATGCAAAGAAGAAAAGATATAAAAGTGGTCTCCACTCTGGAGGATCTTGCTTAAATGCATTACTATATGGTTGGTTGGATAAGGGTGTTGCTTGAGGAATGGTTTAGCACCCCAAGGAATGGCCAGGACAGTACTCATTGTGCATGGGCAGTGTTCTACCTACTAGTCTTTTCCTTGAAGTGTGTGACCTTAAAGTCTAATGTGGCATTACCCCATGCCCTGCTTCAATCTGAGGCCAGATTTGAACTTATGAAGTTGAGTCTTCCTAATCAATGTTCTCTCCACTGCTCAGCCTACCTGTCCATGAGACATTAGACAAGAACTCTAATGGAAGAAAGGAGGCAAAATCAACACAGGCACACAGGACAGATACACATGGTAGCTTTGCCCAGGTTTGACAATAGATTTCACTGAATTCCCTTGGCTTTGTGCACCTATATCCAATATATATTTCACTAACTTCACCCAGACAAACAATAACAAGGCAGTATCTTGCATTTGGCATAATGGTACAAATTGGTTTATATAAATATGATATTACACACACACACGCACACACACACACACACACACACACACACACACACACACACACAATCTCATTTGAAGACCCGAGCCTCCCCTTCTAAAGTTACATTCTATCTGTATCTCTTGTATATAGCTATTACTCTACATTTTGTCTCCTCTATTAGATTGTTTTTTGTTTGTTTTAAGGGAAGAATTTTTTTCCTTAATAGTATTCTATTTTTTCTAATTACAAGTAAAGATAGTTTTTAACATTCATTTTTGTAAAATTTTGAGTTCCAAATTTTCTCCCTCCCTCTTTTTTTCCTCCTCCCTCCCCAAGACAGCTGGCAATCTGAAATCCCCCACTAAATTGTAATCCTCTTGAGGGCAAGAACTATTTTTGCTTTTGGGGGTTTTTTTGGGGTATTCCTAGCATTTAAAATCTTGCCTGATATGTAATAAATGCTTATTTAGTTATTATTGATGATTGATTGATTGGTTGATTGATTGATTGATTGATGCATCCCAACCCTGTAAGGTAGAGAGATACCTAACACAGAGATGGATATATGATCTCATCCATGTGCATATTCTCTCTAGTTACCCATAGTAACTTCCAAGCTTGTACAGCTCTCATCCATATCCTTCCATACATTTGTTTTAGAGGATCCTCCCAGAGTACTGGTAGTTCCTTGAGTTCTCTTCACATTCTCCATTGGAGATATCAATGGAGCCTACAGACTAACTGCCCATTGGTTAGACTTTACTCTCATCACATAATTGGTCCATCCTATTTTCTAGTTATATGACACTCCTGGCCCTGGCTTGTACCATCTAAGCCCAAAGCATACCTCTTTATGGCCTTCAGTTCTTTGCAAATGGTGGATCTGTCACTATGCAATATCACCAAAAGAATAATGGAGAGATCACAGATGGACGATAAGCATGGCCCCTAATTGAAGGAGTTCAATTTTATAGCCAGTTTGATCACCTTTGGGAAATTACAAAGTTGTTGGTTTTATGGGATTTTCAACCCCATATTTCTTTGTGAAAAGTTCATTTTTAACACCAATATTCTATTAAAGATATAAGTACTATAGGTATTAATTATTATCATCCCCATTTTACAGATGAAGATATAGGTTCAAAGAGTTTAAAATTTCCCTAGAGTTATACAATTAATAAAAATCAGGTTTTGTCCTTACTTCTCTCTTCCTGGCTTCAAATTTAGTGGTCTGTCCATGATATTATGCTGCATTTCAGGACATGTCAATCTTTCTTTCCTTCAGATTTTAGTTTCTTTACTTCTAATCAATTTCCCAGTGGAATGAGATTAAAAAGGGAGGGCCCCTATTTGTAAACTTTTCCTAGGAGACAATGCCACTCCAACAGCATAGTTCAGTTGTCAAAGAAAAACTGAGTAAGTATTTGGGCACAAGTCTGCCAGAGACAATATTTAATAAATTAATTATTTTTTCTAAACATCTTTGTTTGGGAAAAAGTTCAAAGAGGCAAAACTTCCCAATGTCTTTGAAAATTCTCTTTCTGACCAAGGCATTTTAAGGTTATAGTTCCCAAACAAGATTCCAAAACAATAGAAAAAATTCTGCTATAAGGGAAAACAACAAAATTCAGATAATAGTTACATTTATCAGATAAAATAAGTAATTTAAAAATCTTTGCTCCTTTGAGAGTTTAATTTTTTCAATTAATAATTATTTTATTTTCTCATTATTCCTCCTCTTCTCCATCACCAAAAAAAAAAGTTAAGCTTTGTAAAAAAAAAAAATTAGTTGTAGTCAAGCAAAACAAATTTCTATATTGGTCATATCCAAAAAATGTGTTTCTCATTCTGTATATTTAGTACTTTACTTCTCTGTCAGGAGATGGGCAGAATTCTCCTTTTAGAATTATAATTTATTGTTTATTGAACAGAGTTCTTAAATTTCAAAATGTTCATTTTTACATTAGTATTGAATAGGGTTTGAACCCAGGTCTACTTCAATCCACGTTCACTATTCTAACCATTATGCCACATTGCCCTCTGGTCATATATTTTGTTTGTAATAAAAGTTTAAGGCCATCTAAGGGTAGAAAGCAACTTGCAGGAAGGTAACTTCCAAGCTTTGCCAAGAATATATATATATACATATATATTCCACCAAAGGTCCCTTCTTCTAGGAAACTTTCCCTCACCTCAATAGGCAGGCAAACCATGCAGAACAGCCTGCCCTATGAGACAGAGCACAGGCTTTGTTGTCTATAAGTAACCACCTGCCAACTTCCTGTACCACTCTCCTGGTCCCCAAACTGTACTTAGAACACTCTGCCACAGAAAGCAATCTCATGGTAAATCCCAGATAGATCTGTCTCATGAGCCACAGTACTGCAAAAGATCAGCAAAGGAAGAGATGGATCACAGGAGACTGAGGAAGTCAGTGAAAATTATCTGAGGAGGGCCTTGAAGGCTAGAGCAGGTGGAGATAAGATTGGCAGCATTTTAGGCAGGGGACACAGGATATGCAAAGGGTCAGAATCAGCAATGAGTCTGGCCAATTTAAAGGGGGAAAATGCAGGAGTATTTCACTACACAACTTATAGGAGTGCTCTTAACAACCATTATCCCATTAGATTTAATGAGCTGGAACAACCTGAGGAAATGTTGTTCTCTTTTTTGTTTATAGAATGAGGCTTTGGTTCCCCCCCCCCCCCCTCCAGGCCAAACAAAAAGCTTCCTCCAGTAGTCAGTCTATGTGGGGGGAAAAAATGAACTTTTTTCCTTTTGTTCCTTGTATCTACCAATTACTTATCAGAATCATTTAGTAACAACCTTGGGTCTTTTTATTGTATCATAGATCTAGAGAGGAAAGGATCCTTAGAGCCCAGTTGCCTTACTTTATTGATAATGACACTGAGATCACTTGATTTGTCCAAGCTTTCACAATTAGTATTTGAAGCAGGATTTGAACTCAGAACTAATCCACCATACCATGCTGACTCTCCTTCCTGCCTTTTCATTGAGGTTTGTTTCTAGAGTCAGTGCTGCCATTCACTAGGATATGACCTTAAGGAAGTCATTTCTCCTTTGTGGTCTTCAAATTTCTCTTTTGGAAAATGAGGGAAATGACTAGATCAGGGATTCTCCCTCAAGGGGTCTGTGGATAGAGTTCAGGGAATCTATGAACTTGGATGAGGGTAGGGAAATGGCAATTCCATGTTTATTTTCACTAATCTCTAGCTGAAATTTAACATTTCCTCCAGTTACAATGTTTTAAAATTTTCAATAACCCTATGAAAATTTTGTATGAACAAAGTTATTTACATATTATCTCCCACAGTATGCCAGCCCCTTGAGAGCATTTTTTTTCCTCTCCTTGTATCCCTACTAGTATCTGGTACATAGTAGGTCCTTAATAAATGCCTCTTGTTGTTTGTTTTTGTTTCTGTTCTTAGTAAAAAACTGTTTCTGAGAAAGTTATTCCTAGGCTTTACCAGACAAAAGCAAAGTGGTCCATGATCCACTCAAAGGTTATCCCTGAGATCTCTCAATTGTAAACATTTTAGAATTCTAGTCTTCTGTCTTATGGTCTTTTCAGATCTTTTTCCTGCCTTCCCTTCCTTCATTTATTGCCTCCCTCCTTTCTACCCCTTTTCATCTAGATGATAACTAACTTACTCCTTTTTCTTCCTTTCTTCAAATGGATTTGTGAGATTCCCCATAGCTCCCTGAGATTTTATCCACTAGATTGTAAGCTCCTTGAGGTCAAGAATCATCTTTTGCTTCTTTTTGTATCCCCAGCACTTATCACAGAGCCTGGAAAGTTTCTATTGTTATTCTTCAATAATTTTCCCTTGTGTTCCACTCTTCATGACCCTATTTGGATTTTTTCTTGGCAAAGATATTGGAGTGGATTATCATTTCCTTCTTTTTACAGATTAGGAATCTGAGGCAAAAAGGATTAAGTGACTGGTCCAGAATCACACAGTCCAATTTGAATTTAGGAAGAGTATACTTCTTTCTTCTCCTCATCTAGATGATAACTAATTTACTCCTTTTCCCTCCTTTATTCAAGTGGATTTGTAAGGCACCTTATAGTTCTTTGAGATCTTTCCATTAGACTATAAATTCCTTGAGGGTAGGGGACTGTCTTTTGCTACTTTTGTATTCAGGCCTGGTACCCTACCCATTACAATTTATAGCTGTCCAGAATCTGGCTTAAAATAGGTGCTAAATAAATGTTTATTGATTGATTAATGATCTGTCATTTGACCATCTTTGTTTACTTTACTTTTCCTAATTCTTCATCTGCTCCTATTTAGTCCCAAGAAACATTATTTATCGTCATTTCTTCAACTTCAGTGCAGCACTGTAAATGTCCTTACCCACAGTGCACACCTCCTCTTCCTCGGTCCTCTCTTTTAGTTTCATTGGTAAGAACTATTACCCAGGGTTCCTTCTTTAACTCAGGTTTTGCCTCTTGACCAAGATATAGGCCAACTTTTCTAGGTCCTTAGCATCTAACCAGGTTGGCGGAGGGAGGGGAGATGGGGCAGCCTTCTTTTCCAGGAGTTCAAGAAAGTATAAAATGGCAACTCCTGTTTCTCTAGGGTTTGGCTGACAAGATGATTTCCTCACAGTCCTGGACATACCATCCTTCTTTTATAGATAAGAAAGGTTAAATAAGTTGCTTGTGATCACAAAGCTAGTCATGTCAGAGTTGGTACAAGACTGCTGAAGGTTCCAATGTTCTTTTTAATCCCCTTGTACCACTGGAGGGGATAGGGAATGGAGACAGGGAGGCAGGGAAGCAGCACTGCTTTACAGGCAGAGAATCTGTCTTAATAAAGTGAGGTACATGCCCATGACCCAACCCCAGCAGCTCCTCAAAAAGAATATAGAGAGACTTGGGCAAAATCTTTCATTCGGTATATGGATAATGCTTAGCATATTGTTCCTCGCCTTGGGGAGAGGAAAGGAAGGGAGGGTAGTAGAAAAATGTGGAACTCATAAATTTGCAAATGGATGAATGTTGAAAAACTACCATTGCATGTAATTGGAAAAATAAAATAAAAATTCAATTAAAAAAATCTTTCATTCAATTATGATGCAATCAAATATCTGTATTGTGAGCCTAGTCCTAGGATGGAGGTTGTGGCTGGCTTGGTCAAAAAGAGAGACTAAAGGTGAGATGAAAACAAGGGAGGAAATTAATGAACAATATAGCTACTTCTTTTTATTTTGATGATAGAGCTCTTATTAAGTGCTTCATATGTAGCAAGTTATAATGCACTAGAGATACAGATTAAAAATAGACAATTTGGTCATTTCAGTTGTGTCTGACTGTCCATGACCCCATCTGGGGTTTTCCTGATAAAGATATTAGAGTGGTTTTGCTTTCTCCATTTCCTTTTGCAGATGAGAAAACTGAGGCAGAGTTAAGTGACTTGCCCAGGGTCACACACAACTAGGAAGTATCTGAGGCTGAATTTTTTTTGTTTTTTTACAAGGCAATGGGGTTAAGTCATTTGCCCAAGGTCACATAGCTAGGTAATTATTAAGTGTCTGAGGTCAAATTTGAATTCAGGTCCCCCTGATTCCAGGGCTCTATCCACTAAGCCACCTAGCTGCCCCCTGAGGCTGAAGTTGTGTATTCCTGACTCGGTCCAATACACTATCCACTAAGCAACATGAGCTGTTCCTCTATTAGAAGAAGCAGCCCATAAAGGGGAGTTAGAAAGGGTGGGGAGAAATGATGGTAGAACAATGATGGTAGAAGAACAACCTAGTGGCTTGGTCCCAATAAAGAAAAAACAAAAATATTGAGTCCTAAGAACTGAGCCTAGGATTCTGAAGAAGAGTAGGGGTGGGATGGGAAGGACGGGTGATAATGATTGCCAGAGGGCAGTCAGCATCATTTTGGAAAATTGGATCTAGACCTATAATTTCATCTAAAAATGGGAAACTCCACTTATGGAAGCTCCCTCCACTGATAAGATGAGTGACTCATTTATATCTTATCATCTTGGAGAATTTCCTCCATCACAGAAAGTTTAAATCACCTGCCAACTGTCACAAGGCCAGTATGTGTCAGAGATAAATCTTGGAACTTGGTATTCCTGACTTCACAGTTGGCCTTCTTCTTACTTTGACAGTCACCTTTTAGCAATAAGAGGCAGTGTATAAAGATTATGAGTGTGGTGTGGCTGGGGTCAGGAGAGAGGACATATAAGAGGATCCCAGATTTAGAACTAAAAAGGACCTCCAAGGTCATAGAGTCCAAACCTTTTACTTTATAGGTGAAGAAATTGAAGCACAGATTATAAATGGTAGAGTCATAATTTGAACCCAGATCCATTTCTCATTCTACCTTACCCTATTACTGTCTTGAGCAGGGTTTCATAGGATGGGCAGCCATTGAATAACAGTGATCATTTAGTATCTAATCGATTGGACACCAGAGACACAGCTTGTAGATAAAGCACAGTGCCTGCCCTCAGAGATCTTACCATCTAGTATGGCTGGAACAAAGAAGAAGGGCAGAGGTAGCCCATACAACATAAGAAAAGATGCAGAGGTAATACCTATGAGACTTATTCAAGAAGTCATCTGAGAATGGGAACACATTCAATTCATTCAGTCTTCTAGGCAGATAAGTGAATCATTAGACTGTGAGCTCATCAAAAGCAGGCGTGGTTTTTGACTTTTTTGGTATCCCCAGTATTAATTAAGCACACTGACAAGCGTATAGCAGGCACTTAATACATGCTTATTGATTATCTACTAACTGAAATCCATGAATTTTCCATATACATATATATATATATATATATATACCTATATATGCTTACCTATACATATACACATAAACAGTTAAATTTATTTCATTAGAATTTATTTTCTTTGTAATTCTTTTTTTTCCCAATCTCATGCACTTAAAAATATTGTTCAGAGAAGGGATGCAAAGACCAAAGGGATTCATCACACACACACACAAACATACTCACAAATGGCTAAGAATCCTCGCCATAGAAACAGCCACCAAATGGGAACATCATCTGTCAGCTAGAGTCAGATCAGATTTTCCCTAAGGTTCTCTTCCAGCTCTAACATTCCATGATCAATTGCATTCAATTGGTCCTTAGAAGTCTACACAGGGAATCCTCCCTAAAAATATTTGATAAATACACACACAAACATATAAACACATACTGAAATGTGATTTTTTTTTTAAGAACATAGGCTCATCTCATCAGCTTGGCCTAGTGAATCCAATAAATGAATGCTTCACCTTTTTGTGGGTGAAGGACTGAAACTGAGACAGTCAAGTTACTTCATCACTTGCTATCTGGAAAGTGTCTCAGGATGACAGATGCGCCCTTGCCCCGTTCTGTGTCTCTTTCACACCAGTCTGGTTGAGACAACAGACCAAAATGTGATTTCCACCACCCCACTACCATCCTTCAGACCTGGGGCTAGAGATTCACACTCAGATGGGAAAACTCTCTCCTATCCTTTCACTGCTAACAGATATTACAAGAGGCAGTAGAATTTTTGCACCCATGGATCTTAGGGCTAGTGCAAACAGGGTTAACATTCAAAGTCAAAGGACATAGGTTCCATTCCCTCTTCTACCAAGTAGGAATTTATATTGTCTCATCTAGAGAATAAGAAGGTTTGATGAAATCACCTGTAAGGTCTCGTTTAGCTCTAGATCCATGATATGAATATTTCATCTTCCCAATACTGATATAGCTTTGCAGAACTGTTAGCCCTAAAGGAGATCCATGATTGTATGTACTTATGGCAGGCATTATGGGACAGTGGAGACAGCAGTTAAGATTGGCGCCAAAAGGTCTTGACCCTGGAAATGATTTTCTGTTGTCATCTTGAGAAAGGTATTATCATCTTTGTGCCTCAGTTTCACATTTTTTGCTTATGTTTGTTCCCTCCATACACACATACTTCCTAAAAGGATTAATTTGGCTTCTAGAATTAAGAGAGGCATGATCCAAGACAACTCTGAAGTACTTGTGACAAAGAATGCTATCTATCCTCAGAGAAAGCAATGGAGTCTGAATACATATTGAAACATACTTTTTTGGGGGGTGAAGCCAAGATGGCAACAAGAGAGGAATGTCTCTTAAGTGCTCTCTCATAAAACTTATAAACTAAGGACTCTAACTAAATTTTCAAGAGACAGAACCCACAGAGGGACCCAATGAGGCAGTTCTCCTACTCAAGGTAACCTGGAAAAGAGCAGAAAGGCTCTGCTCCCCAGGGTTGGAGGGGCACCCGCCAGAGGGGGGCCCACCAGAGTGAAAGAACTTCAGCCTCCCCCTGGAAGCAGCCCCAGGGCGCTGGGAGCTGCAGCTCACATCAGCGGGGGAGTCTCCTGATCTACGCCCCGGGGGAGCACCGGGCACAAAGTGGGGGAACAGCAGGGGACCTCTGCCAAAGCGAGCACATGAAACCCACACAGCAAGCAATGTGGTCTTGTGGCAGCCCAGATCCAGGAAACAGAAGCAGGTGGAGCCAGTAAGCAGGAGCCCCCGGGGCATGAGCCCATTGAACCTAAGGAGGAGAGTAAAGAGAGACTGCTCTGTCCTCTGTCCCTAGAACAGGACTCTGGGGTTCTCACCACATTCAGATCCTGATCACAGTCTAGGCCCCCCCAATAGAATAGCAGGGCCCCCCCCTACCTCAGCCCCGTGGCAGAGGGGGGGTGCATATGGCCATTCACAGACCAGGAGGGAGGACAGAGCCTCACACACTGAGATCCTTGTGGGAGTGTCCCAAAAGCTCAGGAAGCACCCCCAAAACAGGTTTAGGCTGGGAAAATGAGCAAGCAGAGAAACAAGAGGAACATCATTGAGAAATATTTTGCCTGTGAGCCCAAGAAGGATCAAAACACTCAGTCTAAAGATGAGGAAGCACAAGTTCCTGCATCTAAAGACTCCAAGAAAAACAGAAATTGGGCTCAGGCTATGACAGAACTCAAAAAAGACTTCAAAAATCAAATGAGGGAGATAGAAGAAAAACTGGGAAAAGAAATGAGAGAGATGTAGGAAAAACATGAAAATGAAGTCAGCAGCTTAGTCAAGGAAATTCAAAAAAATGCTGAAGAAAATAGCATGCTAAAAACCAGCTTAGGTCAAATGGATAAAACAGTTCAAAAAGTTATTGAGGAGAAGAATGCTTTAAAAAACAGAATTGGCCAGATGGAAAAAGAGATAAGAAAACTCTCTGAGGAGAACAAATCCTTCAGACAAAGAATAGAATTCAGGGAGATACATGAATTTACAAGAAATCAGGACTCAATACTTCAAAACTAAAAGAATGAAAAATTAGAAGAAAATGTGAAACATCTCATTGAAAAAACAACTGATATGGAAAACAAATTTAGGAAAGATAATCTAAAAATTATTGGAATACCTGAAAGTCATTATCAGGAAAAGATCCTTGACATCATTTTAAAAGAATTACTACAGGAAAATTGCCCTGATATCCTAGAAGCAGAGGGCAAAATAGAAATGGAGAGAATCCACCGATCTCTCTGAGAAAGAGATCCCAAAAGAGATCACCAGGAATATTATAGCCAAGTTCCAGAACTCCCAAGTCAAAGAGAAAATATTGCAAGCAGCCAGAAGGACACAATTCAAATATCATGGAGCTGCAGTCACACAGGACTTAGCAGCAACTACATTAAAAGCTCGTAGGGCTTGGAATATAATATACCAGAAGGCAAAAGAGCTTAGAATGCAACCGAGAATCAACTACCCAGCAAAACTGAATGTCCTCTTCCAGGGAAAAAGATGGACTTTCAATGAACCAGGGGAATTTCAAAGATTCCTGTTGGAGTGGCCAGAGCTGAACAGAAGGTTTGATCTTCAAATACAGGACTCAGGTGAAGCATAGAGATTGGAGAAGGGAAAAATATGAGGGACTTAATGATGATGAACTGCATGTATTCCTGTATAGAAAAATGACACTGATAATACTCATATGGACCTTCTTAATTAACAGAGCAGGTAGAAGGAACTTTTATAGATGAAGTACAGGAAAAAACTGAATTTGAAGATATATTGCAGTGTAAAAGTGGAGTCAATAGATAAAAAGGGAAATGTAATGGGAGAAAGAAAAAAGAGAGGAGGAATAGGCTAAGATATTTCATGTAATAATATTTTTCTTTATTACAATGAGCTATTGCAATGATATGAAAGGGGGGAAGGCAAGGGGGAATGAGGGTATCTTCACTCTCATCAGAGGTGGCTAGGAGAGGAAACAGCATATATACTCAATGGGATATAGGCATCTGGAGTAAGAAGGAAAGAAGGGGGACAAGGGGAAGGGGTGGGGATGTGAATGATGGAGGAGAGGATGGATCATGGGGGAAGTGGTCAGACATAAGACATTTTCTTTTTTACTTCTTGCAAGGGGCTGGGATTGAATAGCCTGTCCAGGACCATAGGGTCAGGTGGATGCTGGGCCTAAGGGGTGGTATGGGGGCTCTGGGCCTCTTGGCCCCAGGGCCAGGGATCTGTCTGCTGTGCCACTCAGCTACCCTACAGCAGAGTCAGTGAAAGGAGAGAGAAAATACAGTATGTGGTAGTAGAGAAATACCAAAGGAGGGAGTTGTGATCAGAAATGGCAACAGTAGAAAAATATGGAAGTACCTTTTGCAATGGACTTATCATAAAGAATGTGATCCACCCACAACAGAGTTGATGGTGTTGGAACACAGACTGAAACACATTTTTTATTATTATTATTTTGGGGGGAGTGCAGGGCAAATGGGGCTGGGTGGCCTGCCTGGGGCCTCATAGCAGGGTGACCATTGGGTGTCTGAGGCCAGATTCGGACCCAGGTGCTCCTGGCTCAAGGGCCAGTACTCTGTCCGCCACCCAAGCGCCCCTACTATTATTACTATTTTATTTTATTTTGGGCCTTTTTTCTTTTTTTGGTTTTTGCAGGGCAGTGGGGTTAGGGTGGCTTGCATGTCACACAGCTGGGTGATTGTTGGGTGTATGGGGCCAGATATGGGCTCAGGTGCTCCTGGCTGCAAGGCTGGTGCTCCATCCACTGTACCACCTGGCCATACCTACAATTATTACTATTATTTTTTTTAATTTTAATTTTAATTTTTTCTCTCCCCTTTACTTTATCACTCAAGCAAGTCTATATTTTATTGGGAGAGGGGGTATTTTGTTTACTCTTAAACAAGAATATTTTATTAATGTATAAAAAATTATTTGTACAAAATGAGAATAAATAAATATTAAGTTAAAAAAAGAAACATACTTTTTTAACTTTATTTTTCTTGAGGGTTTTTTGGGGGAGTGGTCTATGTATTCTTTCATAACATGACTAGTATGGAAATGTGTTCCATGACTACACATTTTTAACCATATATGTATATATATATATATATATGTATATATATATATATATATATAACATTTATATATTGCTTCCTCAATGGGGTGCAAAGCAAGAGGAATGAAAATTTGGAACACAAAAGTTTTAAAAACAAATGTTTAAAATTATTTTTACATTTAACTGGGAAAATTAAAATGCTAAATAAATAAATTTTTAAAAGAGGGAAAGACCGGTATCATGGCAGAGGGGATAAGAAACTAGACTTGAAGCCTGGATGATCTAGGTTCAAGTCCCACTTGTGATACATATTGGAGGTGTGACCAAGCAGCATCTTAACATTTCAGTGCTCTCCACAAAAATAAGTTTCCCAAAAGCCACTGACCTACATTGGGAGAGGGAGTTTCCCTATGCAGGAAATCTGCATCAGTGAAATAACAGGTTCACTGAACACTGAATTCTATTTTTTCATCAAATGAAAATAATGATGTTAATGATCATAGCCCTAACTAAGGCAGGGTTACTAGAGCTTTGCCCCAGGGCTTAGACAATATTGATTGACAGCCCTTGCAATCTTTCAACAGTAGAACTGAGTTTAGCATATAGTTAGCATGAATCACTGACATAAATACAAAGGACTCCTCACCTCTTAGGTGAACTCCTTGCTAACCAATCTTTCCTTCCTTTCACCTTCTTCTCATCTCCATGGAAATACAACTAGCAGAAAAATTGGTTACCCTATATCTTCCTAACCAACACACACACACACACACACACACACACCTGAATTAAGAGTTTGTTTTTATGCCTCTTCCCCATTAGACTGTAAGTTCCTAGAGAAAAGGAACTTTTATTTATCTGGCCCTTAAAACTCTACCTAGGACATTACTTTTCAAGGGTTCAGTCATGTTCAATTCTTCATGACCCACGGACCACAGCAAAACCATGCTATCCTTGGGGTTTTCTTGGCAATTCCCTTCTCCATTGAATTAAGGCAAAAGTTTGGTGACTTGACCAGGGTCACCCAATATTTGAGATGGGATCTGAACTCAGGTCTTCTTGATTTTAGGCTCAGGTCTCTATCCACTGAGCAAGTTAGTTGCCTTCTTACTGATGTTAGTCCCTTGTTCTGGAAGAGAATCAGTGACATCATGAGAATAAGGTCTTGGCTTGCAAGTGAATTAGAGTTAAAGGAGGTTGGGGCTGTGCAAAGTCATCAACTTCACTCTCTTCTCCAGGATTCGTCTGAGTTCAGTAGCAAGACATAGGCAAGGACCAGTGGGGATAGGGAAACCTTGGCCCTTTTAAGCTTAGGTCTTTTCTAGGTTTCAGTTTGTCTGAGATAGAACCCATTCAGTGATTTAGCTAGGTAAGAATTGAGGCAAAAGAGAGCCTAGTATGCCCACTCAAAAAAAAAATCAAACTGGGAGGAGAAGACATCTGTGTTTCTGACCAGAACATAAACAATTGCTATTTGATTTTCACCCAATGACCAAGCAAAGTGTGGACTGGGACCAATATTGATCTATTATTTCACTGATTGAAAGTCAGAATGATTTGGTTTTAAAGCATGGTCAAGTGGTTTAGATCCCAATGGGCTTTATCAATGTCTGATTTTTCAAGAGCTCGATTTCAAGAGATCATTTTGAAGCTACATAGGAAAAAAGAGTTAATAATGCCAGTTTTTAAAAAATTGATACAATAAAGAAGTAATAAATAAGTAGGGAAACCATCTAGTCCCTAAACCTCAAGATGTCTTGTGAGGATTTGGTGATCAAAATTTATATTCCTTTGGGCAAGAGCATCCACAACTAAGAGTATGTATGATTCCCCATGTAGACAGAAAACATCTCCTAGCATATGGCTACCATATAGTAAGTACTTAATAAATATTTTCTCTCTGTGTGTCTCTGTCTCTCTGTTTGTCTGTCTGTCTCTCTCTGTTTCTGTTTCCATAATTATTCTAATATCAGCTCTGCCTGCCATGATTATCTCATTATCTCATGGAAAGATCAATCCAGTCAATGGGTGAAAAACTCTGGTATGACACTTTTATCATCATCATCATCATCATCATCATCATCATCATCATCATCATGCCTTAATCTTTTAACATGAAAATGTGTACTAACTATATAACAAACAATACTTAAGTTGTAGATTCTGCTAAATGATTTCAAAAATTTTACTATACAAGTATAGAAGAAGAAAGGTGAGGCTTAAATAGTTTATTGGACAGCTAGATGGCACAGTGGGCCCAGGCCTGGATTTTCATGAGTTTAAATCCAACCACAGACACACTAACTGTGGGACTCTGGACAGTGACTTAACCCTGTTTGTCTCAGTTTCCTCATCTGTAAAATGAGCCAAAGAAATGGCAAACCCCTCCAATATCTTTGCCAAGAAAACCTCAAATGGGTCACAAAGAGTCAGACATGACTGAACAAAATAGTTTATGGAGAAAGAGAGAGAGAGAGAGAGAGAGAGAGAGAGAGAGAGAGAGAGAGAGAGAGAAGTATGTTGGGTTTTTAATGGACTGCCAGTTCAATATGAGTCAACATATTGACATGGCAACCCATGGCATCCTCCATTACATTCAGAAAGACAATTTCCAGGAGGAGGAATGTGAGAGCTGCCCTCATGTCTCTGTACTCTACTCTGGCAGATCACACCTATGGTTTTAAGTTTAGTTCTGGATATCACATTTTAGAAAGGACACTGATTGAAAAGTCGGCATGCTACAAGTAAGTAATCAGGATGATGAGAGGCCTGGAGATTCTATCCTTTAAGCATCAGTCAAAGGACCCAGAGGTGTTTAGCCTGCAGGAAAGAAGACAGAGGAGACCTGATACCTGTCATTAAATATTTCAATAACTGCCAGAAGGAAGATGGAGAAAACTCTGGTTGGCCCCAAGGAGAGATGAAGAGTCAATAGATACAAGTTAAAGAGAGACAGACTTAGGCTCAAAGTATGGATAAACTTCCTAACAATTAGAACTGATGATGATGATGTTTGTTCTTCCTTCTAGAAGAAGAACTTGACATCAGGGAGGGGATGCTATGATATTCACATGAATTGGATTTCAGTGAGGAAGGTACTATGCTAAATCACCAGCCTCATTTACCCTTCTGGAGCCATCTGGGTCCAGTGACCAGATATGAATCAGGATGACTGGAAATGGTCCTGGATAAGAGGTAATTTAGGGTTAATTGACTTGCCCAAGGTCACACAACTAGTAAGTTTCTGAGGCTGAATTTGAACTAAAGTCCTCTGGATTCCAGAGTCGGTGTTTTACTCTCTGTGCCATAAAACTGCCCTATAGCACAAGTTCTACGTACTGTCTCAGGAGAAAGTGGATTTCCCATAAGGCCTATCTTTCACTACTTTAAGATGCTCTAGAATGGGTTTTTTAATTCAGTCCAAAGGGGATTGGATATACTCTAAAGTTCCTATTAACTCTAAGATTCTATAATATTTTATAGGCCAGAAGAATAATCTGATTCTGGTGACAGCAAAAGCATGCATCCAGATGTAGATTAACAATCAAACATTCCACTGTAGGTATCTATAATCCCTAATGAGTAAAGTCATCAAAAGACATGGACCACTAAATTAGGCCTAAAAAATGGTCCATTCTAAAGTTTGATGGGGAAGTGTTAAAATTATACAATAAAATGCAGCTATCTGAAGACTATTAAATAAATAAATTGATCATCCAGTCCTTGAGTTTCCAGTCTCATAACTAATCAGTTAACAGTGCCCATTGAACAGATAGCTATATTATTTCAGGAGATAACCACTCCCCAACAAAGTAACTTAAATATGCTTTCCCCTTGATCCAATGATACCAATAACATAATACTATAAAAGGCAACTGGATGGTGCAATACATAAGCACTAGACTATGAGTAAGGAAGATCTAAGTTTAAATTCAGTCTCAGAGATTATGTGTAAATCACTTAACCTTTTTCTGCATCATCTATAAAATGGGGATAATAATAGTAACCACCTCTCATGGTTGTTTTAAGGATTAAGAATATTTGTAAAATACTGTTTTGCAACTCTTAAAGCACTACAGGCATATCTTACTTTACTGCACTTAACTTTACTGTTCTTTGAAGATATTGTGTTTTGTTTTGGTTTTTGGTTTTTGTTACAAATTGAATGTGACAATCCCACTTCAAGCAAATCTATAAGCACCATTTTCCCAATACCATGTGATCACATAATGTTTTTGTGTCACAGTTTGGTGATTCTCACAACATTCTAAACTTTCTCATTCTATCTGGATGGTGATCTGTGATCAGTGATCTTTTTTATTTTTTTTGTAAGGCAAATGGGGTTAAGTGGCTTGCCCAAGGCCACACAGCTAGGTAATTATTAAGTGTCTGAGGCCAAATTTGAACTCAGGTCCTCCAGACTCCAGGGCTGGTGCTCTATCCACTGCACCACCTAGCCATCCCATGTGATCAGTGATCTTTGATGTCACTATTGTAATTGTTTGGGAATACCTTGAATCACACCCATATAAAATGGCAAATAATGGATAAATGTACAGGTTCTGACTGTTCCACCATCCCCCTGTTACCTGAGATACAACAGTATTGAAATTAGGTCAGCTAATAAACCCAGCAATGACCTCTAAGTGTTCAATTAAAAGTTAAAGTTGACCTATATGGAAAACTTTATTGTTGTCTTATTTTAAGAAATTGCCACAACCCCTACCTTCAGCAACCACCATCCTGATCAGGCAGCAGTCATTAATATCCAAGTAAGACCCTACACCATCAAAAAGATTATGATTCGCTGAAGGTTCAGCTTATGGTTAGCATTTTTTAGCAATAAAATATTTTTAATTAAAGTACACACATAACATACTTAATGTAAGGTATTTTTTAAAAGCATATTACTGTTGCATACTTAATAGTCTACAGTAAACATGTTTTATATGTATTGGGAAACCAAAAAATTCTTGTGATGCGCTTTCTTGCAATATTCACTTTAACGCAGTGGTCTGGAACCAAACCTGCAATATTTCTGAGATATGTCTGCATTTAAACGCCAGTTATTATTATTATCATCATCATCATTATCATCATTATTATTAAACACCTACCCTGAGCAACTATTAAGGTGAAATTCAATAAAACTATAAAATTGTGTAAACTCAAAAGATCCCTTTTCAATGATTTTTGTAATCCTGCATGTCCCTTTTCTCATAATGTTTCCTGAAATGTTTTTCCTCTTTACCTGTTCAATTTGTTTCCACCCTTAAAAGTCCTCCTCAAATGCTACTGCTTCATGAAGTCTTCCTAAATTTTTCCAGCTGGTAAAAACCCATACCCTCAGACTTCACATTTCTCTTTGTTTAATACCTTTCTAACTAATATGTTATCTAAAACTATATGTGATAATTGTCTTTTTTATAGCTTAACTAGCTCCTAGACTGTAAGCTCCCTGAAGGCAGTCACTAGAATATATCTAAACAGAGCATCTCTTTCTAGCTCAGCATTTTCCTATAGTAGTTACATAATTGTTGTTTGGACCTTCATTTTTGAAGAGTAAAAATGATATCAAGGATAATGTTTTGACTCGTGTTGAATTGGATTTAAATGAGCCAGAGTAACACAGACGTCAGCCTCACTCTCTCTCCAGAGTCATCACAGTCCAGTGCCAAGACAAAAGCCAAGATTTAATGGTCTTTGGTATCTTCTATGTCTGCACAAGTTCTAAGTTCTTCACAGTCACCTTTAGTCACGTTCGTGGCCACTGAAACAGATTTTTCTCATCTGCCCATTTTACCAAGGGAAGTCTTCACATGTTTGAGTAGACATTTTCCCAAATTACCAATGGGTTTGAAACCCTAGTTTTACCAGGGTCTGGTTGCTTGCATATACTACAGATGAGAGTTGGGTATGCATATACTACAGATGAGAGTTGGGTATATCAGGAAAAAAACAAAGGTGGATGAGCAGTTCTAAAAAAGATTCAACAACCATCATACCATGGGTACTAGTCCTCCTGAACACCAGGTCATCCACCCCATAATACATGTTCATATATAATACATGTTCACTGATCTTACCTAAACCATCCTATATATCTGAGAACCTTTAAGTTGGGAGTTTCAGATTCCAACAGACCAGATAATCTCCTATCTTATATATCAAGCCCTAAAGCCAACCACTGGATTCTTTGGTGACATGAAGTCCAAAATAGCCTCTCAGTCTTGCCTCAGGATCAGATTCTTCTGCCTCTAGTACCATGCTTCTCCTTTGAAAAATAACCTTGATGTTGACCCACTGCATTGTCTTGATTGGTGGCTCCTGAAGACTGTGGCTCCTCACACATTGCTTGGTGTAGAGCCATTGCTCCACCCTGACCAAAATATCTATGGTCTGCAACATTTTTCCAAACTATTCAGTATTAGGTCAATTCAATTCAATGAATATTTGTCACACCTACAAAGTGCAAGACAATATGCTGGGGGCTAAGGTTACAAAGACAAAATGGAAAATGGTCTCTGCTCTCAAAGAGCTTCCATTCTCCTCCTGCCCTCTTCCTCAGTTCCCCTACTCTCTGTGTTCCATTGTTCTCTATGACTCAGCATAACAAAAAATATCCTCTCCAATTGTTTCTCTCAGCTGCCTGTCCATATTCCCCAGTCCATAGTTTACCCATGTCCCCAAGGCATAACTTGAGTTATACTCCTATAATTCAAAGTGTTCCCACATCCCAGTGCCTGGTGACCACTACTAAGAAATGCTAATGGGATCCCTCAGCCAGTGATATTCCCTAATGAGAAATGACTTCCTGCACCTGACACAAAGAGTTTTCTCTCAGTGTTGGGGAGGTCCTGTGTCTTGAAAGAATACGCCTGAAACTACTAATTCCAAGACCAGAGAGGAGGGAGAGGACCATCAGAAGGCATTCTTGCTATTCCAGTACTTCCCGAGAGGACAGCTCTATTCCAGAGGACAATTAGAGTGTAACCTGGGCCCTTACCCAATATAGAACCCTCCACAACTTTCCAGATTCTGTATATTGTCAGGGATCATTAACTATTCCATTGACTGTGCCCTCCTAATACTAATAATTATATCATATAATTATATCATATACTACTTATTAACCATGCCCTGCTGATATATGCAAGATCATATAAAAGATAGATGTGTGATATATGTATGTATATATGTATTATATATATATATATGTCCCTGACACTTTAAATATCATTGTCCATGCCCTAATATATAATAGATCAGACAAAAGACATATATATGATATGTGTGTGTGCATAATACCACTGACCAACCCTCTATCGGCATGTTAGACTATGCAAACTCTATGCATCTGTACAAATGTATGTGTGTACATGCATACACATGCAACACAACAGGTCATTTCCTACTGATATGTTATATCACACAAGGCACATGTACATGCACATGTATTTGCATGTTATGATCATGGCCTACCATTACATGGTAGATCACTAAAAGACATATACATGCATGTATTATGTACATATGAATATGCTTGCACATACAGGCATCTACATATATATGTGCATGCAATATTAACACAGTGAATAGAGTTATAGCCCTGGATTCAGGAGAAGCTGAGCTCAAAGACAGCCTCAGACACAATACTTACTAGCTGTGTGACCTTAGACAAGTCACTTAACACTGATCACCTCTCATCCAGGGCCATATCCAGTTGTCTCGGTCCATGTCTGGCCGTTGGGCCCAGAGAAATGAGACAAGTGGCTTAGTCCAACCCCCAATTCACATGCATGTCATGGCATCACTTCCTTGACATCATGGTCTTCTTTGAGAATGAAGGACAAGCATCATGTAATATACATGTTATATATTCAATACCACATACCATACCAATATAGACTGTCATACAACTGACATATCTATACATGTGTGTATTCATATATTTATATAGAATATCTGCCTGTTTCTTAAAGCAAAAGGCATTAAAAACAGAATAGCAAGGTAAATAACAAGGAATTTTATCAAGAAGCAAATTTTCTTTGTACCTGTATATAAAATGGCTACTATCTTCCATGTCTCCTAGGGAGAAAAGCTCAAATTTCCCTTTAATGCTTCTGACTCCCTGCCATAGAAAGAAAAATACTCAAGTAAATTCAGATTCAACCTAAGGGGGCAGTAGCAGGGAGACTGAGTAGGGCAGTATATGGACTATAGAGAGTCCACTCAACTTGCCACCTTGCCATAACTCAACTGTGTCATATCATGGCCTACTCTGTCTCTTCAGGCTACTTTATCCTTCCAAGACCATAAATTAGTTCCATGAGGCCACCATCGTTCCTTTATTTGTGTCCATTATTTTCTTTCATGAAACTGCTTCTTCTTTGGCAATTCACAAGGACTGACTGGCCCATTCTGCACCTTTACTTGAGGTATTTCCTATTCATACAGTTTCTCTGACCACATCACCACCATGGACAGTGTCCCAAACCATTTTGAAAAGCCTCTGCTCAAGGGAAGAAGGCATCTCCACCCATCTGCCAGCATGGGGAAATATGGGTTTCCCCATGAAGAATCTTTGAGTCACCCAGTCAGGGTCATTTCATCATGAAGACAGAAACCCTTAGAGATTTTGTGAGCTTACCTACAGCGTTTGACTGGAGCTGCTACAACCTGCTAAGGACAACTGGAATCCCCTTTGAGTATTACCTGCAAGTGAAACCCGGGCATAGTCACTCCTGGCTACATTTCCTGCTTACAGCCATCTTGGTGTCCCTCCCAAGGGCAACTCACTCAGCATTCCTCCACAGCCAGCTGCAGGCAGATGGGGCTTCCTCTTGTTTCCATGGTTGCCATCTGCCCAGGGATGCTCCACCTGAACTCCTGGTTGTTTCTAAGATTGTTTCCTCCTCCCTTTAGATACACACTCCCCGCGTTTTGCATCTGTGTGTTTTCTATAAGTTCTTAACCTTTTAAATTCTGAAAATAATTTTTTTCTACCCTCATTCAGTTTTTCCTCTTCTCTCATCACTGGAGGGCTAGGTCATCCCTCAGCAACTATTACAAGTGCACCTTTGCCATCTTCCCGTTTGTCTTTCTGCTGCTGCTTCTCCTCTAGCCCATACCCTGTCACCAATGAGTTATGTGACCTTGCACAAGCAATTCCCTCCCTCTAAACCTCATTTCCTTTATCTCTAAAAAAGGGAATTCAATTATTCAATCAAAAACAAACACATCTGTACCACCTACTAGGTGCAAAACACTAGATTCAACATAGAAAGATTTTTCTAAAATTTTCTAAAAGTAAGCAACATGGAAATTTTCTAAAATTTCTAAAATTAGAGTTGTCTCTGCTCTTGTGGAGATCTCTATAGTTCCTTCCAGTGGTAGCCCAGGAGGTTTCCTACTTCCTAGTACTTCCTCTTTCCCTCCAACCAGATATCCGGTATTCTCATTCCATATGTTTCCTTCTTTGTCTTACCCCTAAGTTCCTTAATCATGATATTACTGTAAGCTGTCACACCAGAGGTGCCAGTCCCCCTGAACACCCTATTCACCCCATAATACATGTTCACTAAACTGGATACCTGAGAATCTTTCCTACCACCTCCCATGCTCTTAGCTATCTTATCTCAATTGGTTTCATGGGGAAACGATATGATTCAACTAATTTCCACTGAAGTGGGAAGTACTGATGGCTTTCCCCTTTCTCTCTCAGTATATTTTCTTATTTGCCCACCAAACGAGTCCAATATTTGAGTTATCTCTGATGCATTGCTGCTTCTTCTATTACGTCTCTCATTTGATCCTTTCAACAACCCTGTGAGATTGCAAAATCACATATTAATGTTTTCCTCTAGAAAAGGATGAATCCAAAACCCAGAGAAATTGTGTCTTATCCAGAGTTAAATAGTTTATAAGTATTAAAGATGGAACTTGAAGCCAAGATCTCTGACTGTAAGGCCAAATTCCTTTTTACTATATCATGTAGCTTCTTACTCTAGTCCCCTCAGGCCCACTTGGTCTTTTTTTTCCACCCCAGAAACTTCCAAAGGCAACAGTTTCCTCTCCCCTCACCAGCCCAATTTTACTTTTGAGCAACTGAGTCTGAGCTATATAGTTTGATAATCTCTTCATGTGTGACCTGTTGAAGCATTTCTCCATCTCTCCAGGTGATTCTCCAGAGGGAAAGACTGAGAGTGATTAGGAAATGAGTTTGGTCTGTCTCCTGCAAAGGTTTTGGGAAAAAAATAGATATGAACTCTCACAAGGCAGGATAGAAGCATTTCTGGGTTTCTTTGACTGTTTGAGGTGATCATAATTGACAAGATGTGATGGGTTCTAATTTTGCTTTGAGTGTCTCTAACAAGGAGACTGACCTTTGCCCTGAAAAGAAGAAAGCTAAAAAATTAGCTTATACGTGGTTGATACCCCCAAACAACTAAGGAGATACTATGAGATCATTTGGACATGCTTAATGAATTCCAGTCACCCCACCCACATTATCTTTGGGTGCTGAGAGACCAGGTGGATGAGCTCTCTAGGCCATTGTCAATGATATTGAAAAGATCCTGGAGGACAGAAGAGGCGCCTCGGAACTGGAAAAAGTCAAATGCCCTCCTATATAGAAAAAAAAGTGAAAAAGACAGAGTGAAGACTGTGAACCAGTAAACTCAACTTCTTAGCAAAATTCTAGACTGTAGCATTATTGAGACAATGTGGCCATGGTGGATAAAAAGCAGGCCTGGGTTCAAGTCCTACTCCTGACAATAAACACTAGTCATGCAACTTGACCGAGTTACTTCCCTTCTCAGTATTTAAGCAACTCCCTAACACTCTCTAAGGTAAAAAAGAGGTGTAAACTTGTACCCGTGAAAGGTATCATGTCATCTGGAAATTCTCTACATCAATGAAAGAACCTAACTGGTCCCCATCCTTTCAGTTAAGGGATGGTTTCTGACCATTTAGAAAAAGGTGATCACAGACATAACAACTCAGAAAGAACAGTCATTAAGCTTGTCCCAGAAGGAGGTAAAAGAAAATGGATCTCCCTTCCTTCCTTCTTTGCAGTGGCCAAGGACAAATGCATGTGGGTCAATGCATACCCTTTCAGACTGTGTCAGAGATAATTTTTGGAAGTGGGTGATGGAATGTCTGCTGCTTATTTTAATTTCTTGATCTTTACCTTGAATTCTATATTCGGTAAATGTCCTTTTTCCTTGCTATGATGTCACATGTTTAATTCGACTGGGTCAAAAAGAGTCAATGGGAAAACGGGGGCAAATGAACAGAGGATGGATTCAAATCACATCTAGAATATGATTTTGCCAGTGGCTTCAAACCTAAAACCCATGATAAAACTACAGAAGACTTAGAAAATCATACAACCCATATTGCTCACTAACCAGTGAGAAAACTAAAGTGAACCAAGAGAAATGATTTGTCCAAGATCACAGTGGCCAAGCAGAAATGGAGCCCAAGTCTTTTGACAGCTCCAACTCTCTTTCCATTATGGCCTGGAAAGTGGAGGGGAAAGTTCACATCCAATTAGTTAGAATTCCCAAGCAAGAGAATGAAAGAAGATGAGGTGGGGAAGGAGAGAGGAGGGGAGATAGAGACAGAAGAAAGAAACACACTGAGAGATAGACAGACAGAGACAGAGAAAGAAATACAGATAGAGAAAGAGAGAGAGACAGAAAAACTATTAAATCTCCTGCTACAGTACTCACTAGATCTGGAGGTGACTGGAGAAACAATTAGATAGACCAGAAAGCCAGGACATAGAACTTTTTGTTAGCCCAGAGCAAGTTCCTAGAGACTCAAGCTGTCCTTAATTACTTGGTCCCCACAGAGGCACACCAGGTGTGTGGGAAATATACTAAGGCCATCTTTATGATGGTGCACTGGGAGAATTGCAGCCTAATAACATCTGATAGTATTCATTTAAGGAACATCTGATATTATGCACTTAAAATATATTAGAACAGTAACAATCTAATCTTTTACATGATAATCTATAGCTAAGAAACACATGCTTCCAAAGAGAGATAATTCTATTCTTAGCTCAACCAAGAAAATATATGTAAAGTTGTTCACTAACCCTAAAGTCTTAAATGTTGGTGGTGGTGGTGGTGCTGCTGCTCTGTTGTTGCTGCCACTATTATTAGGAGGAGCAACCATGTAGGAAAACAGAGTAGGCACTTAATCTAGAATAGCTGATCTTGGGAGAGAGGTTTTGTTGAATATGGTGGCACCTCAGACAAGTGATGGACTTCTGTGATCTTCCGTCTATCTGTAGAATGGGAATTCCATTTTGAGTCCCTAGCAGGCAGCTCCTACTACTCTTCCCAGAGGCTTTTGTTTGTCTTTAGGCTCCAAGAGGACTATGACGCCAGAGGTGTTTTTTTATTCTTGTTCTCCAAGAGGACCGTGACATGAGAGGTAATGCCATGACTTGCAAGTGAATGGGAGGAGGGATGATAATACTTACCCTGACCCTATACAACTGTAGGGTTGAAGGTATATTCAAAAATGGAGACTTCTGTATATAGGAAAAGGATTATTGTTACTGATCTAGAAGTAGGCATCTCTTTCCTTGGAATCTGTAGCAAGAACACTAAGAAAATCCAAACTTTCCACCACTCCCTCAAGGAAAAGGGCTAAATGTTTAAAAGCAGAATAGAAAGTATAGGAATTGGAAGGTTCTTTATAAGCAATCTCGTTCAACCTCCCGCCCAGTTCAGGACAGCCTACTGAGGTATCTCTATTAATAGAACTTGATACATAGCAGCTACTTAATGAAATGCTTTTTGATTGGTTGATTGATTGATGAATTGATGGGTGGTTCTCCAGCTTCTGCTTGAACATATATAATAACAGGGAGTTTATTAGCTCATCTTCAATGTCATTGTCAGGCTACTCTTATGATTAAGCCATCTTATTTCCTCATATTGAGGCTGAGTCTGCTTTGGATTTTATTCCAGTGGTCTTCATTTTTGCTCTGGAATCCTACAGAAAAATAAAATCAAATCCTTCTTCCATATGACAGCTTTTCCTATTTTCAATGGAGTCATCTTAAGCCTTTTCTTCTACAGTATAAACACATACTCCCACCAATTTTTCAAAGTGATGGATTTTCAAATTTCTTCACTTTATTGACCTCTAGACATGTTCCAAGTTATCAATGTTCCTACTCAAATTCCTTATCTAGAACCATTTCCAATAAGCCAAATAATTATCCAACCAACACAAAATATGGTAGTTATAGCATCTCTTTGATTCTGGATTCTCTTCAGATTTCATCATACCACACATCTGAAATGAAAATGAATTGAAACCACTAATGTAAGATGCTAAGGATGACCAAAAGTTGAATGCAGTATTACTTGTTTTCTCAATGGGTGGGGAATTGACTGGAGGAAAGAATAGATTTGGAATTCAATTTAAAAAAAAAATAAATGTTAGAAATAAATAATTCTTTGAAATAGAAAAAAGGATGAACTATACAAATTTCCTATCCTTAGAGACCTTAAAATCTTGTTATTGTCTCAACTATAAATTCTGTTGACAGGTTGAGCTTGCAATGAAATAATATTCCTAAATTATTTTTATAAGAACATATTCCCCATCCTGTATTTGGGTTCAAGAACATCAGTTTAATGAGTTGAACCCTTTATATTTATCCTATCTATCTGCCTCTTTTTTATCACTGTTTCATTTCAACATTCCAGTACATTGAAATATTTTTTAAAGAATTGACCCTGTTAGTGCCAGCTGAAACTTATCCATCTTGAGTGGGTAGAAAGAGTTTAAAAAGTAGGCAATTCCCAGCAATCCTTGGGCAAACAAATGTCTTCTCTGCCATTACCACTTCATAGATGCCTCTTCAAGTCTGTTACATTTCCCATAATTTCTTTATCCTGTCCTGGAGAGTTGGCCTGAATCCTTTAAGTAAATGACACCCTTTGACCCCTTCTATATAATTCAGACCAATTCTTCATTTTAAAAAAATGCCAGTTTAGACATAGTAATCTCCAAATTACCTCCTTATTTGATACATCTCATCTATCTTTCCCTCCATATCACCATTGCAGGTGAATTGTGGACAAACATTCCAAGTTTCATTTCCTTTTGAGCCCTTACTTCTGATTTCCAACAGCAACAGCAGCAGCAACAACCATAACACTGGTCCAATACAGACTCTGTAGACCAAATTGATGGACATTCCTTTCAGTTTTTTTTTTCTCAGAAACTTAGTACTAAGCCTTGTACACAGAAGGCAGTAAATAAATATTTGTCGCCTGAATGGATTTCAAAATTTGATAATGATGTCTTCTGTATCTTCATCCAATTAGATGACAAAATGTTGATAAGAGTGGATTCCAGACCGACATGAATTAATTGATCATCCCTCTTTGGAAACATTTATGCAATCAGGTACAGTTGTAACTAAATTAGCTATCATCCCACCCTCAATTTTCCATCTTTTTTTTTTTTTTAGGTTTTTGCAAGGCAAACAGGGTTAAGTGGCTTGCCCAAGGCCACACAGCTAGGTAATTATTGTTTGAGACAGGATTTGAACCCAGGTACTCCTGACTCCAGGACCAGTGCTTTATCCACTTAGCCACCTAGCCCCCCCATAATGAATTTTTTTTAGGTTTTTTTGCAAGGCAAGGGAGTCAAGTGGCTTGCCCAACCCACATAGCTCGGTAATTATTAAGTGTCTGAGATTGGATTTGAACTCAGGTCCTCCTGACTCCAGGGCCAGTGTTCTATCCACAGTGCCACCTAGCCGCCCCTCAGTTTTCCATCTTACCCACAGGGATGCCATGAAAAGTTTTATCTACTCTCTGAAATCCAGAAATATAATATCTACAGTATCCCCCTAGGTCTGTTAGGATTTGTTCTTAGAAGAAGAAATGGTGATCACTAGCCATCCAAAGTTCACTGAATGCTCATGAACTAGTCAAGGAGCAAGCATAGGCTTGCAGTAAAGATGATATGTGCATATTATCTATGTGAATTCCAAAAGGGATAAAGCCCACTTTGGGAAAAAAACCAAAGGTAAGCTACATGGAAGCAGTCCTGTCTCCCCTCTTGGTACTCCTAGGAATTGGGAAATTCTCTCATTCAAATCTTTAATTTGAAAACTCATATTTCTAGAAATAATGATGATAATATTATTAATAGAGGGGTCAGTAATTCTCATCACAGAAGGATTCTTTGCCTAATAAAAGGAGTCACCAGAGACATTGTTTTTAATCATAGAATTTCCCAAAAGCATTTGAAATAGAATTCAAATAATAAAAAAAAAGTCCATCTACAAACACCTTTTCTCTAGGAATAGGAAAGTACAAAATGTCAGGGACACCTATATGATGAGGCTTTGGAATGGCAGTGATTAGGGTATGTTGGTCATGAACCAAATGTTGGAAATACAAGTGGAGACTTGATAAACCTTCTTCCAGAACTTGTTATGGTGTGTAATGAAGGATCCTGACTGTGCCTAATTCAAAAGGTATCCTTTGACTATTTCCATCAGGCTAACTACATGGTTATTTTTTTTACAAAAGCCTTTTAATTGGTTGCTGAGCACAGGTATCCTTTGACTATTTCCATCAAGCTTACTGCTTGGTCATTATTTTTTTTTACAAAAGCCTTTTAATTGGTGGCTGAGCCAGAATTAATTGTTCCTATAATAGGTACAAAGTGATGAAAGCTTGCCTTCTTTCTTGATAGCTTTTGAACAAGGAAGTAGCTGTAGGTTTCTGGATCAGGAGGGAGACCAGTTCCCTTTCTCATCTGATCACTATGTGTCCATGAACACTGTTTTTCTCCTACTATTGTTCCTAATCTCAGGTGAATGAGTAACAGAATCAAACCAGTGACAACTCTATGAGCTTGAAAAGTTCAGAAGAGCCCCCAAGATTCCAGAAACTGGAGTTCATAAAAATGCTTGCTAATTTTCCACAGCAGTTGAAGCCAGTTCTGAATAGTGAACCTCTTGGTCTAGACCATCAGTGAATCGACTTGGCAACTGAGACACCAGCCCAACACATGATAGCCATTCATTCACCCACCAGTTCTGCCACACCCGGAAGAGACAGGAACTTGATAGGAGAGGAGTGAATAGTAGATAGTCATTATTTAAGTTAAAGGGCCACAGTACTGAAGGAGTCTAAGCTCTTGGATTCAAAGCTATCTGTACTACAGACCTTGCTCTATCTTTTCAGTATATGTCCATTTAAAAGTTAATAACTGTTCATTGGTAATGTTGAAGAGATATTGATCAGTTAATTGATATTGGGGATATGGTGATAGATGATTTACATTGGAGGGAAAACACCAGATGAGAGTCCATGAGTTATAGTAGTCAATAAAATCAACCTTAAGCCTTCAGGGTTATCCCTAACACCCTGAGAGGAGAAATAATTCTGCTCTGATGACATAATCATATATGTGTATTAGGGTAGCAGCCCTACACTTATAAACACTACACCTGTATTTTCACACATACAAGTTGAGATGTCCACTACGGTAGTCCATTGCATTGAAAAGAGCTCCTACAATGGACAGTTCAGAAGAGTTTCTTTAGTTCAAGGTTATTTTTGACTTAGAACTCAAAAGATCAGGGGCAGCTAGGTGGCACAGTGGATAGAGCACTGACCCTGGAGTCAGGAGTACCTGAGTTAAAATCCAGCCTCAGACACTTAATAATTGCCTAGCTGTGTGGCCTTGGGCAAGTCACTTAATCCCATTGCCTTGCAAAAAAACCTCAAAAGTTCATCCAGCTCTAACAAGGGGAAAAGATGGTAATATGAATCTGTATTTCCCAACAATAAGTCAAGACTTGGTAAGAAATATCCTTCCTCCAGGGAATCATTTTTTGAAAGGCATTACTATTCTCACTTGTGGTTCACTAGCTGGAGTGGGCATTGTGACCCATATTGCCCAAAAGAACCCGAGAATATGTATGCATAGATTTCTACATCCTACCAGAACCAATCTCATGATAGACTTGCCAGCACTTTCTCAGCCACCTGCTAGGAGTCATTCTATAATGGGGAGGAGATTCTATGCTTGGGTATTACTATGGCAGATTATAAAATTCCTTCCAAGGAAGATATCAACCACAGATTGTCCTGGATCATAAAGGGCAAGGTTAGTGGTAGTCCTACAATCACCCAGTAATGAGTGGAGAGTAAGAAACAGATTTAGGAGGGAAAGTGACATGCTTGGTATTGAACATGCTGAATTTGGGGTGCAGGTGGGATATCTAGGAAGACATGTCATATAGGAAATTAGAGAAATGGGTCCAGATGTCAGAAGAAGGCCAAGGTAGGGATTTGGGAACCCTCTACATAGAATTGGGAGTCTATGAGTTTGACCAAGAAAGTATGGAGAAAATAGGCCAAGAATAACACCATAGGAGCACTCACCTAATAAGATCAGGGAGAGAAAGATGAGAAGTCAGCAAGAGAAATAAATAACGTGTAATTAGAAAGATGAGAGGTGAGTTTTGTGTCATTGTAGCCAAAGGGAGAAAAAATACCTAGTAGCAAAGGACAGTCAATAGCATCAAATGCTTGCAAGAGGTCAAGAAGGAGGAGATAAGAAAATGGGAAGTCTTCGGAGATGTCATTTGTGTAGGAGAGAGAGTATACAGCTCTACAAACAGAAAACCTGAGTCCAAATCCAATATTTAATGCCTCTCTACCTGTGTGACTTTGGCTAAGTCATCTATCTCTCTTGGCTTTAGTTTCTTTATAAACTGAGGAGTTTGTATCCTCAGTCCTCTGGAATCACGATGGTCTTTATATTCATTATAGTCCTCAGTAGTCCTAAAAGCTCTTTCTCTTTACAGTGTTGTTGCTCTAGTTCTTCTGGTTCTGTTCATTTCCTGCTTCATCCTTTAATATGAGTGTTCAAATTTCCTCATTTTTGTTGATATCATAGTGTAAATTATTCTTCTGGTTCTGTTGACTTCACTCTATACCAGTTCAGATAGGTCTTTCCATGTCTCTTTGAAATTGCTTACTTCCTAAGTTCTGCAAGCACAGTAGTATCCTCCTAAACAATTTATATCCCATACCACAGTGTATTCAGCCTCTCCTCATTGATGGATTTCCTTTTAATTTGGGTGGGGGCAGTGAGCACAGAAAAAAAACTACTAAATATTTTTGTACATATGGTACCTTTTTTCTATTTTATATGGATATATGAATGTATACATATATATATAATATATATATATAGGAACAGAGAGAAAGGTAGATATAATTTATATTATACATATTAAATATATATATATATATATATATATATATATATATATATATATATATATATGTCCCCTCATTGGTAAGTGAAACAGAAAGAGAGAGAAGTCAAGGGTGGTGGTAGGGATTTGGAAAATAGGTGTGTGTGTGTGTGTGTGTTTTTGTGTGTGTGTGTGTGTGTGTGTGTGTGTGTGTTTGTGTGTATGAATATACAATTATGGTATTCTTTTGCTTGCCTATGGATATTTATTGCAAGAAATTCACCTTTCTTTTCTCTCTTTTTTAATAAAGTAGTAGTGGGAAGGAGATAAAGTAAGTTCTATTAATTAGAAAAAAAAAAGTTGAGTATTACAGATGTGCAATGTTGCATGCATTTTCAGATGATGTCTGTATATTATTAATTTTACTCAATTGTCTTACATTGTTGCATGAGAAGGCTGAAATATCATGGGATAGACTATAGTATAGAAGTTAAATCAAAAATAAAAAGAAGGAATTAGACTAAATGGTTTCTGGAGACTCATGCCTTTGGATTTGCCCACTTTGAAGTCCTTTGGAGAACATGATGAGAGCAGTTACATTAGCATGGTGTAGATGGAAGGAAGCTTGATGTCAGGAGGTCCAGGAAAAAGTGAATGGTGACATCAGGTATCCCCAACTTTCTCAAAAAGTTTAGCAGTAGGGCAGCTAGGTAGCAGTGGATAAAGCAGACACTTAATAATTACCTAGCTGTGTGGCCTTGGGCAAGCCACTTAACCCTGTTTGCCTTGCAAAAAAAAAAAACTAAAAAAAAAAAGAAAAGAAAAAAGTTTAGCAGTGAGGATCACATATTAAGTCCTAGAAAGGTTTCCATTCCAGTATGGACAATGCTAACACAATCATAGCTTCTTAGGGTTTTGAAGAAGTCAGTAGGGATAGAAGGAATGGAGAAAAGACAGTAACTAGATGTGACAGAAGGGTCAAGGGAATGGTTTCTTAGGATGGACCAGACCTAAGTATGTTTCTAGGCATAAGGGAAGATGCCAGCTAGGCTACTGAATGGGCATGAGAGAGCAGAGATGATTACCTGGAGCAAAGTCCTAAAGGACTTGAGGTGGAAACAAATTCATCAATATCATGAGTAGAAAGGTTATCTCGAATAGAAGTTGTAAGGAGATTTTTTTTTCTGTGATTGGAAGAATGGAAGCAGACGATTAAAGATGCAGAGAAATTCTAAGGAATAAAGGAGGCAAGCTGAGAGAGTTCACATTGAATGGCCAATCTTCTTAGTTAAGTGGGAAAGTAAGTTCTGTGGGAATTGGTAGTGTGACTTGGGACTTGAGGAAAGCCCAAAAGATTTAAAACAATTATGAAGAATGGGATGGGATACTGATAAACATATAAACATCAGAGGAGGATTTTAGTAGATGGCACAAAGAAGGATGTTCATGACAATTTTTGACATGTACATATGATTTATTTCATTGGTGTCTGAAATGGCCCATAATGAAACTGTACAAACAGATCGGCTACAATTCCAGTTTTAGTTTTAGAGAGTTGCTTAGGGCACTCGAGTCCAGCCCTTCTTTCTAACAAGCTCTGTACCAAAGGAAAGAAGACAAGCAGGAGGCAGAAGCAAAAGTAGGGTCATGATCTTCTGGGTTACATGATAATAGGTGAGAATATCAAGTTTTGAGCACTCTTGTACCAATTGTGGGCTTCCAACATTTCAGCCTCCTCACTCAAAAGAGCCAAAGTGAGTTGAACTTGGCCATTTAGTGCCTTTTGATTCACACCTGGTTCTGGTTCAGTAACCAGTTAAAAAGTCTTTTCTTCACAGAGAGTAATCATGTTCTAAAATGGAGATCTGAACCCCTCCACATCAGCAGAAGTAGACTCGCCTCCATTCTCCATTTTGGGGAAATTGCATCAGACAGAACGCATTGTACTTACTCATAAGGATTAGATTCTTTTTAGGGTTTTTTTGTTTTGTTTTTTTGGGGGGGTTTGCAAGGAGAAAGGGGTTAAGTGACTTGTCCAAGGCCACACAGCTAGGTAATTATTAAGTGTCTGAAGCCAGATTTGAACTCAAGTACTCCTGACTCCAGGGCCAGTGCTCTATCCATTGCCCCACCTAGCCGCCCCAGGATTAGATTCTTTTTCATGTATCCATTAGATTTGATGGTCCTTCCCAACTTTGAAATTCTATAATTCTGTGCTTTCCCCATCAATACCACCACCATCACTACACAGCTACTAAGGGAATCTGGTAGAAGCTGACCATTGTAGCTTAATGACTACCGCATGTATCAGTTCTTGAGCTTTCTCTGAGGTCATAGACACCCTTAGTTCCTAGCAGTATGATCTAGTAGGAGGGTTGAATTTGGAGTCAGAGGACCTGGGTATGAAACTGAGCTTTGGCTCTTACTAACTGAGGAACTTTGGGTTAGTCAATTAATCTCTCTGAGCATCATTTCCCAAATCAGTAAAATGTCAGAGTTGGCCTCAATGACCTCTGTAGTCCCTTTTATTTCTATGATCTAGAGCCTAGCAACCAATTTTCTAGTCTGAGAAAATGGTAGATGAAAATCGAAAATTTCACAATTATTCAACCAACAGACCATCTGAAAATTTTTCCCTGTGAGTCTCTATGCTAAGTAAGTCGTATGGTAGAAGTCAAGAAAGTTCATCTTCCTGAGTTCAGACCTGACCAGACACTTACTAGCTGTGTGACCTTAGACAAATCTCTTAACCCTGTTTGCCTCAGTTTCCTCATCTGGAAAATGAGCTGGGAAAGGAAATTGCAAATCATTGCAGTATCTTAGTCAAAAAAAAAAAAAAACCAAATGGGAACACAAAGAGCCAGGCATTACTCAAAAGACAGAAGGAAATTAGAATCAGGGAGGAGCCAGAACCAGGACCCAGGTACCCTAGCTCTCCAGGTTTCTTTAGGTAAATCATCTGAGCCTCTCCCATTTTCTTCATCTGGAAATTTACAATTTCTATACACTGACCAGTGCCTACATATACTACTGGAGGACATTAATCACAACCTTTATTGACTTTCTCTCTATAAACCAATCATGTAGCAAGAGTGATAGATAACAGATGGACAGCTCAAAGGCTGTACCACTATCCATGAAACAGTCAAAGGAAAAGAGGAAGGAAGGGTTCTAATGTGTCAGGTGGGTTCTTTGTGGAGAATTTCTAGAAAGACATGGACAGATAATCACACAGTTTCAGAAAGCATGGATTGGTTGTAACTTGCACCAGAGGAGCAATGACCATGTCTAAAGAATCATGGAACCATTGATTGAACCTAAATCATTGAACCTAAAATGGAAGAGGTCTATAGCCTTTCTGGGAACTCTCAGAAGATCAGAAATAAAGCTAATCCCAACACTTTGCCTTAAAAACTGTCAAAGATGCTCAGGTTGCTGATCATGAACAAATTGTAAGATTCCCATTTCTTCAACTCAAAACCCTTTGTTATCTTGGTTTGATTTTTTATTCTTTACTCCTGTCTGACCTCTCAGACTGTTGATTCTACCTCCTCTCTTGGTCTCTCTTGGTGATTTTAAACTACTTTCTCCTACATCTCTTACTACTGGCCTTCTTTCCAGATTTTCTATTTATTTAGTAAGTAGCCAGACCTACCCTGACATCTGGCCCTCTATGGACTCAGATTATATTCCTTTGCACCACCCATCCCTCCCACAGTAGCCCTGAGCCCCATGGTACCCAACCCCACTAAACTTTGGCCAAAGCTATGAAAGATTCCTAGTTATACTACCCATGGTCCCTGCCCCTCTCCCTGAGGACAAAAGACAGAGGAACCAGGGCAGAAAGTTGAATTGTCTGTCACAAGACCACTGGACCTGAAATCAGAGCTCTTAAGTCTCACAGAGCTAGGCCATGTCATTTAATTTTGTTATGGCTCAGTTTCTTCTCTTTAAATGCTGATATAGGAATGGATGACCTCAATAGACTCTTCTATCTCCAAATTCACTGACCTACCATCTTCAGAACCCTCTTCTAGCCATAAAATTTTATGGCTGTAAAACATTTCTCCAAAGGAAGGTAGATTATTTTTTAGTTTTGCAAAAACAAAACAAACACAAAAAAAATCCAACCAAAATTCATACTTTTAAGAAGCAGATGGAGGGAGGAGAGGAGTTGGGTTAAGTCAATCTCGATTTTGACAAGCACCTATGCCAAAACACAAAGGTATTACCTATTTATTTCTCGGTACTGTGTGTGTGACTATGTGTGTGACTGTGTGTGTGTGTGTGTGTGTGTGTACCTGCCCCCATCCCAGAGTGGGAAGCCTATCTTTCAGGCAGATGCCAGTGTTTGGCGGTACACCTGTCAGCCTCTCTTTTCAACATTCCAATTGTGCCAGTTTCACTCGGCGTCCTTGAAGTGGGTGGTTGTGACTCGCTCATTGTTCCCAGCAGAACCCCGAGCAGTCATATCAGCATTAAGTAATGACACCCTCGGCTTGACAGCCTTCTAGGATCTTTTTTGTCTCACAACCGGTGCAAATCCTCATAATTGATTTGGATTGTGGGGCTGGTAATATAGGACTGACTGGCAATTAACGCTAACATTTTAGTCTCATTTCATGCTGTCAAAAAAAAAAAAACAACTCTTGAAGCTTTTTTTTTTGAATGTGAAAGACTGTCAGGTAACATTGTCCACGTGTCTCATTATATGAAGCCCCTGACCTCCCTCCTCCCCTAACAAAGGGAGGGGGAGGGGCAGCAGGTGAAGATGCCAAGACAGTTTTAACTCTTCTTCAAAGGAGCGCCTGGGGGAGGCATGGGCTCCAGAATTCCTGGTCACTGCCCACCTTCAGAAGGATGAGCAGCCCTGGAAGGACTCTGTAGAGAGAAACTATTGCTAGTTAGCATTGCTAACACAATTTACAGTAACCTTCCTTAGGACCATAGATAGGTTCGTGATCCCAAGTTAAAGAGAACCTTAAAAGTTAGCTAAGTCAACCCCGTCCTTTTATAGGTGAGGAAACTGAGGTCTAGAAAATGTAAGTGAATTGCTTATGGTCACATTATTATGAATCATTATACTATTATATTAGTACGTGTTACCATTACTATAAATATGTCATATGTATTCTATATAATAATTGTATATTGATATAATACAATATTAACTTATGTATAATATATTAATAGTATTATGTGTATCAATGGTTTCAGTATAATATAGTATAACTATTAGTATATATTAACATATATTTTAAATATTAGTATATTAGTATATATTAGTGAAATATATAAATATATAAATATATACTATGAATATAAAATATATAGTATAAATATTAATATTGATTATAAATAAATATAAGTATAAATAATAATATTAAGTATGCATAAGTAAACATAAATATTAAGTATGGATAAATATTAAGCATAAGTAAATATATTAGTATAATATATAGTATGAATATAAATATATAGTATAAATAAATTTGTATAATATAGTGAAATATAGTGTCAATATAAAATATATAGTATAAGTACTCAATTTAGTTTAATGCTCAATTAATATTAATATCAAGCATAAATAATATGATCATTAATATTAAGTATAAATATTAATATTAAGTATAAATAACTATAAACATTAGTATAAAGAAACATAAATAGTGAATATAAGTATGAATAAATATAAATATTAAGTATGGATAAATACAATTATTAAGTATAAATAAATATATTCATATGATATAGAAATGTGGTATGATTATAAAATATATTGTGTGGATATAAGTATTTATAAATGTTAATATTAAGTATGAATGAATATATTAGTGTAATACAGAAATATAGTAAGAATATAAAAGATATAATGTAAATATAAGTATAAATATCAATATCTAGTAAATTATAGTATAAATATCAGTATAATATAGACTTATATAGCAATACAAGAAAATTATTCATAGTATGGCACCTATGTGGCACAAAGGATAGAGAGCTGAGACTAGATTCAGGAAGTCCTGAGTTCAAATCTCAGACACTTAGATTCAGATTGATACTATATGGCCCTGGACAAGTCACTTAATCTGTTTGCTTCAGTTTTCTAAACTGTTCATGGTTGTGAGGATCAAATGAGATATTTGTAAATCACTTAGCATAGTGGCTGGTGCCTAGCAGGCACTTGAGCAATGCTTATTCTTTTCTTTTTTTTTCCTTTTTTTATTTTTGGCTATTCTTTTCTATCTAAAAAATTTTATGGCTATAAAACGTTCTTATAAAAGAAGAAAGATTCATGGAAATATTTGCATTTGCTGGTGTTTATAAAATAATAATAATAATAATAATAAATATTGGCATGTTATTTATGGTTGGCAAAGTACTTTCCCTATATGTTTTTACTTGATCCTTTTAACAATCCTGTGAAGTTCTATTATTGGTAATTTCTTTTATTATTATTATTCCCATTTTACAGATGGAAAAACTGAGAATGGAAGAGGTTATGTGACTTGCCCCAAGGTCATAGGTTATGGACTGCCACAGTAAGGAGAAGAACTGGGATTTAAACTCATACCCTGAGAGTCTGGGATGTCAGTGATTTGTTTATATTCACACAGTTAATGAGTGTGGTAGACTTCATCATATCAGCAGCAGTGACTTACATACAAGGATTGGTATGGAAAAAAACCCATGAAGGAAATGAGTCAATAGAAAAGGAGTCGGATAGATCATATAGCAAGAACAAGAAATAATGGTGGGTGTGCCAAATACCACACTGATCCCCACAAAAATATCAGGTGAGCTAGAAAAAGATAGGCCTCCCACACACTGGGTAAAAACCGTCTAGTGATTCAATCACGTAGCTCTTTCAAGAGGAGAAAACCCGGATGGATTCTGATTGGTGTTAATGGATGGGCTGCCCAAATTGATAACCCAATTCACCAAAGTGGAGTTAAAAATTGTCAGTGGAAAAGGAGTCAAAGGAGGGAGGGTTTTTATTCAATCATTTACTATATGAATGTGCAAATTACTTCTCCTCTATCATGAACTTACTTGTACACACTCCTAGGGAGTCCAAATATTGACACTGATTTCTGTGACATCCAGACCCTTGATGCTAGCTCCTTCCCTCCGTTATCGCTAATATATCCTCCCTATAGCTTTTTGTACATAGCTGTTTGCATGTTGTCTTTGTCTCCTTCATTAAACTGAGATATCCTTGGGACAGAGACAAGATGAGTTTTATTTGTTTGTTTTGATTTTTTTGTTTTACTTTTTTGTTGGGTTTTTTTTGGTTTGCTTTTGGTTGTGTAGTTTTGTTTTGTTTTTTCTTTCTCTTTGTGTACCCCCATATTTAACCCATCACAGACAGTTAATAAATGCTTTTTGACTTGTTGACATGACCCGAATTAGGATTCCTTCCACATCTAAATCCTCTCTTTTCCCATGTAAAAAAAATCAAAAATAAAGTGGCTAGATATACAGAATCTGTTTGTTTCCTTTTGTTATGGATTTAACATATAACAGCAAATGCAAACATTTCCATATGCAAAGAAGAACAGGAAAAAAAGAGTATATATAAAACCATGAATCTCTCTTGTGTTCAGCTTGAATTTTTTAAAGGTCTATATTAAGCTTAACACACAATGGTATCAACAATATCCTGCTTGTCTGTTTCTCCTTCTGAACTTCCTTCTGCCCTCAGCTGTGTGGTTCTATTTCAATGATTCATTGATGCTTTTCTTTCTTTCCTCCTTTTTTTGGCATCTCTAATCACCATTCTTCCACTACCCTCCCACCCCCACAACTCTCCCTGCCAAAAGGAAAAGCCCTCCCTTCTAATTAATAAGCAGAGTCAAACAAAATAAAGTCTCATGTGGGTCATATCTGAAAATGCACATCTCTTTCTGAACCTCTAGTCCATCATCTCTCCACCAAGAGATGGGAAGCATACTTCATCATAGTCTTCTGAAAGTGATTGGTCATCCAATCAGTCAGAGCTCCAGGTGTTTTCTGTTAGAGTCATTTAATATATTTTTATACATTCATATTTATTTATTTATTTAATATTTATATTTCTATATTATATATTTATTTATAAATATATATTTGTTTATTATATATTTAACATATTGTTAGAGTCATTTAATATATTTTTCTCCTGCACCATTTTATCCATACTCTCATAGGCTTCTCAGAATCTTTCTCTTCATCCTTCCTTATGGTGCCCTCATTTGTTCCTCTGATTTACAAATGATGATCAATCAATTGATATCAAACTATAATAAGCAAACAATTCACTTTGCTTCCAGTATCTGCTACAATAGAAAGTATAATTTCATTTTGCCTTTTTTAACTTCCCAAACTTAGCATAATGTCTGATATACCATAATTGTCTAATAAATGTTTGTCCATTGATTGATTGATTAATATATAGAATTTTAAATTTAGGAATTGGATCACATTTATTCACCATTGCTTTTTATCATAGAAGTAATATCAACTCCACAGAGCCTAGGCCCATTTTTCCTTGAAAGGTATTACAGTCATTCTCTAGACTTAATTCACCCAGGGGAGTAAAGTTCAAAACACTGACATAGCTTTCCGGTGGCCTAAATACAAAAGCCAGCTCCAAAGGAGTCAGAAACCCCCTCCCTTAGACCTGACATGCTTCCAACGAGCAACCAGTCATAACAAATACAAGAGTAGCAACACTGGTCTTATTTGAATCAATGCTGTATCTTTGCTGGGTATCCTTTCCATGCTATTGCCAATAATAATAGTAACAACAACAACAACAATAATAACAATAATATCATTTCTGTTGTTATTATTAATATCATTATATCATCTATAACTGATTATATAATTATATATATATATATTAAGGCCTACAAAGTCCTTTAGAAAAAGTAGCTTATTTGATCCTCACAACAATCTTGAGAGGTCGGTAACAATATTATCCCCATTTTACTGTTAAGGAAACTGAGGCAGGTAATAGTTATGTGACTTGCCCAGAGTCATACTAGTAAGTACTAGGTCCAGCATGATGGTCTATGAGTTTTTCACCTAGTTTCAATCCTGGATCATCAAATTGACCTGAATGGGACCTAGTTAGCAACAATTTCCAAAATAGGCATCACTGTGTAGAATGGACTAAAATCCAAAGCCCAAATAGTTCCTCTGCATAGAAGGGGAAGGGAGGAGGGTGGGGCACTCATTCCAGGGTTAGGGAAGATAGAACTCAGCCCTCTCTCAAAGCAGTGGAAATTATGGTAAACCTAGAATCACAATCCCTAGGTTCAGAGTCTGACTCTGATGTTTATTAGCTGTGTTACCATAGTTTGTCATGAGAGAACATTTGGGGTCAGAAAACTGGAGTTTGATCCCCAGTTCTATTCCCTACTAATTGAGGGGGGGGTCTTAGAAAATTCTTTAATGTCTCTAGAACTTGGTTGGGGTTTTTTGTTTTCTTTTGGTTTGGTTTTATCTGAGTGGATTATTGATTAAATAATCTCTAGGGATCTCTGACTTGAAATCAATGATATTATAATGAGCCTCAAGTAAGAATCCCTACAGAAGAATGGCATAGCAAAAATATTTCTGGACTTGGAACTGAAAGAAACATGGGTTCAAATATTACCTCTATTAATTACTAGCTATGTGGTTGTGGCTAATTTACCAAGCTTCAGTTCCCATCATCTGTAAAATGGGTAGCTATTTCACACAGTAATCATGAAGAATAGATGAGGTCATGTCTGTAAAGCCCTTTGTAAATCTTAAAGGATTCTATTAAGATCAGAAATAATATTGCATTGCCTACTGTACAATACTGTTGTAAGGAAAGCATTTTGCAAACCTTCTAGCAGGTGTAAGCCAAAAACCCTGTGAGGTCCATCATTTAGCCTTTCAAAACTACACTGGTCAGGACAGGAGCCCAGCCCTCTTAAAAAGGATTGACTTTTCCACAATTCTTTATGTGGGAGACACATGTGGGTTGGAGAAAAGAAGAGAGCAGAGCTGGGAGGAAGACAAAGCATCTTTTGATAGATAATAGTAGTAGAAACAATGGTGGCCAAGAAAGAGATCCGTTTGATCCAAGGACTGATAAACTGGTATGGATCAGAGTTCCCAAGGGCAGTGCAATGGAGCTATATTGGGAAAGACAAAAGATGATAGAAGCCACAGGAACAATACTTGATCTAGGACTACAATCCCAATGACCTGGAAGGTTAAGAATTGTGGATCTCTTGAGTTTGAGAGTTCTATACTACAGAGGCCTATGGTGATTGGGTGTTCACATTAAGTTTGTTATCAGTATGATGAACCCTTGAGAGCAGATTACCCAAAAGAAGCACAAAATAGTCCAAATTATAAATGAAGCAACTCAAAAGTTTCTATACCAACAGAAGTGGATTCAGGACTCTGAATAGAGAACTTCCTACCTGAGCAAGATGGGGAAGAAGAAAGAAGAAAAGAAGAACACTTGACTCCAAATGAAAGATGTGACATCCTCTTGGTGTCATAAGTCTTTTGTTGAGCCTGAGAATTTATCATGCTGAAAAAAGGAGGGTAAGAAATGGCACTCATCAGATTTGATAAAAATATTTACACACATGCACACATAATACACACATACACAGATATAGAGATGTGTGTGCATACAAATGCATATACAAACACATACAAATATGCATGTACGTGATATACAAACAGATAAAGGGGACGTGTGCATCTAAATAGGATGTGCATATATCTTGGATATAGTGAACATTATGTGTGTATTATATTAAGTGATTATATAACTCTTCCATGCTAAATATACTTGGAGGACAGTCCCTTTACTGTTTGTTACCAGTCTAAATAACACTGCCTTTGCAAATGCTTCTTATTAGTTAGACTTTTGCTTTCAGGAGTGGAATTAAATATACCTATAGGAGAGTGAAAATAAGCCAAACACTGAAGTTCTCAAAGAGAAGTTTCTCTCTGAATGGGGACATGGGCCTTAGAGAATATGAAATGTTTGAGAAGCTCGCCAACATTGAATTTGAGTACATGTAAGCTCAGGGCTTCAGTTTTGAGAGATAGACTTCAGCTAAATAAATGTGAGCTATTATTAGTCATAAGACAGAAGAATGCATGATTATGTAATCATGTCAGCTAGTATTCATGAAGCACTCCCTTAAGTTTCAGGAATGGTCTTAAGGGCTGAGAATACAAATAAAAACAAGAGAAAGATAACACTTGCCTTTGGAGAGCTTACATTCTAATGGAGGAAGACAACATATTTTTTAAAAAATCAAAAAGGAGGATCTGGTTAGGGTTGGAGGTGACAGCAGGAATCCACATGAGGTATATAGTGGATAAGTCTGGAAATATAAGATTAAAGACAGGAGAAGGAAACAGTAAGCAAAGTTGACCTGGGTACATTCTCAAAATGGAGATTCCATGGGAGAAACAAGAAGTCAATTATGTGACACATAACCTGAGTACATAGAAGTTTGTGACAGGGAGAAATGAGTATAACCTGAGGTGATTGAGAAGGAGAGAGTAGCTGGTACATGGAAGATTGGATGTCACTGGGTAAACTAGACTGCCTCAGGATTGAAGAACACATCCAGAGGGATGAGGTAATGAAGGCACTTAGGGGATTCCTGTTTCATTCACTGGAGACTCAGAAGGAGGAGTCAATGGGCTAGTAAATGCCTTTCAAGCAACTTGTCCATGAGGAGGTAAATTCTATTTGAGCTCCAAATTCAAATCCCAGGCATAGACTCTAAGTGGGCCATGTCCCTAACTGAAAGATGAAGTGGCGGAAAAGGCAAAGACAGATTTCCAAATCTCTAGCCTCACCCAGCCTACGTTTTTTTTTAAGGAAAAGCAAATCAACCTTCCTCCACTTAAAGGGAAAACCTGATTTCTTATAGTTTGCCTTTTTTGGAATGCATTGAAGATGTCTCTGCTTCTTCAACTATGTTTGAAAAACAAGGGAAGGAGAGAGAAAGAAGTATTGGTGGAAGTAGGGGGTTAAGGAACACAGCCTAGGGAAAGGATTCGATTAGTTCAACTGAATGAGAGAATTTCAATATTTGTTCCCTGAGCCTAGGCCAATGCTAGGAAGGGGTGTTCAAGATTGATAATGAAAATGGAACACTATGGGACAACTACATAGAGCAGTGGCTAGAGAACTGGCCCTAGAGTCAGGAGGACCTGAGTTCAAATGCAGCCTCAGATACTTAATAATGGCCTAGCTATATGACCTTGGGTAAGTCACTTAACCCCATTGCCTTGCCAAAAAAAAAAAGAAAATGGATATATATATATATATATATATATATATATATATATATATATATATCAGAGTTGATATGTTGCCATTTCTCTTGTTTGTGACCCCCAAGAGTACTGATCTCCTCCAAGAGAACAAAGATTCAGCTGCTCTAAGATGAAACCATTCACTCAATCTGAGTTATACCCAAATAGAAAACTCGGCTTTCCTGGTTGGTCATTCTCTCTCCTCTACAACAAAAAGATGGCATCTGTTTTTACAATTAAATGCTTCCTATCACTACAGAAGTACTGAACTATAGGAAATGGGAATCTGAGCTTTTCAATGCAAAGGCAACATAGAAAAGATTAAAGAGTTTGAGAGTAAAAGGCAGAAGACCTGGGTTTAATTCAAGATGAAACACTGAGTGACCTCAAAGAAGTCACTTACAATCTTTGAGTTGTTTCTTCATCTATAAAATGGGGGTGATACATTTGTGCTATTTCACAAGCTTATTGTGAAGAATCAAGTGAACTTAAAGCACTATGTACTTCTGGCTCATTATTATTATTATTATTATTATTATTATTAATGTCCTTGGGAATGACCATTCCATTAGGGAGAGACAAACGGACTCTTTCTTTTGCATGAGCATCAGTGTATACTACCTAATATAGGAAAGGAGCAAGTATTTAAACTATTTTTGCATTGCTTTTAAATGCTGGTGTCTCTTGGTCACATTCATCCATCCTTAAAATGCCACAGTGTAGCATGTGTGAGATAGTGAGAAAGGGAACAGTAGGAAATGTTCAGAGAAGCTTCCAAAAGGATCAGATCTTCAAATAAAAAAATAATAATTGTTTCTCAGGAAACAATCCACCCTTTACTGCCTCCAAACAACCAGAAATATACTGTCAACTGCAATAAGAATAAGCAAAGAGAAAAAACAAAAGCAATCTAATACAAATAACAGCAGGGAATGCTGTAATACATCCCTTCCTCCTAACCATACCCGGCCCCATACTTATTACAACTGACCCCAACAGACCTATATTTCAAGTTTTGATTTGTGGTTGTTTCAATCTGCCTCTTCTCTACAGTGACTCAAACTGGCGTCAGCTCACTCCTACATTTGGGGAAAACATCACACTCCTCCAGAAGATCCATGATGGAGAAAGTAAGCAACTAAGGTGAGGGAAGCAGTATAAAAAATTGTCTAGATCATAAAGAATCTCTCCTAGAGGAAAGAGAAAAAGGAGTAAGAGGAGGAGGAGGTAGAGAAGGAGGAGGTAGAGAAGGAGGAGGATGAAGGGTTTGGATTAGTTCCACTGTTTTGATTTTGCTTTCCCTTCTTTGTCTTTTGGCATTTTTTTTATGACTCTGGATGCTGTACACCTAGGGAGGGATATGGCATGTTCTCCTCAATTATCTTGTGTAGTCAGTCTCTAGTCTGTCTTTAGTCCTACAAAACTCTGATGCAAAGATACAGTATAGAACTGAGGAGTGATTATGTGTCCTTTAGATTTGACCTGAGAATTCTGTCTCATCCTGCATAACTAAAATCAATTCCCCTGTCTCAGGTGAAGATGACTCAGTACTGGAAATCTTTGTGATGCCTTTCCAAAGTGCCTTCTGGAACTAGACATGAATTCCTATTCTTTGAACATGGACCTTTAGACCTTGGATTCATTTGTCCTCTCTTGTACCTTTTCTTTTCAATGACCCTTCCATTCAACTTGATACTCTCCATCAGTAATCAGAATACATGAGGTATTCTACTACAGTGAAATGAATTTCAAATCTACCCTTATATACAGAGATGGCCTAAATTGGGCATTAGTAATTTACCTGACTTATACTTTGAGCCGTGCCAGGCAGATTCTGTGACTAAGACACAGACCAGCCAGCCTGGGCATGAAACAGGTTGGAACTGAAAAAGCCCACGTCCTGATGAAACCAGATTCTTTCTGTCAGAGCTCCAAGTACAACCCTCCAGATGCAATTCAAATTGCAGTCTCTGAGGGCATCCAAAGCCTGGGCTGGTTGTTTGTTCCCCTAGATTCTGTACCCAGAATCCTTTGATGAAGTTTTTTTTTTAATTTTCCCTAGGTAATTTCCCAGAAAGAATTTTCCCCCTTATCTCTGGATTGACTTATTCAGTCTTTTTCAGTATCTGTCACCTGCTTTGACCACTCTCATGATAGATCCTGACTATTATGGGGTTTTAGATGTCATCTAGTCCAATTTCTCTTTCTAAAAATGGGGGTAATTATGCCTATGTCTGAACACTTCTAATAACAAGAAATTCACTATCATACAAGTATTTAAAGTTTTTCCCCTTTAACTTACCCTTCTTCCCTAGTACCTACATTCAGCAAGTTGACATATTCTATCTAATTCTACCTTCTGTCCTTCTTATGTCAGTGTGGCATGGTAGTTAGCAAGACCATCTCCAAGTCAGGAAGACCTGGATTCAAGTACTGCTTCTGACCCATAACCCCTCATTACCCCAGCTAACTCTCTAAGGTCATAAAAATTCATAGAAGGTTCTGCTCTGCATTGATAGAGGGAGTTTCTTTGCCAGGAGTTTCCCTCCCCTAACAATCTTATTTCCACTCTTAAACATTCACTCTGATTCTAACCCATTTATTCTTCCCTAGATTTTTGTAATAGCCTCATCATTTCTTGTCTTTGGTCTAGGTTCCCTCTCCTCCCCATTCTTCACATTTTTTCATGAAACATATTCCTAATGTACCCCTATTATCACTCTTCTGCCTCCAAATTTCCAGCAGTTCCCCATAGTCTAAAGAATATATTATTTAGTAAGGCCCCTTTGATTTCCATACAACTTTGAAACCTATTCCTTCTTCCTAGATTTGGTGTGCTGCAGATTTGTATCAGCATATATTCCAATCCATAGCTGTCTCTGAGAACTCATTCTGATAATATCCCTATGCCAGATTGCACCAAATAATCCAGTGAATCAAAAACTATTGTATAAAATAGTATAGCACTGGAAATAACAGGGGGGAAATTCCTTTATGGAAAAGACCACAACCCCTCACAGGCTATTATTCTGCCAGTGGAAGAGGGGATATTCTTCCAGATAACTCTCAATTATAGGTCTGAAACTCAACTAGAACATTTCTCAAGACTCAGTATCCTAATAAGTTATTGTGTCTGCCTTCCATTCTGCTCTGTCTATACTACTATCATTATTTTAGACATTTACTTCAGAACCACAGACAGCATTTTTAATGGGGATTTTTCTGCTTTCCATTGAGCTTTGTGGATCTTCTTTTTCTTCTTCAAATGTTATGTCTCTTTAGTGACCCTACTCTAAACACAACAGATTGACTCTAAGCAGAACATTGTCAGCTCTCCTGTAAGTCTTATCCACAGTCATACCCAGTCAGTAAAGCAAAGAGCCCTTCTAGTCAATCTTTCTTTGTTGACAGTTTTTGTCCCCTGTAGCAGTTACTCCTCCAGTTCAACTTATTTGTTTTGTAAAGAGTAAATTCCTTTTGGTTTCCATCTGACAGCAAGTGCTGTGGCTGTGAAAAATTATCTTGGGTCTTTATCCACTTAAACAAATACTGGAGGGGAGGAGATACACCAAGCAACCTAATCCCTGTATTATTACAGCTATATTCTGGTCATTGTCCTTCTTAAAAACATTCACTCCTTTTCTTGTAATTCAGGGCCTTCCACAAACTGGACTCAGTTTATCTTTTCAGAGGTATTTTATGCTATTCTCTTTCAAATACACTCTCATCCAACCAAATTGAACAGTGATCTCCATTCTTATGCTTTTGCTTATCTTATGCCTTTTCCTCAATCTATCTGCTGTGCTAAGAATGGACTTTTACTAAGTCTCCATTTATTGAAATCTCTCCCTTTCTTCAAAACTTAGCAAAGAGACTTAACTTCTTCCTTCCAGGAATCCTTCCCTGTCTCCCCTAGGTGAAAAGCATCTCAACTGCTTCAAACATCTCACTGAACTTTATCTGCCCCTTTCCTTTGCATTCTCCATTAGTTCACCTTCCATTATGGCATGAGTTTTCTTGAGATAGGAGAGAACAGAAATCTTAAAGTGTTTCCAAACTTCAAGGGACAGCTATGTATGTAGTACAGTGGATAAAGCAATGGCCCTGGAGTCAGGAAGACCTGAGTCCAGATGTGACCTCAGATTTGATACTAGCTATGTGACCCTGGGCAAATCACTTAACCCCTTGCCCACCCCCCAAAAAAAGGGTACCCAGACTTTACAGAACTCAAGTTCTTCTGATTTCCTGTGACCTTGAGACAACACAGGAAATGTGGATGAGAAACAGAGAAGAAGGAAGGTATTTAGCACCAAAAGTAAATGCTGGTTGCTTACAATTACCCTACACATACACATACACATACACATACACATACACATACACATACAGAACAATTTAGATTTGTATTTTCTTAGAGCAAGGTCTTTGCTGTGCCCATCCTTGTATCTCCTGGGGCTAATAATGACTTAACAACACATACTGTTATTTTTGTGTATATATATATATATATATATATATATATATATATATATGTATTTATACATACATATGTGCATGTGTATTTATATATTCCTTTAAGTTTGCACCTATATATTTATCTACCCCTTTGCATAGGGTTTCACATGAATCATCTCACTTACAATGTCATGTCATTGTCATGTAGCAGTGGGATTTGAACCTAGGTTTTCATGAATCAAAGTTCAATATTCCATCCACTCCCTCTTACTCTGCCCACAATAGTATTTAAAAGGTATTTGTTAAATGTGCTAGATGGATGAAAGTCATCACATTCCCTCACTATCTTTAGAAAGTTCTTTCATGTGTTGAGAGAAAATTCATCTCTTTGTAGCATCCACCCATGGCTCCTCATTCCCTCCTCTTCTAACTTTCATTTCCCCTTTCCTCTCCCTATTTTCTTCAGGCTCCAAAATCAATTATTTTCATTAGGGTTTTCAAATCCTTAACCATCCTGGTCACCTTCTTGGTCAAATTCATTCTTTATTCCCTGAAGCCATTTCTTCTTAATTTCCTCTGTTATTCCCGCCATCACTCTCCTCCTATCTGTTATATAAAACCTCATTCCTATCTAGTCTGCAAGTTCTCTTGCTGTCAATTCCTCTTAAACTACCTAGTCTCTGAGCCTGTCAGACAGCTTCCAAACCATTATATGGTCAGGGTCCTCCAAAGCCACCCTTGAACATCATTGTTCATGTCTTCTGGTTCACTCCAAAGATCTGTGATTTCTTTGTGAGTATAATCCCTCCACCCATGCAGATCACAGTCCTACCAGTCCTTAATAGATGGTCTTCATGACTGGTTGTGGCTGAAATAATCAATCACCTGCTTGCCAGCCTTCTGGTGATAAGCCTGTCCAAACTTAGCAAGGCCAGTCCTCGGTCTTCAGATGACAGACATATGGTCCCTCATCAGGCTTGTGCTCATATTTCTCATGTCACATCCATAAAATTACTTTGATCTACAACAGGAAGGGGCATAAGAATCAGGCACATGAGATGGGCCTGTTGGGTGAAATTCAAAGATAGGGCCTTTAGAGGCTTGAGGGTGGGGGCGGGGGGCTTAAAGTATTGATGCATGAATCATCAGTGTCTTTTGGAACGGCTCACATGAATACTCATCACCCACACAGGAGAAATGAATGTACCCCATCCCAAAGTGGATCATGGAATTACAGAAAGTTAGAGCTGAAAAACTTGAAAGATAATGTGGTACAGCCCTCTAATTTTGCAAGAAGAAGAAACTGAGATCCAGAGAACTGGCATAAATTGCTCTGAATTCCCCAGTTAGATGGTGTATTTGTTTTGTAAACCAACTTGCAATGAAATTTTACAATTTTAGAAAACCAGAGTGTCAAAAGTTAAATTGACCAGTGCCAGATCACAAGCTAGGAGGTATCAGAGATGGTACTTGAACCTAGGGTTCTAATCAATATGCCATATTATATTTCTTCTATTCTGGTTATGACTGCCATTGCAGGTCTAGTTTGGTAGTCTAAGCACACTATTCTCTAAATGTTCCCCTCTTAGACTATTGGTTTTAGGAGGCAGCTGAGTGGTGCAGTAGATAGAGCCCTGGAGTCAGGAGGACCTGAGTTCAAATACAACCTCAGACACTTAGGCAAGCCACTTAACCCTGCTGCCTTGAAAAAATTAAAATTAAATTAAAATTAAAAAAAGAATATTGTTTTCACTGTATAATAGTAATGATAAATAAAACAAACAGCCTAGAATTAGTCTCTGGCAATGTGACTCTGGGGGAATCACTTCATTTCTGTGGGCCTCAGTTTGCTCATGTCTTGGGGATTGGAACTGGGACTTGTTGGACTAGAACCTAGATTAGGAGGGAAACCAATGTGAATGAATGAATGGAATATTAAAAAAGCATCTATTAATCACCTTCTTATGTGCCAGTCACTCTAATAGGCAGCTATCAAAGATTAAAGAGGTATTAAAGAATTGGAAAGACTCCGATATTTGTTGCCTTTCTAAGCAGAGGGTGGCTGTTTTCAGAAATCTCAATGGAACAAAGTCAAGTCATATGGGGGCCTAATAAAGTCCTTTTCTTTTTTCATATTAAATCATATTTTATTTAAAAAGCCAAAGGGCCACAAATCATTACTGAAACAGCATGCAGGTTCCAAACTGCTTTGAATGCAGCAGGCTTTCTCTCCCAGTAATATGCAAATGATGCCACTCTTCATCTCCCCCAATGCACACACATACACTCACATGCACACACACACACTCAAACACTTATAGTTGACACACTCATAAATGCACATAATACACATTCACACCCATGCAAAAACACACCCACCCACTTCACAGACACACAGACATACACACTCAGCTGTCCTACATTCATCTAGAGGCATACACTCTCACAAATATACACACACATTCAAACACCTACACACACACACACACATCACAGACACAGACTCACATACATTCACCTCTCATGTCTTTACACAGACTCACACACTCATAAAAACACACTTACCCCCTCAAACACCCAGACACTCACACGTCACAGACACAGACGCACACACACTCCCCTCTCCTACACTCACACATTTGCACATGCAGACACATTCACACACACTTCCATTCATTCACACCCAGGCGCGTGCACACACACACACACACACACACACACACACACTCACCCATAGCCACCCACCTGGACACACTGGCCGCCCCCCCCACGCACCCCCAGCCTTCTCCGGCCTCCCTGGGCCAGGGCCCCCCTGGGCAGGGCCGGGCTCCCCGGGCTCCCCGGGCTCCCCGCAGGCCAGCCCGGGCCGGCATTTGTCAGGTCGATCCCCGCAGGGACTCCCGCTTCTGCTCGGGGGCGCCACTTGCTCCCCGGGAGTGTGCGGCTTTGGCGGCGGGGCCGAGGGGCCGCTGGGGCCGGGGGACAAAGGAGGGGGGCAGTGTGCATTGCTTTGTGCAATGCTCTCAGTCTGGGGCTTATTTTCCTGCAAGGATCTGCGGCCGGAGAATGCGAAACAGCCCCCCGCCCCCCCGGATAAATATGATCTGTTCAGATGTTGTGTCTGCCGGCAGGAGACGGAGCCCCCGGAGCGGGGCCGGAGAGTCCGCCCCCCGGAATCCGCCCCCCCGGGCCGCACGCGGCTCTTTGACTCAGTCGCCCCCATTGTTCTTTGTCCGTCCTCGGGGTGCGGGCCGCTCGGGCCCTTCCGTGCCCGCTTCCGCTCTCCCGCCCCCCAACTCCGGCCTTTATCCAAAGCCGCGGCATCTTCTTGTCTCCACGGCCTCCCCCCGGCTCCCCCCATCCCCAAGAAACACGCGGATGTCTCCCCCTAAACTGCTCCTGCCCACCGTGTCCAGGCACCCAGGCTGCGGGGACCCGGGCTGCAAGGGGGGCCCGGCTGCAAGGGGGGGGCCGGCTGCAAGGGGGGCCCGGCTGCAAGGGGAGGCCCGGCTGCAAGGGGGGCCCGGCTGCAAGGGGGGCCCGGCTGCAAGGGGAGGCCCGGCTGCAAGGGGGACCTGGGCTGCAAGGGGGGCCCGGCTGCAAGGGGAGGCCCGGCTGCAAGGGGGGCCCGGCTGCAAGGGGGGCCCGGCTGCAAGGGGAGGCCCGGCTGCAAGGGGGACCTGGGCTGCAAGGGGGGCCCGGCTGCAAGGGGGGCCCGGCTGCAAGGGGGGGGCCGGCTGCAAGGGGGGCCCGGCTGCAAGGGGGGCCCGGCTGCAAGGGGGGCCCGGCTGCAAGGGGAGGCCCGGCTGCAAGGGGGGCCCGGCTGCAAGGGGGGGGGCCGGCTGCAAGGGGCGGCCCGGCTGCAAGGGGGGCCCGGCTGCAAGGGGGACCTGGGCTGCAAGGGGGGCCCGGCTGCAAGGGGGGGCCCGGCTGCAAGGGGAGGCCCGGCTGCATGTCTCTCTCTCTCTCTCTGGCCCTGTGTCTCTGGCTCTGTGTCTCTCTGTCCCCCTCTTTGTATCCCTGTCTCTCTCTCTCTCTCTGTCACTATCTTGGTACCCCCCTCTCTCTGTGTCACTCTGTCTCAGGCTTTGGATCCCTGTCTCTCTGTGTGCCACTTTGTCTCTCTGTCTCCGCCTTTGTATCTCCGTCTCTGTCTCTCTTTGTCACTCTCTGGCCCTGCTTTCTGCCTCTCTGTCTCAATAATATTTGCCCCCCCCCCCCCCCACCAGCACACGTTCTCGGGCTCTTCCACTCTGGCCCTCAAGACAGAAGTGAAAGCTATTGCGAGAACAATCGTCTCCCCAAGAGGTCCCAAGCGGCTTCGGGGCCGGGACCAAGTCTGATTTCTCTTTGAGTTGTTACAATGCATAGCCCAGAGTGGAGGGCGCAACAGACACTCAAATGAACATCTGGTAAGTGATTGACTTAGCTATTAAATAATCTCTCAAAACACACACACACACACACACACACACACACACACACACACACACACACACACACACACACACCCCTCTTCAGGTTGGGGATTAAGGCTGCTACATCTTGCTTCACACACTGCATTGGAGACTTAGTAACTGTCACTTGGTTTGGTTTAATTGTTTTTCTTTGTTATTTGCTCACTGGGGGAGTGGAGGGGGTCTAGTTGGATCCACAGAAATCTTTGTGACATTAAAAGCAAAAAGCACCAATAAAATTTAAAAAGCTTCAATAGCAATTGAGCTAGGGAAGCAGTTAGGTATCCTGGAGACAGGAAAATCTGAATTCAAATCCAGTTCCAGATATGTAATGGATGTGGGACCCTGGGCAAGTCACTTAACCCTGTTTGTCTCAGTTTCTTCATCTCTAAAGTGAACTGGAGAAGGAAATGGCAAACCGCTGTAATAGATCTGACAAGAACACCCCAAATGGGGCTGTGACTGCAACAACTAAGCTACAGTGAGACACAAAACCAGAAACATCACCTTTAGAGAGAAAACGGAGAGATGGGACAAGGTTGGGAAGGTACTCCTACTAATACCAGGATCAGTGATGTAGAGTTTAAAAGAGACTTGAAAGTTGCTAGTGACTTGACCAAGGACACTTAGTGAAGAGTAGAGGCAGCAATAGAATCAAGGTCTCTTTAGTCCCAATCTTAGATTTAAAGCAGGAAGAGATGTACAAATTCATCTGTTGCAATGCCCCCTTTTAAATTGCAGGTGAATATTTTGAGCCCAGGAGATTCCAAGTGACTTGTCAAGATAACCCAGGTAGTTTGTAGTGTAGCCAAAGGTGGAAGCCAGGTCCTCATTCCAAATCTAGGACCCTTCCCAGTGTCCCACACAACATAGAAAGTGATTACCTGGGCATGGGAAATGTTTTCTAAACAGAATGCTATATACTTATCAGTTGCTGTAATTTTCTCAAAGCTTGGTGCATCTTCGACCCAGAGACATTCACACCGGAAATTTTCCATTTTAAAAGCTGCTTGCTGAGAGCTCAGTCTTTCTTACCTATAAAACCTCCCAACTGTCCTTGGAAGAGCACCAAGAACAGAAATTTCCACTGTTACATAAATGCTAAGGGAGATTCCCACATCTGCCAGCTTATCAGAGAATGCAGGCTCAAAGAGGTCCTCCTCAGAATCTGCTCCCAGAATCTGAAAGGAAATCAAAGGGTGGTTGAGTAAACCTCAGAAAAGAAAAGGTGGTGGGTGGGGGAAGGAGGAGAGGGGGCTTTTTCAAATCTCATCCAGACTATCCAAAACCACTGGCCAGGAGCATGACTAATAACAGCTAAATAATTCTCAGTGACTGAGTTATGACTGAGTATGATATAATTCCACAAACACTTGATGCCTCTCCCTCCCAAACCTAAATTAGCTTGCATTTTGACAAATAGCATCTCTAATACTTATACTACTTGAACATACTTAATATTAGACTATAAACCCTTCTGAGGGCAGGGTTTGTGTCTTTTTTTTTATCTTTATAACCCCCAGCACTCAGTGTCTAAGCACAATGATAGGAACTTAAGGGGCAGCTAGGTGGCTTGGTGGATAGAATTCAGGAGAATCTGAGTTTAAATATGACTTCAGACTCTTCTAAGCTGTGTGACCTTGAACAAGTCATTTAGCCAAGATTGCCTCACCATCTCCAAAGGTCCTGATTCATATCTGGCCACTGGACCCAGGTGACTGCAGAAGAGAGAGTGAGGCTGGTGACTTAACACAGCCCTTCCCCAACCCCCCTCAGATCCATGGCATCACCTCCATGATGTCATGGTCTTTTTTGAGACTGAAGGACAAAAGCAACAAAGAACAAGGAGTTTAATAAATACTTGTCTGTCCAGGGCCCTATGAAAATATACTGAGTGACTCTAGGAGTAAAAAGAAAATCATTGGTCATTCTTTTTATGAAAGGGGAGAGAATAGTCTGGCACTTACTTTCTCCTTGAAAACAATTTCACTAGATAGTAAAATAAGTATTTCCATCAGCAAAGGTGAATTTTTTATCTTAATAGGTCAGAACAGATTCAAGGCTTATACTCTCGTTTTACAGAATAGGAAACTGAGCTCTGAAAGGAGAAATATCTTTCTTAACTTGCTTGGCTCACCCCCAAGGCTTAATGTGTCCCCAAGGTCTTTCACATCCCTAACATATTGCCTATCAGGGAAGTTTGAGGTTTCTAAGTCTCACCTGTCAAACAGACATGCCCACATGTGCATACACATACACACACGTGCACACACACACACACACACACACACACACACACACTCTCACACCCACCATCTCAAAACCAGCCCCTACTTTCTATTTGAAATATTGTTCTGAACAATTGTCTGCCTGGACTCATTTGGGACTGCATTGATAAGTCTGAAATATGAAAAGAGGCCATATGAAAGACGGAGGGAAATAACTAAACTTAGAATAAATTCAAGGTGAACAATGATTTCTACTCTCTACCTTGAACATTTCATTCCTTCCCTGACCTCTAATCTCTAATAAAGGTTTATAATACATGTGGTATTAAAATAGCCTATCTAATGTGTGCAAAGAATATCTACTTACATTAATACTATGACAAGTAATGAGTGTCTCCATTAGCTAATATCTGCATGTGGAAATTTTAATTTACATGGGACAGGCTAATGTCTCTGAAATCTCCTAAGTCAAAGACGATTTCCCTAGCCTGTGGCAGCAGAATGGATTGAGATTTGTTAGCAACTTGAACATGAAATAGATAGGAGGCTGTCAATCCACCTTTCTAGATAATAGTTGTAACCAGTCATCTGGATAAGTTGCCTTTTGAACCCTTCATCTCACCATTTCTAAGGCAGATACACCAGAATGAATTTTGTCTGTCTAAAAGACAGTCTCCTACCTGGATTTGGGATTGTTGGACTCTGTTCCATCTAGGTAGACCAGTCTTCAGTAACTGAGAAAGATGGGAATGGGTGTGCCAAACTCCCTTGAGGTATATCTGTGTCTCCACCTTCCTCACACCCCCAGTTGAAATGGATGAAGATCTGAGTTTTACCAAAGAACTTTCTAACAGTTGGATATAACTTCTTGGTTGGACTCTATTCCCCAACTCCACCTCTCCAATATCTACCCATTTTTCAATGCCTATATCAAAAGGGTCCTATCTCACCTAAGGAGAGGAAAGGAAGCATGATGGGATTAAAATAGTTTTGGAGTTGGAGGATCTAGATTTAAATATTGCCTCTACTGCTTACTCCTCACAAGACCTTGGGGCAAATCACTTATCTTCTGAGTCTCAATTTGCTCATCTGTAAAATGCTTCAAGAGGCTCTTTGGGGGTCTTTATGAAGTATATTTTAGTAGAGATTTCTTTCATGTGTGAGTTGAACTAGATGTCCCCTAAAGTCCCTTCACAATCTAAATTTTTTTGTCCTAAGATTGCCCTCAACCGGAAGTGATAAATCAGTCCACTACCTCCCATCACACTAGGGATCCCTTTTTTTTTGAACTAATTATATTTTGCCTTATTTTCTATTTATATGTGTGGCTTATTTCATAGCAAAGATCAAAACCCAAGACTTATTCGAGCTCTTTTTCTCAAGAGAAACAGCAACAAGGGAAATGTTCTTGACTTGGAATCAAAATTCAGATTCTATCTGTGCTATGTACTTGCCTTGTTATCATGGGCAAGTCAATTCATCTCGCAGCTTTTGTTTCCTCTATCTGTGAAATAAAAGAGTAATTCCTACCATCAGAGGAGGAGTAAGAGAGCAGGAAGTAAAGCACCTTGAAATTTTAAAGTGATTAACTAAGACCCCTGTGTGGACTTCATCTTATTCTGACTCATATATGCCCATTTGTTGGATGAACTACGGATTCTTTGTTGATCAAATCTATGAATCAATGAATCTATACTGAACCTGTATGAAGTCAGCTTTGGAGATGATGTATTTATTCTTTATTCTGCCTGCTTGTCCCTGCCTTCCTGGGTTTATAAAATATGAACCTCCAGGCAAGAATATATCTCTGCTTCCTTCTCTCAGACTTATGGGAGACCTCAGACTATGACTGTAGGATTGAGAAAACTACTGCAAAGATGGAGTTAGATTTCTTCACGAAGAGAAATTTCACAAGTGTAAACCTGTGGAGAGGAAATAGGAACAGGAGGCCAAACCTCAGAATGGAAGAGTTTGGGGTGCAGAAAATTCAGTAGTCACTCAGACAGGATGATGACGAAGGAACAGGTTGAGTTGTCATTCTCTTGTGCTGGGTTTTGAACACTTATGTGATCTCCTAGGTCTGGACAAGAGAAATGAAGATTATTTAAATGTCTTTCAATTTTAAATTGCACCTTCCCATCTCTTCCCCCCATTTTATCCTAACATGAGTTCCATATGGTAGAGAGAGTTATCATTGTCCCTCCTTTTTACAGATGAGGTAACTGATAGAGGGAAAAGGTCAATGGCTCTTCCAAAGAGATAGAGATGGAGTAGCAGCAGATTAGAATGCAGCACCCCCAGCACCGAGTTTAGTGTTGCATGTTTTTATTCCACTATTCACTTACAAGAATGGTGCCCATCCTGTCTCCTGAAACTACCTTGTATTCATTTTGTATTCATTCTTCATATTCTTATATATTCACATGTCATCTCCCCCTTTAGAATATTGGCTCATTGAGAGCAAAGACTTTTACTCTTGCCTTTGAGTGTCTAGTTCCTAATACAGTGTCTGGTATATAGGAGATGCTTAATAAGTGGTTGTTAATTAAAACCAAAGAAATCTAGGGGAGATCAGTTAGCAAGGTTTATTGAGCATTCTTAGATTTCTCTCTTGATGTTTACCCATCTTTCACTGGGTACAATGGTCATGAAAATGCTTTAGTATCTTCTCTTAGGGAAGAATCTGAGAGTCTATCTCCAAATTAATTCAGAACCTTTGGGAATCATTTCCTCTTGCCAATCCTAAAAACTTCAATGATCATATTACAACAATTCTTAGCTAGATAGAATAAGAAATGTCTTTCCCCCATTCCTTACCTCCTGTAGGCTGTTTTCTTTCTATTGATATGGCTATTTTACCTGCTAATAGTCCAGATGCTAATTTTATTATTATCTACAGGGAGGACATATTATAAGCCAATGGAGGGTCAGTGTTTCCAGAGCAGGACCTTCTTGCTAGATCAGCAGTTTGAAAAGAAAGGCAGGGAGGCACCATGATCTTCTGGAGAATTGGGTAAAAATCAACATAGCCATTCCAGGTTTGTAGAAGATATAAACACAAACTGTGAACTTCCAAAGGTATCATCCAGAACTGACCCAGAATACTTTGCATTGGACCTTGGATTTTTCACTTACTTCTAAATATGAGGCTAACTTCAAATTGCTAATGGCACATCCTTAACCACTGTCCCCTGTATCTGGCTGCTGCTCTCTCTAATTCAAATCAATTTGATAATCTTTGATTAAGTGCTTACTCTCTGCAAAGCCCTACGCTAGAACCTAGGGTTACAGTTCTTGCCCTCAAATGATCTCTATTGTATTGGGAGGTTGAGGTAAGAGGGGAGGATATATCATGTATACATATAAGTGAATATAAAATAATTTTAAAAGAAAGACCCTGGGCAGATCAGGGAAGGTATGAGGATAGAAGATGGCATCTTGGAGTACATTTAAGGAAGTTGAGGTTTGAAATAAATCAGGGATGAGAAGGGGAGACATTCTGTACATGAAAGATCACTTATACCAAAACATGGAGGAAGGAGATACAAGTTCATGTTTGCAGACAAGTAGATAGGCATGTTTGACTAGGAGAGAGTATGGGAGAGGAGTAAATGAAATAAGACAGGAGAAAAAGAACACAGAGAACTCTAAATGTCAGACTGAGAAGTTATCCTAGAAATAATGAGGAACAAAAATTCTTGCATAAATATTATATTTATATATATTTATATATACAAAGATACACATGTAGGGGACTCAGTCAAACTGAGTTTTAGATATGCCAATTTGGCAGCTGTGTGACAAATGGATTGTAATGCCTTAAGGAAAGCATATTAAATAAATATATAAGAACAAGAATTATTCAATAGATAATTAACCAGTCAAAAGCTATGAAAAGGTGATCTTTAAAAGAAAAAATGTAAGGGCAACTATATGGATGAATGCTTCCAAGTCATTAGGAATAAAAATTAGAAATACCCTGAGATTTCTCCATATATGTGTAATATTGGCAAATATGACAAAAGACAAAAATAGCAATTGTTGGATGGGCTGTGGAAAGATAGGCGTGCTAATGCACTTATATTTAAAAAGCTATAAAAATGATCCAACTGTTTGGAAAACAATTTGAAACCATATCCCAAAAGGTACTAAATTGTATAAGCCTTCTGATGTATTGGTTCCATGACTAGGCATGTATGTACCTCACAGAAGTCAGATAAGGAAAGATTTCATATGACAAAAATATTTCACAGCAGTATTTTTTAAAGTACCTTAGAACTGGAAATAAAGTGTTATCCATCAATTAGGGAATGACTAAGCAAATGAGACATATGAATCACTAAAAAATGATGTAAGAAATTGTAAACATGAAGATTCAGAGAAACTTGACTTATAAGAACATATATAAAAAGAAATAAGCAGAACCAAGAGAACATTTTAAACGATGACCACAATAAAGAAAGAGAAAATGAGTCATGGAATAATCTCAGAATTTTCATCAATTCAGGAAGCAATAATGACTTCAGAAAACTAATGATAAAACATGTCTCCTGCCACCTTCCAGAAAGCTAGTAGACTTGATATACAGAGTGAAGCTAGAGATATAAAGTATACATTTTCAGACATGGTCATTGGGTTGATTTGTCTCATGTGATAATATTTATTTCTTACAAAGATGTGCTTTATTATTCAGAGTAAGGGAGAGATAATGAGGTTTAAAGGGAGAAAAGATACATTTTTAATTTAAAATTTTAAGTATGTTATGAATTGCCTTTATTTTAAAAGAAGTAACAGACACAAACAGAATAAGTATTGTGACTAATGCTATAGCATTTATTAATGATAATTGCCTTCTACTTCATCTCCATGCATTCCAGACTGTAGTTATTTATTTGTGAGAGAAATAAGAATATACCCAACCAGAACTAAAATGCCACATTACAGTAATTAGAATGGAATCAATCCATGTGTTCCCTGATCAGGTAGGCAATCTACTCTATAAAAGCTATTCTATTTAGTTACACTTTTTAAACCTAACTTGTCCATGATTCTCCCCCTACAGAATGGTGGATTCCACCATGATACCATCAGTGGGCAAATTAGTGGATTATGTGGCAGCCTATGATATGACGTTACAGACTATTAGGAAGGCCGTCTGGTACACCTCCAAAACATCTTCTCTACCTGTATCCTGATTTGGATGAGGGACTAAGTCAATTCATAGTGGAATACAAGACTTGATACATAAATGCTCAATAAATGTGAGCTCTTTGACAACAATGTTTATCTTTTTTGCTTTTCTTTGTAGCCTTAGTACTTAGCATAATCTTGGCACATATTAGTAATTAATAAAAAAAATTTAAACTAAGAAGGAGCACAAGGATTCACTTAAAGAGTGTCTGAGAACAGAGAAGGGTAGAGGGAAGGAAAAAGCCAGAAAATTGACTGCCAAGGAGTAAACAAATAGGAAGTGAAGAATGGATACAGGAAAGTGAAACTTGAGGTCAAAAAGACAAATTTTGCCACTTTTCCTACTGCGTCCAGGGCTAACCCTATATCAGTATATCTATAAAGTGAAACTCTCTCCTGTTCCTCAGTTGGCTCTGGATGATTTTTCATATTCTCTGGGCATCTGAGATTCCATTCTCTGGTTCTTCAGCCCAGGGAGGAACAGGAGTCCAGTGAGCCCCAACTTATGGACCCAAGGATTCAGAGACACCTCATAGTCCTCCCTCTATCACATCAATTCTCTTGGAGGAGAGGAATTTCTGGTTTTCCTCTCCATAGGCCTTGCCCATCCTCTCAAGGGAGGAGTCTCATAGACTATAGCTCCAACCTCAGGTTTACCTCAGAATTAAGGGTGGGGAAAAATAAAGAATCAGGAACATTTTAGAGCTCTCTCACCCTATCATTTCACAGATAAAGAAACTGAGGTTTGAGTGATCAGGAAACATAAGAAGATGAAAAGAACCTTGGGTTTAGAATCAGTGGGCTTGGGTTCAAATCCAGACTCTGCTAATTTTTCCCTTTGACCTCCAGCAGATGACATATGCTCTTTTGACTTCATTTTCTCCATCTGTAAAATGAGTTCAGATAGATTAAATGCCTTATCCAAGGTTACATAACCAGTAAGTATCACAGGTGGAATTTGAACTCAGATCTTCCTAACTCAAAGGCCATTCTACCCACTAAAGCATATTGCCTTTAACTATGTTTATAAAATACGATCTCTAAGATCCCTGAGATCTCTAAGGGATGATCTCCAATTCTAAATCTCTAATTTTATAATTGGTCTTCCCAAGACCATACAACTGATTAGATGTCAAACTTGGATGAGAATCCAGGATTCCTGGCTCCCAGTCCCACACTTCAGTTCCCAAACTCCAATCCCATTATTCATTCACAAGTGCTCAGCACTCCTGTTTTGAAGAAATGCAGTCTTTCTCCTTGGAGAATCCTTCCAAGATCCTCACAGAAAGGAGAAGATACTCATTTTAATGAATATTTATTGAGCCACTTTAAACATTCTGCTATCCTAGGTGTTATACAGGAAAACTAAAATAAGACAGAACCCTTCCCCTCAAGGAATGTAAAGGGGACAATTCTTAAATGTTATTTCAAGCTAACTCAAACTGGATTGTTTTATATATTTGGGCACAGCATTCCATATTAACCAATGCTAAAGTCATTTGTTCTTGTTCAATTATTTCAATAATGTCCAGCTCTTCATGGCCTTTTTTGTGGATTTTCTTGGCAAAGATGCTAGAGTGGTTTGCCATTTTCCTTCTCCAGCTCACTTTACAGATGAGGCAACAGAACCAAACAGGGTTAAGTGACTTACTCAGGGTCACATGGCTAGTGGGTGTCCGAGGCTGTTAATTCCTGACTCCAGGACCTACATTTCATTCAATTTTTTTTTAATGGAATCTTTGCTGGCTAGAATATAAGCCCTTTAACTTCGGCTCCCTAATACAGTTACAGAAGGGAAGGAACTTCACTGTCTATCTCTTATATGACACTATCTTTCTTAGGAACAGTAGGCAACAGCTGTTTTTATCTCTGGTTTATATGCTAAGGTTTCAGTAAATATGTTTTAGTTCTAAGTTGAGAGATATTCCTCACAGACAAAGTTTGCCCCTTTGGGCATCTTGGTTAGCTGTTTCTCTGGGTTAAAAAAATAATGATCTGAGTTTTCTTTTCTCTCATTGATGAGAACAAATGGTATTTCCCAGCATCACAAAACTGCATATTTGTTGAATAAGATCAAATCACTTCTTAGAAACATCCTGTTGTCATTTTTTCTCTTAGAAATTGAGGAATCAACAAAATTCTATCTCTTCCCTGGGGGGGGGGGGGGGGTATGAAGAGGCAAGGAGTAGTAATTCCCAAGGGCAGTCTGCTGAACTGAGAAGGGAGTGCATGTTGACTATGAGTTTGCATTGATTAAAGATGCCCATGTTTCTAAGCACTGGAAAAAATATTTGCAAGTATTTTGCAGTCATTTTTTTCTGCCATTCCAAATTGAAGAAATAATAAATAGCCAGCATTTATATAGCATTTGAAGGTTTGCAAAGTGCTTATATCTGAATTAACACGAACAACTCTATGAAATAGGGGCTGTAATTATTCCCATTTTACAGATGAAGAAACTGAGGCAGAGAGCTCTCCATAAAGAGCAACCTAGATTCAGAAGACCAGGGAAGAGTAGAGTCCCATTTTAATTTGACCCAGACTTTCTTCCAGGAAATCAGTGGCTCAGACTTCCTCACAGAGGTCAGCAGTCCCTACTTCTTCAAGGCTACTACATTCTGCACATCATTCACTGTGGTCCTCCATTGATGTGTTCCATTAGGTTGTACAGCTTCCCCACGCCAGACAACACTAGTGTCCTCTCATCATGCTGTTCTTCTCCCAAGTCTCATTATCTTTCTCCACACAATTTGGATTCTAGGAAATGATCTGTCCCCGTCTCCTGGCATTACTATACCCATAGTCATAAAGCCTTTATCTGCTAGCATCTTTCTTCCCAACTGTTTTTTGACCCTGATTAAAGAACCCTAGATTGTGATTCTAGAAGAGAAAATAGTGAAGTGATATAACTTGCAGATTAATAATATCACTTGATTAGCCAGAATACATTAGCTGCCAAGAGTTAGCTTAATTGCTGTAGCCACGTGTGTCCCCACAATGCTTTGCACATTGCCAAATGAAGACACCATTGTGGTCTCCAGAAAATATAAAGAACTTTACAGATAGGATTCAAACATTCCCAAATGGAGCAGAACTCAAAATGCTTCAGTGCTTGTTCATAAAAGCCATTCAATATATATTTGTTGGTTGATTAATTAATGGAAAGGCTAATTATCTTCCTATCAAACCACTTCCAGTTTGACACTCTATATGACTATGGCAGCTCATGAGAGAAGGGATGACACTACGTTACTTCAGTGAAATTGTTAAAAAAAAAAAACTCAATTTAACAATTCTGATATTTCCAGAACTGATGTTTTGGTTTTGGTTTTGTTTTTTTGGACAAAGCATCTTGAAGTGGGAAAGTTATCAGGGTATCAGATTGTAATTTAATGAGTCTAATGCAAAATAAACTATTCAATCTTGTGGGGGGACCAAAATTTATTTCATGTTCTGTAGCTAGCTACAAACATGGTGCCCCTGGAAGTTGATCAGGATGGAATGGAAGAATTTTCTGGTTTTGAACCATGATTCCTATCTTCCCCTGCATAATCCATACCCACCAGTTCCACCATTCAGCCATCCAAACCACCTCTCCACAGATTCTGCAAAGTGCGCTAGAAACAGAGAGGACTGATGGTGAGAAATCCTAGTGTTGAAATAATGCCACTTCTTTAGCATCCATTTCCTCCCTTTTCAATTGGGGGGGGATAGATAAAATGATCCGTAAAGCTCTTAGAACTTTGATATAAGAGCCATTTTAAAAGAATATTATTGGAAAGTCAGAGAAGTCTATCTTTGATGACCTTCCCTACCCCTCTCTACAGAATGCTGTAGCTCCTTCTCATGCCCTCATTCTGAAAGTCTCTCCCCTCCTGTGTCCCATTTCTAAAGAGCTTTGCTTTCAGCTTCCATAGGAATGGATTGAAAAAAAAGTTTGTTGCCCCTCTCAAAGGGCTGAATTTTAATAAGAGACTTAAAAAAACCTTCAGAACCCAAAATAAACAAATTTTTGTTTTGTAATTGTAATTGTAATTAATGATAGGTAGTAAAAGATATGACACAAATCTCTCCCTAGTATTCCCATATGTGAAGCCAGCCCTGAACAAGGTTCTGAATGAGTCCCCAGTTTCCTCTGATTCTTGTTTCAAAGTCTGGTACCTAACAGAGATAAAACCACAGGTTCAAACCACACCTCAGATAACAGTTGTAGAGCCATGGATAATCACTAATTATCATAAATTATCCATTACCATGAATAATCACCAAATACCTATTAGTTTCTTCATCTGTAAAATGAGAAATATCTATCCCAATTCCTGCATAAGTCTGGCAAAGAGAGTACTTTAGCCCCTAAAATTCTATCAAAATGTGTTATAATTGAAGAGAGATAAAGATAATAGGACCTCTCCAGTACAGCAGAAATATTAATGATTTTGATATGGACAAGGGAATAGAGTTAAGAATAAATTGTGACGCTACAGATAGATTCGGGGGGAAAGGATCCAAGAGAAGGGAAATGGGGGTCAAAGTCTGGTTTTTGTGGAAAGAATATTAGATTTAAAGTCAGAGGACCTGAGTTTGAATTCTAACTCTGTCCTTTCATGTGTGACTTGAGCACACAACGCTAGAGGCATCTACTTAGGGCCGTATTGCATAGATCTGGACCTCACCTTAGGAAGCCCTGAATTCAAATAGAATCTCAGACTCTTACTAGTTATGTGGCTGTGGACAAGTCACTTCATCTCTTTCCACCTCAGTTTCCTCTACTATAAAATGGAGTGAATAGCAACTCCTACCTCCCAGGGTTGTTGTGACGACCAAATGAGATATTTGTAAAGTGCCTGCCATATAGTAGAAGCTATTTAAATGTTAGTTGTTTTTACTGTTGTCAAGTCTCTGGGCCTGAATTGTCTCATTAAGAAAATGAGATTTACTAGATACTCTCTATGATCCATACCAGAAGGTAAGTCTGCAGTTTCCTTCAAGTCTCTGTCAAGACTCAGCTTCTGCAAGAGACCTTTCCCAGTCCTCCTTCATCCGAATGCCTTCCCTTTGATTTCTCCTTTATATGGCTCACTAGTTATTTCAATGTTGCCTTCCCCCCTGCTTTTTAAACTTCTTAAGATTAGGGTCTGACTTTTGCCTTTGCATCCCTAGGAATTGGATATATACTTCGGTATAGTCCCTAAGACATAGTAGACCTTGAATAATACTTGTTTACTGACTGAAGAAAAAGATGATGCAGAATGGCCTGTGCATTTTGGAGAAGAAAGCTATTCAGTATATCCTCTCCATGGGGCAGAGCTTTGGATAGATTCAGGGATGAGATTCTTAACCTTCACACCAATAACACTACTCTGTAATGAAAGAGAAAGAAATTTGGATTTTTCAAAACAATTCTCACCCTCTCTCTAGTTTGAGACTCAGATTCCTCACAGATGAGGAAACTGAGTCTTAAATGAGTGAGACGGCTAGCCCAGGATCACAGAGCAAGTGAACAGCAGCATCCCAACCCAAATCTCCTAACTTCTAGTCATGACCTCATTTTACCGGGCCAGACATTCTTCCTCTTAAATAGTACACAGTTCCTATTCACACACAGGGGGCTGTTTCAGACCAAAAATAAGGCTGGTGTTCTAAGATGAATTTTTTTTTTTCATAAGCCATGTAAGCCAGGAAATAGGTTACTTTTTTTCCCCCCAAAGTTCCTTTTCGAAAGAAAGAATCGATTCTCCATCTTGGCTTCACAGGCCCTGGTGTCTCTGCCTCCCCCTTGATGATTACTGAGTTCTTGTTTATGGAAGGGGAGAGGCAGAGAAGGAGGCTCAAAGGAAACACTGAACTGGGGTCTGGCACGGGCAGCCATCAGCCAGAGCTGTTTCCCCATCAAAGTGTCAACACTCATTATCCAGACCCCAGATCCTACAGAAAACTGGCCTGAACAACGGGAAGTGGCCAAGAGAAATGGTCAGTTGGGATCCAGAGAAACAGGATCAGGAAAAACAGCAAAGCCTACCAATAGACCAAATATTCTGAATTTGGGAGCATGATGGGGCAAAGCAGGAGAATCATAAAGAAATAAAAATGAAAGAGACCTTTGGGATCAATTAACTAGACTAAGCTTCTTAAATGACAAATGGGGAAACTGAGATACAGAGCAGTAATAAGAGTACTATATTATGTATTACATGTGATATATAAGATTATAATGTATAATATATTATATATCATGCTATATATAATTATATATGATATGCCATATACAATATAATAATAGTACTACTAATAATCATGAATGATAACAGCAACAACATTAATAAGCAACTACATGCATATAGTTTAAATTTTCAAAGTGATTTCCATACTTAATTTTATTAGAGCTTCCCAATTACTGTGAGATGAAGATTACAGGTATTATTACTTCTACTGACAGATCAAGAAACTGAGGCTAGGGAGGTTATATAACTGGCAGTCACATAGTTAGAAAAAGTCAGGGGCAGGAATTGAACCCAGTTCTTCTCAACTCTGTCCATCATTATGTCTATAGTGGGGGGGGGGGGGTTTATGTTTGTTTTTGCAAGGCAATGGGGTTAAGTGACTTGCCTGAGATCACACAGCTAGGTAATTATTAAGTGTCTGAGGTCAGATTTGAACTCAGGTCCTCCTGACTCCAGGGCCAGTGCTCTATCCACTGTGCCACCTAGCTGCCCCTGACTATAGTGTTTTATTGAAGGTTATTATTAAGTGGGAGAATAAGGGGTCTTATGAGTTAAGATTCACATTAATGTGTAGTGAGTAGTTTTGTGAGCTCTGCCTTGTGCTAGGTGAGATCCAAGAGAAGGAGAAGACAGATTTGGGACTGGTTATTTGAGTCCATCTCATTCTGATTGGGAGCTCTTTGAAGGCAGGGACCATGTTTTTGCATTTCTTTGTATTTCCAACACTTAGAAAAATTTCTGGCAAGTAGTGAAATGATACATTTGTGCTGTTTACCACATTATGTAATATTCCTGGCCTCTGCCAGACCCCTACATGGTTGCAGGCTCTGGAAGGAAGAAACAGAGAGAGCCAAGAACACCTCAGGGCTAGTAGTGAGGGAGCAGAAACAAGCACAGTACCAGAGGGTCAGAGTCAGTCATCATCTGGCAGAAAACATGGGGAAGAGAGGAGGGCCAAGGTCTAAAGTGGAACTGAAGTCCCATGTGGGCAAGCAATGTCAGGAGTCCAGGGTAAAGGGTGAATGTGGTGAATGTGGTCTAAGGTCACACCTGAAGGTCCACAGCTGTGGCTTGGAGAAGGAAAGGAGTGCAGAGGTTGGACCCCGGAAAAAGCTCCTGAGGTCAGAGATACTATCTCCCACACTGCAGGAGTAGAGAGGAATTCAGGAAAAAGCTGCTTTTTATTTTTCTAAATGAACAGGCAAAGGAGAAAGAATCCAACCAGAGACAGTCATTATGGGAATAGTGGACAGCAGGTTTCAACTTCAGAGGAAGATGCTGAAGCAAAAAAAAAAAAAAGTCTTTGAAAAAAGTTAAACATAGTATATACTCAGATTCCATGGTTTTTTGTTTTTTTTTCCCTGAATGTAGATGGCATCTCCACAACAGTTCTCCCAGGGTCGTCCCAGATATCTGAACTGTTGAAAGGAGCTGCATCCATCACAGTCAATCAAATCACAGAGTTGCTATCAAAGACTATCTGCTCAAAAAATTTAGTAGTGGAACTCAAAAAAGACTTTAAAAATCAAATAAGGGGTGGCTAGGTGGCACAGTGGATAAAGCACCGGCCCTGGAGTCAAGAGTACTTGGGTTCAAATCCAGTCTCAGACACTTAATAATTACATAGCTGTGTGGCCTTGGGCAAGCCACTTAACCCCATCTGCCTTGCAAAAAAAACTAAAAAAAAATATCAAATAAGAGAAATTGAGAAAAAAATGAAAAAAAGAACACTACAGGAAAAACAAGAAAATTATGAAAAGAAATTAAACCAATTGGAAAAGGAGATCCAGAATTTTAAGAAAATGACCCTTTGAAAATTAGAATTGAGCAAGGGGAAGCCAGTGAAGTTATGCGATCAAGAAATGATAAAACAAAAATATAAAGAATAAAAAAATAGAAGAGAAGGTGAAATACTTCACAAGAAAAACAACAGATTTGGAGCAGATCAAAAAGGAAAAATACAAGTATAATTGAACTACATGAAAGTTATGATCAGAAAAGGAGCCTTGATACAATAATAGAAGAAATAATTAAAGAAAATTGTCCTGAAGTGTTAGAACAAAAAGGGTAAGAATAGAAAAAAATTCACCTGAAAGGGATCCTAGAAGGAAAACTGAGAGGAATATCATAAATAAATCCCACAGTTTAGGAGGAAATATTAAGAGAAAAAAGAAAAAAGCAGAACACAATTTGAATTATACAAGACCCAACAGTAGCTACTTTAAAATACCACAAGTCTTAGAACAAACATATCAAAGAGCAAAAAGAATCCACATATTGGGGTTGTGACTGAAATTATCATACCCAACAAAATTAAGCATAACCCTGAATTGAATAGCCAGATTTTCAGGGTTTTGTTACAAAAAGACTTGAGCTTTTGGAGAATCATGGAAGGAATTACATGAACTGATGCTTAGCAAGGGGAGTAGAGTCAAGAGAAAACTGTACATATTGATAGCAATACTGTGAGTTGATTGACTGTGATAGATGCAACAGTTCAGATATCTGGGACAACCCTGGGAGACCTGTTGTGGAGATACTATCCACATTCAAAGGGGGGAAAAAAAAAAAAGTCATGGAATCTGAATGTATACTCTGTTCACTTTTTAAAAGCGTCTCTTGTATTTTTCCTTCCTTCCTTTCTCAAGGTTTTCTTTTTTTCCTTTGGTCCTGGTTCCTCATAAACAAAATGACTAATATGTAGATATGTTAAACATAAACATACATGTGTAACTTTTGCCAGACTGTTTTCAACCAAGGGGAGGGAAGTAGGAAAGGAGAGTGGTAGAAAAATGTGTAACATAAAAATACAGGTGGACGAATGTTGAAAAACTTCCACAGCATGTAACTGGAAAAATAAACTATCAATACAATTTTTTAAAAGACCTGAACTTAATAGAAAATTTAACATGCAAGAACCAAGAGAATATAAAATAATCATCAAATAGTAATTACAAAAACTCAATAAGGACAAATTATTTATTATCTATGCAAATGTCCAAGATTGTTATTATTAATTGGGTATTTAGAAGGAAAGATGAACAGTATAGGATTCTTAAATGTAAATAGCTTAAGAAAAGATTTAAAAAGAGGGTTACCATCTTATACAAATGTGGTGTGAGAAGAAGAACAGATACAAGGAATCAGATGGGGGAAGGAGACCCTGTAGTTCTGGAAACCAACTCTCATCAAGAATAGGTTGAAGAGGGAACAAAACAAATACATACACACACACACACACACACACACACACACACACACATGGATATAAAAACCTTCTAAATTCAGAAAGAAAAAAGAGGAGGGGATAATGAGGGTAATGAGCTAGAGAGTAATGGAATAGAATAAGAGGTTTAGAAGGATATGTAGATTAATGGGGTATAGAATGGTATGTAAGGAAGCAATTCTTTGAAAGTGATTAATTAAAGAATGAGTGCAAGGTATAAATAGATGTAAAGTAGAGGAATGAGGAAGAATTATTGTTTCCAGGAAATGTCATAAAAATGATAGATATACACAAATAAAATATTTACCTATAATATGTATGTGTATGTGTACGCATGCATGTGTATATGAATATACATGTTGTATACATGTAGATATGTAAGAATAAGTATGGATGTATATTATACATATATACGTACATCCATGCTTAATTATAGCCATTCTGTAGTGGGGGGGAGGTAGGAGGAAGAAAAAAAATAAACAATACAATCAGGGAACAGAAGAAAACCTACAAGGAAGCAAAGAAAATATGGATAATTTTAAACACAATGTGCAATATTTATTTTATATGCTTTCTTGAAATAGAAATTTAATGTTTTTTATTATAAAATCTCTCGTATTTTATTGCACACATTTTTATTTTGTAAAATAAAAAATAATTTTAATAAAAAAGAAATGGCTTTAGTAATATTGACTACTGTTATTTTTTAATTCCAGCTATGGATCATTTGCAGGGGCTACAAGTATTTCCTCGCAACAAAACCAGTTTGACTATAGGCGGGCTCCTCCAGCTAGATTGTAAGTTCTGTGAAGGCAGGATCCATTTCTTCCCTTTGTTCTGTATTTGACAAAGGATCGGTAGAACATCATTGTCCCAAGGAATCCCATCTTCTATCTCCCCAAGAAATGGTAATTCACTTAGCCTACCTCATGAAGCTGCCTTTTCCACTTGGCAACACTCCTATTTGTTCAGAAGCTTTTCTTTATCCTGAGCCAAGATTTGCCTCTCTGTAAGGAACTCATATTCTTTGCTTTTAGCTCTATCCTCTGTTGCCAGGATGAAAAGAATAATCCTTCTTTGTCATGACAGTTTTTCAAATATTTGAAGACTCCTGTCACATCTACCTCTGAGTCCTATCTGCCATAAGGCTAAGCATCCCTATCAATCAAGCAGCAAACATTTATTGAGAACCTGCTGTATATCTTTAATTCTTTCCATCATTCCTAATGACATGGGTTTTGGGTACCTAGTCATTTTCTTCACTTTTTTCTAAATAAACCTCAATGTAATAATATTCTTCAGAAAATGTCATTCCCAAAGGATTAGAACCAAGAGAACATTGTACACATTGATAATACATTGTGAATTGATCAACTATAATGGATGCAGCTCCTCTCATCAATTCAGAGACCCAGGACATTCCAGGGAGATATTATGGACAATGCCATCCACATTCAGAGGGGGACAAAAAAACAAATTTAAAAAATCACAGAATCTGAATAGATAACCGTTCACTTTTTAAAAGCTTCTCATGTTTTTTCCTCCCTATCCCATTGTTTTCTTTCTTTTTTCCTTGGTCCTGGTTCCTCATACACAAAATGACTAATATAAAAACATGTTAAACACATACAACATTTTTATCAGACATTTTATGCTGAGGGAAGGGAAGTAGAAAAGGAGGGTGGTATAAAAATGCACAACTTATAAATATGCAAGTGTATGAATGCTGAAAAACTTTCATATGCAATTGGAAAAATAAAATAAAATATCAATCAAAAATAATAATAAACATGCTTACAAAATCAAATTATATTAAAAAAAGAAAGAAAATGTCATTCCCAGAAGTGGACACTAAGCAAGGGATCATTAACAACAGATAATGAATCTATTCTGAATCAATCAGTCAAAAAGTATAATTTAGTGTCTATATGTGCCAGACAGTGTGCTAGGTGTTGGAGATACAAAGATAAAAACAAATTAGACCCTGCCCTCAAAGAACTTACAAATTAGTTGGGGGGGGGGGGCTACATACAAAATAGGTTCAAAATAGTTTAGAGGGAGAAGGGAAGACCCTAGCAAATGAAAAGATCAGGAAAAAGTTTCATGTAGAAGTTAATGTTTTGGATGATTTCTTCAAGATAACTAAGGATCATTTGAGATCAAGAGGAGAAAATGAATAACAGACATGGGGGGGAGCTAGTGAAAAGGTACAAGCAAAGGAGATGGAAGATCTTGTGTAAGGAGTAGTAAAGACAGTAGGCTTGGACCATGCTGTTCATGATGGGGAGGAATATATAACATGGCTGGAAAAGGTAGATTGTGGTCAAATTCTATTTTTTTTATTTTAATAGCATTTTTTATAATTTCAAATAAAGATAGTTTCAACATTTGTTTTTGTAAAATTTTGCATTCCAAATTTTTTCCCTCCTCTCCGCCTTCCTGAGACAATAAACAATCTGACATGTTATACATGCACAATCATGTTAAGCACATTTCTGCATTAGTTATGTTATAAAAGAAGACTCAAAACAAAAAAGGGAAAACCACAAGAAAAAAATTTTTAAATAAAGGAGTTTGCTTTGATCTGCACTCCAATTCCATAGTTCTTTGTCTGGATGTGGAGAGCATTTTCCATCCCCAGTCTTTTAAGTTGTCTTTGACCATTATATCGCTAAGAGGAGCTAAGTCCATCATAATGGATTATCACATCATGTTACTGTAAAATATTTTCCCTGGTTCTGTTCACTTCACTCAGCATCAGTTCGTGGAAGGTTTTCCAGGTTTTTTTCTGAAATCCCCCTGCTCATCTTTTCTTATAGAATGTTTCATCACATCCATGTGCCACAAATCGTTCAGCATTTGAAGTGAAATTCTGAAGGACTTTAATTGCCAAACAGAGGAATACACATCTGATCCTCAAGGGTTTAGGGGAGTGACATGGTCTAACCTGTGATTTAGTGAAATCACTTTGGCAGCGATGTGGCAGATGGATTGAAGCCCAGAGCCCTTTGAAGCAGGGACACCAATTAGAAGACTATTGCAATAGTCTTAAGAGAGAGCCAATGAAGACTTGTGTGAACCAGTGTGGCCACTTTGTGGGTAGAGAAAAGGGAAGAGATGTAAGAGATGTCATTGTTTTCTCTTCTTATGGATAAGATTTGGCAGTCTTGTGGCTAAATGTAGTGAATAAAAATGGTGAGTTGATGAAGATTCCAAGGTTGCAAACCTGGGTGACTAGAAGAATCCTTTTGTCCTCAGACAGAAACAGTGAAGTTCAGAAGAGTAGATAAGGATGTAAGAAGGAGAAGAAAATGAATCTGTTTTTGATAGTTTGAATCTGAGATACCTATGGACAATGAGGGTATGAACTTCGGGTCTTTATATCTTGGTTACCCTTCTCTAGACATTTTCCATTTTAATCTTATGGACCCTAGAAGTGAACACAATCCTGCAGATGAGGTCTGACCAGTTCAGGGACTTCCATCTATCTCTCTCTGTCTGTCTCTCTGTCTCTTTGTCTTTCTCTGTGTGTTTCTCTCTGTCTCTCTGTTTCTGTCTGTATGTCTGTCTCCCTCTTTCTCCCAGTATCCTTTCCATTCTGTAGTTATGCTATAGTATCTATAGTACGTAACTTGGTGACTAAAGATAGGTAGTTTTCTTGCCCAGCCCCCCTCCCACTTCCTTTTTAGTTTAAAACAATTTTAGTGAGATTTCTAAGACTCTAGACAACTTAGTAGATTTTATTATCACTCCCCATTGACCTTCAAATAAAAGGATCTTAAAAGAGGGGAAGGCTCTTTGGAAGGAATATTCTTTCTTGAAGTCCTTCAATAGGTGTTTGAAAAATATTAACTAAGTTCCCAGCTCTGTTCTGGTCTCCTTGGAGCATAGAATGGAAAGTAAAGATTTGAGCCAGTCTCTCAGGGATTTAATAGTCTAGCTGGAAAGCTGAACCTTAAACATATGAAGGAGAGAAGATATTCACGACAATATAAAAAATTGTTCAAATGAGTGGAGCTGAATGTGAAGATGAATGGTACAAACAGTAAGTTTTGGTGACGGTCGGGAAGATGAAAAATCCATGCAATCTGGAGTCAGAATAATATCTCCTTTTTAGGGATGAGAAAGGAGTGATTTGCTTTAACTAGGCAGTTGGGGTGGGGTCTTGCATTTCTATATTTTCAGTCATGATCCAGAAATGCAGAACCCATATTGAAATGCCATCTTTTTTAGTTATTCATTGCCCAAGATTATGAACGATGGATATTGGGTTCTTGTTCCCAAGAGATCTTCAAGTGAAGACTCAATCACTATGCCTTGAGGATGTCTTAGGGGGAATAGTCCGGCAGATGAACCCTGGACTGTCTCTGTGTCTTTATCTCTGGCTCTGGCTCTACCTCTGTCGTCTGGCTGTCTCTATCTCTCTTCATGTCTCTGGGTCTGTGAATGTCTCTGGTTGTCTGTCTGTCTGTCTGACTCTCTCTCCCATGCTCTTTAGTTCTTTACCACTTCATTGATTCTAAGGTTCAGTGCCTTTAAAGATAATTCTAAGTGATTCTGAGTTCTTAGAGTAAGAAATCAGTGGACTGGGACAGTTAGGGAGAAATGCAAAACAAAGTCAAATTTGATCTAGACCTTGAAAGAAAGATAGATTGTCAGTAGACAGAGAGGAGGAGGAGGGCTTTATAAGGGGAGGGAGGGAGGGAGGGGAAGGACTGATGAGCAAATGTTCTGAGGTCAGAAGGTGGGAAATATGTTCAATAAGAAATGAGAAAACCAATCTGGCTAGGACTGAAGATGCATATAGGTGAGATGAAGGAGATAAGAAATGAAAAGTGGAGCTGGGGACAGATTGCAGATCTTGAATGGCAGGCTGAGTTTGGAGAGGTTTCAGAAGTACTCAATCTTATAGGTAATAAGTCTTCAATTTTGAAGAATAAAATAGGGAGGAGAAGGGGAGAGAAAAATAAAGTGAAGGATGGAAGGGAGGAAGTAAGAGTGGAGATGGAGTGACAGAAAGAGAAAAACAGGGAGGGAAGGGGAAGAAGGATGAAAAAAGAGGAAGCAGAGAGAGGAGGAAGAAGGAGGGAGAGGCAGAGGGAAGTGAAGAAAGCTGGAGAAGAGCAAAAAGGAAAAAAAGGATGGAGGGAGGGAGGGAGAAAGTAGAATTCTGTGCTTCCAAGATTTCTCAGGTAGGGGTTTGTTTCTGCAGTTTCATGTTCAGCGAAACTTCCCACTCATCTTCAGTAGAAAGCAAATCTCCCATTTCTACTTTGGATGATTTATTCTTTGTGAATTCCAAGGACAAGAACTCCCAGGGGTTTGGGTGTACTGAAGGTTTTATCAAGATTTGAAGCATTGATTATAAACCATGAAAAGAATGGCAAAGGTGGTGAGAATTATGGACTGGGAACACTGCTTTTCTATCAAGTGAGAAGGATATCTTTGCACCACACTCCCCTCATTGATGATGATATTTGTCCTTTTTGAACACCATGATATCAGGGAAGTCATACCATGACCAACATGAGAATTGAATTTGAGAAAGGGATCTCTGTGCTAAGTCACCTTTCTCACTTTGTCCTCTGGAGCCCTTTGGACCCAGTGACCAGATATGGATCAGGAGGACTGGAGATGTCCTGGAGGAGAGGTAATCACAGTTAAGTGACTTGCCCAAGGTCACACAGCTAGTAAGTGTCTGAAGCTAGATATGAACCAGATGCTCCTCACTCTGATGAATATAATTGTGCAAGTAAGCCATCATGTATATGAAAACATGGTCTACTTTGATTACATCATCATCATTTTGGTTAGGGAATCCTCAACTCCCTCTTTAAAACTGTAAGTTTATCAAGAGCCTGTTAAAAGTAGTATCAGGACACCCTTTTTAAGTACCATCCACATATGTTCTCACTGCTATTCCTGACACATGTGTATATCTATTTAATATGCTATTGTTCCTATTGTTTTCTCCATTTCCCTAGATCCTCCCTCCCTTCCAATCCTACATGACCTATGACATTCTTGACATGGATGTCCATAGTACCCCAAGCCAAATTTACCTCTGACTCAGAATCTCTAGTTCATCTTACTTGTTTGGCATTGTTTGTTCATTTGTCCATGGATACCAGAGGCCCTGGGTTCCCTCATTGGATCCCTTCTTTGTCTTGTGTCCCATCAACTTCCGGATATTTCTACTGTGATTCTTCTTCCTACATTGAAGGTAGAGGGGCAAACATTAATACCAAGACACTGATCCTGTAGATAGAGACTCTGGGATACCTTGAAATCATAGAAAGCTAGAGAAGGGTCAAATTTGAAGCCATAAAGAGGAAAATTCATAGTAACTTCTTGTTTTAAATAATTATTATTATTAACTGTTATCCCAGACAAGTAATTTACCCTTTCAATACACTAAGCAGCTCATAAAGACTTAAGTTAGGAGTTGTCAACCTAACAGAATAGAGGAACTTCCTTTTTGAACCAATGAAATGATGTCTATTCTTCATCCCTTTTTCTTAACTAGTTGATAAACTCCCTTGTGTTTTAGCTATTTCAGGAGGAGATGTGCTGTAAGAGCCCTCTGAAGTGCATGCCCTTGGGCAAAGCCCTATCTCACCTCCCTTGTTAGGGCAAATTTGGTATAAATAGGATTTATCATTATGACTTAAGACTACATTGATTTTCCCCTTCCTGATCACACCAATACTTCCTTCCTGTAGCATTTTTCTTTACCATCAATTTCCTTCAATTTAACACTGTTTTCACATTTTCCTGAATATGTTCTCTGTTTCGTATGTTTAATTTCATTTCCCCAGGTTGACTCCATCCATGTCCTCATTTTCTGTTCTACCACCCTATAGTGATCAGCACAGATGCTTAACAAGGATCTGTTAAAAGACCATAGAAAGGGGGCAGCTAGATGGTGCAGTGGATAGAGTATCAACCCTGGAGTCAGGAGGACCTGAGTTCAAATTCAGCCTGACACTTAATAATTGCTTCGCTGTGTGACCTTGGGCAAGTCACTTTAAAAAAACCCATGCCTTAAATAAATAAAAATAATAAAAAAAGAGAGACCACCAAAAAAAAAAATACATTCTTTCCCTAGGTCCTTCCTTTCTTACAAAATTCTTTCACTGCCAGATCAGCAGGAGAGTCAGGTTTCAGATTTCCTCTATTTACATTAACCCGAATTTGAAAACTTGTTCCTTTCCCATAGACTAACAATTGTAAAAAATGACTCATTTTCTCATTCAAGGCTGAAAACTGTCTCTTCACACACACACACACACACACACACACACACATTAATTTCTGGGGCAAAAACACTCAAACTATTTCTATTCTGTCTTTCCGGTAAACTGTGGAGGGAAGAGTATAAAAGCAAGAAGGAGAAATTACATTTGACAAACCTTCCAAATGATCCAAGAGCCAGATATGAGCCAAATGAAAGGAGAAACGGAGATAATTGCTTTGACTTATTGACCAAAGAAGTTCCCAGCAGAGCCCACTATCTCAATGAAACAATAGGAATAGGAGAGAAATGGAGATCAGGACAAATATTTGACTGTGAGAGCCTTTATTGGCTGAGACCCACAAAGCCTTCTGAGGTCATTGCCACATATTGCAAAACCTGGCTGCTGAAGAAAAGTGGTTGCCTTCAGGTGACTTCACGCCTTCAATTAACTAATAAATTGTCTGGGGTGTGGCATTTTTTTTCTTCTTCTTAAATTAAATTTAAGCGAGTCACCCATATCCATTCACACTTCTCCCAAAAGTGATGGCAAAGCAGCAAGGCTCTTGGGCCAGGAAGAGGGGGCTCTGGGCTGAATTGAGAGGATTGGGCAAGTCTCTAAACACAGTCCTAATCTTTAAATCTGGTTTGTAGTTTGCCCACTGTTTAATAGGGCTTTCCTTCTTGGCCCAAAGGAACTGGAAGGAGGTTCCCTTAAACATGGATCCTCCTTTCTGCATCCTTAGACAAATATCTAAGCCCTCCATGATGATTCTTTTTATCTTCCCTTTTCTTCCTAGGCCTAGATAGGCATAGAACCCAGCAGTAAAATAAAATTATCCAATAATTTAGGGGTACCTGTCCTATTGTGAGAGCACAAAGGGGTGTGTGTGTGTGTGTGTGTGTGTGTGTGTGTGTGTGTGTGTGTGTGTGTGTGTGTCTGTGTGTTTCTGTGTGTGTGTGTGTATGTGTGTGTGTGTGTGTGAAAGGGCAAGGTCTTATCTTCTGCTTACATTGACAGCAACCTATCCTTTGGTCCTTAATGAAAATTCAGGAACCACTCAACACTCAACATGTGTAGCTGTGTATCATTTGGTTTTTGGATTAGGGAACTTTAGGAAAGTCTAATTCAAAGCCCTAGATCTTTAAATACTTACATTTATTTTCTTCATTGTTGGGGTTCTTTCATGGAAGAAAGGTGAAGTAGCAGAAGGTCTAGGGACTGAGATAATAGAACACTCAAGACTTCTTCCCATTCCCATTGTTGTGGGCACTGAGAAGGGGAAGAAAAGGATGAAGGGAGTTCTTTCTAGGTTGATGTAACCTGAATGACCTGTGAAGAAGCAGGTATGCTTAGACCTCAAGGTTATGTTGGGGTGGAGTGGAGGGTTATTTTCTGAATCACTAAGACAGACAGACACACACACATACACACACACACACACACACACACACACACACACACACACAAACACACACCCATACAAGTATTTGGCTCTGGATTGCTCAAAGGAGTCTCTTTTTCCTCTAGGATCTCAACAGCTCAACTTGAGAAGGTGGGAGCTAGCTACTCCTTTCTAAATTAGAGTGACCATATTTTCCAGGCAGTCTCCTCAATATTCTGAGGCCCACACCCCTTTAAATCATCTCCTCCAGATCATTAAATTGGAAGTCCGTAATGCTCAGATTCCCTCAGAGAGCATTAATCTAAAAAGTCATAAAATCTCACGATGGAGTGTAATTAACTATTAGAAATGTTTATCCATTAGCCCCAGGCTTTAGACAGGCCAGAACACTGGTCTATTATCTGTTTATCTATCAACATTGCCCCTTTCCAACACTGTGAACAGTGCTCATGGAAGAGCCATCTTTTCTGGTGCAAAACAAAACAAAACAAAAGATATCCTCAAAATGAATATCTTAGCCTCCCAACAAAGTCTCTTAATGATTTCTCTAGGGCCTATATCCATGAGATCTTTTTCTTTCCTTATAGCAAGCAATTGAAGAGTTGTGAGAAAAAAGAACAGTGTGTCTACATTTCAAGTCAGAGAACTTAAGTTTGAATCCCTTGACTTCCCTAGGATCTCAGTTTCCTCATTTGTAAAATTAAAAAATGAAGGGGATTGAACTAGACAATTTCTATGCTCCCTTCCAGCTTATGCCATGATCTAGGGAAATATGAAAAGACTGTTAAAAAAAAAAAAAAAAGGAAAGAGTATTGAATGGAGATGCCCAAGGCAAATTTTACCAATTCCATGACTGGGAAGAAGTCCAGGGTACTTGGAGAAAGCTCCCCTTCTACCTTTGAGTGCCTCTCTGCACCTCTGAGAATGACAAAGAACAATTGCAAACTCCTTTTTATCCCAAGATTTTCCCATATCTCCAAGTCTTCAGTAATAGCATTTAAAGAAAATGGATTGGAGAAGGATGAGATTGGAAGCAGAGAGACCAATTAGGAGGTTATTACAGGAGTCCAGGGAGAGGCAATGAGGGCCTGAACTGGGCTTCATTTCCTCTCTTTTGCCACAATTTTCCCCAACTCCTCCTAATCCCAGGGGCATTCTGCCTGGACCTCTGAGGACAGCTGAAGATGGATTCTCTTAACGTTTCTCAAGTCTCATGTGTCATGGTCAAATTAGAAGCCATCTAATCCAGCATGTCCCAATCAAAGGTCTCCGTTAACTCTGACAACTGATGATTTCCATCATTCTTCCCTTCTCTGCTGAGACTGGAAAGAACTAAAAGGCGCTGGGCTAAGAAAGACTGAGCCAGGAACCTTCCTGTGGCCTGCCAAAAACTCAAGCAAATATTTGTCTCAATGACCAGAAACACAGAAGGGGATCTGGGGTGGTGGGAGGGGCTGGGTCTCCAGGGGAAGCTTGCTTCTGCCCAAAGGCAGCTGGAAAATCTCTAGGTTGGAAGGGAAAGAAGAGAGAGGAGAAGGGAAAGAGGAGGAAGGTGCATCAAGGGAGCCCCTCCTTCCCCCTCTTAAGCCCAGCCCACCCCCACCCCCCCACCCAAGTGAATGTCCTTGAGGGATTCCAAGGAGGATTCAGCTCCTGCCTCAGCCTGGGGAACCATTCACCCAGCCACACCTCGAGTGGTTTGTGGCTTTTAATGAGACCAGGGTTTTATTCGCAATGAAGTCAGTGACCCAAGGAAGGGCTTGGTCTGATTCTCTAAGGGAAACAAGAAGCTGTTTTTCAGGAAACTTGGAGGGGGGTGGGGATGGTTGGATTGGGTCTCTAGGTTCTAGATGTTTGGTCTCCCAATCAACCAAGAGGGAGTTTCCCTCTGGGGAGAAAAACTTAAGGAGATAATATAGCCAGTAGATAACATAGCCAGAAGGGGTCTTAAAACAAATAGAGTCCAATTGTATCCTCTTAACAATTTTTTTTTTTTTTTTGCAGTTGAACAGAGAACTAGAGAGAAAAAATGTTTTACCCAAAGCCCAGCTAGTAAGTCAAAGGATCATGGACCTCGGAGTTCGATCCTGAGCCCATCTCATTTACCCAATTATCCAATCTATATCTTTATCCAAAGTTGTTGGTTGGCATGTTGTCTTTCCCGTGTGAGCTTCTTGAAGTCAAGGGACTGGTTTCTTATTTCTTGCTATATAGTAGATGCTTAATAAAGACTTGGAAAGGTAAGGAAACTAAAGCACTAAAATGATTTACCTGGGGTCTCACAGTTAAGAGTCTGAGGTAGGATTTGAATCCAGGACTTCCTAACTCAAGTGCTGCCTCCTATCTTGTTCATCATACTACTTCTTGTACTAGAGTTAGACCACCAACTGCTCTATGGTGCCATACTGGCTTCATGACCTGCAGGCTAGGAATGTATTAATGACCTACAATGACTTGTACAAGCAAACTTCTGTCCCCTCCCCAGGAAGTACATTTTATTCAAGTTCAGGAACACCTTTTCAAAACCTTAATGCATTAGATAAATGCTTGTTGCTGTTGTTTTAAAAGAGCCTTTAGTTAAGGGAGATCAGTTGGAGGAGATACTGATAAAGGTAAGGACAGACAAGAAACTTAACCTTAAAAACTAGACATTCTACAATTGTAAGTTGAAGAAAATGCCCCATCCTGCATTCATAGAGGTATTATCTTTACCCAAGAATAACCTATACTAGAGTTGTCAAACTCAAGGTATGACTGGAAAACTTAAAATGTAATTAGGAAATTGTTAACCTTATTCATACATTCATATATACAAATATATACAAATATAATAAAATATTGATAATGTTCATTTGTGGTTTTCTAAGTCAATAGGCAGCCCAGAGGGATCTGTTTCTTTTTGAGTTTGACACCACTGCTCTAGATCAATGAATTCAGAGTTCCTATTTTAAAACTTGTAGTACCCGTGTCACAAGTATTGTTGTGGGCACAAATCAAATGTTATTTGCAAAACTCTTTGAAAACATTAAATCATCATAAAAGTCATTATCATTATTATCATCATCTTTATTATTATAACATTGCCTTTCCAAGGTTGGACTGACAGGGAGAGCCCTTAGTTCCCATCCTCAGTTCAAGAAATAGGGCATGAGTTGATAAGATGAGGATTTTTCCTTTGGGATTGTTTCTTTCTTTTCCTGCAGGCTGGGATTTGGGTTGGATACAGTGCTAAAATATATTCAAACATCTCATGATTTCATCAGAGTGGTCTCCCCTGCTACAAAACAGATGGCTACCCTTCCGCAGTCTCATAGGTTGCCGTGGCAGGAAGAAATTCATCACCTAGAGGCCTACCTTCCGGTAGTGAGCCTTTCAGAATTTATCTGGGCTACAGACAGAGGTAGTATCCATCACTGAACCCCTTGTGACCTGGAAGGTTTCACCATGACTTTTGAAAACCCAACATCACCTCCACATCAGACTGAGTCATGAAAGAACTTTAACAGAGGAAATGAGAACACTGGACTCACCATTATTCATGGGTGTTTTATCCACTTGAGTGTTTTATTTCACAGAATTATATTATCATAGCTTTGGGGATAAAAGCAATTTTTCCAAAGTCTCTAAATCCAGCCTCAGATACTTACTAGCTATGTGACCCTGGGCAAGTCAATTAATCCTTTCAACCTCAATTTCCTCATCTTTAAAATGAGCAGGAGAAGGAAATGGTCAATCACTCCAGTATCTTTTCCAAGAAAACCTCAAATAGAGTCACAAAGAGTCAGATGACTGAAATAACAGAACAGTTCTTTTTTTAAAAATTTTTAAAATTTTATTTTTTTTCCAATTGCAGGTAACGATCATTTTCCACATTATTTTTTGTAAAATTTTGAGTTCCAAATTGATCATCTCCCTCCCCTCACCAAAACAGCAAACATCCGCTATGGGTCATACATGCACAATCTTGTTAAACACATTTCCTTATTTGCCGTGTTGTGAAAGAAGAATCAGAACAAAAGAGAAAAACCATCAGAAATAAAAGCAAAAAACAAATTTTTTAAAAATTGAAAATATTATGCTTTAGTTCTGCAGTAGTATGGCTTGCATAGTTCTTTCTTTGGATATGGATGGCATTTTCCATCCCAAGTCTTTTGTCTTCGATTGCTGTATTGCTGAAAAGAGATCATAGTTGATCCACATGTAATGTTGCTTTACTATGTATGATATTCTGCTGTTCTGCTTACTGCACTCAGTATCAGTTCATGAAAGTCTTTCCATATTTTTTTGAAATCTGTCTGCTCAACATTTCTTATGGAACCATAGTCTTCCTTCATATTCATTGTTCATCCATTCCCCACTTGATGGGCATCCCCTCAATTTCCAATTATTTGTCATTATAAAGAGAGCTGCTATAAATATTTTTGTACAAATGAATCATTTTCACTTTTTTATCATTTCTTTGGGATACAGACCTAGTAGTGGTATTACTGGATCAAAGGTTCACTTTCATAGTATTGATCTCCACAATGGTCGAATCTATTCACAACTCTACCAACAGTGCATTGGTGTCCCAGTTTTCCCACATCCCCTCCAACATTTAATGCTTTTCTTTTCTGTCATATTTGCCAATCTGAGAGTTGTGGAGTAGTACCTCAGAGTTTTAATTTGCATTTCTCCAGTCAGTTATGACTGAACAGCTCAAACTCATCAAGTCCAACGGCTCTCAATTTATACCTAAGAAAACTGGGGCAGGTAGAGGTTTAGTGATTTACCCAGGGTCACACAACTGGTGTCTGAGGCCAGATTTGAATTCATATTTTCCTGACTCCACGCCCAGCATTCCATCCATTGTACCACCTGTCTTTTGCTGAAGAATTTCATTTGTAGAGAACTAGACATGAGTTGTCTTTGAGGTATAATCTGAATTTCCAAGAGAGAATCCTGAATGAGTTAACAATTAGGCAAAGATGTGATTTTTGAGAGGTCCCTGATTGAACCTGATCACCAGAATGAGGTGGGCTGATCTTGGATGACAAATTTTTTTTTTTAGGTTTTTGCAAGGCAAATGGGGTTAAGTGGCTTGCCCAAGGCCACACAGCTAGGTAATTATTAAGTGTCTGAGACCGGATTTGAACTCAAGTACTCCTGACTCCAGGGCCAGTGCTTTATCCACTGCGTGGATGACCAATTTTTAAAAGAAAAGTATATAGATTCAGAGCTAGAAAAAGCTCAGAAACTCTCATGTTGGTCCAACTCCCTCATCTTATTGGGGAAGAAAGAAACCCAGGAGGATTAAATGAGTGCCCAAGGTCCTATGGGTTGTGAATAACAGAAGTGGAATCTGAACCCAGGGACTCAGATTGTAGTCATTGAAATATATTTCCTCCCCTAGTGAGATGGGATTAAGGCAGACTTAACTTCTATTTGCCCCAGTTTCCTCAAAGGTAAAATGCAAAGGACTTACAAGGTTGTGGAGATCAAATAAAAAATATTTATAAAGTGCTTAGCATAGTGTCTGGCCCAGAGTCAATGGTGGTTCTCTCCCCCATCCCATTTTTATGTGAGACTCAAGGTTATTTTACAAGGGTGATCCATACTATTGGACAAACCCAATGACCCCTTTCTATGGGACTTGTGCTTATCAAAGCTATTCCTTTATTCCCCACAACTTTGAAAATGATGAGGAATAACCATTCATCTTGAGGAGATGATGAGAGCAAAATCACTTTCTCTCTTTTTTTTTTTGATTAAGTTGATTTTGAGTCTCTGTCAACACTTTCCTTTGATTTTCATCAAGTGGATAGGATAGAGAGATAGGAGATTTCTCTCTTCTCCCCCTAGAGACAAGGACAGTTTTAAGCAGACAATAAAAACATGTACTTTCCTAGGTGAGCTAGATTCTGGGTTTCAAGTCCTTGGCTGCCTCTTCTGTGTTCTGTGTTCATCCAGAGAGATGGATTTTTCAACCTCTATGGGCACCTCATGATTTTAAGAATTCTTGGTTTCCTAAGATGCCTGCCATAGAAAGGTGCTTTCCATGACTATACAGCTCCTCAGGGGAAATTACCATTGATACAATCACCTTGAACCTGAAAGAAGTAAAGATTCCTATCTGTCTGAGTGACAAGAAAATCTGAACTTTATGAGTGGATCAGACAGCTCAGATTTGAGAAGAATGTGAAATATGTATTTAACAGCCTCATAGATTTGTCTTTACTTCTTCTGAGGATATAAAGTGTGACAGGTTGGTGCTTTATATTTTAAATAATTGTTAATACTCATTTATGAGTCCTCTGTATTTCAAACATTTTTGGTGGTAGAAGAAAGATATAACTACTCTATACTTAATATATGATTTGTATATCTTTTCTAAGAAGAGATTCTGTTCATCCCTTTTGAAGAGAACATAGACAAGAATCATACCCCAAGTTTTCTTTTACAGACTTCTCCCTAGAGTCTACTCCAAGGAATGAGTCCAATGAAGGAGGAAAGTGTAAGGGAAATTTAATCCTTCCTTTGGAGTCAGGCTGCCTGCATCCATGTGAGTTTGGGGCAGTAGCATTTTGGGGGAAGGGGCCTCTGGGTCATGAGTAATTACTTGAAGTCTCTTCCAGACCCTTACAAGACCAAATAGGTGGTAAGCTATGATAACTTCATAGAATATTGTTCATTTGTTGAATTTTATCATTTTGTTTTTGCCCATAAACATAATCTTCAGGCCCAAAAGCTACAATAGATGCATAGGCTGTTAATTTTCTATTTGTCCAAGAATGGTGTTGAATGGATCACTTGAAATTCTTTATATATCTTTCAGAAGGACAGTAAAAATAATGAAACCTTATCAACTTTGTTGGGAGTCTTCAGCTCAAGTCACTGGGGGAGATACCCAGAAGGACAATGCTTAAGACTCCTCCAATTACCAGAAAACTATCCAGAATTGAAGGTTAAATGTGCCCAAGATGATTTGCTGGGCACAGGAAACATTTAAGAAAGGGAGAAAGTAACCAAGGTCATCTCTAAAGCTGACCACATGCACTGGCTCCTTTCTATGGACATATACTATTCACAGGGGAATCCCTGAAGCTGGGCATTGACATTGACTCATGTCTATAGGATGTGAACTCTGGCCCCTTGTTAAGGAACATACAAGACATATCAGTTTTTGATTGGTCCCTTACTCTGTTATAACCCTTAGGTGATGGTTCTTCCTGGTCTTATAGCAACTCATCTTCACTATGGTTTCAAAGACCAAAAGGCCAATAAATAGTTTCTTGGTCATATATGACCTTTAGCAAGAGGACAGAGCATAGGGCCCACAGAAAGTAACCAAAGCTAATAATCCAATTCTGAACATTCCTCTATTAGAGTCACAAGGTATATCAGGTTTAAAACAGCTTTTATTTCATGCCACAGAAAATGTAATCCACATACATCCAAATGTAATCATAGTAATCCATAATCAACCATTTAGTTCTTCCCTTTCTAATGATTCCTATCTTCCCCAGACACTTCCAGAACCATATTTAGCCCCCAGACTCATAACTTGATTCTATCATGGATTTGTTTACTAGAGAGTTATCCCTCAAGATCAAGTGAGTTCTAATTTTACCCTAGGGATGAATACAGGTCTCCAGCCTGAAGTCTATATCCTAAGAACTTGGTCTTAAGAAAACAAATGGAACTGATAGGGAGGCAAATGTTAGCCCAGCATCTCTGCCCTTTCCAAATAACCCATGGGAGTCCGAGTAACAGATCTTTGCTCCTCTGTGATATAGTTCAATCCCTTGCTGCCCCTCTAGCTTTGGGGGTCTATGTGACAAATACTCTGCCCCTCAAGGGGATGTTACAGTCCAGGAATTCCCTTTTTCCCTCTAGAAAAAAGATATTTTATCCTGGTCTGTCTACAGACAGATTCCAGAGGATTCATGAATTGGGGTGGGGAGAAAAAACCAACATCTTTATTTTCATTAACTTTTGGTTTCCTTTAAATTCCTATGTATTTTATTTTATGCATATAAAAACATTTATAGAAGGGGTTCATAGGTTTTGTCAGACTCCTCAAAGCATTTCTTAATACAAGAAGGCTAAAAACCCACGTTCTAGAATGCGTTATCCAGGAAATTCTGCTTCCTCTAACCAGGAGGTTGGACCTCAAGAACCCTCATCACTTAACCATATGGTTCCTATCTCCACAACTGTGGGGTTATGCCACTGCCTTTCCATAGCTGGGGCCAGGAACTCTCCTCTCAGTTCTCATGATTGAGAGCACATGAAACTGCATGTAAAATGAGAAGACTAGTCTAAATGAGCTCTAATTTTTTTATATCCTATGATTTATTTCCCCAGTGAATTTGCTTGCATCTTGAGAATAAAGATCAACCTCAAAGATATCAGTGTTTCCCACCATGTTAAGGGCTTTCAATACCATGTCCAAGTAGCCTCCACAGGTTGAGGAGAAGAGAAGATTCCTCTTCACACACTATAGGAAGTCCGAGGAAAGCCTCACTGGCTGATAGGCGGAGAGGTTTCAGAAAATGGAATCACTATAATTAAACTTTACAGAAGGGCCTGTTATTCTTGTTTTGGTGGTCAATACTCTTTATCATAGAACACAGTCATGGAGCAGAGAAAGGCCCCTGGGAGCCTTGCTTTATCATCCCAAACACAAGTCCTTCAAGCACTGAGTTTGTGTCCTGCTAAGTGGAAGGTGTGTATTCTATGGGATCTGAACCAATGACTTCAACATTTATATTGTTTCCTAGATCTGCTTCTTTCATTTTTCATCAGTTCATGTAACCACTTAATCAATAATCAACAAACCTTTGAGGGAAGAAAAATATAGTAATTTATTTGAGGTTTTAGGGTTTTTTTGTTTTGTTTTGTTTTGTTAGGTAATGGGATTAAGTGACATGCCCACGGTCTTAGTCCAGATTTGAACTCAAGTCCTCCTGACTTCAGTACCAGAGCTCTATCCACTGCACAAGCTACTGTCTAGAATACATTAATTTTTAGATGATATAAAAACAAAAAAATTCAACATTTTCTTAAGTCAACAACCATTTATTAGGTACCTACTATGAGCTAAGTTGTTAGTTGGTGAAACTTCATTAAAGACCAGATATATTTTTTTTTGCTTCTCCATATTCTTTGGATTTATCATTTCTTATGGCACATTAATATTTCATTACAAGCATATCATGTCCTTCCTAAATCTGCCCCTCCTCTAGCCTAAATAGCCTGAGTTCCTCCTATAAACATATTCCCAATTTCTCACCACCCTACTTGCCCTCCTCTGGGCATCCTCCATCTTGTCAATGTTCCTTTCAAAATGACCCTCTCCCCATCATTGGTCACCCTGTTCCAAATATGCTCAGAACAGGGAGAGCACAGCAGGACTTTCAACTCCCTTGCTCTGAGTGACCCTAACCCTAGATTATCATCTGAGATCAGTCACAAGAGAAATATCAAAACCTAGTTTTAACCTCAAAGAGCTTAATCACTTTTTTGCAGAAACCTATTCAACTTAACCCAATTTAACAAACATTTATCAAACATCCACTATACACAAGACATTATGCAGTACTCCAGGAAGACAAAGAAAACTAGGAGAACAGACTTCTACTGGGACCTGTTTCTGCCACCCCTTTTACCTCTTGCTCAGGACTAATGCCCTTGTACTTCTAACAGGCATTAGAGGGTGGAAAAGGAAAGTACTAAGGCATTAGGACTTACACGAGCATCTCTGAGGCTTCAGGTGTGACTGGGAAAGACAACCCTTATAATGCTACCTGTCTCTTAATCTGAGGAAATCAAAGGTCACCTACAGAGCCAAGGCTTAAATTTCCCATTTTCAAGATGCAGTTCTCTGTCTCCCCTTTTCTACTGAAGATCTAATTTTGGTTAAAAATGCAGCATTTGGATATCTCTTTGTGCCAATCCTGTATATTGCATGGTGAATACTCCCACTGAGCTTCTCTTTGGAAACTTGCCCAATCTTTAGGCCTCTTCCTCACCACTTTCTTCCCTCACCTCCCTCTCTTTCTCTTCTCTTTCTTTTCTCTCTTCCTTGCCCCCTCCCTTTTTCATCCTCCCTCTTCTCCCACCATCTTCTTCAAGAAGAACCAGGTAGTACAATGGATATATTGTTGGACTCTAGAGGGTTGGATGGAGTAGGCACTATATAAATGCTTGTTCTCTTCACTCTTCAATTCAAAATTTTCTAAGTATCTACTACGAGCAGAACAGTAGTCCTCTCATTTTGTTATCTTTTCCTCTTTCTACTCATATCAGAAATTTCCATCTAGAAGGGACTTTAAAGAACCTAATTCAGGCTTTTCCCCCTTATGAATAATCTGAGGTCCATCATGGGGGAAGTAGAGAGTGACAGAAGCTCTAACTCCAGAGTCTTCACTATACTGCAATATCCAATACCTCTTTCTCTTTTCCCCTCCTTTTTCTCTTTTTTGCCCCCTTTCTTTTCTCTTTCCTTCCTCCTTCTTATCCTTTTTCTCTCCTTTCTCTTTGTTTTGCTTTGTCTCTCTCTCCACTGGGCCTCACAAATTGCTTTATTTCTATAATGATGAGTGTTTCTAAGGTTTCCAGTCTCTGCCCCTGTGAGTGAAGGAAGTCACAGGCCTAAGAAGTGATGTTATACTCTAGGGATCAACAGATACTGTTGCCTTCCCCACCTTCTTAAATTCAATTAGGCATTATTTTTTTTTTCTGAATTCCCTCCTTCTCTTGGCTAAGCACACCCTCCCTGGCACCCACAGAGATGATGTTTTGTTTTCACACTGATGAAAAATAGGATACTCATTCTCACTGACCCCAAGCATCTTGCCAGGGGTTAAAGGTTCCTTGGGCCAACCATGTCGGGTAGCAGCCAAAATATAATAAAATATAATGTCTCCTGGGAGGATTTTGGAGGCATGTTGATAACAAACATATTAGAAGCAAATCATGTGTTTGCTATAACTGGGTATGTATTCTGTTCCAAGAGAAAAGGAATCAAGGCAAAATACATTTGACCTCAGCTTTGAAACTAGAACAAATCATTGTCAAGCTAAGCTTTTGAGTTGCAGCTAGAGGCACAGATGTATTGGATTAAGAGGTGAGTCCTTCCTTAGCCTCTACGAAGATATCAGTCTGTTAATCAATAATCATTTGTTGATTGCCTACTCTTTACCAAGCCCTATACAGACACTATTCAAAGAAATAAAAGACAGTCCCCACCCTCTAATGGGGAAATGAACTCTATGCCTGAAAAGATCACTAATAATTCAAAGTGGTAGTAATAATTAGTTATTAGTAACTAGTGAAATAAAGTGCATAAGGGACTTTTCTCCAGGATAACTCTTGCAATCCTTTACCAATGGAGAAATAACAGAGTTTAGTAGCTAGTTAGCAAGAATAATTAGGGAATAGAGGAAAATAGCAGATGGCAAGGTGAGGTGATCTCCTGACTACATGCCAACCTCCATAGCCACAATGGCATCCTGGCATGTCCATTTCCATCCCAAACTGAGAGAACTTTCCTCTTTATTTCAGTTGCCCTAGGTGTAGTTACTAGTACTTTCCTTGAGAGAAGGAAAGAATCTTAGTTCTTCAGGACAGTATAAGTGATAAATGAGGTTGCTGCTGAGATTAGAGCTGCCTCCTCAAACTCAAAACTCTATCCCAGCCAAGTGAATATTGACTTTAAAAAAACATAAAAAATTATCTTTGTTACAATGTATTTTTGGTAAACATTTCCCAATGACATTTTCTTTTTTTTTTTGAGGATTTTTTTTTGCAAGGCAATGGGGTTAAGTGACTTGCCCAAGGCCACACAAGCTAGATAATTATTAAGTGTCTAAGGCTGGATTTGAACTCAGGTACTCCTGACTCCAGGGCTCTATCCACTGAGCTCAGGTACTCCTGATTCCAGGGCCGGTGCTCTATCCACTGCACCACCTAACCACCTCCCCCCATGACATTTTTATCTGGTCCTAGAGGTCAGTACAACCATCATGGACTGGAGGGGACATGGAAAGCTTCCCAGGGGAGGCAAAACTTGAGATGGATCCTGAAGGATGGAAGGATTTGGGTGGGTATAGAAGAGAGGAGAGGGAACAACAGCAGAAAAGTGTGAATGGCATGTGTAGAAATCAAGAAAGAGATTGGTTTGGCTCTATTCAGGAGTTTGTGGAAGGAATTTGTGGAAGATCAGGTTGGGGCCATATTGGAGAGAATGAGAATTACCCAGGTAAAGAGATTAGTCTTCATTCTGTCAGCAATTTGGAACCTAGAAAGAAGCAAATATCTGGAGACCAGGCAGTCACTACTTGAATTGGAACAAATATCCCACCAATTTCAGTCATTCATTCTCCTTTTCCCTTCCCCAGAGTCCTACCTAAGATTAGTACCTCTCTTATATGACTGACAACAAATTGGTGAGGAATAATCAATTGAGTCCTCAATGGAGATGTCTGTCTACTTATCAGGGTGCCTGTTAATGAATAATCAGGAAGGATACTCACCTTCCCACCCCCCCCACCCCCGACTCAGACACAAATACACCTTTAGGACAGAAGAGCACCTAAGAAGGAATGAACTGAGCATGTGCTGACCCTGGCCTCATCGAGTCATCACTGATATATCACTGGCATGATTTACAACTCCCAAAGAAATCATGTGGGTGTTTGACAGATAGTTACTGAAACCATAGATGGGGGCAGGGGTGGATAAGAAGGCAGGAGAGGTGAGAGAGAACCATACCCTATTTTAACTATCTGTCAAATCCACCATGATCGATAAGGCACAAACCCATAGGTGTGGGGCAAGGCAAGAATAGCAGCTGTAACTGCTGCATAATGAATTTTTCATCAACTTCACTTTTTTCTTCCATAAATAAAGGCCATTTAAGAATTAGCAATGGCTACTGCTACTGGTTCTCTGTTCTGGTAGATTATTTTCTTTCATCAGATGAGATTAATAATAAATAAAATGCCATAGAACACTCACAAGAACTTGTGAACCCTCATACATAATGTCACACCCCTCTATTTCCCTTGAGAGTTTCCTTGGCCCTTTTTAGATCTAATTCTAGAACTCTGACTCTATCATTGCATATTTCTGGGATACTGATACTGGGATATTTGGTCAATACAGAACCAAGGATACAAGTCATTCTCCAGTTGATAAATAGTCAAAGGTTATGAACATTTTTCAAATGAAGAAATTAAAACTATATAAAATCACACAGAAAAACTCCAAATCATTATTGATTAGAGAAATGCAAATTAAAACAACTATGAGATTCTACCTCACACCTATCAGATTGGTCAAGATGATAAAAAGGGAAATGATCAATGTTTGGAGAGGTTGTGGGAGAATTGGGACATTAATGCATTCCTGGTAGAGTTGTGAACTGATCCAACAATTCTGGAGCGCAATATGGAACTATACCCAAAGAACAATAAAACTGATCTTACCCTTTGACTCTGAAATTCCAATACTAGGCCTATATCCAGAAGAAATCATTAAAAAATAGGAAAAGTTCCACATGTTCCAAAATACTCTTTTTGTAGTGGCAAAGAATTGGAAATTGAGAGGATGCCCATCAGTTGGGGAATAGTTGAACAAGTTATGCTATATGAATGTTATGGAGTACTGTTGTGCAATACGAAGCCAAGAATGATCAGACTCCAGAGAAGCATGAAAAGAATTACAGGATCTGATGCTGAGCAAAGGGAGCAGAACCAAGAGAACATTTTACACATTAACAACACTGTGAGTTGATCAACCTTGACGGATACAGCTCCTCTCAGCAGTTCAGAGAGCTAGGACAACTCTATTAGATTGGCTATGGACAATTTATCCCTATCCAGAAGAAAAAAAACAAAACAAAAAAAAATTTTTAGAAACCTTCAGAGTTTGATGAGCATTACATTCACTTTTTTAAAAAAAAATTTCTGTTATATATTTCTTTCCCTTAATCCTAATTCCTCATACCAAAAATGCCTAATCTGTAAACATGTTTAACATAAATGTATATGTACAATATCACCTGACTATTCACTGTTGAAGGAAGGGAGGAAATTACGTAACTTAAAAATATGCATATGGATAAATGCTGAAAAACTGTATCTGGAAAAGCAAAGCAGCCATTAAAAAAATAGTAGAACCTAGCAAGGAACCTAGCAAGCTTATCTAAAATGATCCAGTTGTGAGAATTGGATGCCATTATTAATATCTGATTCCAGACTAGGTGCTATTGGCTGTATCTGTTATGGTAGCTCGGAAACAATCTCTATAATCAACGTGCACAATAAGCAGAAAAGAAGAAAAACTATAGAAATCAGTTTTCCTTTCTTCATCTGTCTTCTCCTCCTCCTCTCCATACTCTTGATGATAAAACTTTCAGTGTTTAGAGGGAAAACTTAGACTTTTGTTGTCTCTGCATAGCTTCATTTATTTTCCCCACCACTTTTGAATAGACTGATTGAAAGAGGGATGGAATCTAGGCTGGTCCAAGTGTGTCACCCACCTAACTCAGGAAAGAGGCAATGCCCAGACCCCAGAAAACCAAGTTGATTCCTTAAAGGTGAAATAAATCCAAAAGAAATATGAAGCCTAATTTCTGTAACCCACAAGGAGAAGGTCTTACACACAGTGATTTTAAGAGAAACATCTAGTTTTTTTCCTCTGGTTGAATAAAAAGCACCTTAGGTCATATTATCAGACTGACCTTGGAAGGGATGAGGTGACGCCTTCCATTGCCCATATATTTGCCTCAAATTGGCTCTCTAGTTCACCTCAGAGAAATATGACCCCACACTGGAAAAGATCTAAAAGATCATTCAGTTCACATCCCTATTTTATAAATAAGGAAAATGATTTAAGAGAAATAAAGTGATTTGCCTAATGCAACACAGCAACATAAGAAAATAAGCCATCAGAAGTTGAACCCAGGCCTTATGGTTCTAAACTCATCATGCTACTTTTCCCAAGAACATGATCTTCCCATTTTTTTCTATTTTGCTATGACTGATAATGTCTAGATTCTCAAGCCAGTTTGAAGTTCAACAAGTCTTCCTTCCTAGGAACAGTGAGGATACTCAGATCCACCCTGACAGGACCATAGACAAAGCTTCCTAGACAACTCTTCTCTGTACCAAAGCTGCTTCAAATTAAAATCCATTGTCTCTTTGACTTTCCAGTAACAATATACATAGAAAGCATTAATCGAATAAAAATATATCCCATATTTTGGCATTGCATCTACAACAATTACTGAATTACACTCTCCCACAGATTGTAAAGATAAATGCTTTCTCTTCAAGCTGACAGGAACCAAAGAATCATGAAATGATAGAGTTGGAAAGACCCTTAGATATCACTAGTCCAACTCACTCATTTTATAAGTAAAAAATTGAGGCCAAAGGAAATTGAGTTCAGATCAATATTTATTAAGCACCTCCTATTTATAGAGCACTGTGCTGTGCACCAAGGGAAATAAAAGTTTTCTGGAACACTATCCCTAACCTTGTGCAGCTTACAATCTGGTCCTTACCTTTGGCACTTACCTTTCCAGTCTGTTATTTACATCTTTATTCCAAGATTGAGAAAGTGGGGTACTTGAGTGCAGCTGCCTCCATAGTCACAGAATCATAGAATATTGGACCTGGAAGGAGTTAGGGATATCATCCAGTTCTGGGAAAGGAAAATGAGCTTCAGAAGTGAAGTCCCTTATTTAAGGTACACCGAGAATAATTAGTAGATAGGCAGAAGGATAAGTCACTTATCCTGGATCTGTGGTCTGGATTCTTTCTACCACCCTATACTGCCATTATTTTAATATTTTGTGGTGAATTAGGTGGGAAGTAGATTGAAGCTTCTCAATGTTTTGAATTAAGGTAAAGGGGTGGCCTGATAAGGTAAAGGAGTGCAATGGACAAAGATTAGCCAAGTGACAAGAGAAGAATTTGATGAAACAAAATCCATAATATGACTAAAGGGAACATGGCTGAGTTAAGGTCATTATTATCCAATGAATTCTTCTGGGTAGGATAAGTGAGATGAGACATGTATCTATGAGACTTTCTTGGATATTTAGAATATATATATACATCTCAACTCTTCAGGCTTTCTGTGTGATTTCCACCCCTTACCATTTGGATTTCACACAGATGCATAAGACAACTATAATGAACATCAAGAAGATATTCTGGAACCATGGATGTTGCTATAATCAATGTTACTATAATCAATCATTTTCCAACTGAAATAAAGTTAATATTTTGTATGCAAGCAGAAGTTATATGTACCCAGGGTCAGTTAATGATACACCTATTGATCTGTCCCAAGTCATGATATTCATTCTATTTTAATTAACAGTTCATGATCCCTCATTTCCACTAAATCTCTTCAATTGTGCTAGAATAAAACATGTGACAGGGAAATTTTACTCAAGAATACAACCCAAATGAGGCAGCTAGGTGGAGAAGTGGATAGAGCACTGACCCTGGAGTCAGGAGGGCCTGAGTTCAAATCCAGCCTCAGATATTTAGTTAGCTGTGTGACCTTGGGCAAATCATTTAACCCCATTGCCTTGTAAAAACAAAAACAGAGAAAAAAGAATACAACATAAATAACTAGGAAAAAATTTCCTCCTCAACACAGGAAAACATTCTCTCACCATACCACTGGTAAGAAAGGTAATGAGTATGGGCTTCACAACTCACACTCCCAGATTTGAATCCTATTTGGAACATTTCTCTATTGCTTCTTTTTGCTTCTCCCAGAGCTACTGATATCAACTGTTGAGCCACTATTCAGCTCTGTTGCTTCTCCAATAAATTTCTAAGTCTAAATGACTTTCCATGAGATATATGTACCAATCAATTGTAAAGGAACTGGTTCTGAAGAAAAAGTTTCAGAGGTTGTGTGGTAATTGGGTTTGCCTACTCATTTTCTATCATCTAGCAGCAAATGCTCTCTAAATGAATGATTATATGGTAAGAATTAAGCCCATGTTGCTGAAATAACAACAGATCCCAAGGCATAACTTACCAATTCAAGTGGGTTTTATTGAAGGATATATCACAGTCAACTAGACCAGACCCTCCATTTTTGCTAGTCTACTTGGGTTCCAGAAAGATAGAGAAGGTAGGGTGTGTGAATGCAACTGCCTACAGTATTCCCCCCAAAGCTTGTGAAGAATCATTATGTTTTAATCAACTCCCACATCTGTGGAAAACAGGCAGAAGTGAGTGTTCCTCAATAGCAATGATGGTTTCTAGTGGAACGTCTTTGGCACTGTGGTTTGAAGCTGAGTTGATCTTGAATTAATTAATTAATTGATTAATTAGATTTGTTGAACACTTCACATGTATCATGAGCTATAATAAGCATATTTGGAGACACAAAAACAAAATGGTCTCTACCCTAAGAATTTACATTCTAGTAGAAGACAATGCTTTTTGGGGAGTGAAGGGCAGAAAACTTTTTTGGATCTTTGGTTAGGAAAGTTACAGGAATAATGAGTAGAAGTATAAGCAATTAATTAAATTTAATCAGTCTTTCTAGTAGTAATGGCAATATTTATCTGATTATGATTCTAGAATTGGAAAGCAGGGGGAAGGGGACATAGAGAATTAAAGTATGTGTAGATGCACAGAGCGTATACATGCAGCAGCAAAGAATAGATGAGAAGATGGCCATAAAGTAAAGTGAAGCATGTCTGGCACCCACCTGGGATAGCTGACCAGATGATGCTCTCACCAATCAAAATAATCTCACCAACCCATAATCAGTTAGCAGGAATCCCAAGGCAGGAAATCCAGAGCTGAAAGAGTTAACACCACTGGCTCCTTCAGTCAAGGTGGCTGGGAGCAAAGTTGCATAGAAATTCTTACCTAAATAAAGAAAAAGTCCTGAAAAGCCTAAATTTTTGATGTGGCTCTGAAAGTTTCAGAAGCACTGGTGTGCCATGATACAAATGGCTGAAATCCTAAATTCATAGTTGATCTTCTGAGCATCTTGGCCTTAAAATACATTCTACCTTCTAAGAAGCTTCAATAGAGGTAACTGTTATCTGATTGAGAAAAGAATAGGGGAAGGTGATTATATTAGACTTTCCTCATAATTTTACCTTATGAATGCAATATATTCAGTAACCTAAATAAGTGGCTATTATCACAGTGTGGGCACCTTGCCCGGTATAGATACTAATAATTATCCTGAGGATGACCTTGGAGGAAGCTACTATTATCTGGGAGTGGGTTTGTTGCAAAAGTTACAAAGACAGAGAAAATGGTTGAACTTTTTTTAATAGGCCAGCTAAGAGGTTACAAGAGGTTGTGATCTACTTCAAAGAAAACTGTTCATTCTTAACATGCAAGCAGAAACTTGTTGCAATACAAAATATTTAATACAAAGGTTGCTTCTACATGGACAGGAACTTCCCCAAAATGGGAGCTGTATAGGTAGTTTCAGCATAAAATAAATAATAAAAGGATTCAAACTCTCACAGAGAGTTTATCACTTAGCTTTACTTCCAAAGACAGAAATTCATACATAAAGAGATGTCAAATTGTGTTATAGCAATATGGTTATAGCAATATGGTAAATTACTGTCATCCCCCCCCGCAAAAAAACCCTTTCAGAATAGTGAACTAACTCATAACCTCAGAGCTATTTCTGTTCATGCTCAGAAAAATAAAAGCCTTCAAACTGAGTCTATCTTTTTTTTCTAATTCTGTACACCCCCCCCCCAAAAAAAAGCAGAAACTCCCTCAGGAACACTAGATACTTGGGTTGGGAATAAGTATATTCTTGTTGACTCCTGTCATGACCTTGGAAGCTAGCACCACAACCTCACACATTATCTTGTACTTTAGTTCTAACAATAGAGGGTCTAGTCTAGGTGGCTGTTTCCTTGCATACCTGCAGCTGCACCCCTTATTTTATTTACTTCAATAAATATTTACTAAGTACATATTATACCTGTGTGACCTCGATCAACACTTAATGTGCATGGCCCTCAGTTTCTTCATCAGTAAAATGAGGAGGTTGGATTAGATGAACTCTGAGGTCTCACCAACTCTAGACTTGTGATCACTGAATACTATGTGTGGTACTAGGGTTATAGAGACACATCCCAAAAGATCCTGCTCTAAAGGAACCCGTGTTCTCCTGGTGCAAGGGAGGAGGGATACAACAGATAAATACATAAAACAGTTATACAAAGTAATTTCATGGTATGTTTATGTTGGCAAGGATGGAGGAAACTTTCACACTTTAAGCATCAGTTTCATCACTTTGGAGACTCCTTATACCAATGTAGGGAGCCCCACTACACTTTAGGAGAGCATCTCCATGACTTGCTTCAGCTCAAAATAATCATTCCCTAGCAGTCAGTCTTGGAGCGATGCTTTTCCCCCCAACTCTGGTTGGTTGTCAGATGACATACATATACTTCATGATCATAGGGCATACTACTCTGTGCTCATGGGTTTTTTATAGAACCATCATGGCACAGAAGAAAGAGCTGACTTTTCTAGAGTTGTGTGTCTTTGTGTTTGCAGCCTTTGATTTATATGCCTAGTCTGTGCATATAAATGTTTATATGATGAGAGAGAGAGAGAAGAAGAAGGAGAAGGAGAAGAAGAAGGAGGAGAAGAAGGAAGAGGAGGAGGAGGAGGAGAAGAAGAAGAAGAAGAAGAAGAAGAAGAAGAAAGAAGAAAGAAGAAAGGAGGAGGAGGAGGAGGAGGAGAGGGAGCAAGGAAAAGAGAGCAAGAGAGAGAGAGAGAGAGAGAGAGCCCAATAATAATACAACATCTACCTCAAACCAAAGGGGCAAGACATTCAAGTTTTTCGATGAGTATTGATCAAGGCTTGGAACCAATGGCCTTCACTTTGGGTCTGGCTAAATTTAAGCATGCAATGATATTTTTTAAAATTTCCATTGGCAATAAGGAAAATGCCATCATCTTTAAGATGCAGGTGTTCTAGTTTCTCTGGGCTTCATTTGAAGGGAAAAGCTTATTTGCCTGAAAGGAAAGTGCATACTAAGCAATATCCATTTCTGCCTAAATTGATTTGTTTTATGATGGAAAAACCACCATAAAGGTATATAAATGTGACCATTCTATTGGAAAAGCACTCTCTGATATGTGTGTCTGATAAAATGCAGATGCCTTTACTAAAGACATTTTAAATGATTATTTATATTTTCTAGAAGGCATTTTATTTTGAATGTTTGTCAGCTCTTGACACTAATATTATTTAAACCCAAAAGTTTAATGTAAGACTTCCTTTTAGCAAGATTGTCTCATTTAATAAAATCCACAGTATCTGTTTTCCCCAAGGTAATCATTTTGATGATCACACATTCTCTGTTCTTTTATTTGATCAGGGAATAAACTTATTACATATCCAAGCTTTGCTATTGGGTGAAGGGTGTCCTAGCTTTGTTTTGGGGGAGTTTTGTCAGAGGATGAGGAGGCTCAGATAAATAAACATAAAGCTATCATTGTAGAACAACCAGCAGAGGTTCTATTTGGCTCTCCACCTCGTACAAGGAAAGAAGGTCCCCCTCTAGCCTTCCTCAGCAAACTAGAATCTTGATAACTTAGATTTCTGGATTTAAAAAAAAAAACACTCTCCTCCTATTAATCCTATGAAGGAGAAAGCCAACATAGTATTATTCCTATTTTTGCATATGAGGAAATCAAGACATAGGAAGCTAAATGATTTGGGACTACATATTTAAAGATAGAAGACTCTTTAGTTCTCTCCATCACATTTTTCTAGAGAAGGATCTGCATCTCAGAAAGATTAAAATAACATGGATTGGGAACCCAGTTCAAACTCAGACCTTCTGACTACAAAATCAGGGACTCTTTCTCCACTGCCACCCTCTTCTTTTGATACCCTATTAACCTCCACTCAGCCTTTTACCTGGTAGCCACAAGGTTCTTTTTAGTTATTGAATCTGGATTTAGACTTGTAGATAAGACGAAGTACGAGCAGAATTTGTAACTTGCTCACTGACTGAATGAACTCCAGGTATGTGCATTAATAGACTGATGTCACCATGCAGGGATGACTTGTGGTTTTCTACAAGACTTTGTCCATGGTCATCTTATCCCATATAACATGTTTATCACTAACATGAATGAAAATCTAGATTAAATTCAGGTCCTCTGATTTTATCATTGTACTTTGAGCCTACATTTCTTCATCTATAAAATAGGGATAAAATACCTAATAGTGAAAAACTGCGTGTTGTAATAGAGAAAGAACTAGCCTCCAAGAGGAGAAAATAGGGGGTCAAGTTCCACTCCTGACATTTCCTCTATAATCCCAGACAAGAAACTTAACCTTAAAAACTAGACAGTCTACAACTGTAAATTGAAGAAAATGCCCCATCCTGCATTCATAGAGGTATTATCTTTACCCAAGAATAACCTATACTAGAGTTGTCAAACTCAAGGTATGACTGGAAAAATTAAAATGTAATTAGGAAATTGTTAACCTATTCATGCATACATATATACATATATGTATATATATATACATACACAAATATAATAAAATATTGATAATGTTCTTTTGTGGTTTTCTAAATCAATAGGCAGCCCAGAGGGATCTGTTTCTTTTTGAGTTTGACACCACTGCTCTAAATCAATGAAATCAGAGTCCCTATATTAAACCTTGTAGTACCCATGTCACAAGTATTGTTGTGGGCACAAATCAAATGTTAGATGGAAAACTCTTTGAAAACATTAAATCACCATAAAAGTCATTATCATTATCATCATCATCTTTATTATGATAGCATATTTCTCTCCCATTGTTCTTACAATGGAATAACAGATTTAGGGAATAGTAGAAGTCTAGTGACCAAGTTGAGGCTAGAGAGAGTCCAGATGGGGTCTGACAAGGGAAGAAGAGACACCGCTCAGTTTGGCGGGGGGGCATATTTGGGAAATTCAGTCCAGAGCAGAGAATTTTGCTTATCACTGTCACATGGAAGAGTAATTAAACTTGAGATGTCCAGAAAGCAGAATTGGGATCAGTGAGTACAGTAAAGTAGACCTCAGCTCCGCATCAGTAAGCTTGCTTTAACAAAGTCATTCCTTGTCTCCAACGCAGCACCTCTCCCCCCATCTTACCCTAGAATCATCAGTCCGCTATAAGCCAAGAAACACCAAGCACAGTAATCATTAGCATTTCCATAGTCCTTTAAAGTTTACAAACACTTCACACATAATATTACATTTGATTCTCACAGCAATCCTGTGGGATAGGGGCTATGAGTATCCTCTTTTAAAGATGGGGAGACACATGTCAAAAAAAAAGGTTAAATGCTTAATGAGGGTCACATAGCTTGTATATGTCAGGATAGGGATCTGTACTTGGGTCTTCTGGGCTCTGAGTCTGGTTCTCTATCCACTATAATACCTGAACCTGTGACAGGAAGGAGTACAGATGGTGGGTTCAAGAGGAAGACCAAGTAGATGGACCTACATCACAGGAAAGATTTTTTGGCTCAATAATCTATTTATTCTTCTCATTAACTCATCCTGGATTCTTCCTTCATTCTCATTCTCCCTGTTGGATAATTCCTCTGTTCTTGATTCCATTAGAAAATGGAATTTCTTAACCTGATGCTTGGAGTGTGTTTTTCCTTGGTTTTTTTTTTTTTTGATGCCTCCCTGAAGTGGTTGTAATTCCATGTTCCCAATTGACTTTGAGTTTCTAGATTCCTGTTTATCTCTCTCTGCTCCAAGTTCCATTTGTGCCAACTCTATCTGGCGGGCCATCTCTGAGAGGCTGCCTGTGACCCCAGAACAGCCCATCATCCCTCATTTATTTCATCTCCAAGAAGATAGCCTTCCGAGACTCAGGCAGAGGAGCTGGCCACCCACATGCCACTCTGCAAACAAAGACAGTGGGTAAGATGCCTTGCAGTTTCTAAGAGCCCCCCTTTAAGAAATGTTAACACGCTTTAAGAAGCATCACCCTCAAGAGGATCAGAAACCACAGTAAAACCAAGTATGAATTGCAAGGCTGTGCTATAATAGAGTGGTAAAAGGGAAGGACTAAAGACTGAATTCAAATCCCACCTCAGATTTTTGCTTTACCTAGGTAGCCACAGGCTCACATCTAGATCTATCGATTTCCATTTTTCTTAGAGGGAGAGTTAGTTCCCCTTTCAGAATGAGCTCTCTGAGATTCTGTGCCAATGTCCTAGACTTTGGACTTGTTTCTCTACCTCCTGCAAATACCTGAGATTTGATTATATGTGTGACTTGCTCTGGCTCTACTGAATCACATTCTTTTTCCTCTGTTGAGTCCTGTTCCTTTGGGCCTACTAATTGTCCCCTCATTTCTACAGAAGAACTGATTCTTGGAGTCAGGAAGCCCAGGGTTCAGGATCTACTTCTGAGAGTTCCATATAATGTTGAAAGCAGCGGACTACCCCCCACCCTATCAAGCTCATGTTTCTTCCCCCATCTCTCTTTAAGGGCGGGAGGGCTGCTCACCTCTTAGCTTCTTAAAGCTTTTTAATTGGCTAAGAATTTAGTGATCAACTATGAGCCAAGTCAGTTAGCTATAATAATTCCTTATCTCTTTCCTACTACCTCCTTTCTTTCCCCAGATCCTACATTATCCTCAGATTGTTGTTGTTAGATCTATGCTTTTATCATTTGGAAACTCCTTTTGTAAAAATTCATTCTAACTGCAACTTAAGAGAATGCTTAGGGGATGCTGAGAAATGAAGTGATTTGTCCAGGATCAAAATTAGTTTGTTTCAAGAATGACTTATACATGGGTCTTCCTGACCTCAAGGCTCTCTCTCTCTCTCTGGTCACAACTTCAGATAGAAGTTAAGTATCAAGGAAATATTCCTTACTCCAGATATTGCTTCTAGATTTCAATCAAGGTCTTTGAAGACCAAGAACATGCTTGTCCATTCTCTGTGGGGATATACCTTTAGGAAAAAGTCTCCAGAAGTATAGCTGCTTGGTTCCTAGCTATGCTGGTGTGATACCATCCCTAAATTGCTGTGTGAAGATTCTGCCTCTACCACAAAGGGCCAACACAAGTCAAGGAATAGATTCAGAATGGGAAAGGAACTTCTAGATCATCTAATTTAAACCCTTTACCTTAAAGAAGAGAAAGTCCAGAGAGACTGCCCAAGGTCACGCAGCAATGAAACCAGGATTTCTATATAGATTCCTTCTGAAATTCAAAAGTCTATTGGGTCTCAGAGAACAACTGGGAAGGCATAATTCTTTTGTAGCAGGTTGCTAACAGGTGTGGTCAGTAGAAAAGTGAGCACAACCCCTTCTCCCCATAGTATGCTAAGGAAATCCATAAAATTTAGAGCTCAAGAGAGCTTGCCAACTGCATGCAGCAGTGATATTTGTAAGGCTCTGTCTAGATGGATCAGGAAATTTATATGTCCCTAGAAACTCAGCTTCTGTCAGGTCAAAGGAACGTTTCTTCAGCTTGGCATTACTAGTACGGCGAGAGATGGGTCAGGACCATCTGGACACGCATGGTATGCTGGACCAGCCTCCAAGAGGAGATCAAGATGTCACTGAAATATATCACCACTCACTTTCAAGCAGGTCTCAAAGACATCCTTCCGAAATGGCTGAAATACTGTGGGTGCACTGCATAGCTCAAATGGTATCACATTCTTAAGCCCCATACCAAGTCCAGATTGCAGCCTTCTGCTCATTGACTTACTGGACAAGAACCAGACTGTGCATCCTACCACCCCCCTACACCCACTCTACAGATCCTGAGAGATCCAGTTTGCTAGAAACCAGGGATGCCTGGAGCTGGACTAATAGATGAGACCCCAGTGGGTAGGAGTACTAGTCACCCCCATTGAGGATGCCATAAAGTCATTGCTCAACTTCAATGATTTTATTTCCTGTTTAACAAAGATACCCAAGACCACCAGGAGAGACAGGTGAATTAGTGACCACTAATCATCTTGGATAAGCCTGACTTCCAATCCTGAGATGTAACACACACATATACATATCACACACATACATATACATACCACACACATATACATGTGTGCTGATGTGCTACTGGATATGGGGGAGAGTCAGTATTCTGCACTTTAGATAAGAGCCTAAAGAAAACAAATTTAGCAGTTAATCTCTAACGTTTACTTGGAAATTGCTGTTACCTTATGAGGAGGACACCTGTTGATTGTTGGGCTGCTCTAATTATTTAGGAAGTTCTTCCTTAAATTGAGCCAAAATTTGCCCCTGAATCTTCTACCCACTATCTCTCTTATTCCATGCTAATCGATGGAAGATGGAAGATATTCTTCTTCATTATACTCAATGGTAAGAGGAGGTGGTGGGAACCACAGGGGTCTTGACATTCTGAATAGAGATTATCTCAAAATTTCTTTAAGATATCCAAAGTGTTTTTGTTTACATTACTGTGATATCTTCATATCAACTTTGTGAGGCATATCTTATAGTATTATTATTTCTGTTTTACAGATAACAAAACTGAGGCTCAGAACATTCAAGTAACTTATACAAGGACCCATCAATAGTGCCCAGAGGTAGGATCGGAACCTATGTCTTCCTGACTCCATGTCCAGCTTTCTATTCCATGCTGTTTCCAAGGAATATTCAGGATTCCTTATAAATGGGAGATATGGAGATTGAGCAAGATGGGTGTGTGAGGGATCATAAGTGACTGACATCATTTATTATCTATATGTGAACTGCAGACTTCCTGAGTATGCCACATGAGAGTATGATGGAAGTAATAGTCTACCTCTCTTATCAGTGATTCCCAGAATCCATTGGGTCAATCATAACCTCCCAATACCTCTTAATATTCAAGGATAGGTTCTAGGTTTCAAGCATTGGGTCAATCATAACCTCCCCAAATCTCTTAACACTCAAGGAGAGATTCTAGGTTTAAGCATCTGTGTTCAGCAATAGATGTCAGTCCAGGAATATAGACCAGCTTGTATAACTATGAAGTCAGCTTTATCCAAAACTGAAATGTACCTGAATTTCAACAAAATGTAGTCATAAAATCATAGAATATTAAAGTTAAGAATAACCTCAGGGGTATTAGGATCTATAGTTGGGAAAACCAACCCCCTCATTTTACAGAGAATATTGAAAACTAGAGAGATTTAAGCAATTTATCCAATGACACAGAGACAGTACGGGGCAAAGCTGGAATTTGAACTTGGGACTTTTTACATCAAATTTAGAATTCTTTCATCTAGTCTAATAGCTACCTCTGCAGTAATCCCCTCTACACATGCCTAACAAATGGTCAGACTCTCCTTGGAAATTGCCGTTACCTTATGAGGAGGACACCGACTGATTGATGGACTGCTCTAATTATTAGGAAGTTCTTCCTTAAATTGAGCCAAAATTTGCCACTGAATCTTCTCCCCACTATTCCTTTTGTTCCAAGCTAATCAGAGCTAAACTAATCCCTCTTTGACATGAGGACCCTTCAAAGGGTTGAAGACAGCAATCATTTTCCCCTGAGTCTTCTCAGGTTAAATCTTCTAAGTTAAATATGCCTTCAAACAACCATCAAGCAGCATGATTTTCAGTCCTTTCAGTAAGGTTTATCTGAATCCAGACAGATACAGAGAGTGCTCTTGTGTTCCATTTACATAAAAATACACTTCTGCCTTAAGAAGTCTATCTCTCCCCCTTCCCATTTCTGTGAGGGGAAAGGTAAAGTATCCCTACTTGCAAAAGTTTAAAGGCAGACAGAGCAGGTTCCCTGTAGTTACTACAAGAAATGACCAAGTCACTAAGTTACTAAGTTTCTCACTTAAGGATGCTAGTCTGGGAATTCCATTGTTCTTAATCTAGAGATATTGATGGATAAGGTTAGATGAATCTTTACCTTATCCACCCAACAAAGCTCAGCCAAAATGTGGTTATTAAAATCCTCCTAGAATTGATCCTCAAGAATAATCGTGCCCAAATCCTAGGCATTCATCCCCAAATACATTGTAGAACCCAAGCTCAAAGACAGACTTTGCTGAGATTGCCAGATCTACTCATTGGCTGCTTCCTGTTGATTAAAAGAAATCCTCAGACACTTGTTGAAGTTCTGTGTTGAATTCTAGGAAGGCAGGAGGGATAGTGGATAGAGAACTAGACTAGGAAGATGGAAAATCTGAGTTCCTATCAGATGCTTACTAGTTGTATTATCCTGGGGAAAGTCACTTATAACTGCCTCAGTTTTCTTTTGTAAAAAAGAAATAATAACCTACAGGTTGCTATGAGGAGCAAAGGAGATAATATATGAAAAGCACTTTGGAAGTCTATAAAGCATTGTATGAAAGCTAGCCATTCCCATCTTTACCACTAGTAGGTTGCTAACATGTTTCCCGTCTGTAACAATGAAGGGTGGATATTGTGCTCCTTCCAATAGAAATGGTGTTGGCACAAACTGCTTAGGATGGGTTCAATACAAATGTAAGGAACAGAATGCATCCTGGGAGTTCTTCCCACCAAGGTGAAAAGTTGCTATAAACTATGGCATGAAGCTGGTAGTCAATGTACAAGTGTTAAAAAAAAAAGGTTACTTAAAGCTTAGCCAAGCTGGCATTGGTTTGGGAAAATGAGCTGATATAGGGAAATAAGGATGGGAGAAATAAGGAAATCAGGAGAACAAGATAAAGGACAAACATGGGAAAGGATACAGGATCTCTTTACAAGAGGAGGCAAACCTAGATAAGGCAGGAACTTGGGAAGGCTTAATAGTGACTAAACAGATGGTGACTGAGATGGAAGACAGAAAAGACTGATATCAGAGAAGTTGTGGAATAATAATGCATAGATTTCAAAGCTAAAAAAGATTATTTTATTAGTTGTTTGTTATTGTTTTGCTCTGCATACTCAAAGAAGACCATGACATCAAGGAGGTGATGCTATGACATGAGTTGGATTTAAGTGAGGGGATGCTGCTTAGAAGTTTAACAGTTAAAATTAAGGTAGACTGAAGAACAAAATTATAAGCATAATCTTTTTTTATTAGTAAAGTACAAATTTATCAATAAATGGGAGCTCAGTTTCCCCAGGAAAACTAAGAACACAACTGAGAACAGCTCTCTTTTATAGTTTTGGGGGGTACAGAACAAAGATTAGATCTCCATAGGCAAGGAACAAGTTATTGGTTAAAAGAGCTCAATATCATGAATGGCTAAAGCAATATGAATGATTACAAAGCTGAGAAATGGGGGACAATATGATTGGCTGAGAATAGGGTATGCAGAAAGGACAGTGATCAATGTTGGAAGAGATGTGGGAAATCTGGATACTAATACATTGTTGGTGGAGCTGGGAACTCAGCCCACCTTTCTGGAGAGCAATTTGGAATTACACCCAAAGCAATAAAAATGCCATTACTGGGCCCATACCCTGATAAGGTCATGAAAAAGGGTAAAAGCATCACTTGTACAAAAATATTCATAGCAGCTCTGCTTGTGGTGGCAAAGAATTGGAAATTGAGTGAATGTCCATCAACTGGGGAATGGCTGGACAAATTGTGGTTTATGTATGTGATGGAACACTATTGTTCTATTAGAAACCAGGAGGGATGGGAATTCAGGGAAGCCTGGAGGGATTTGCATGAACTGATGCTGAGTGAGATGAGCAGAACCAGGAGAACATTGTACACCCTAACAGCAGTCAGGGACAATTTGGAGGTATCTACAATGGAGAATACCATCTGTATCCAGAGAAAGAATTGTGGAGTCTGAACAAAGACCAAAGATTATTACCTTTAATCTTAAAAAAAAAAAACTGTTGTCTTATTATGTAATTTTGTTATCTCTTATATATATATATATATATATATATATATATATATATATATATATATATATTTTTTTCCTTAAGGATATTTCTCTCTCAACACATTCAACTTAGATCAATGAGTGGAAACAATGTAAAGACTAACAAACCTGCCTTCTGTGGGGGGGTGGGGGGTAGAGAAGCAAGATTAGGGGAAAAATGTAAAATTCAAAATTAAACAAATTAATGTTAAAAACAAAAGAAAAGCACTGGCCTTGGAGTCAGGAGTACCTGGGTTCAAATCCAGTTTCAAACACTTAATAATTACCTAGCCATGTGGCCTTGAGCAAGCCACTTAATCCCATTTGCCTTGCAAAAACCTAAAAAACAAAACAAAAACAAAAAAAAAAGAAAAGAAAAGAAAATAGGGTATGAAGGGCTAGCCACAATCTCCTCTGTCCTTCCTATGACTAAAAAACAAAAATCTTTATTATTTGAGTCCATGTGCAAGGTCAGAGATAGTAGATCAGACTTCTTTGAACAGCAAATCAAAGAAGGATAGGTTGGTAGTGCTAAGATACTAGACCAGACCCACTGGTGTCCATCTGCTTTTTCCAAGTGTAAGAGATTTCCTTGACATAAGAATAGAATAGTGATCAATAGGAGAACTAGATTTCTAAACTTAATTCAACAGGGCAACTAAATTTCTGAACTAAGCTCAGAGACAAAGAATTATGATTTAGGAAGTTTCCAGATAAAATCATTAATTTTAAATAGGATCAACTATAAATAAGATCAAAAAAACAGAATAAATCATTATTTCAGAAGTTCTCTAGGACAATTCACCCATTTTTCAGATGAGGAAACTGAGTCCCAGAAAAGTTTAGTGAATTGCCCAAGGTCGCACAGGTAAGTTAAAGTAATCAAGTCATATGGAAGACAGGAATCAGGTCTATATTATGGGATCACAAAATCACAAATTCATAACTTGAACAGACTTGAGAGATTACTTAAACCAATCCCTTTATCAAAAAAAATGGAAAAAAAAAACCTGAGGCTCCAGGGAAGTAATTTACACAAAGTCACCTAGCTAGGAAATAGTAGAGAATAAGGAGTCCATCCCTGGTCCTCCTGATTTTCAGACTAGCCACAATCTCTCCTAGAAATCCAAATTGGGGTACTTACTTAGACATCTCCAGTGGATTGGCTTAAGGACTCTTAGGCAGCCCCATCATGTTGTTTGAGTGTTTGTGTGTGTGTGTGTGTGTGTGTGTGTGTGTGTGTGTGTGTGTGTATCTCTGTCTGGATCTCTATCTGTGAAAGACAACCATTTATTGAACCTTAAAGGAATCCTAACTGCCCATGGAAGGGGGGAAGGAAATGACCTGGTCTGGCTTTGCTAAGACAGGAGCTTTATCAAGAGTTGCATTTCCTTCTCCAAAGAAGCTTCCTGGTCTGTTGTAATTTGGGGGTAAGTACTTTGTCAAGGCCTAGAAGGAACAGAATTTTAGACTTGGAAGAGACCTCAAACATCATCTAATCCAACCTGAGCATGAATAAGAATCCTCTCTATAAGTTACCTGGCAAATGGCCATCTGGACTCTACCTGAAGCTTTCTATCACTGTGTGATTGGTTTCAGAGTTAGGGTCAGTGCCTATATTAGATTATTTGCCTAGGGGCCCAACAGGCTATCTGACTTAAATTCATTTTAACAATATTTTTGTGCTGATAACATTGAAAAGTATAAGTTTGACACATGGAGGAAGAAGACTGGAAGGGTAAATGATGACTTTCAATCAGCATCAGGTTTTCCTCCTTGCCCAGCATCATGAAGAGAACCAACACTGCTAAGTGGTATAATGACTATATTTTTGCTTCATTAATGGATCTCCAAGCTCCAGGACACAATGTGGTAGAGGGAATGGAACAGACTCAGAAAAAGGCATAGAAGGCCAATTGGAAAAGAGAGGAAATCTGTTATGTTCATCACTTTCTAGCCCAGAAGCCATGTCCCAGAAGAACGGATGAAGAGAGAAAGAAAAATTGGAAAGACATGAGAAAAGGAATGAAGATAAACACCAGAGCTAGGGAAAGGATCGTGAAGCATGGGTAGCCTCAGGAAAGAGCAAGGATATCTCCTCTTTTGTAATGTGAGGAAAGGAAAAGAAAGTGATGATGATAATGATGATGAAGAAGAGGAGGAGGACGAAAAACTCTTTAAGAATAGGGGAAGGGAGTTGAAAGAGCTCACACAGATGTTCTCAATCTATTCAGCTGCAGTAGATGGGTGGAAGTCAATAGAGTTGAGAAACTGAGAGGGGAGGAATAAGAGAGAAGGGGTCAAAAAAGAGAAGGGAAGAGAAGAGAAGAAGAGAAGAGAAGGAAAGAGGTGGGAAGGAAAAAGGAAAAGAGAGAAGGGGGTAGGGGAGGGGGAAGAAGAGGAGAGAAGAGAAAAGGAGAAAGGAGGGGAAAGGAGAGAAAGTTTAATAACAGTCAAGGTAAGGGATGAAACGAATTGCAGATGAGGGTAGAGTAGAAAAGTTGTGAAGCAAGAGAGAGGACCCAATGGAGGCTAATTAGTATAAATTGGAAGTAGATTAAGTTATCTCAATTTCATGATTTTTTCCAGTCACTCTCAGTAGCCCTGAATTGGGAACAGAGGAATCAGATGGTAAGGGTAATGCAGGGATACAATCTCATATGTAAGGAACCAATAAAGTAAGGTTTCAGATAAAAGCCAGGGTCACAGATAGGTAATGTAGGTGATACAGGTCTAAAGTCAGGAAGATTCATCTTCTTGGAGTCAAATCCTACCTCAGATATATATATATACTAGCTGTGTCACCCTGGACAAGTCACTTAATCCTACTTGCCTCAGTTTCCTCATCTGTAAAATGAGCTGGAGAAGGAAATGGCAAACTACTCCAGTATCTTTGCCAGGAAAAACTCCAAAGGGGTCATGAAGGATTAGATGTGATGAAAAAATGACTTAACAACAACATATACAATAAAGTAGGCTTTGGAGAGTTCAAGATTAATAATAATAACTAATAATAAACCTCATCTCTCAAAATGAAATGAAAACCTTTGTCTCTGAATAAGTTAATTCTAAGCATTAGAACATGTAGTAGAGAAGGAGGTGCTCTGGGAAAATAACACTGAGGGAAAGCCATATCAGAAGTCAAAGAAAGCCCCCCCCCAAAAAAAATCTATTTATTATCTATCCCTGGGCCATCACAGGTAAAACTCTGAGGGTACTGTTCATCACAATTCTATAGGCTGGGAAGAGAACCTTCTATTTTTAATTCACTCAGTAAAGACTTCTGAAGAGAAGCCTCCGATTCAGAATAACCACCTCCTCTTTTATGAAGGGCCCCAGGACCACTCCGAAAGCCTGTTGAGGATGTGGCCAGCACTCGGCCAGGAGCCAATAACCCTCCAACTCCTGCTGAAGAGATTTGTAACCAGACTGAAGCCAAGACAGCTACTTCTCCCTCTTTCTTCTTGCCTCCCCATGTCCTTCAGATCTACCATCAACTTACTTCAGGAGCTGTTTCTGTCTTCACTCTGCAGTCAGAGACAATAGGTGGGAGGCCAGGCCTCCTTCCCCAGCCTCAGCAAAAGCAGCCAAATTCCCAGTTCCATTTCTCAATTTCTTGTGAATTTTTTGGCTTCACACCTCCCCTGCTCCTCCCAAGACAGGGAGAAACTAAATTGTAGTTAGTTCTCTTTGTGAAGAGTGGCTCCCCAAAGCCCCTATGAGGGTCTCAGTCCACTCTCTCAAGCAAATCCCCAAGAGGCAGCCTCCAATCCCCCCCTTATCTTTTTCCTCTCTACCCCTCAGTTCCAGAGGTTTTGAAGCCTTTCCAGCTGTAGCTCTGAGAATGGTTGGAAAAAATAAATTTTAAAAAGAAGAGTTGATAGTGGGTTGTGTTCTTTTTTCTTGTTTTGTTTTACAGTCTCTCTTTCCAACTCCCCTACTGCTACCATCCCCCCCTGGCCCCAACTGGGCACTGGAAAATCAGTTTGCTATGTTGTGAAATCTTTACCATACAGTTGTGTGTGTGTGTGTGTGTGTGTGTGTGTTTTCTGAGTCTGGAGTTGAGCTTCACTGTTTTCTAAAGGAGAAAACACATTATCCAGAATGTTGGCAAAAGTCCTTTAGGTCACCAACGCCACATCACCCATCACTGGGATAAAACCGAAATGAAGAAATTCTCCAAGATGATTGACTGACTGTCCTTGCCTTGGCTCATCCCAGAGCCTGTTGGAGTAAATGTAGTCTGTTTGGAGAGGAACAAGGGGATTATGGGATCCTAGGCAATGAAGCAATCTTGATTTTTATATAGACAATTATTTATTTCTCTCTGGGTTTCTAAACCCGACTGAGCAACTGGGATAACTGCAGAAACAACAGCCCTTAGATTCGGACAGCTCAGCTCAACAAACATGGGTTTTAACATCTACTATGTACTTGTCTCAGGGCTAGAAACTGAGGACACCAGAGGCAAGTGAAACAGTCCTTTCTCTCAGTGGTTGTAAGGAATACAAAATATATACCATAAGAATATGATAGGAGAGTATATGTTAAGTGGAAGGAAACTGTGGGTTCAACTTCTACCTTTGCCAATAGCTGTGTGACCCTGGGCCATGCTATACCTCAGTTTACTCACCTGTAAAATGAGATAATATTAGGACCTATTTCACAGACTTATGAAAATCAAAGGAGGTAATATATGTAAAGTAAATTTCAAAGCTCTATATAAATATTAGCTATTGTTATTATAAGAGTTAATGCAAGGTAAGGACTGACAAAGGTAAGTAAAAATCAAATAAAATGCTCCAGAAAATTTTTCAAGGGAGAGAAAATTAAGGGAGGGAAGGGGGAAGAATTAGGAAAAGCATCACTGATGAGGAGGTGGATGGGCTAAGATCTGAAGGAAGAGAAGGATCATGAGGATGAGGAAGGGGGAAGGGGAGGCGGTGGTGGGGAGGGGACTAAGGGGGTAAAGCTTGAGTGAAGAGATTAATACAGGAATAGAACCCTTGCTTTGCAGCTTCCTATCTATGGGCTTCATCTCAGTAAACTGAGGAAATTGGACATGATGGATCATCTAGCCCGGTTACCCTTCTAACTCCTAAGGACACATACAAATAGATTCTTTCTGAAAGAGCTTATATTCTCCTAGGGAGGAGGGGGGTGGAGAGAAATACAATAGATAGGTACATACAAAATTGATATAAAATGATTTCAAGAGAAAGTGGGTAAAAGCAACTTTGATGCTTGAAACACCATTTTTTTTCATTCTGGATATTCCTTAACTAATGCAGCTCATGTCCACTATAGCAAGTGGGGAAGGGGATGATCCTCTCCTAACGTGCTTGTTTGAACTTAGAGGATTCACTTTACGTCTCATGCCTCAGTTTCCTCGTTTTGTAAAATAAGGATAGTGAGGACAAGAGCATGAAATCATAGATTCTCTAGCCTGGAAGGGATCTCAAAGGTGCTCTATACATGAGAGGTGGTCTCTACCTGAGAAAGACATAATGGCTATTCCTTTCTATAATACCTGCCATGTTCCAGACTTCTTATACTTTCTTATATGTTGTTCAATGACTCTTTGTGACCCCATTTTTTAGCAGAGATACTGGGGTGGCTTACCATTTCCTTCTCTGTCTCATTTTACAGAAGAAGAAACTGAGGTAAACAGGGTTAAAGGACTTGCCCAAAGTCACACATGTGGTAAATATCTGAAGCTTTATTTGAATTCAGGTTCTCCCAACTCCAGGCTAGGCACTTTATCCTCTGGGTCATCTATCTCCAGGGATTTGGAATCAAGGACTTGGTTTCAAATCCTATCTCTCTTTCATTGGTCATCTGAGTAATGTAGGGTGAGTTTCTTAACCTTTCTGGGTTTCAGCCTACTCATCTAGGATCCTTTGATGTTCTAAGGCAACCCTTTTCATTTGGGGATGAGACTAATTGCTAGAAAGATGTTCTTTAGATGAAAATCTCCTCTCTGTAAGTCATCACATCTTAGATGAAAATGCAGCCACATAAAAGGAATAGAGAGTGTCCCGAAAGTCTTAGTGCTGATTTAAGCTATTATAACTTAAATTATGATTTTTGGAACACTTTGTTTGGGATATGTCTTTTTTTGTGGGGTTAAGAGTGACCTGTCCAAGGTCACACAGCTAGGCAATTATTAGATGTCTAAGATCAAATCTGAACTCAGGTCCTCCCAACTTCAGGGCTGGTGCTCTATCACTACACCACCTAGCTGCCCCATATGTCCTTCTTTATGATAATGACTTGTAACTAACAGCAAGGACTCAAAAGTCTCCAATTGTTTGTCTTTTGGGGAAGAAAGAAGAAGGTAGGTGGTTGTTCTTTTCCTTAATTTTTTTTATTGATATCTTTGCTCCTATATCATCTTTCTTTTCAAATCTTTTGCTCCTCACCCATCTCCGTAGTAATCTTGAGAGACTGGTTCTCAAGTCACTCTCGCTATCAGCAGTTACAAGGAGACGTGATGATTTTGACTCCTTTTAGAACCTTCCTCAGTAAATGATAAATGACATGGTCACCTCATATTTTTATACTGATACATTCTATACTTTACAAAACACTTTCTTGTCTATGTTCGAATTTGATCTATAAGACAGCCCAGTGAGGGAGAAGGATGGTCTCTCCAGAGAAGAGCTTAAAATTATACAGCATGGAATGGTAGCTAAGTATTACAGTGGATAGATAGAGCACTGAGTCAGGAAGACTTAGGTTCAAATTTAGCTTCAGACCCATACTAGATGTGTGACCCTGGATAAGTCACTAAGCTTTGTTTGCCTCAGTTTCCTCATCTGTAAAATGAGCTGGAAAAGGAAATGGCAAACCATTCTGGTATCTTTGTCAAGAAAACCCCCAAAAGGGGTCATACAGAATCAGACAGGACTAAAGAACAACTCAACAATAACATAGAGCAGGGGCAGGGCCACAGCCCCAACCCAACCTCCTGACTCATCCGATGTGCACTGCCAAGTTCATTGGTCTCTTTACCCCAGCTTTGCAGGCAGAAAAAGGTTCTCGTTCTGGCATCTTCCAGCCAGGAAGCTCATGGATGGCGGCCAAAGTGAGGGAGGGCGGCCAGCGAATGAGAGGAGAAGGGGAGAGGATTTGAAGCAGTGACTCACCTGGCTCCCTTCAGGTGACTTCATCTGGGTGGCTTGTCTGCACTTGAAGTGAGAGTCAGGCACCTCTAGGAGTTGTGGTTCTTGAGTCTAATTATTGTTTTCTGCCTTGTTTCCTGTTTGGGGGCTGGCAAGCCTCATCACCACCGGGATTTGTAGATAATAAGCAGTTAGCTCCAGTTTCTCCTTTAGGGAACTGGTTCTATTCCAGAGGGTGGGGGGAAGGGAGTTTTGTTAAGCTCTAAGCTCTAGCGATGGTGGGTCTCTGGCCAGCTGGGTGGGCTGCTGTCCTTCTAAGGTCGAAGGATGGGGAAGAGTCCCAATAGCCATAACTGATCAGTGATCTCATTTCTACTGGTCATGATGGGTCCAAGATTCAGGTTTCAACCTCCTCAAACTCCAAGTTCTTTTCTCCACGCTAAACATTTCTTAGTTTTCTTCACCAGATTTGCTATATATATAGTCCCTCAATCATAAAGTGACAAAATTGGAAGAGACCTTTGAGATTATCTCCTGCCCATTTTATAAATGGGAAAATTGATGTCCAAAGGGGACATCTTTGTGCCTAAGGCCACAAAGATAATAACTGGTCCTGGAAGGATTAAGACACCATTTTCTTGATTTCCCCATCCAACTCTGCCTCTCGAAATATTATCCTTATTTCACAGGTTGGGAAACTGGGGCTCTAAAAAATGGAAATTCGCCTGTGGTGACTCAAAAGACAGGCCTTGAGTATAAAACCAGGACTTTGGATGTCAAGTCCATTGTTGTTTTCATGATTTGACACTAATGCTATCTTTTCCTTTTCTCTGGTCTATGTGAGTAGCTAATCCTGAGAATCCTTACTATGGGTCATTGGCCAAAAAATGTCAAATGAAGAAACTGAGACCCAGCAAAATGGGACTCCCCCAAGATGACAGGGTAGTAGAAGACAGAGCTACAGTTTATATCTTCTTTCTACAGAAAGAAGAAAATGTTCTGAATTGGAACTGGAAGATATGGAATCATATTAGAGCTCTGTCAATTACTATCTATGTGACTGTGAGCAAGCCATCAAATATCTCTCTGAATCTCTATCATCACCTATAAAATGGAGATAATTCTACCTCCCCAACCTGCTTGGCTAGAGAGCTGGCCATGAAGTCAGAAAGATCTAGGTTCAAGATCTGACTTGGATGAAAAGTAATTGTGCAACACTTGTAGCAGACACTTGAACTATGTGACTCAGGGGAAATCACTTAACCTTCCTCCCAGGAGCAAATGAGATAATAATTATAAAGAACTTAGCACAGTCCCTGTTGCATAGAGTATATAAATGTTAGTGATGATGAGGATGATGGTGATGATGATGATGTTGTTGGTAGTGATGATGATGATGATGATGATGATGATGACCATGATGATGAAGATGATGATGATGATGATGACAACAATGATCATCATGATCCTGATAGTGGTGGTGGTGGTGGTGGTGGTGATGGAACTTCTCTGTCCCTCCAAGCAACTCTCTAGAACTATACATCTTCACTGGAGGAGAGAATTTCCACAGCAACGGTTTTCCTACATTGATGAAAGCCCAGTTCTGTATTAAAGAAAAAATGTATAAGCCACCAAATATGGTACAGCATGAAGTACTAGGGAAATAACCCCTGCTCTCAGTAACTCTATTGTGACCTTGGTGAGTCACTTACCTTCTAAGATTTTAAGTTGTAGAAGGTGTCCACCAGAGAGTTTCCTCATCTAAGAGTTCCCACATTTAAACTACAGCCCAAATCCCTAGTAATATCCTCTTTGTCTTACATAGTTAGTGCCACACAGATGTTTTTTGAACCATATCTGTCTTTGGAGACCTCTTCAGAAGTCTTCCTCCCTCCCTCAGTCACAAAGCATGTTCCTAGTCTGTCAATCAGCATTTATTAAGCACTAACTATGTACAGAAGATACAAAAAAGGCAAGAGATAGTCCTTGCTCTCAGGGAGTTCACAGCCTAATGAGGAAGACAACATGCGAGGGAATTATATATCAATACAAGACATATCAACCTATATTTATATCTGATCTATAGACACATGCTGATGAAGATGAATATATACATAGATCTAGATAATTATATCTATATCTATACATACACAAACATACATACACACATATGTCTTTTGTGAGAGTCAAGGTCACAGTATTTTGCAATGGAGAACTACTCAACTTGGCATAGGACATTAATTCAAACTGTAGTTCTACCTTCTACTACCTTATCATCTTGGGAGAGTCCCATTTTGCTGGGTCTCAGTTTCTTCATTTGTCAAATGAAGGGATTGGACTATATCCCTAGTCATCTTCTAGAAAGTTCCTTCTAGCCCTAAATCTAGGACCCACAGATCTTGGAGTTCTGTCTGAACCTTGGGGAAGTTCTCTTGAAGGAAGCAGCATCTGACCTCCCACCAGACCCAAGGGTCTCTGAGAACTGGAGTGGAGAAGGGAGTGCTTTTCAGGTGTGTTGGATGACCTGTGTAAAAGGACAGAGTCTGAAGACAGAGAGAGGTCAGTTGGACCAGACTGAAGAATGTGAAGGGGATTAATGTAAATAAGGTTGGTGAAATAGGTGGAAAATTTCATATGTCAAGAGGGAAGGTTTAGTGTCTTCATCTTCTATGAAGCACCTGGGTCTGGAGTCAGGAAGGCTCGAATTCAAATCCAGCCTCAAATAAGAACTAGCTTTAACCCTGTTTTTCTCAGTTTTCTCAATTGCAAAATGGGGGTCATCATAACATCTCTCTCCCAAGGCTCTTGATCAAATAATATTTGTACTCACAGAGCTTAGCATATAGAAAAAATTTAATTGAAAAAAATTTTTTAAGTTTGTATTTAATCATAGAGGTAAGAGAATGTCTACTGGAGTTTCTTGAGGAGGGAAATATAATGTATACATCTGTGCCTTAGGAATATCTCATTAACAGTTGTGTGGCTCTTATTCTCTTGCTTTTTACTCACACATCTGCCACCCAAGCACAATCCTTGAGACATTTCTTTCGATGGATGGGAAGCCACCAGTGGTGTAGACTCATCCCATGGAAAGTATTTTTCTCAACAAAGTTAAGAAAATGCAAGAGATCAGATTAGGCCATCTTCAGGAAGAGCCCTAGAGGTCTTTTGCCATCCTTGGAGAGGCCCAGCTCCCAAGCAGAAGGAGATGGATTGCTCATATCTGCATATGAATAGGATTTGTCCAAAAGCAATGAAAAGCAGCCAGGCTGATTTGTTTCCTCCAGAAAATCCCTCTATGTCCTTCCCATAGTAAATGAAACAGAGGGAGAATATTTCAAAAGCTGCCTCTTTTTGGAAGCAACTCGGCAAGAATCACACACACACACACACACACACACACACACACACACACACATACACGACAGGCTGGACCATGGTCCCCAACCCCCACAAGGGTAGAATTCAGGGGATGTCAGGAAAGAATCAAAGAGTGGATACATTTGTGTAAATACATTAAGGATATATGTATTGTGCACATGAAACTAAGTGTATGTGAATGTGTGTGGGTGTCAGTCACAAGCCTGTGCATCAAGACTCTACATGTGTGTGTCCATGTGTGTTTTGAGAGTGTGTTGTATGACTATGGCTACAAAGCACTGTGTATGTCTATCTGTTCTGGCTACACAAATGAGATTCCTGTGATTTTATATGTGAGTCTACATGTGTGTTGTGGAGCTGTTGTATGTGTTCAATCAGTGTGGTCTGACCTCCTTGTGAAACTGCACTTTTGCCTTGTGATTTTCTATGTGTGATGTGTTTGTTTATGTGTAGGTATATATGTTGTCTGACTGGGCATTTTTGTGTATGTGTGTCTAGGTGTGTTGTCCAGATATGAAACTATGTTTGTGTATCATGGCTAAGAATGTATATTGTTTGTCTTCTATATGGGAAGCTATGTGGTCCAGACAGATGTGAGACTTGTGGGGAGGGGGATAATATCCTCTTATGAAACATATAACTGTAAGACCCAGTTATATCTGTACAAAAGATTGGAAGTGCTGTATATGTGGTATACAAGTCCATCTATTGGACTTGGGGCAATAATATCAGTATTGCCCATTTAACATGTATGTAAGCTCATTGTACAACTACATGTGAATACACATGCATTTGTGAGTTTATGAGCATGTTGGGAAGGTGAGGCCAGGGTGGAGACATGACCCAGATCATTCTCTTCCACGAAGCTCATGTTTATGTCTGGAACTCTCCCCTCCTGGGGATCCCTAGGTATTCACACCTTTTCTCCTGGATACTTCAAAACGCCAAACTGAGCCCCTGAGCTTCAGAAAAGGCTCCTGTAGCAGGAACTTCTTGGGGCCAGCTCAGGGTTTAATGATTACAGCAGGAAGCCCGACTGAGGCACCTGCTACAGATTCCCATGACCTTTCCCATCAGGGTTCAGTCATTTCAGGTACTCCCACCCCTTTTCTTCCCTGGCCCCTCCACCTTACTGGGGCCAGGGATAATTATGAAACTACTAAAAGAAATGAGTTCTTTCCGTGCAGCCACATTTGGCATATTAATTAATAAGGCTGAGAATAGTCTTGTTTTGAGCTCCTTCTAAGCTTCTCCCTCCTCCCCCCTTCCAGTTACAGTGGGATGTTTCCTTGAAAAATATGTTGTAGTCCTGAGTAGACTCCAGTCTCACCATGATCTGGTCCTCCCCTGGTCTATCTGGCCTGTCCAAATCTATCTTTTTCTTGTGTGGCCTTAATCACTGAATAGATGTCTCAGTCACAAAGACTTTGAACTAAAGACCTTAGTTCAAAAAAGGTCAAGTCTCCCACTACTTCAGGGCCATCTCTATCGGTCCTGATCCATAAGCAGTTAACTCCAGAAGAGAAAGAGGCTGGTGACTTTGTACAGCCCCACACCCCTTTATTAAAATCCAATTCATTTGCTTGTATGACATCACCTCCTTGATGTCATGGTTTTCTTCGAGAACAAGGAATCCTATCCAGCTTCCAGATCTCGTTCAAGACCCATCTTCTCTTTGAAACTTTCCTTGACCTCATCCAAGAAATCTTCAGGGATCCCCCTCTCATTTGAAGTGATTCCCTCCCTCAAAAATGCCAAGGTTTCCTGCCCCACCCCAACACCTCCTCAACCCAGATTGAAGGACCCGTAAAGTCTAGTTCCAAATGATCTTTCCAGTCATATTTTTCATTAGGCAATTCAAAAATTATTAGGCATTCAAAAATCTGAAAACTTGCTCTTTTTTAAGGTTCAGCTCAGATACCACCACCTACATGAACCTTCCCCTGATTCACCAGCTAACAGTGTTCTTTTGTTCCTGAAATGTTTTATGGGAACCTTTCCTTGCTTCTATCATCCCTTCCTTTGTATTTTCCTATTAATTTCCTATCATTTGTCAGAATTCACTTTGCATTCTCCTAATTAGAATATGGACTCCTTGAAGGCAGGAATTGTATCATATTCCACCTTTATATCCAAGGGCGTTTGCACATAGTAGAATTGCTAAAAGAACTCCAAGGCCACAAGACAGCCCTCACCGGTTAGAACTTAAATGGCAGACAATATGGGAGCTCATCATTGTCTCATGAGCTTTCATTGGCTAGAGAACACTGAAGGGCTAAAAGTGAGTGTGGAAATCATTTAGTAGAATGTCTTCATTTTACCAAAAAGAAATTGTGGCCTGTGAATGCTGAGCCTTTGGCCAAGTAGTATGGTAAGTGGCACTACCCAGATCATAGGCCAATGTCCAATCCCACTGGATTCTGATCTCTATGAGGGCAAGAGTCAGGATTATAGTCTTTATTCTCTGTTCCCTGAATATCTATCACCTTGATACTCATCTCATCTGGGGTCCTTATACAGTAATTCAACAAGTCAAGTCAAAAAGGAATCAAATGCTTACTATATATTAGGTGGCATAGTGGATAGAGCACCATGCCGGAAATCAGGAAGCCTCAGAAAATTCCTAGCTATGCGAACTTGGCAACTCACTTCACTCTGTTTGCCTCAGTTTCTTCATTTATAAAATGAGCTGGAGAAGAAAATGTCAACCTATTCTAGTATCTCTCTGCCAAGAAAACCTCAAATGGGGTCACGAAGAGTCAGACATAACTAAAACATTTGAACAACAACAAAAAATGTGCTAAATACTAGGGGAAAAAAGAAAGGCCAAAACATGGTCCTCATGCTCAAATGGGAGAGACAAGATACAAACAATTATGTCATGGTTTCCTTGGAAAAACTTCTTAAGTGTCTCACCACCCCACTCCTCCAATGCCCACCACTGGTGACTAGCACAGTACTGAACACATAAAAGACCCTCAGTAAATACATTACTAAGCAATGGATGTTGCCCCTTCATTTGCATACAATTTGGGTCAGAGCTGAGCAAATACCCTAGTGACACAATTTTCTGCTCCTAAACTATGTTTCCAGTAGAATGGGAACTCCTGGAGAACATGAGCTATTTTTCACTTTTGTCTTATTTTTATGGCCAGCTTTCTACACATGGTGGGGAGCGGGGAGGCAGGGATTTGTAGTCAAATGTTCTAAGGGGCTAAACCCAGTTTGGCCACTTACTTCCATTGGAGCAAATTAGCTAATCTCACTAGTCTTCATTTTTCTTCTCTGTAAAACAGGGGAGTTGGGGGATAACTAGATGATCTCAAAATTCTCAGTTCTAAAACTATAATCCTGTGATCCCAGAGCCTAGGATAGTGTTGAGTCTTAATAAATGCCTACTGCATTTGGATTGATTTCTCCATCTCCCTCTGAAGGACACCAGTAGAAGAAAAAAAAATTATTTTGTAAAGATGACCTACTCTTCCTATTAGAAAACAATGGAAGGAATCACTAGGTGATTTTGAATAAACCCTTTTCCTTGAGCTCTTTCCAATAAGGAAGGCACCTCATTGTCCTAGGATGTTTTCCAGGCCAGCTAGCCCAAAGCCAAGGAGATTTATCTAAAACCCCAGAAAGACCATTAGTTCATTAGATTAATCCACTGATCAAACTGCCCCCTGAGAACAACACTGGCAATTCAGAAAAAAGAAGGGATATATAGGAGGAGAAAAGAAAAGAGACCAGTGGAAGGAGTAGAGACAGCCATGAATGTAAGGAACAGAAGTTTTAAAGTAAGGTGGAAAATTAAAGTGGTGAGCCCAAGAAGAGGGACGACAATGTCAGGGCTTGGAGAGAGGACATCTTTTTTACTCTTTTCTGGTGTGTGTTGGTGGGAAGCAAAGTGACAAAGGCAGGCAACAGAAGAGGGGAAGGGAATGTTAGATAGGAAATGTGATTAGATGAGGCAAACAGTGGCAGGCCCACTCACACACTGCCCTTCATCATACAATTAGTTTGTTAACAGCTTCTTTAAGCAGGACGTCTGTGTTCTGGCTCCTAGCCATGCTGGTCAGATACAGTAAATCAACTTTACATCTTGCTGTCATGGAAGACAGTATCTGGAGGCTGAAGAGGCTGAGACAAATGGAGTAATGAAAAGAGAAGAGCAGCATAGGGAAGTGGGAGATGATGGAAAGAAACAGAGGAAGAAGGATAAATAGAGGAATGAGGAGGAGGAAGAGGAGGAAAAGACAAGAAGAAGAAGAAGAAAGAAGAAGGAAGAAGAAGAAGAAATCAAAAGTGGGAAGTAGAATCATATAGGAATAGATAAAATACACCCTTTTCAATGGCTTTGGAGATGCTGATTTGATCATAGGATCAGGGCAGCAATACTTTCCAAATCTCCCAAACCGTGGAAGCCAAGAATGCTATTAGAGATGTCTTCCTGGGTTTGAACAGTGTGGGGATTTCTCCTGTAGTTGCTTTCTAAATGCTTTAAAAATTGATAATATTGACTAGTCAAGAATCTAGTGTCCTTGTCCAGGTTCTACTACTTTCTTGCTGTTTGAGCTTGAGCAAAATACTTCATTTCTAGAAAACTGAGTTTGTTGTCATCCCTATAACAAGAGTTAGATTAGGTGATTGCCAAGATCCCTTCAGGCTCTGTATGCTGAGGTTATTATACAAAGTCTTTTTTTTTCTTATCTTAATTTAGAGACCAGGGAAGACAAACCCCACAAATATTCCAGATTATCAACAGATGAAGAATGACTATATATGAGCATGGACTTGGAAACAACCATAAAATGTCTTCTATCTCATCCTTTTATCCAAAGGACCCTAAATTTCATTTTCTCCAAGCAAGCACTTCAATGTAAAAACATGTATTGTGATCCTCTGGAGCATTTCAATTCCTCTGACTTCTCATCTGAAAATACTATTCAAGGTTAGGTAATATAGCTATGAGGTTGGTTTTGAATTGAATTCCTATTCTCAAAATACAAGAAATGAGCCAGTCAGTCCTATTTAATTTGATTTCATTGCTTTGAATTCTTTAGCATAAATGAAGATACTGAGCTGGGTCATGGTGGGGGGGTGGAAGTAATGAAACTCTGCCCACAAGGAGCTTACAATTTAATGGTACATTGGAGTGCAAGGGACAGCACTGTCATAGACAAGTAAAATATAAGGAAGAGTGTGATGAGGGTATAACAGGCAAGTACTTTGGTCTCAGCCAGTCCACTGATATTCTGTGCTAGTTTTATTCTGCTGGTTTTCATCCATTGCATTGAAGATGAAAGGATGATAGATTCTTCTTATGATCATAAACTTAGAGCTGGAAGGGACCTGGGAGGTCATGGAACCCAAACTCCTCATTTCACAATTGAGGTACTGGGGCATATGGCTAGGAAATGTCGGAGACAGAATTTGAACTTACATCTTCCTGACCCCAAGTCCAGTACTGCACCCACTGTAGCACTACAATACATCCCCTCTTCATGAAATTTAGTTCTGAGTCCCTATGTCAAAGGTTCAAAGGAAAGACCTAGACAAACTACTCTAAGAAAATTTTGGGAAAGGGAATTTATATTTAGTTGGATGGGTCAGGTTAGATTTCACAAAGGAGGTAGGTCCTGAGCTGAGCTTTAATGAAAGAGAAGGATTTCCAAAAGAGAAGATTAGGAAAGAAAGTGTTTCAATCAGACAAAAAGCACTTATTAAACACCTACTCTATTTTGGATAATATACTAAGTTTTAAGGACACAAAGAAAAGAGTGTTGGCAGAGCCAAAATATAGAAAGGGTAGGAGGTACTTTTCTTGAGGTTTCTTTTGGGGGGAATCTATGTTTTCTTTCACAACAAGGGCTATTATGGAAATGTTTTACATGACTACACATTTATAACCTATATCGAATTGCTTGCTTTTTATAATTGGGGAGGGGGATGATGTGAGGGGGCGGCAGAGAGAGGGAGGAAGAGAATTTCTAAGCCAGAAGTTTTAAACAAATGTTAAGAGTTGTTTTTACATGTAACTGGGGAAAAATAAAAGACTAAATAAATCCATTTTTTTAAAAGAGTCAGGAGCATATGAGAGATGTTATTAAGGTAAAACTAACAGGACTGGACAAAGGTGGGGGTGGGGATGGAGGAGGAGACAGAGAAGAGAATAGAAGATGGCACCTCAATTATGAGCCAAGGTGCTCAAGTCCATGGTCATACCAGCAATGGGGTAGTTATCAAAGGCTACAGGGAGGTCAAGAAGAATGAGGATTGAGGAAAGACCATTGATTGAATTTGACAATTTAAGAGGTCATTGCATAGAGATAGTAAAATAAGAGAATGAAAGATGGCATCAGGAAAACAGTCATTCAGTTTGGCTGAAAAGTATTGCACATGAAGGGGAAAAATATCAAATGAGGCTAGAAAGAAAGAGTGAGGCATGGCTAGGTGGCAAAGTGGATAGATCCCCAGCCCTGGAGTCAAGAGGACCTGAGTTTAACTATGGCCTCAGACATTTAATAATTAACTAGCTGTGTGACCTTGGGCAAGCCACTTAACCCCATTGTCTTGGGAAAAAACCTTAAAAAAAAAAAGAAAAAGAAAGAAAAGGTGAAACCAGATTGCAAAGGGCCCTGAATGCCAAGCTAAGCTAAGGAATTTTTCTCTTATGCTGGAAGCAATAGAGAACTATTGAAGGGGTTTTTGTTTTGGTTTTTTGGATATCACTTATTTTTTGGTTTTTGATATTTTTTGAGCAGGAGAGTTACCAGTCAGGGTCCTAAGACTTGTAAAGGTTAAGAGACTTGCCAGGGAACATTGGAGATGTTAATATTGGAGATAGAGATTTGAACCCAAGTCTTCCTGACTTTAGTCATTTTTCCCAGCAGACAGTTAGTGGCCAATAAATATGTATGGTTTTGATTTGATTAATTGTGATATTTAGAAGGGGGGAAGAATTTAGATTGTCGAATATTAGAGATTGGAGATCATCTATTACAAATCCCTCTTTTTACAGATAAAGGAACTAATAACTACTGGGGTGCAATAAACTACCCAAGTTTACACAGACAATAAGCAGTCAGGCTATTTGTAAAGTATCCCCTGGCAGGAATGATGTCAACCCTGGTAACTAAATTCTAATGAGAAAGGATTACCTGGCAGCTAGGTATCCAAGTGAATATGCAGTCTACTATGCAGACCTGAAGATAGTTGATCTGAATTCAAATTCTGCCTCAGACACTGACTATCTGTGTGACCCTAGGCAAATCAGCTAGTCTCTATCTCTTTAGTTTCCTTATCCATAAAGGGATAATAATATAACCATTTTGGATGGTTATATATCTGTGAAATATATTGGAGATATATTTATGCATAAATATATCCTATATATGAATTAATATACATATATGTGTTATATAACATATATGTGTATAATATAAAGAGAAAATATATAGGGAAATAAACTTGGACCTAGAATAACATGGGTAAAGCTCTTGTCACCATTGCTTAGTCATATTTCATGCACATGAAATATGCACAGAAACCAGGGTTTCTGTGAGCATTAAGTGAGATAAGAGACGTAAAGAGTTTTGCGAGTTTGAAAGTGCTATCTTAAATGCTGTCATCACCATCTTATTATCATTATTGTTGTTTTTGTTGCTGTTATTTCTGAAGTGTACTTTATTTCTCTCGCACACAACTTTATACTCTCAAGCAGATGGTTTAAACTAAGCTGGGTTTCTACTACAAAATTCAAGGCATAAGAAATCCTCCTTAACAGCTTTAATGAAGGCCAGGTATTTAGAAACCAACAAACAATTAACTTTACCAAAAGAAGTGTAAGTAGGCCTCTAATTCATGAATTTATTCATTACTTTTCCCAGTTAGAGGTATTAACCAGTCTTTTGGATGACTTGTGCTGGTAGAGTTGGAGAAAAGGATATTTGAAGACAATTCGTCCCTCTTTTCTCCAACACTAGGAACTTCCCTTTCTTCACTAGGAACTTTCCATTTTTCTTGTTTTTATTAAAAATATCCTTCAGTGTTCTGAGACAACCAACCTGGTATAGAAGGAAGATCCAAGATTTTAAAATGTCATTTCTACATGTTTGACCTTAGTTACTTAATCTCTCCAATCCTCAGTTTCCTCATTTGTAAAATGAGGAATATAACCCCTGTACATCTCTGATGAGGAAGGTAAAATGGTTTTATGGATGGAGTAATAGGCTTAGGGTCAGGTTCAAATCCTTTCAGACATTTTTTAAGGTGTTATTAAACCTCTCTTGAGACTCAGTTTTCTCACTGTGGAATGGGGAGAAAAACGACACCTACTTAGAAGTGCTAATACTTAGCAGTATTTTCTCAAATGAGGTGATAAAAGTGAATCACTTTGCAAACCTTAAAGTTTTGTGTGTCAGTTATTATTTATCATCATCATCATCATTAAATGATACCCATGTTATTCCGGGTCCAACAAAACCAAAGCAAACAAAACTAGGAGTAAAATAGAATGGTGGGAAACAATTTTTACAGACAGTTTCTGATAGAGGTCTCATTTCTAAAATATATAGAGAATTTTGCATCAAATTTATAAGAATACAAATCATTCTTCCACTGATAAATGGTTAAAAGATATGAATAGGCAGTTTTCAAGTAAAAAATTAAAACTTTCTATTAGTCATTAGAAAAAAATGCTCTAAATCATTAATGATTGATGCAAATTAGAACAACTCTGAAGAACCACCTCATACATATCAGACTGGTTAATATGACAGAAAAGAAAAATGATAAATGTTGGAGAAGATATGACAAAATGCATTGTTGATGGAGTTGTGAAGTGATCCAACTATTCTGGAGAGCAATTTGGAACTATGCCCAAAGGATATAAAACCACACACATATCCTTTGATCCAGCAATACCACTACAAGGTGTCCCAAAGAGACCATAAAGAGATCATAAAAAGGAGAATACAAAAAATATTTATAGCAGCTCTTTTTGTAGTGGAAAAGAATTGGAAATTGAAGGAATGATCATCAACTGGGAAGTAGTTGAACAAGTTGTGCTATATGAATATAATGAAATACTATTGTGCTATAAGGCAAATTTCAGAAAAACCTAGCAAGTCTTATATGAACTGATGCTGAATGAAAGGAGCAGAACCAGAAGAAAATTGTACACAATAACAGCAACATTGCATGAAGATCAACTATGATAGAGTTAGCTCTTCTTAATAATACAAGACAATTTCAAAAGATTTTTGATGAAATATATCAACATTCGAAAAGAATTAAGGAGATTGAATACAGGTTGAAATATACTATTTTCACTTTGTCTTTTTGTCTTTTTTAATTTTTTGTGGTTTTCCCTTTTATTCTGATTCTTCTTCCACAACATGACTAATGAGGAAATGCTTAATGTGATTATAAATGTATAACCTATATCAGATTACTTGTTTTCTTGGGGAGAAAGAAAGGAAGAAAGGAAGAGAGAGAAAAAAATTGAAATTCAAAATCTTACAAAAATGAATTTTCAAAATTATCTTTGGGGCAGCACATGAGTTCAAATCCAGCCTCAGACAATAATTGTCTAATTGTGTGGTCTTGGGCAAGTCACTTAACCCCATTGCCTTAAATAAATTAAAAAGAAAAGAAAATTATCTTTGCATGTAATTGGAAAAAGTGAAATGGCATTAAGTTTGGGGGTGGGGGGAAAGAGAGAGAGAGAGAGAGAGAGAGAGAGAGAGAGAGAGAGAGAGAGAGAGCAGTAACCACACCTCTCTTTCACATCACCCTGGAAGCACTGAAATTTCCAAAACCACAGAACTATCTCTGAAAACAAGTGGGAAAAAAGTGCCTTAAGTTTGAGGAAGACTCTCCTCTCCCCTTCCCTCATTTTTTCTTTGGAACCCAAAATTAATATGAAGTTCCAAATCAAGGAACCGGGTTGGAAAATGAACAAACAGCAAGAAAAAAAAGAAAAGAAAAGTAATTGACCCAAAAAATCTATTATGGCAAAAGGGAAAGATCAAGATTCAAACTCAGAAAAAGACAATGAAGTCAAAGAAATACAAGCAAAGCTTCGAAGAAAAATGTGATTTGGACACAAATACAAAAAAAGAATTCCTGGAAGAACTAAAATAATATTTTCAAAGGCAAATAAGAATAGTAGAGGGGAAAACAGGTAAAGAAATGGAAACAAAGGAAGAAAATAATGAAAAGACAATTAACAGATTTGTTTAAAAAAGGCACAAAAATACTGAAGAAAATAGTACCTTAAAAAACAATATTGACTAAACAAAAATTTACTGATGAAAATCACTCCTTAAAGAGCATAATTGGATGAATGGGGGATGGCAGTGAGGGGCAAGGAAGGTACAAAAAGTTGCTGAAGAAAATAATTTATTAAAAACATAATTGGCAAATGGAATTTAATGACTCCATGAGACTTCAAGAACCAAAAATTGTTATTAGAAAACAAAGTCAAAGGGGAAAAAATGTAAAAACTCTCATTGGTAAATAACTGACCTAGAAAATAAACTGAGGAGTGAGAATTTGAGAATAATTGGACTAACTGAAAATCTCGATTAAAAAAAAAGCCTAAACACATTTCAGGAAATTGTTAAGGAAAACTTAGATTCAGAGAGCAAATTAGAAATGGAAGGAATCCACCAATCACCTCCTGAAAGAAATTGCAAAATAAAAACCCTCATCAATATTATAGTCAAACTCTAGAGCTCCCAAGTCAAGGAGAAAATATTGCAAGCAGCCAGAAAGAAATAGTACTTAAGTAATTCTATCTTAGAAAAAGAAATTGAACAAGTTATCAATGAATTCCCTAAGAAAAAATTTCCCAGAACCAGATACATTCATAAATGAATTCTACCAAAAATTTAAGAAACAATTAATCCTAATACCAACTACATTGTTTTTTTTATTAGGTAAAGAAGGCGTTCTACCAATTTTTTTTTTGATGACACAAATGTAGTTTGTTTGGGTTTTTTTTAGGTTTTTTTTGCAAGGCAAACGGGGTTAAGGAGCTTGCCCAAGGCCACACAGCTAGGTAATTATTAAGTGTCTGAGACCGGATTTGAACCCAGGTACTCTTGACTCCAGGGCCGGGCGCTTTATCCACTACGCCACCAAGCCACCCCTCAGATGTAGTTTTGATATCTAAACTAAAGAGAGCAAAAACAAAGAAAGAAAATTGTAGAGCAATTTCCTTAATAAATGACAATGCAAATTTTTTTTAACAAAATACTAGCAAGGAGATTATAAGAATACACAATAAAACTTATGATTATATCAATAGATAGAGAAAAAAGCCTTTGACAAAATAAAACATCTATTCCTGTTAAAAAGAAATACTATAGGCGGCTAGGTGGCACAGTGGATAGAGCACCGGTCCTGGAGTCAGTAGTACCTGAGTTCAAATCCGGCCTCAGACACTTAATAATTACCTAGCTGTGTGGCCTTGGACAAACCACTTAACCCCGTTTGCCTTGCAAAAAAAACTAAAAAAAACTAAAAAAAAACCAACAACAACAACAAAAATCCACTATAAAGCATAGGACTCAATGGAACCTTTCTTAAAATGATAAATAGCATTAATCTAAAACTAAGAGCAAATACATATTATAACAAGGATAAACAAGTCTAACAGGGATGTCCATTATCACACCATTACTCAATATTGTATTAGAAATGCTAGCTATAGTAATAAGACAAGAAAAAAGAATAAAAATAGGCAATGAGGAAACAATCTGTAGATGGTATGTTGGAACCCTAGAAAATCAAATCAAAATTACTGGAAATTTTTAAACTTCAGCAAAGTTTCAGGATATAAAATAAACTCACATAAATCATTTTTATGTACTATTTCTATATATTACCAACAAACTCAGTAGGAAAAGATATTCCATTTAAAATAAAATGCAGACAGTCTAAAATACTTGGGAGTTTACCTGCTAAGACAAACCCAGGAAATATGTGGACACAATTACAAAATGCTTTTCACACAATTAAAATTAGTCTAAACAACTGGAGAAATATTTGCTCATGGGTAGGCTGTCAATATAATAAAAGTGACAATTTTAAGTTAATTTAAGTTAAGTTAAGTTAAGTTAATTTACTTATTCAGTGTCATACCATTCAAAATACTAAAAATATTTTATAGAGCACGAAAAACCAGTAGCAAAATTCATCTGGAAAACCAAAAGGTCAAGAATATCAAGAGAAGTAATGAAAAAAATATTAAGGAAGGAAGTCTCCCAGTTCCAGATTTTAATCTATATTACAAAATAGTAATCATCAGATTAATCTGGTACTGGCTAAGAAATAAAATGGTGAATCAGTGGGATAAATCGGGTGCAAAATACACAATAGTAAATAATCATAGTAATCTATTTAATAACCCAAAGGTCTAAGCTTAACATTTGATAAAAAAAAATTTGTCAAATTTTTTTGGCAGAATTGGGCATAGACCAAAATTCACATCATATACAAGAGAAAATCAAAATAGATAAAGAACTTCGATGTAAAGGGTGATATATGTAAATTAGAGGAACATGGAGAAATATTACTGTCAAATCTATTGATAAGGGAAGAGTTTTATAGAAGAAATTACAGGAAATAAAATAGATAATTTTAATGAACTTAATAAATTAAATGAACTTGAAGAGTTTTTGCACAAACTAATGCAGTCAAAATTTGAAGGAAAATGAAGCAGGAAAAGGGCAGGATTTTGCAAAAATTGATAAAGGTCTCATTTTTCAAAAATATAGAGAACAGAACCAAATTAGTAAAAATAAGAACCATTCCCCAGTTGATAAATGGTCAACATATATGAACAGGCAGTTTTGAGAAGAAGAAATCAAATTTATCAATAGTCACATTTAAAAATGTGCTACATCACTACTGAATAGAAAAAAAAATCCAATTATATTAATTCTGAGATACCACTACACACCTATCAGACTGGTTAATATGACAGAAAAGGAAAATAATAGATATTGAGAAGCTGTAGAAAAATTGGGACATTAATGTATTATTGGTGGAATTGTGAACTAGTCCAGCCATTCTAGTGGGCAATTTGTAACTATGCTCAAATTGTTATAAATACTGTGCATCCCCAGAAATACCATTACTAGTTCTGTAATACAAAGAGATCAAAGAAAAGGAGAAATGACCTATTTGTATAAAAAATATTCATATTTCATGGGGGCAAAAAATGGATATTGCAGTGATACCCATCAATTAGAGAATGATTGTGATGGAGTACTATTGTACTATAAGACAGGATAAGAAGGATAATTTCAGGAAAACCTGGGAAGACTTATATGAACTGATTCAAGTGAAGTGAGCAGAATCAGGAAAACATTGTATACAGTAACAGCAATATTGTAAGAATGGTTAAGTCTCTGTGAAAGACTTTGCTAATTCTGATTAAGACAACAATCCAAGACAATTCTAAAAAGCCCACAATGAAAAATGCTATCTTCCTCCAGAGAGAGAACTGATGAACTCTAAATACAAATTGAAGCATACTTATTTTTTCCCTTATTTTTAAATGAAAGTATTTTTACTTTATTTGTATTAATTTATTTTGTTTATGTTTTCTTTTACAACATGGCTAATACATGACCTTACATGTATAAGTTAAATCAAATCGCTGCCCTTCTCAAGGAGGCGAGAGAGGTGGGGGTGAAAGAAGATAATTTAGAACTCAAAATAAGTGACAATAGTTTTACATATAATTGGGAAATATTTAACAAAATAAATAAAGATAATTTTAAAAATAAAGTTGTGGCTTACACAGACTCACACAATCAAATAAAAGACAGGATATGAATCCAGTAACTCCAAGCCCAGACCATCAGTGGTCAGTAAGTGCTTATTGTTTTGATTTGATTTATCATGATAAATAGGTGAACTTTTGATCTGTAGAATTTTAGAGCTTGAAAATAATCTATTATAAATTCTGGCTTTTACAGATAAGGAAACTGAGGTCAAGTGAAGTAAAACAATTTACTCAAGATTACACAGGCAATAAGTAACTGAGTATAGAGTTAGATTTCAAATCCATGCTTTTTTTCCACTACATCATATTAAGTGACTTACTGTGAAGATCTTAAAGGTTGTTAGAGACCAAACCAGAATCCTTGACTGAAGGAAATTCTGACCTATGTAGCTTAGTTCATCGACCAGTCCAGAAAATAGGAGAGACAGTCACAGGGAGAGGCTCCAGTTAGCAGGCTCATAGGAGCCTAGATTTAGAACTAGAAGGATCTTTGAAGGTCGCTTCATTCAAGCATAAGCTCCTTAAAATCAGAGACTGTGTTTTTGCCTCTCTTTGTCTCCACTACAATTTAGCACAGTGGCTGAAACATAGAACTCCCTTAACAAATACTTGTTTGATCAAATTAATCCAGCCCCCTTATTTTACAGATAAGGAAATTCATGCTCACAGAGCTTGAGTGACTTGCCCAACATCCCACAGGTAACAAGGAGCAGGGGTTTTGATCCCAGGTCCTTGGCTTGTAGCCCCCTAGCATAAAACCCAGTCCAGGGAAGCTGCAGAAAATGTCAGAGATGTTTAAGCTGGGGCCTTGGCCTCCAATTGGCCCTGTTAGAATTAATAACATGACATTCTGGGAGATGCTGGGAAAGTGTATATTATTAACAGGCTACCAGGCCCTGACAAGAAGCTGCTGCCCACCCCCCTAAGCTTGGCAGCTCATTAAGGGAGGTGGAATGGGGAAATCCAGGTTCAGACACAGTGCCCCCCACAAAAACTTGGAGCTGCTCTTGTCCCTCTTATCTTATTTTGGGAGTCTTGAGGTGACCCTTCCATGGGCTGGACAGGCAAGGGGGTACCTTCCCTCCAGCAGGCAGTAGTACAGTGCCCCACCTTAGGGAAGGGACCTGGAAGTATTCTGGGACTTTCATCCTTCACATACTGGGCTTCCCCCTTCCCAAACAAAAGTCATTAAACTAGAGACCTAGAGTGGAGTGGGATGTTGGGGGGAGTTTTTGCAGAAATCCTCCGACAGCTCCATGTGTCTGTCTTTTCTTGCCTCTAAAGGGAATCAATACAGCTTGAACTGATTTCCCTGATGCCTAGTTTTCTTATGTTCCACTATTCTCATGCCAGGCCTCCTATTAGCTGATGATTCCTCTTCAGCTTTTCCTGGCTCACTTGGCCTTTTCTTCCTTATCGTCTTTCAAAGCCTGCCTCCCAAGCTACACACACACACACACACACACACACACACACACACACACACACACACACACAGACCCCCTATGTATTCTGCGGGGGAGGAGGGGTCTTTATTTTTTTTAAACAAGACATGAGCTTTCTTCTCCCTTTGCCTCTAACCCCTTGCACACAGATTCTTTCAAGTACACATGCCCCCCAGGCTTCAATTTCTTCCCCCTTCTAGATTTCATTGCCCAGATGATCTGTTGGTAAAACAAATGCTTATCAGAGGACTCCTTCCAGGACTGTGGTTAATGATGAAGTGTCAATGTTTCCTGATACTTCTATACAATAATTGGTTTAGGGATAGGGGATAGGGTGTGCTTAAAAAAAAATTCTCCAACCGCCCCTCCCCACCATCTATAGGTATTTCCTATTTTATCATCACTGCTAGTATCTGACAGGAACAGATATGCCCAGGAGGGCAGTTTAACTAATTAACAATGTCCATCTCAAAATGTCATCTCCACTATGAAACCTTCCCTTACTCCTATTGTTGGGACCTTGCTCCTCAGGTCTCACAAAACACTATTAAATCTAAACAGTTGCCATGTGATTTTGTAGCCATGTTCTACATGACTGCTTAAAGCTAGCATTTCCCTGCTCAAGAATCTTCTATGACTACCTACAACCTCTCAGATAAAATTCAAGTTCCTCAACCTAATATTTAAAGTACTCCCTCATCTGATCCCAGTCAATGCTTCCAGCCTTATTGCTCATGAATTCCTTTCACACACTGATAGTTCCAGCCAAACTGGCCCACTTAACTATTCTCAAATTTGGCATTAAATCTCCCAACTCTGGCTTTCCACCAACACATGCCTAGAATGTGTTCTGTCCTTATTTCTTCATTTTAGAACCCTTTAGTTCCTCCAAGACTTGACTCCTAAGGTGAGTATTTCATGATCCCTCCTGTGTTCACCACTAATTCTCCAATTCCTCAAATTATTTTGTTTGTACATACCTGTTCCTACCTCCTTCTCCTAGTCTTCCAGAAAGAAGGTATAACCCTGGAAGGCAATGACCATATTTCTTTTCTTATCTTATCTATTTCCCAAGAACCAAGCCCTATGCTTTGGACACTGAAAGCACTTTAAAAATGTTCACTGAATTTAATCCAATGTGTGTCTCCTACCCTCTTTAAGCATATTTATAAGCTCGTTAAGCTTATTTGCCCTACTTAGATCTCACCTCTCCTTCACTGTCTAGCCCAGTACTCTTCACACAGTAGGTGTCTAATATTCATTGTTATTGTTCATCCATTTCTCAAAGAGGATCAAAAGGCATGGTGTCTTGACTTGCAAGTGAATTGGATCTGAGTGAAGCAGGGCTGTTCGGTCATCTGCTTCACTCCTTCCTCCAGAGTCCTCAGAGTCCAGAAACAAGATCAAGATCAAGATGAATGGTGATGACCCAGGATCAATGTTCATTGTGTTGGTTAAAAAAAAAGGACATACAAATTTCAGAACCCAGCCACTCTGAAACCTCAGGACTCTGTCCCAGTTCTCTCTCTCTCTCTCTCTCTCTCTCTCTCTCTCTCTCTCTCTTTCTCTTTCTTTCTTTTGTTTGGCAAGGCAATGGGGTTAAGTGACTTGCCCAAGGTAACACAACTAGGTAATTATTAAGTGTCTGAGGCCAGATTTAAACTCAGGTCCTTCTGACTCCAGGGCTAGTGCACTACCCACTGCACCACCTAGTTGCCCCCTAATTTTCTAGACATGAGCTATATTTGACTAGTTTTTTCCTATTGCACACTTTCATCCCCATCCACACTGCCACTCCTATCAGGTCTACCTCATCCCAGAATCAGCCAGTTCCCATATCTGGACCAGCAAGTCCAGAGGGATTCCCTACCTGAAGGCAGCCCATTGACAAAAACCAATTCATCCCTTGCACCACCAAATAAGCTACTGTTAGCAAGTATTGTAAATCCAAAGAGTGTTTATGTGTCTGTGACTGTGTATATGTGTGAGCACATCAGTCAAGGAAGAAGGGCTGTTAGAGCATGCCCAGGCTTTTCTCTGTTCCTTTATTTCCTATTAATTGGTACTTTTATCCAACCAAGCATCCATTGTCTGTGAGCCAGCAGAAGCAAATTGATTAATATATACTGTACTCTGTTCTGTGAGCCCTGACAGAAGATAAGAGAAGCCGCCACACTAGCATAACTAGGGGGACCGGTTAAATGGACGGGAAGGGGTCAAAGGAGAGAAGACGTTTTCTTTTCTGGAAATAAGTAACAATTCACAAGCACTTAATGGAAACTTAGTTGAGGGGTTGATCTCTACTCTCAGACAAGTTGAAGGGCTTCCCTCCTCCTAGGAGCACTCTGAAAAGGGAGAACCAATCTTTCCTCTAGGAAAGAGTGACTCTCAATACACAGAACTCCTCTATGGGCTGGTCAGGGTCATAGACAGGCAGTAGGAGAGCAATGTGTGTGTGTGTGTGTGTGTGTGTGTGTGTGTGTGTGTGAATCCCACTTTGGACACTCCGTGAGACCCTTGAGCAGGTCCCGTAATTTCTCTAAGCTTTCTTCCTGATTTATAAAATGAAAATAATAATACTTAGAATAACTACTTCTTAGAATTGAAAGATTAACAAGATAATATATGTAAAGATCTTTGTAAACTTAAAGCTTTCTATAAAGTTCACTATTATTACCATCATTTTCCTTATAATACCATCCTTTATTTTAGGGTTTGCAAATGCTTTATGAACTCTATCTCATTTGATCTTCAGAACAATCTTGTGAGTTAAGTGACATTATTATCCCCATTTTATAGATGAGAAAACTGAGGAAGGCAGTAGTTAATTGACTTGCTCAGGGTCATACAGCTAGTTAGTGTCTAAGGTGGGATTTGAGCCAGACCACCTAACTCATTATTATTGTCTTATTGCTTTCTATCTTTTTTGATATGATTCATATGGAAATGTTTTTCATTTATAATTAATGTTTTACACACTTTTGCAAAGGGAATAACTTAACTGCCTTATGTAGTTGAATTGGTGGCTATGATTGTATTAGGTTATAAACACATCCTCTGGGCAAACGGGACAGTAGAGATCTTTTCCTATTCCAACATGGATTTGATCCCTTTATGGTCTTTAGCTTTGAAAATCTTTTTTGATCCAGGTGGCTTAGAGATTATGAATACTTGATATAGAGAAGTATATATTTAAAACATTCTTAAATTTTTATGTATCAGCATGATATGTCTGGAGGAGAGTGGGCAATGGTTCAGTCTGTGATAAGGGTCTAATTCGAATGGGGTTTATTGGTTTAAGTTCTCCAAGATATTTTATGGTCTGTATTTGTAGTATGGGGATTTATCATCTGGCAGTTCATGAAAGATAGTAAACTTCTAATGTATAATTCTAGCCACAAAGCCATGTTTTGCTAGGTATTTAGCAGGTACTAACTTTTTACCACCTGCACTGATGACTTGCACAGGCTTCTTTGTTTCTTTATATAATCTAGATGGATCGATAAGTCTGGGCCCCCTAACGATAATCATTCTGTAATTTATAGAGGCAGTGACTGAGTCCTGAGTGGCCATAATAATGTCTCTGCTCTGGTTTCCACAAACAAATTCCAATTAGGCAGTCATCCATTCAATGCATCTTGGTCAACATAGTGCTGGCTGAGTTCAGATGTTGTCTATGAAAGGTTTTTGAATTCTTTTCTTGTACCTCCCCTATTTCATAAGCTCCATCTGAAGGTAAACTACTTTTGGTTGCATTCAGTATTCCAATGACAAGTATTTGTTGTCAGCCTGGACAGTTGATTAGCGAAGCAGTCTGTTTATTCCAGAAGTATTTCTGTAGCTATTTTTTTTAACCTTTTTAACACAGATTCCAAGGATTTCTATCAATTCTCTTTCTCCTTTTTATTGAGAAAGTGTTCATCTTTCTATAGCTGCCTTATGTTGATTGGTCTGTATTTTGTTATTGTATGACTTTTTGTTAGGGTCTTTTTCAAATGGATGATAAGCCATTCTATTGTTCATGAAGACTGGTATCATATAGGTTTTAATAGCCTCAAATAAGTTGGTCTTCTCCAAGAGAGAAAGACAATTTCCTATTCAACTTAGATTTCAAGATTCTAGTAAATGTCTTTACATTGTCTTCACTTTGATATCTTTACATCCTACCTATCTTGCCTGAAGATGACCAAGTTTTTGTGCCTATATCCAGGGTTCCAACGGGAGGTTCTGATTCAAGTTCAAAGTCTCTGGTCTTTACTTTTTTTCTTGGCAGAGGTTAGAAATTTTGCATTTATCAAACTCAAATGACATTTCAATGTCATTAAAGAAAGATTCTAAGTATGAGATGACAAAAATATTTAATATGTATTTTGTTGAAGCTATGTAACCACCTCTATATCAACTGTCTAATAAGAACTTTTGATTTAACTCTCCCCTTTAATTTGGAAGCCATATAAATTCAATTTAGGGAAGAAAATAATGGATTTGAGAAAAACTTAATGAACTTAAACTGTTTCCCTGGAAATTTTTATTTCATTTGTTCTGTAGGCATGGTGTTTTAGAGAATAATTTTTCATTTGAATATCAAATACTCAGCATTTTCATTATAATGACTGTCTATTTCTATATTTTGGTATATTTCTATTTTTAGATATTTTAATCTATTTTTTAGTATATGAATGTCATGAATTCAGAACTGAGTCAAAGGTTTTGTGAAAATCAGCAATGGTGATAGAAATGTTGCTATACAAGTCAAACAGATTCTTCACAAATCAATAAGTTTCTCTTTGCAGCCCTGGATCCAACTCTGGCATTCCCTTTTGAAACCCAGAACATATATTGTTTTCTTGCAAGTGTTTATGGGCTTTTTTAAGTAATACAAGCAGTTAATGCTTTGTATAAATACAAGTATATATGCTAATGGGTTATTGTTATTATATTAATGAGTTCTAAGAAATAGTTATGAGGCATATAAAATTATGTAAACAACCCAAGGGAGGTACTTCCAACTGGGGCCCAAGCATTGACAAATGTAATATTCTGTAAACTCTAGCCTGAGGACGAACCAGTTTAGAGAAATGTTCTCTTCACCAGTTACTCTCTTAAATAATGCCCATTTTTCTTATCTCCGTGTCTCTACTCATTAACAGCTTCAGAAATGGTACGATTTTATTTTCTCAAGTGAATAAAAAGTCAACCTTGGAGGGAACTAGACAAAGAAAGATGACATTCACATTCATTCATTCAATAATTATTAAACATCTAATGTGTGCAGAGCCCTGAGTTAGATATCTGGACTTGTTTAAAGCTTGGATAATACACTGTCCACATCCTCAAGGAACTGACAAACCAAAAGGAGAGAAAGACACAAATACAGACAAATAGAATTGCATGAGAAGTATGACAGTTTAAGATCAAAGTATTATGAGCAAAGTCTGAGGAGGAAGACTGGAGCTGATCAAAAGGATCAAGGTAGGCTTCATGGAAGAAGTGGCAATTGTTGTGCTTTAAAGGATAGGAAAATGGAGGAGGAAGGATAACTCAGAATAAGTAAAAACCCCAAGGGAGGCAGAAAAATTCTGGGTAAGATTGGGAGGGGGGGCAGAAGATTGTCTGCTATGAATGTTTCTGGTTTTTTTTTTTCTAGGAGGCCTCCTATCAGTCAAATGATAAAGATTTATTAAAAGGTAAATATAAGGTCAACTCTGGTACATGCCTCGATCATTCTACTCCTTGCTGGTAGACAAGTACAGATTAAGGATAAACCAAATCTTCACTTTTTTCTCAAAAAAAAAAATGACATAATTACCTAGCTGTGTGGCCTTGGGCAAGCCACTTAACCCTATTTGCCTTGCAAAAAAAAAAAAAACCACTAAAAAAAATGACAGGTGAATGATCCCAAGTCCTTATTTTTCTAACTAAAATAAAGAACTATGCCATTTCTTTATTCCTCTCCTTCCTCCCATTTTTGATTACCATCTCGATCTCTAATAGCAAAGGTCCTGCAACTCCTTTCCCATGGATAACTAAGGGAATAGGGAAGGTTTTATAACACATTATCAAGAACCACACTGTCACAGACTTGTCAGATGGAGTCATCACTGCCCATGCCCTTCAGGATTCCCTGAGCCTAAGACTTCTGGTATCATGAAGCAGAATCTAGAATCTAAGACTTCCTTAATATTAATACACAAAGCCCAGAGGACTACAGAAAAAAGAAGAGAAAAACCTGCAAAGGAGAACCCACTTTACCTTGAAGGAGATCATTGTATTTGTTGACTACTGTGTTTGTTGGTTGGTTGGTTCTTATCCTATTTTTTTTTGTTTTTTCAAGGCAATGGGGTTAAGTGAGTTGCCCAAGGTCACACAGCTAGGTCATTATTAAGTATCTGAGTCTGGATTTGAACTCAGGTCCTCCTGACTCCAGGGTTGGTGCTCTATCCACTGCACCACTTAGCTGCCCCAAGTTCTTATCTTTTCTTGTCAAAGAAAATCAAAATGACATCATTATGTTTGAGACAAATTACATTGTGTTTGACTATGACTGATCAGAGCTGGCAACAGTCTACCACAAGCTGAGCACAAATAGTCTATGTGAATACCAATGTTTACTCTAAACTTATGTATGTCATGTTTCCTTCGAGCTGTTTCCATTCTGCCTTCCTCATAGAGTGCAGCACCCTCACTGATAAGAGTGCTGTCATACTGGGTGGTCCTGTGCCTGTGTCTCCCATGCTGTACAATCAATTCTAAAGTTCTTAAGAGAGACCTTCAGAGTATCCTGATATCACTTCTTCTGACCCCCTTGTGAGGGCTTGGCTTGCATGAGTTCTCCATAAAATAGTCTTTATAGCAAGCTTATATTTGGCATTCTAACAATGTGACCAACCCATCATAGTTGCCCTGATTTTTAGAGACCAGGTGGTACAGTGCCACCTAAGTTCAAATCCAGCCTCAGACACTTATTAGCTATGTGATCCCGGGCAAATCACTTAATCCTGTCTGCCTCGGTTTCCTCATTCTGAAAATGATCTGGAGAAGGAAATGGCCATAGCACTCCAGTATCTTTATTAAGAAAACTCCAAGGGAAGCATCTTAAGTCACTGAACAACTAATTGCTAGAAAACTTTTCCTCACACTGAGATGAAATCTGCTTCTCTGTAAGTTCCACTCATCATTCTTAGTTTTGTCCTCTGGATCCAAGTAAGACAATGCTGCAGATGCTTGACAACAGTGTTGCTACCACCTCTCCCGATCTCCAGATTCAGTATCACCTGTGTCTTCTACTTATCCTTGTGTTACAAGAACTCTAGCCCTTTGACCAGTTAGTCGTCCTTCTCTGGATGAAGTTTGTCAATGACCAGGCAGCAATGATTGGAGGCACCGTATTATACTATCCCAGATATTCTATTTTATTTCTATTCTACCACTGGAGAGTTACAGCATGAGAGGGAAGCTAGTGAGGTCCTCAGAGCTATTATCCAAACTATTACACATCATTCCTGCAATTCAACTGCTCTAGTCTCCTAAAAGTGGTGATCAAAAATGCTTTTCTATGACTTTTCATAAACAGGTCATTGTGTGGGTAAGTAGGTGTGTGTGTTTGTACACATGCATGTTTACATGTAAGGATCCTTATTTTTAACAATCAACCCTTTCAAAAACATTCATTAGCATCACTCTAGGCAGTTTACCCTCTTTAGACTTGGATATCATGAAGCGAAAAGCTAATTTTGCCCTTCTGGACACTGTTGCTTGAAGCCATTCTAAGCATTACTTTTCTCATCTGTAAAAGTAGAGGGTGGGGGCAGCTAGGTGGTGCAATGCATAGAGCACCAGCCCTGGACTCAGGAGTACCTGAATTCAAATCCGGCCTCAGACACTTAATAATTACCTAGCTGTGTGACCTTGGGCAAGCCACTTAACCCCATTGCCTTGCCAAAAAAAAAAAAAAAACTTAAAGTTTCATTCTCTAATTCCTTTATTTAAGACCAGGCCATGGATCTGATTCACTAAATGAGACAAAATGTGAAAGAAATTCAATAAAAAGTTAAATTCCAAGGACCATGAGACTAGAGAAGCAGTGTCAACCACTAGCCAAACATCCTATTCTTGGATATTAGATGCTGTAAAAGACAAAAGAGGCCTCTAGCTCCTTGAGGAGTTGAGAGTGGGAAGGGGGAATGGAAATATCCATGATATAGATTTTGGAATATTTTGAGATGCTATCATAGCCCCCACCATCATACTCAAACATTTGTGATATTAATTTGTTTTAAAATTATCATGTGACTATTTTTTAACTAACTGCTTTCAAGAATTAAAACCAGGATTATAAAAGATGCACATTTGTAAATTATTAGCCCAGAGCTCATGAGCACCATATACTTTGGGGAGCACTTTTGTAGCACTTTAAATTAATTTATTGTCATACATTCATTCCAGCTGTCTGTTATATAAACCTCTGACTATAAATTTGTGCCATTATCCAATACACCATTAAATTAAGGTGGTGCCTGGGCCAGAGTCTATAATAAAATATTTGAAAAAAAGATTTCTGTGGGGAGACTTTTATACTTTTACTTCTCCAAAAAACACAAAGAATGCAGTTTTGGGGGAATTAATGAAACCAGAGAGGGAGATCCCTATTCCCCAACCCAACTTCATGTGCCTTTATCACACCTATCTCTACCTTCCTTTATTAACCATCTATTGGTAGAGGTCATCAGTAAATCCTTGTTCAATAAAACTGAATCTAAGAATCTTAAGAGCTTCCCAGCAGGAATAAATGACCACATGGACCAAAGTGGAGACTTGGAGTCAAGTACATAGACCTCAAAGAGTGTTTTAAAGAGATATCTATGCTACAATTTATTTGGTTGACTGAGAGACCTTACTTATTCCTTAAAGTAACTTTGAAATTATGTTATTAATGGGATACTACTGTTTAGTGGTCTTGGGTACTGACAGCTAAGCCCCTTTATAAAATAGAAAAATAGCCAACACATGGAATCAACCATCAAAGAGCTGCTAGATTAGTGCACTGGCTGAGCATGACAAACTCTTGTCCAGAGTCTACTTCTGCTCCCAGAATAACTTGACTTTCCTGTTCTCCTGCTTCCCTAGCTTCCTCCTAATGATTCTTTTTCCTTGCCTGTTCATGTTTACCAGCTCCAACATATTTGACCCAACCTGAACTGTACCACCCCCACTTCTGCTGTCTCCTGTAATGCACACCTTTCTTATAACTCTTTTATTTAACCTTAACACCATGCTATAGCAATGACTTTGCTACCTCTGCTCCAATGTCTGAGTAACCTAACTCATTCTTTTTCCATGACCCACTCTTCCCCTGCATTGCAGAAGAGCAGTAACTTGACTTCCAGCATTCCACTAGTTGAATCTCGAGTGCAATGGGGAAAGTGTAAAATGTGGAATCAGAGGCCTTGGGTTCAAACCATGTCTAGCACTTGCTTCCTGGGCAACCCTGCTGGACAAGTCATAGTGAAACCTCATGGTTGAGCTTCAGTTGACTCAACTGCAAAATGAAAGAGACTGATGACCTTCAAGGATCATTTTTTTGCACTAGATCTATGACCATCATCAGATTGTTGAAGGAACTTCAGGATATAAGCTATATCACTAACAATGCAAGTTGTTTTCAAGTCATTCAGGGGACTTCCCTAAAAGAGTTATTGTGGTATGTGGAAATAAGAAAAGATCATTGACCTTGGGAGTCAGAAAATCTGACTTTGAATTCTAGTTGAATATTTCACCAGCTATGTAACTCTGGGGAAAATCACAGTTTTTTAAGCTTCAGCTTCCTCATCTGTAAAATGGGGACACAGTTGTAAAGAGTGTACATTGTTCATCTTAAAGCACTATGTAAGTTGTGATTATTTTGCTGTTCATCAGACAATGCTTCTGGTATAAATTATACTTGCCCAGACAAGCAAAGAAGGGTTAGAGGCTTTCATTAGAACTCAAAAGAAGCAAGATCCAGGGATCCAGGTATATGACTTTGAAAAGATATTTCCCTATGGGACAAAGTGCCAAGGTTCCTCCCAGCCTATCCTCTTGCCTTGCTCCATTTCTCTTAGCCATCCCAGAAGCAGACTTCCTTCTCCTCCTGCTTCTGATTTCTTCCCTATGACAAGTTACAACATGTGTATCAGAGAATCATCAGGATGAGAAGAAAAGACACCATCTCATCATTCAGTAGCTTCAGAATTAGGTTCAGGTTTTAGTTGCTCTTCACTGTGTGACTTTGGACAAATCACTTCCTCTCTATACACCTTACTTGCCTCCTTCATAAAATATGCATTACACTATTATAAAATATGAAATATATTTTATATTTACATATATTTATCATATAATCCATATTAAATATATTTCACATTTATATTTTTATTAAATAAGAATTATACCATGTGATATCTAAGTCCTTTGCAATTCTAAAATGCTCTAATTTTATGAGGTCTTCCAGAGACCAGGTTTCTGGCAGCCAGTACACCAAGAGAGGCATCTCTCTCAAGCTCCGCCTGCTTTCATGGACATTACCCAAAATGACTAATGGAGAGAGGAAGAAGACCACGATAACTCATAATTGTAACTCTCCCAGTCTCCTCAAGGAAATGTTACATCATCGCTAAAATGAGGAGGTCTAGCTAAATGGTCTCTAAGGTCCTTTTCACAAGTAACATTCTAGGAATCTCTATGTCATCCCTCCCCATTTTTCCAAAAGAAAAGCTCTTCTTGTTGCCCTTCTGAACTAGTGAGGGATTTATTCTATGTAATAGATATTCAATAAAAAATTTCTGTTTCCAACATTTAAATGATTCCAACTAGGCTCAATATAGCAATGCCTATTCAAGAATATATTTTTTGTGTGAATATCTAAGAATGATTTGAAGCAATCACAGTATTAACCAGTTCATTTTGATTCCAAGGCAGGAACATAAAATGATAGCCCTTCTCCACTTTAATAATAGCATATTGTGCTTTAGATAGTAAATAGGTACATATTTTATAAATCTTTTTGTACCCAAGGAAAGCCTTGGCTTCACCTTTTCCACACCTGAAGATGAGCAAGTCAATTAACACTTAGATGCAAAGCAGTATTTGAAATGGGTTCCTTTTTTTCTTGGGTAGTTTGAATCACTCCCCTTGCAATCTTGTTAATTTGCTTGGCAAATCCTCTCTTCACATATAGTTCAGAACTTAACCTCAGCTTTAATTTTATTGTAATGTTTGCAAATCCCCAAATTGTAGGGTCTTGATTTAATGAGGTTGGACTGTATTTGATCGTTCACCCTGTGAGGTAGATCCTGAAAGTATTATCTTCCCCAGTGTATAGAGGGGGAAACTGAGGCTCAAAGAGGTTAGGTATTTTGAAGATGGTCACATAGCTTGTTTATGGCAGAAATGGAATATGTAGCCATTTCTCTCTGGCTCTAAATTCGGCACTATCCTCTCTCTCAATCTGTCTCTATTTTCTACAAGCCTGAATTCAGGCTTGGATACTTGTCTCTGGAAAATCCCCCTTGATTAATTTATTGACTCTTTATTGGTCACCTCTGCCCTTCTTCCTCTCTCTCATTCCATCCCTCCTCCATTGACCCCAACTTCACTCTTAGAGTTCATTCTCTCCATTACCTATGTCAACCACAAAAGGTCAATGTTGACTGTCCAGGCTCAGCTAAAGTGAGTCAGAGCACACGCCTCTGGATTCTCTCTGACCACAGGCTGTGAGTTGATATTCCATATGCTGGACTATTGGTCTAACCCTTAGCCACCTACGCAGTCCTTCCACCTTGCCCTCAGAGAGGTCAATTAACCACAGAAAAGACTTCTGGGGAGCAAAATGGCTCTGCCCCCTCAGTGTTCCAGGGACAAGTCAGCTCATAAGGTCCAACTTCTCAAACTGCAAAGGGCAAATTAATTTTTCCGTCCATCCTTCAGGAAAAAGTCCCTTTTCCTCCTAAACCTTCCACCCAATTTCCCCTGAGATGAGAGAACATTTAACTGCTTGAATCACCTACTCTTTCCCTGGGTGGGCAGGGAATTGCAGTCTGTGGTCTGGACTCCACCCACCCTGCTGCTTGGAGAAGAAAATAAAGAGAAGAACCAAGGCCAGATCTTGAGCAGAAATCCTAATCCTACTGAGTGATCTGAAGGTTTAATTAACTCTTAATGAGAGTTCACTAAAAAGTAAATATACCTCTCTTTCAAGCAATATCAGCAAGGTCCATTGGATTAGGCTTAAAGGGCAAGTTGTCACAAATGAAGACATCAAGGAGAAGTCATATTTGGCCTTCCTGTTGTCATCTTCAAAAGATTTTGTATGGCCTGCTCCCCACTACCCACCACACAGCCTTCCCTAACTTAATCATTTTGGATTTTTACCCACAAATTTACTAACATCCTTCTCCAACCTGTTTAAATTGATTAGATAGTCACCTTGATGAACAATATATTTTACAATATTAAATATGACTTCCTTTTATCTGTCTTCAAAATATTCTTTCATCGCTTAAGGACAGCCTCATCACTTCAGCATCTGGAGTGTTTGTGAACAGATAGCCACCCCAGATTTGGGGGTATCTCTCACGTAGCATCTCAGTCTTCACCTTTTCAGATTCAAGAGTTCTGGGTGGGTTGATTTATTTGTTTTTCAATCTACCTTAATATAGTATTCTGTGCTCAACTCCTATGTGTCTCCAATCATTTTAGTTTCCCTTTTCTGGAAATTCTTCAGTCTTACCACAACTGCCAGTTGTTGTCAGTGCCAAGAAAAAGTTACATTTGAACAAAATACAGGTTGGTTTCCTAGCTGGAAAAAGCAGGAAATGGTTGGGGGGATGGATGCCTCTTTACTCTCTAAGTTACCAGAGATATGATGTTTTCATTCCCCAAAAGAATGGAAAAGGTGTTCAAAATAATAACTTGGAGGTGTAGAAAGGAATCACAAGTTGGGTCAGGAGGTGAGAGGGTCGGAGAATGTGATCCAGAGAAGGAAAGGCAAGAAGGAGCGATCACTAAGGGCCCCAAGAAGCTTGAAACTCTTCCCATTAAGAGGAGTGCTGGGTCATCTGAGGAGGAAGTATCTTCTCATGCTCCAAGGAATGCTCACCGAGAAAAGAACACACATTTCCTGATCACAGAGAGGATAGAAGTTGTGGCATTTGGTGACTCATAACAGAATCTCAGGTTTAGAATTAGAAGGAATCTCAAAGGTAACTTCCTCATTTTACATATGATGAAACTCAGGACCAGAGAGGTTGTCACTTGTCCAGGATGACATAGGTAGCAAGGGCCAAATAGGTCAAATGTCGATCCCACTTAAACAATAAGAAAGTGTGTTATCTTTCCAAGACCATGTATGGAGGAGGTAATGGACAAACTCTGAAGACTTGTGAAACCTGATAACCAGTATCCTCTTCTGATTTATATGGGGACAGGCACTAAAATTGCAAGGGATTGTGGTCTGGTAAAAAACTATTTACTGCTGCTTAAAGATAGGCATTTGGAAAAGAAAAGTAGATTTGGGAAATAAACTACTGAGGAAAAACAATTTTCCTAAAGCTCAGGTCCAATCATGTCTCTCCACTACTCTATAAACTTCAGTGGCTTCCTATTGCCTCCAGGAGCAATTACAAAATACTGTTTAACATTCAAAGCCCTTCCTAGCTTAGTTCTCCCCCTCCCATATGCATGTCTTTAGTCTTCTTATATCTTACTTTTTGATATAAACTCTTCAATCTAATTCATTTTACCCTATTTGCCTCAGTCTCCTCATCTGTAAAATGAGCTGGAGAAGGAAATGGCAAAGTAGTCCTATATATCTGCCAAGAAAACCCCAAATAGGGTCATGAAGTGTCAGATATAACAAAATGATTGAGCAAAAACAACAAAGAATATTAGCCAAAGAACTATTACCATCATCATCAACAAGATATATAGAAAAGTTCCTATGTACTAAGCAATGTGGTAAGCACTGGGGATCAAGAGGCTTGCATTCTAAAGTGACAGTACATAAAAGAAAGCAGAAATGGGGTTGGCGAACACAAAAGTACTTGGATTGGGTAAATGATAAAGGAAATCTCAAATGCAATGGGAAAAGCAATGAGAACCTCCTAGGTAGTACCAAGCCTTGAAAGGATGTGAGTCAAATAGAATCTGTGAAAGGATATATTTTTTTAATTCCAAATGGAACATATTAACACACAGGAATTGTGTAGTAACACTATCGAGATTTACTTGTGTAAGCAAAACCATGAATGAAGGGGTATGATATAGAGCATTTGTGCAAAAGTCAACATTAGAAACAGAGACAATGTTGTAGCTAATGTATACCAAAGAACACATGGCCACAAAGAAGAAATGAATGAAATGAAAAGGAGATTACAAACCTGGTGAAGGCAGTTGACAGATTTTATTCTTCAAAAGGCAAAATCATTTCCAAGAAAATTTTCTATCCCGGCCCTGATTTGGCCAGTAAGAAAGAATTTGTTTCCATAGTAGGAATGATGAAAGGAATTGACGATTCAATTTTCAATTCTGTGATTGATAAGGAAGGGAACTAAGCTTAATAAGAAAGGACATCCTCTAGTTTCTGAAACAGCAGATCTTAAGGCCAGAAAGAAAAGAAAAAGAATAGGTTAGACACCATGGCCAAAAAAAGGAGGATGGTATGTTCTTAATAATATTCTAACAACAAAAACAAGTCTGATGAGGAAAGGAGGAACCATCATTTAGACACTAGTCTTCAAATGAGTAAACAGAATGCGAAATGAAGTCATTGATCAATCCAAATTTTAAAAGATATGATGGAAGATAAAAGCAAAAGCAAATATTGAAGATGAATGTATGACTGACATGGTCTTATAAGAACAGTATCAGGAGTACAAAAGTTCAGTTCAAATTGAATGCTAAGGTCAATATAAATGGTTTTTAGGCAGATAAGGGACAAGGAGGCTATCACAAATGACATGGCACCACTGCTTGGGGAATGGTTGGACTAAGGATAACAGAGGAAAAAAAATGTTCATCTCTTATTTTGTTTCTGTTTTGCAGAACTTTACACTCTCTCTTCCTTTAATGATCTTTGGATTGTGGAAGATAGAACAAAAATAGTTGAGGGAATATAGGTGGGGAGATAGCAAAAGATGTTCTCTATGAGTTTGAGTCCTCAGGTCTGAACAAACCACATTTCAGGATACTGAAAAAGCCAGGTGATGTGATTGATGAGCCACTGTCAAAGCTCTATGAAAAATAGTGGTGAAAGATACCACTGAACTGGAGATATGCAAATGTTATCTGGATTTTCAAAAAAAGAGGTGGGATTGCATACTATGGACTCGTGACTTGATTTTGATTCTTGTAAAAATTCTACAGTATGTGGTTATGCAACTTGTTAATGACTATTTGGAAAGGGAAACAGTGATCACTAAGGGTAGATGGGTTCATCAAGAAAATCATGTTGGGGGAGCAGCTAGGTGGTGCAGTGAATAGAGCAGCTGCCCTGGAGTCGGGAGTACCTGAGTTCAAATCCACCCTCAGACACTTAATGTTATTACCTAGCTGTGTGACCTTGGGCAAGTCACTTAATCCCATTGCCAAGAAGAAGAAGAAGAGAAAATCATGTTGGACTAACTGCATTTCCTTTTGTTTTATATGGGCTTTTTATATTTTATGATGGGATAAACAGCCTGGAAGAGCAAAGCAATACTATAGATATATATGGTACCTAGACTTCCACAAGGCATTTAACAAACTTTCTGACAATTTCTTGTAGACAAAATAAAGAGGTATGGGCTAAAATTGATAGCACATTAAAGAGGATTTGGAATTAGTGAAAGGGTAATGTTTAGTGGATCAACATCAACCTTAAGAGATGGGTCCCAGGGCATGCCCCCCCCAGATCTGAACTTGACCCAATCTGTACAACACTTTTATCAATGACTGGAATGAAAACATAGATATTGTGTTTATTCAAGATGTAGAAAGTCAAAATCTGAGTGGGATAGTTAAAATTTTATGAGAGAGAATCAGGCTTCAAGACCTTAGAGTTAAACTAAAATTATAGACTGAGGGAAAAGAGGAGATTAGGACAACAAGTGGTTAATTGTAGGAATTGAGTGAACCTCACCGACTCCATTTTGGACTTCAGTTCTGAAGCTAACTCAATTCCCTTTCTTTTTATTATGACTCTTATCTAACTTCTGTCTTATGAGAAAATTTTATTCAATTTGGGAAGTTGGAGAAAATCTTATATTATTGTTTGAACCTAGCCCTGAATGGCCTGGAAGTGAGACCACTCCCACCTGCTATTTACAGACCATTAACTAGCCCTTAACCTTTAACTAGCTTATCAGATCAAAAACAGTTGCATGTTTTCTCACATTGTGGATCTCAAGCAACCCATATGTCCCGCCTAAAATTGGTGCCCTACTGACCAATCAGTTATTGTTTCCATCTTTCTTTGATTGTCTACAGTTACTTGAGAGTGAGACACCTCCTTTTCTGATTTCAGGAAATTACACCTGTTTACTTTTCCCCCTCCCAACTTGTAAAGTCCCGAATCTTTCATACAATTAAGATTACTTAATGTTGTATTGTTTCCTTTTTAGTTTATTTTTTTTTAAGGCAATGGGGTTGAGTGATTTGCCCAAGGGGCAACTAAGTGATACAGTGGATAAGAGCACCAGCCCTGGAATCAGTAGGACCTGAGTTCAAATCCGACCTCAGACACTTAATAATTACCTAGCTGTGTGGCCTTGGGCAAGCCACTTAACCCTATTGCCTTGCAAAAACAAAAAACAAAACAAAACCTAAAAAAAAAGTGACTTGCTCAAGGTCACATAGCTAGGCAATTATTGTGATTGTCTGAGGTCACATTTGAACTCAGTTCTCCTGACTCCAGGGCCGGTGCTCTATTCACTGAGCCACCTAGCTGCCCCATATGGCTTCCTTTTAATTAATAATAATTATTTGATTATTTTTAATGTATAAAATTCTGTCTCCCCCTATATTCAGAGTCTAGCCCAAACTGAGATGGTCTGCTACTAATTTGTTGGGTGATTGATATACATTGCTTAATAAATCAATATACTTGGAAGACTGAATCTTTGTTTCCTTAATCATCATCCTTCACCCACCACAAGACCAAATCTAATATTATGAAAGAAAACTAATAATAATCATAATCATAATCACTAACATTTGTATGATACTTTAAGGTTTGTAAGCACTTTATAAATTTTTTTTTAATTTTCTTTTCACAATGAATCTGGAAGGTAGGTGCTATTACTATCTCCATTTTATAAATGAGGAAACAAGCAGGCAGAGGTTATGTGACTTGTCCATGGTCACTCAGTTAAGCTGTTAAACTGAACTGAGATCTTTCTGACTCTGAATCCAGTGTTCTAGTTGCTGAGTCACCTAACTGCCTATAGATGTGTGTGTTGTGTGTGTGTGTGTGTCTGTGTGTGTGTGTGTGTGTGTGTGTGTGTGTGTGTGTGTGTACCACACATATTAACTGTTGGATTACTGCACAAGTTTTCTATTTTCAGTTTTCAAATTGGGGAGGGAATTTAAGTGAGGGTAGGTGAAGTAAGCAACAGCAAAGACATAAAAGAGGATCACTGAACATTTCTTTTTTTTTCTTTTAGTTTTTTGTAAGGCAATGGGGTTAAGTGGCTTGCCCAGGGTCACACAGCTAGGTAATGATTAAGTGTCTGAGACCGGATTTGAACCCAGGTACTCCTGACTCCAGGGATGGTGCTTTATCCACTACACCACCTAGCTGCCCCCTGAACATTTCTTTTTAAAAAATATAGAGAATACAAAAGGAAGTTTGGAAGGAAACTCAGACAAGCAGAACAGCTTTACTTAACCTCTGTTTGCCTCTTCTGTAAAATGGGGATAATAACAGTATTTATCTTCTAGGGTATATAATAAGCACTATATAAATGTTACATATATAGTTATACACACATACACACACACACACACACACACACACACACACACATATATATATATATACTTTTTTAAAGCAAGTGAATGAAATGGAGATGCACAGTTTCATATAGAATTTTTGTTTTGACATGTGTATGGAAATGTTTCTTTGATATTTAAATTAGGAGAGGGTAACTAGGATGATGAACAGCCTACCTTATCATCTTTAAAATAGCTTTGCCTGCACCTTTAAAATAGCTTTCAAACTGGTCTCTCTGAAGCTTCTCCCAACTTCAATCCATCTCTCATTCTTCTGCCAACGGGATTTTCTTAAAGGGTGGGTCTGGCCATGTCACCCCCTGCTCAAAGAGTTCCAATGGTTCCCCATAATCTCCAGCATCAAATATAAAGCCATCAAGTATAATTATAGAAGATTAAGTATAAATTTTTGCCTTTCTTAGTACACCCCACACTTATTTACAGTGTTTATTTATTATGTGGTGACTGGACTATAAGATATTCCATATGAAGGTCAATGGAGTTGTTTAAACTGATGATGAGAAACTCTAAATAAACTTGAGGACCTTCTTTAAGAATTTGATGGTTCTTACTTATTTGAAAAGATTAGGCTTTCTCTAGTTGATTCCTGGGGATAGCATTAGGAGCAAAGAATGGAAGTTGTAGAGAAACAGATTTCAGTTCAATATAAGAAAATACTTCCATATTAAAGTTATTCAAAAGTGCAATGAGAATCTGCCTTAGGAAAATGTGAGTTTAAGCTCACTAGAGGATTTCATGATAACATATCAAGAATATTAGGTGATTCATGTTCAGGTAGAACATAGCCTCTCAGTGAGTTCCCTCCCCACTCTGAGACTCAAGGATCTTATCTATGTTGGGTGCAATGAGCAAAATCAGCTAAAATATTGCAAAGGAAGATATTAATACTGAAAATATTTCCTAAGTCCCTTAGTTCTATTTACTTCTATTTTAAGTGTAAAAACCTAGCTCTTCAAATATTTGAAAATTGTGTAAACACAAAATATATACATTTTTTCAATAAGCAGAATAATTTAAATGTTTTTCATTGATTTTTATCATTGAAATAAGCTACAAATCCACATTAACTAATTATATTTAAAAATTACCAAATATATATTAATAATATATCAAAAATAATAAATTATGGCATGATATATGTGATGTATTATATTATAGCTAGTGAAATATTAATATAAATAATGAAATGTATATGCTTATATATGATAAAAGTTGAATTTTAAATGAAAGCATGATTTAGAATCAAGTTTTAGAATGGACTTTAGAAGTCCACTAATCCAATCCCTTGTTCTATATGTTACTCTCATTTATAATATCCCTAATAACTGGTTGGAGCAGCTAGTTGGCACAATGAATAGAGTTCCAGGCCTGGAATCAGAAGGATTTATCTCTTTGAATTCAAATCTGGTCTCAGATACTGACTAGCTATTTGACCAGGACAACTCACTTCACCACTTGCCTCAGTTTCCTCATCTGTAAAATGAACATGGCAAACCACTCTAGTATCTTTGCCAAGAATAACCCAAATGGCATCATGAAAAATTAGACATGACTGAAATAAATGAATAATGACAACTGATCATCCATTCCCTATCCATATATCTCCTGTAATGAGAAGTTCATTATCCCATGAGGAAGCCATAAGGTTTCATCTTTGGATACCTCTTATTTTCCCCTTGGGTCATTGCTGAAACAAAACTTAAAATATAAATAAATTGTTCTAGATAAAAATCTAGATTATCTAATCCTGAAATCCTGAGAAATATTTTTTTTTCTTGAGGAATGTCCAAGGACCATGGTTCATACTCAAAATCTGTGCCTCCGAATATAGTACCAGGCTTAAAAGTGAATTTGATTGCTCCCACGTTAGGGGACTCATCATTATTGTTTGTCTGTCTGTCTTTCTCTGTATCTCCATTTTCTCTTTGTGAGAAAGCAAGAAAAGCTGAAAGAAAATAGAAGGGAAAGAGAGATAGCATTGAAAAAGACACTGACATCCCACAAGTACCCACAGCCTTGTGAATGGGACTCTCTTCAATCAGTTTATCCAGGATCATCATTTCAAGGAAATTTCCCATTGATCCACCCCCTTTGAACTCTACTCAGCTAGCTTGGTTAGTCATATCCTCAGCTCTCAGTTCAACAGAGGTTGGCTGTCCATTCTGAATATATTTCAGGCCTCTAGCTTCTCATCCCACCATGCCTGAATTCTAATTTCTCTTCCACTTAGACCTAGTCTCTCCATTGCTGTGAGGCCTCTCCATGTGCAGATGACCCTTAATAAATCGACAGGACTCGTTTTGACAATGATATCCACACTCCTGGTTAAAAAAGCCAAAATTTCAATGTCTACTCTATTTTGTTATCTAAGAGCCTTCCAACACTAAGATCCTATGATCTTCTGAGGTCATTTTGTCAAATCTCTCTCCCAAGGCAGGAGGTCCCTCTACAATGCCTTTGACAAAATGCCATCAAACTTCTGCTTCAACCTCTCCAGTGAATGGGAACTCAGTGCTTCAGGAAGAAGTCCAATCAATTATTGGATAGTTCTAAATATTACAAAATTCTTTCTTCTAATCCTATAAATTCAAGTAAAGTGGGAAACTGAAAAGGAAAAAGTTTGTAACAGGATTCAAATGAACTATGTACTAGCAATTATTCTTGCTCTATCTGTCCCTCATTACCAAAAAGTAATGGCAAGATAATAATCCAGCATTACTGGTCTAAACTGAGTTCACTTTGGGACAGTGAAAGAGGCAGATGGCAATTCTTATAACCTGGATAAATACAGAGTGAAAGAAAATATGCCATGATCTCTTTGGAGGGATACAGAGATTGGAACAGTCCCCACTCAAGGATGATGGACATGGCTCCAGCTCAAGGATAATAGGCAAACTTATGAAATGTTCCATATTTTTTTAGAAATATGAGGAATTCAGAGAAAAATAGGGAGGATTTGTAGGAAGCAGTGCAGAATAGGAAGAAAGCAGAACCAAGATAATAATACATTTCATGATTACAATAATATATATAGTCACACCACTAAAAAACAGTCAAACTCTGATGGATTCTAATTAACAAATTCAGTTATGGAAGAATGATGAGGAAATATGCCATATTTCTGTCAGGAGAGAAATAGGACCTGTGATTGTGGAATAAAATAAACACTGTCAGATAATTTTTTTTTTCTTTGTTACAAGGAAGCATTTGATGGGGAGGTCATTTTGGATATGGGGAAAGAATTGTGATTTAAATATAATCAGCAGCTAGTCAACAAGGTTTATTAAATCTTTACATTGAACTAGGCACCATGATAAGCACTCTTAATACAAAGAAAGAAATAAACATTGTCCTTGCCCTCATAAAAATCATATTCTAAATACAAAAGAAAAGAAAGACAGAGAGAGAAAGAGAGAGAGAGAGAGAGAGAGAGAGAGAGAGAGAGAGAGAGAGAGAGAGAAAGGAAGAAAGGAAGGAAGGAAGGGAGGAAGGAAAGAGAAGAAAAAGGAAAGAAAAAAGAAAGAAATACTTAAAAGGCAACATATTTGGTTTGGATTAGATGCAGAGAACTTTCAGACCACAAGATCTCTGAAGCAGAGTGATTTTTTTTTAAACCATCAGTATAGTTGTTTGTGTTGCTGCTTCAACAAAGAACTTTTCTCTGTTAAATGACCTTGACATGGGATTGGCATCGATTATTATCCCTACTTATAAGATTTAGAGTTCAAAGAGCTTCAGAGATCATGGTGTCCAGAGCCTTCATTTTATATGTAATCTGTAATCCAGAACAAAAGCTGCTAAATTTCCACAGCCTGAATTCCAGGCTGGGCTTCTCCATAATCTCTGGGCTTCAGTTTGTGCCAAAGATTCTTTTTGGAATGTCAGGATTCAGATTGTCTTCTGGATATCCATAACAAGAGGAAAACTCCCTCCCTTCCTATGAAAACATGGAGAATAAGCAGCTGCCTCCAAGAAAAAAGGATTTTCAATTAATAGAGGCTGATTCTCCTTCCTGATCTGGCAAGGAGCCAGTGCAAGACAAAGCCAGAGTCAGCTCCATCTCATTGTTGCTCTGTCCTTATAATTTGTATCTCCTTCCATCTTGGTCCAGGACTTTGGCACGGGCCAGGAATGCCTCATTTGTCTCAATATTCAACATGGTTGGGGAACTTCTCCTCCAGGCCTAAGAGGTTTGGTCCTGAAATGTCTTCATTGACCTTTGACTACCAATATACTGCTATTGACTCACATTCCTGTAGCTCCTGGCTTGGTCCATTAACTCTTCCATAATCCACTGCTGCCTTCATCTCTTGCTCTCCCTGATGTCCATTTGCTGGCCTAGAGGGCCTCTCCTAGGAAACCATGTCACATAAAATCACAGGTCTCTAAGGAAGTGATCTACACACATTTTTGATAACCCCCCCTCTGCCTGTTTTTACTGTTCTTTTTTTTTTATAAAACACTAAATCACAGTGTAGCTCAGGCATTAGATCTAGCAGTGAATCATCGTCATCACCACGATAAAAACAGGGCAACAAGTACCCAGGGTCTGATGTGGAGAAGTTAACAGAACAAAATGAGAAAAACAATAAGGACCTTGATGCCTTTTCTCAGATTTTTTTATCTTTTTAGGTTTTTGCAAGGCAAATGGGGTTAAGTGGCTTGCCCAAGGCCACACAGCTAGGTAATTATTAAGTGTCTGAGACCGGATTTGAACCCAGGCACTCCAGACTCCAAGGCCGGTGCTTTATCCACTACGCCACCTAGCCACCCCTTCTCAGATATTTTAAACCAGTAACAAAAAGTCTATGTCAATAGTGCCACAAATACTTAGGATGATGCTTAGGCATACAGCCCCCTACAAGAGGAGAAATTGAGTCCCAGAAGATTCGCCCAATAATCACCCAGGCTAGTAGCAAAACTAGGATGCAAACCCACGTCCTCGAACTCAGTTGCTATTTCCTTGCTATACTACTGACTTTCTAGTGTTCAGTATCATCATCCTTCTATCACAGCCTCACCCTAGAACTTTCCTAACAGCCTGGGCCTCCTCCCCTGTTATATTCCTCCACCATGCCAGTCCCCTTCTCCCACCAGTGAGTTCCCCCCTAATTCTCCATTTTGGAGAGAGCTCCAAGGCTTCATCTCCTCCAAGCTGAACTTCTGACTTCCAATGCCCTATATCCTCACAGGTGCCATCACCCCTTTCCACCCTTGCTTTTTAGTTCCCTTTCCTCTGTTTTCTTCTTTTCTTAGAATACCAGCTCCTTGAGGTCAGGGACTGTCTTTTGTTTTTTTGCTGTTCTTATCACTGAGCAGTGTGATTGGCAGATATTGTCATTGTTGTCATACTTGTTGTTTAGTTGTTTCAGTCATGTCTGATTCTTCATAACCTATTGTGGAATTTTCTTGATAAAGAGATCAGAGTGGTTTATCATTTCCTTCTCCAGCTTACTTTACAGATGAAGAAACTGAGACAAAGAAAGTTAAGTGACTTACCCAGGATCATACAGCTAGTACATCTGAGGCTAGATTTGAATTCATGAAGATAGGACTTCCTGATTTCCCCCTCTTCCTCCCAGTACTCTTATCTACTGCACCATCTAGTTACCCACATTGGAATTGCTTAATAAAAACTGGACATTAAAGCACAAAGGGATTCAATGATTTGCTCACACATAAACATCAGGTCCAGGACAGAATTAGAATTAAGACTTGGATGTCCTGACTAATCCCAGCTTTTTCTCATCATATTGTTTCCAAATCAAAATAATGAAATATGTACTAGCAACTCAAATTGAATGAATACGGTTTAGTACAGTTCTAGTACTGCCATTTTTTTCTGCCAGTTAACGACAGTTGCAGGACTTCAATCAAGTCACTTCCTCCCTCTGAACTTCAAATATAAAGTGGGAATAATATTGACAAAGTACTTCACATTCATCACCTCCCTTGATCCTCATAGAAATTCTGTGAGGTAGGTAATATAAAACCTTACAAAGCAAAAGCCAGAGTAAACCCTTTAATTTGTTGAATTCCAAATGTATCCAAATCCAAATATTGACTTAAAAATATATTTGACGTAGTAAAGTTTAATGAAGTGAATCTACATTTTTTTCTTTGGGAAAAAAATTCATTGAACTGAGATAAAATCAGATCACTCAAATATCCTCCAAATTGACATTCAAGTCTCTGATACCTTGTGAATACAAGGTAAGAAATAAAAGAAAGATGGTGGGAGAAGAAAAAGAACATTCTTATTCACATTTGCAAATGGTTTGATTTCAGTTCAATGATGGGATGGCTATGTGACCATTGGAGTCATTTCCTTTACCCTCAGTTACTTCATCTCTATAATAAGAACATTGGACTGGATGATTATGAAGAGTTCTTGCAGCTTGGATTCAGGACTGGGTTCCCAGGAATCAAGAAGAAGCCTACATAGCTAGAAAGTCACTGAAGCTTAGAATATTAGAAAGGTCTTTACTGTTCATTTCCCTAATCCAACCTCTTTGCTTTATACATGAGGGAACAGATTCTGAAAGGTGAAGACTTATGTCAACTATCTCACTGAGGAGGTATCAGAGAAGTCAGAATTAAAAGAAACTGAGTCTGCAGCTCCACAGCTCTTTCCACAGTGTCACAACTCTCAGACCCAGAGCAAGAAAGATAACCCAATCATCCTCATCAGGTCATTCTTCATTTGTGGAGTGCTTTTCAAAATATTTTCACATCCATTATCTTATGCAGTTCTTAGAATAATCCAGTGAAAGGAAAAGCCAATTATTATCCCTTTGTTGAAAAGACACAGGATACTTTAAGCAAAAGACTGGTTTAATGAAAAGATCCCAACACTGACCAAGAGAAGATTTTGGTTTCAGGGTCTGACTTGACCAAGTGACCCTGAGCAAATCATTTCCTCTCTCTAAGGCTTAGTGTCCCTTTTGTGACTGACAAAATGGGGATAGATACCTTTCAGAAGACACAGATGATCAGAAATTGGAAAGAATCAGAAAGCTGCAGGGCAGCTTGGTGGCGCAGTGCCCTTAGAGCACCAGCCCTGAAGTCAGGATGACCTGAGTTCAAATATTCCTCAGACATTTAATAATGGCCTAGCTGTGTGACTTTGGGCAAGTCACTTAACCCCATTGCCTTAAATAATTTTTAAAAAAAGAAAAGAAAAGAAAAAGAATCAATTGCTGCTATCTAGGCTCCCCACTAACCAAGAGAAAGTGAATTCTTTGTTATCCCATTGAAAACCAAATCACAATTACTGTGATCCTTGCTCCTTCCTGGTGGGTACATGTGCCTAGGTGTGATGAACAGGGAGAGGAAAGAGAGGGATTGACCTAGGGTTGACATATATATTTTTGTAAATTGTTAGGTGGCCAGTTGTTCTCTTCATAGTTGGACTGTTGGACTAGCTGCTTTCTATTGATTTTCCAGGAGACCATTAAGCTATTAAAGGGTGAATAAGGAAGATGACTTCCATCATCATTATGATTATGATGGCGTCTGTTTGGAAAAAACATCTAGGCAGTACAGTGGGAATGGATTCCAAACAAGTTTCATGAGCAGCCCATCATCAAGCTAGCTTCTCAATAATGCTAGCATGCATATTTATTTACACGGCTCTATATATTTGTATGTATGTTTATATACAGGGCAGTTGCTATCCCTTTGCTGAGAAAATATTTATAAATATTATCATTCATAAATAATGTAGTCATATATATTAGAAATATGCAAATGCATATATTTAAAATGCATATATTTAGATGTGTATATAAACATGGACATATATATGCATATATTTATGTGTATGTGCATTTTATATATATTATATGTGTAATATATATATTATATATGTATATATATGTATATATGTATATTATATATATATGTGTGTGTGTATATATATATACATATATATATATATATATATATATATATATGGCAAGCTTTTGAAAGCTCACACTCATCTAGTTACTCAGCAACTAAGTACCATGGTTGAGATTTAAGCCAGTTCTCTTTCCCTCTGCCTCTCTGGAAGTCACAAGCATACATTCAATTCCCATTCAATCAAAATATTCTCAGCCTATAGGCAAGTGTTGGGGGGCAGGGAGGGGGGAGGAGAGGCAGGATTACAAAGATGAAAACAGACACTCTTTTCTCCAAGAAGTTACAACTAAATAGAAGAGATTCAATACATACAAAAATAGTTTTGCAGCTCTGGGATGGTGGGAAAGGAGAGAGGATTTCATTCTTAGAGGCTGCCAGCTTATGCCTCTCCCCTCTCATGTTTCTAATGACTTTTGAGGCCTATCAAAACTTCAAGATACTAAGCATGGCATTCTGTTTTTTTTTAATTGAACAACTATCTTAAAAATAGAAATAGTCATTTACATTGTTGAATGCAGTATTAACTCATTTTGATGACTATAAAAGACACTTTCATCTCAAAAAACAAAAGACAATATGCATGGTTATACATTAATTCCCAGAGAGAGTGGGGAACTTGTTGGTAGTTGAAAGGGGAAATAAAAGAAGGGCCACATATTTATTTCCAGGCCCTGAAAGACTCATCAGGAAAGGCCAATCATAAAGGGTAGGGCACACTGCCGATGCCCTAAGGCAGGGAAGAGGTAGAAGGAATTACCCTGGCACAACTCAATTACCAGTAAGAGTTAGGGACCTTCCACTGAGGCAAAGAGAAAAGGTTTAAAAAAAAAGTTCTCAAATTTTGAGATTAGTTTGAGAGGCTCTTTTGCACCAGAAGACAAAACCAGGAGGCAGTTTAGAAGAATGAAAAATGTGTTAACTAGCCCCAAGGCATGTGGTCTAGGTAATCCCAATCTAAGGAAGCAATAATACCTCTACAATACAGCAGAACTTCAAAGGATAGAAACTAAGAAACTGGATGGCCCCAACTTCATGAATGAGAAGTAAAAACTCAAGCAACATCAGAGGCAGACAAAGAAGTAATAGAGGGTGGAACCTTATTACATTAAAGCTGAGGAGGACAGGGAGTTCTGACAGGGAGTTCTGAAAGCGAGCCAGAGGGATATGGGAGGCAAAGCCAAGAGTCAGCAGAAAGGCACAAGATACTTTCTGGGAGGTGGAACTGTTGGAATTTAGATAGACATAAGGCAGAAAACATTTCTTCATCTTGGAATAGACTTCCAGAGATTGGTTCCTCCTCCCCCTAGTCTAAAAGAGAACACTCATATTGTGTTTGGAGAGATCCTACTGTGTGATTTATTTTGCTATTCTGTCTCAAGTACTTTTTCATTTAATTTATAGTACCAAAGACCTCTCCAGATAGGCGTGGAGATGAAGCTAAGAAATAGAAGAGAAACAGAAAAGGTCCCAGAGAAAAGTTCTGCCTTAATTATGTATATTTAATCATCAGTGTAAAAAAAGTATAATTTTATACTGTATTCTGTTCGGCACAATGTCTCTCTGCCTCCCTAGAGCTGCACACAGAAAAGACTGCAGGATTTCAGAATCAGGGAGTATTTTGGACTAGACTATCTCAATTTATCAATCAATATTTATTAAGTGCTTATCATAAATCTATTATGCCAAACACAAATAGACAAAAGACAAAGAGAGGCAAAAAATAGCCCATACTTTCTATAAGTATTTTTCAGCTACTAAGTATTCCTGAGGTCACAAAATTCATAAGTATGTCTTTTAAAAAATAGCAGAGTAGCAACTTGTCTTAGGACTACTAATGATATATATATATCTAATGGTTTAAAGTTTGTAAGTAATTTATGGAAATTTTCACCTTTGAGTCTCAAAGCAATCCTATCAGGTATTTTCATTATCCCAATTTGACATATGAGGAAACTGAGAGACTTATCCATGGTCGCAGAGTTAGTAAGTATTGGAGGAGGGATAGCAGTCTGACTCTTGCAAGAGAACAAGGGATCTATAATCAGGAAAACCAGAGCTCAAATCTGGCCTCAGACACTAGCTGTCCCTGGGCTAGTCACTTTACCCTGCTTGCTTCAATTTCCTCATCTGTAAAATGAGTTAGAGAAGGAAATGCAAAACTCTTCAATAACTTTGCCAAGAAAACCACAAATAGGATCATAAAGAGTCAGACATGACTAGATTGCTCTTATCCCCTTCTGGCATCTGATTAAGTTCCATTTATACATGGTGATGACCCAGTCTTTGGTAGTAGAGTTTAAGTTCTGGTCAGTCCCACCAGACCTGGAAGGGTTTTGTAAGGGTCTATTATCCTACTTAGCTATATTAAAAGATGCTCATCACCAGAGTATTAGCCTTCAAGTAATAAATTTTTGACAGAAGCTAATGAAGACTAGCTGTGAGAATATAGAATAGTTGAAATCTGTGTTAGAAGAAAGAACATCTATACCAGTGAAATGAAGGTTTTTTGAAGAACTATCATAGTTAATTATGTAGGTTTCTCATCTCTCATACTAGATAGTAAATTCTTGGAAAGCAAAAGTTAGATCTTGTTTCACCTGTGTCCCCAGAGGCTTGAACATACTGAGCACTTAATAAATATTTGTTGAATTGAGTTGAAGGTTTCTTTTCAATTTTACACTGAAGTTTCCATTTCTCTCACATTCTGAAATTGGCACTTCATGCTGGAGTGCCTCTCCTAGCATTGTCCCCCTGCCTCCATTCAGCTTATTCACAGAATCAAATAACTTTAGAGTAAGAAGAAAGAGACCTTAAAAGTCATCAAGACTAGAGTTGTCAAATTCCTACTGCATCCTGAACCACGGTAACATGTAATTGGAAAATGTTTAGCAAGACAAATAAAAATACAAAATGATATAGACGATGTTAATTTGTGTTTCTCTTAAGTTAACATGCAGCCTACAGGAATCTGTTTTTATTCAAATTTGACATCAGACCCATCTGACCCTCCCAGGAAATCATATCCCAGACAAGTGTTCACTCGGCCTTCTGTGGAAGACCTCCTGTGAGAGGTAACTCACCACCTCCAAGGCTGCCCATTCTCCCTCCAATTGTTGGGAAGCTTTTCTTCGTATTACTGAGTGATGATATTAAAGATCTCTAATTTGATTAAGGTGAATTGAGTCTTTGAGAGTTATTGCTGTACAGTTGTGTTTCAGTCTTCCAGACTCCATTGGGGATTTTTCTGGCAGAGATACTAGAGTAGTTTACCATTTCTTTCTCCAACTCATTTTACAGATGAGGAAACTGAAGAAAACATAATTAAGTGACTTGCCTATGTACACATAGGTAATAACTGTCTGAGGTCAGATTTGAAATCAGGAAAAGGAGTCTTCCTAATTCTAGGTCTGGCACTCTATCCACTGTTTCACCTAATAATTTCACCTAATTCAACCTAATGGTTGAAAAATTCCTCACCCAGTGACCAACTTAAAGATATCTCCACAAGTTAGCTAGATGGTTAGTTACTTTGGCTGTACTCCTGCTATCCATCACTAGGTCCATACTCTAAGCTTTTCATTCTTCTGATGTCATCTTAGGAATTCACTGATAAGCAGAATGCTTTCATGTAAAAAAGGTTTTTGGAAGTATCTACTTGGAGAACTGCAGTTGGCTTTCCCCCCAGTTTCAAAAATACCAAATACTCATTCTGGATTGGGCAGAAGATGGAGGATGGAAAAAAGAGAGGTCAATTAGAACTTTTCTTAATTTTCTTTTTATTGAGAAGGGGGAGGTAAAATTTCATACACTACTTCACATAGAGCAGGGTTAGACATTTTTTCAGTATATGAAAGAGGATTAGGATGGAGGTCTGGGTAGACTAGAAAAGTATACTTTACAATGGTGGTATCAAACATAAATCAAAATGGATCCCTATAGTTGCCTATTGATTTAGAAAAACCACAAAATAACACTATCTACATTATGTCTTATTTTTATTTATTTTGTTAAACATTTCTCAATTACATTTTAATCTGTTTAGGTAGCGATGAGTTTGATATCTCTGCATTGGAAGACTGTCAGAGAGAAAGCTCTAGAAAGACTCAAAGTAAAGACAGTATTGTTTCACTGGAACCAAATCATGTAAATAATTCTCTCAAAGTTGATTAGCATCATAAATGATTTCACTTGGTTGCCCAATCTTCCTGATGTTTCTTCCCCTTTTAATCCCATTCCTATTCCCAACTAAATATATAATTTTGAGTAGAGGGAAGGTGACCTACTCAAAGATAAGCATATCATCTCCTCCTAGTCCTAGCCTCAATAATTGTTAAATACAAACAAGTTCCTTCTATGAAGAAATAAATGCCCATGGAACGATTTGGAATCCCTACAATGAACCCTAAAGTCCCTTTCCAAAAGAAGGTCTTTTGTCTCCCTTGAAGCCCTCAGTTGACTTTGATGGTTAGAAATTTCAATCTATACTCTCACCCTTTAGATCATGTCTCTTCTTCCCTTAGATCAAACAAGTTGGGGTCAATTAAAGTTCCTCAAAAAAGTTACTCTGCAATTCTCCAGGAAAATCTGACAAAGTAAAGGAGAACCACAGTTAAAGAACACTGAACACTGGAAAAAGAATTGAGGGCAGAGTCAGAAGAGAAAGCATTAGAGGAAAAAAGAGAAAGGAAAACAGAAGTCAATGGAGAAGTACTTATTAAGCAACTACTGAATTCCAGATGCTGTTTTAGTTACTGGGGAAAAAAATACAGGCATACCTCAGAGATTTTGCAGGTTCAGTTCCAGACCACTGCAATAAAGCAAATATTGCAATAAAGTAAGTCACATGAATTTTTTGGTTTCCCAGTGCATATAAAAATTATGTTTACACTATAGTATAATGTATTAAGTGTGCAATAGTATCATGTCTAAAAAAGAATACACGCCTACATTTAAAAATATTATTTTATATTTTTATTCAAAAATTTATTTTAAAATTTTATTGCTTAAAAAATGCTAACCTTCAGCAAGTTGGGATCTCTCTGCTCTTGGAAGAGTCTTGCCTTGATGCTGATGACTGCTGCCTGATCAGACTGGTGGTTGCTGAAGTTTGGAGTGGCTGAGACAAATTCTTAAGTAAGACAGTAATGAAATTTTCCATATTGATTGATTCTTCCTTTTACTCAAATACTTAGAGGCCATTGTAAGATTATTAACTGGCCTAATTTCAATATTGTTGTGTCTCCAGGAATTGGGAAGCCGGAAGAGAGGTAGAGACTAGAAATAGCCAGTTGGTGGAATAGTCAAAAACATACATTTATCGATTAAGTTCACTGTCATAAAGTGTGGTTTGTGGTGCTCCCAAACAAGTACCATAGTGACATCAAAGATCACTGATCACAGATTACCATAATAGATATCATAGTAATGAAAAAGTTTGAAATATGATGAGAATGATTGAAATGTGACACAGAGAAATAAAATGGGTACATATTGTTGGGAAAATGATGCTGATAGACTTACTCCACGTTGGGTTGCCACAAGTCCTAAAACTTAAATAAAAAAAAGAACCACAACATTTTATCTGCAAAGAGCAAATCAGTGAGGAGTAATAAAATGAGGTATAAAAGTGAAACAACCCCTGACCTCGACTAATAGAACTTATATACTCTATCAGGGCAGACAACATGTATATAAATGTATGTATGTAGGCATGTATGGCATCCCAAAAAAGGTTTATTGTAGCTTTAATAGCTTACATGTGTATGTATAAAATATACACATAACATATAAATATATACATGCACAAATATACATTTAAAATATATCAAATCAACATATGAAATTAAAATAATTGGAGAGAGGGATGCAATAGTAGCAAAAGGGGATAAGGAAACATCTTGTGTAAAAGGTAACATTTACAGGCTTAGTAACCCATAACCTATTATCCCCACTACTGGGAAGGTTGAGGTTAATGGGCCTCCTGAGGTTAGGACATCTGGACTACAGTGAGCTAAGTCAGTCAGCTTTAAAATGGTGCCCACCAAACTGGCCCCCCTTGGAAAAAGAGCAAGCCAAAGCTCCCATTCAGATTGCTGGTATAATTGGCCCATGAGTATCCCCTACATACTTCCAACCCAAGTGACATAGAGACCCAGTCTTTAAATTAAAAAATAATAAAAATTAGAGGAAGGTGACATTTGAGCCAAGCCTTGAAGGCAACTAAGGATTCCAAGAGTCAGAAATGAATGGAAAGTGCTTATGATTCTAGGAATTGGAAACGGCCTGGAATGAGCCTGGAGAAGAAAGCTAAGGGGTCACATGAGGAACATGCCTCTATCACAAGCCACAGGAGCGGTCATTCAGCCTTTGTTGGAGGTAAGAGAGAACCCCCTCCCTCCCAAGAAGGCTCATTAATTTTTGTTAGCTTTAATTGGTAGAATGTTGTTGTGGTGGTGGTTGTTGGTTTTTCCCCTTACTTCAAGTCAAAACCTGCCTCTTTATAACTTATCCCCTCAGCTCCAGCTCTGCCCTGTGGGGCCACGCAGAACAAATCTAATCTCTCTTCCAGGTAACAGCCCTTCAGATGCTTGAAGGCAGCTATTGAATCACTCCTAAGTCTTCACTTCTGTAGAGTAAACATTCTCATTTCCTTCAATAACACAAACAGGATAGATCTCAAGGCTCTTGGCCATCCCCGTTGCCTGAGAGTCTCTGGACACTCTCCCGCTTATCAATGCCCTTCCTGAAATGGAGCACCCCAGAAACGAATACGGCATACTAGATGGAGAAGGCCCGGGGACAAAGGCATCAAGATGTGGCAGAGGGAGCTCAGAGGTGGGCTTGTCTCTCAGGAGGCAGTCAAAGATTGTACTAGCCCAGGTGTCCCTATCAGCCTGCTAATACATACATTGTTTGCAGTCCTCCAAAACACCCAGTTTATTTTTCTTTACAGGTGAAATGCTCTATAGTCATAACCTCCTCATATTGTGTTTGTAAAGTTAGCTTTTTCATTTGTGCTAAATTTTATAATGAATATTATAATGAATAATTTAAAGTTTACAAAATATTTTCCTTACAGCAAACTGTGAAGTGTGTGTTCTATTATTTGTTCTCATTTCAAAGTGGCCCACAGTTATCCAGGTCCATCAGAAAATCCTGAGTTTAAATTTGATTACAAACACATACTATGTAGGCCTGGATCAGTTTTCTCATCTGTAAAATGGAAATAATAATCACACCTATTTCCTAGAGTTGTTCTAAGAATAAAATGAAATTAATTGTAAAGCATTCTGAAAACCTTGAAATTTGCAATAAATGGTAGCCATGGTCATTATTATCAGGCAAGGCTATATAAACAACAATAAATAATAACAGCTGGGGTTCACAAAGTATGATGTGAAGCTCTGAACTTAGAACTTAGGTTCTAATTTAAATTTTTTCATTAACTTGTGTTGTGACTTTGGACAAGTCATTAGCCTCTCTGTTTTCTCTAGTGTAAGTTGACCCCATTGAAATACAGTGCTCCTTTTTTGGTCTGGTGCTGTGTTTTGGTTTGGTTTCAACCATTACCATCTCTTTTTTAATTGCTTATTGAGAGTTTCTACCATGGTCAATTTTCAGGTTGCTTCCTGGAGAAGTCAAATATAACTGTTTCTTAGGCAGAAGTGGAGTCATCTTAGAAATCCTTGACCTCATTCAAGGAATAGCTTGGAGACCATCTCTAAGATGAAATGGTTCATGATAACCCTGCTGTTTGTACTCCTTTTTCATGAAATTATTTTATCTTCTACAATTCTGTATTATTTTTTAGTTTTGTGCATTTAAAAGGATTATTCTGAGAAGGGATCTAAAGGGTCCCTGACATAAAAGAAGGTCTAGGTACAAGAAGGCATAGTTGAAGTTGATGATGTACAGTCTAAATGTCTTGAGAATCAACGATCCAAAGGGTTGAATTCCAAGTGAACAACCTCAAAGCAGCCAGTTAGAAGAAATTTTCGAAGTAATTTAAACCTCAGTTTTAATGCATGTTTTTTTTATTGTATGCCCCCTTCCAGGAGAACCTGCATTCAAAACCTGACCTTCACCAAAATTTTCATTTCACTAGGGCCTCAGTGGATGGGACCAGAGCCAGGACCAGGAAGTTCAGGAAGAGAGTTGGCTAAAGGGATCCCCTATCCCTAGCATCACATCACAATCAGCTTCCTTGTCCTTCTACCCAGTGATGAAGGATGTCTTTCTAAAGAGAACCCCTTGGTCCTGGGGACAGAAGAACAGTACAAACTTCCTATTGGTAAAGGATCTCAGACTACATTTAAATGTCTGCTACTAGTTGGAAATTTTTGTTTTCCTCCTGGAAGGACCCTGACGATAGCAGAGAGCCACCATTATAGAAGACCATTTTTTCCCTAATGACTTAAAGGAAATAGAAGACAGAGATTTGCCACTGAGGTTTGGTGCAGAAGTTCATTTTTCTCCCAATTTACCTTAAAAGTAAAGGACAGGGTTGTTTTGCATGAGAGTTTTGGTGACATGCCTTTGGAATATATTTTCTCTCATTTACCAAAAAGTAACCAGAGGGCCCTTGGAACCTTTACTATCCTCTATAGAATATTCCCTCATCCTGTGGTCCTCCAGAGTCCTGGATGCTATTACTAGAATGATTCCAGAAGGGAAAGCTCTGGGTGAGTATACAATTGCACATTGACTCAGAAAACCCCAAAATACATTCTATTATATTTTTAGTTATGTTGATTGATATTTCCCAGTAATATTTGAATTTGATTTATCTGCACTGGGGAATATTGTGGTCTGTGGGCTGTATGTTTTACACCTGTGATTTAAAACATAACCTTGTACTCAGACAGGTTCATCCCTGGGCAAAAGTATGGAGCAGAAGTTGGCCTCTAGAGTCTCCCACCTCTCCTTTTGCCCTACTCTCTTTGGGTCCTTATTCTCTGTTCTCTCCCTGTCTTCCCCTTTTCCCTTTCCCTTCTCTACACTAAATCCAATTGTAGACTGCCAATCATAATGCAAAGCATTATGGAGGAACCCATTTGAACTATGGCTTAAGCCAGGCTAAACAGATTACTCTGACCTGGGATAATTTCAGTGTAATAAGGGATAGTGTTTCCAACGGTAGAATGTTAGGCAATGTATCAAGAGAATAGAGATATTTTAATAATGGTCTTTTCACCAAGCTCCTGAAATGCAACTTGGAGGCAGAAACTTTATGTGTATTGATCTAGGTGTGGCCCTATTCTAGAGTTCTTCCTAATAGGAGGACCCAAGAAGATTGGGTAGAAGCAGGTGACTATGTATTCCTGTAAAAACCTAAGTCCAATCTGTTTGCTTACACTCAATTTTCAGTTTCAAACTGGGCCCAGAGCTTACTACAGCCATCAAAGTAATTCCAAGCAGCAGGGAGGAAATTTTAAACCAATATAGCCAACCTGGCTTTTCTCTGCCTTCTCACACCTTCCTCAGGGAACTTTCACCACACACAGCAAAAGAATAAAAAAAAGAAAAGTAAATGTCTGAGCTCTGGTCAAAGACCCCATGTCAAATCATATGATGGGCTCCCTTAAAGTAGGGCTCCTGGGGCTGCACTTTGGTAAGGCATAGACAGAAATGGAAAGGGTTGTTTTGCTGGAGACCTCATGAGGATGCAGTTTCCTATTTTGGGATTTTTGAGAAATAACAGGAAAGAAAACTGCCAGAGGTCAAGGGCCATGTTCCCTATTTCCTCTACATCCTTCTAATGGTATTTAGTTCTATATACTGTGAGTGTTTGGGTACATGGTGGTCCTACCCTTTCAACCCAGCTTAAGTTCCCCCTCAACCAGGAAAACATCCTTGACACAAGTCAATGATGGTCTTTCCCTTCTAGCAGGAACCACATCATCCACCAGTGATCTGTGCACTATTTCAGATTGCTTGCTAGGTTGAATAATCCTCCAGAGCAGAGACTGCACCTCCTTTTGCATCTTCTACAGCACCAAACACAGGGCTGGTTAAATGTTTCCCTCATAGGAGAGAATCCTCATTTTACAGATGAGGAAACTGAAGCTCAGAGAGACAAGTGATTGACCTAAAATCACTTGGTAGAGTGGGTTTTCAAATCTATGTCTTTTGATTGACTTTTTTAATTTAAGGTAATGGGGTTGAGTGACTTGCCTAAGGTCACACAACTAGGCAATTATTAAGTGTCTATGGTCAGATTTGAACTCAGGTCCTCCTGACTCCAGGGCCGGTGCTCTATCCACTGTGCTACCTAGTTGCCCCTCAAATCTATGTCTTTTGACTACAAGACCCAGGTTCTTTCATCCATCTTGAGACTGATGGCAAATAGCCAGACAGTTTTCTAAATCCAAATCTCATATATTATTAGCATATTGCACTGAACTTGGAATCAAAGAGATTTGAGTTCAAAATAGGCCATAGACACTTAAGAGCAATGTGACCCTGGGAAAGTCACTGTCTGCCTCTGTTTCCTTATTTGCAAAATGGGAATTATATTGGCACCTAGATGCCAGGGGTGTTGTTGAACTTTGCAAGCCTTTAAACTCTGAATAAAAGCTAGATATTGTTATTATTATCATCATCTGAGGATGACTTTTTCAATATCTACAGCTCTTAAACTTGTACTAAAGAATTCCTCTGGTTCATAGCATGCAGGTGACTCTAGGTTCTTGAAGAAGACACAATCTGTGGTAGATCCTACTGAGATAGGAAAGCTTGATGAGGGGTCTTCCTCATTAGGGACCACACATCTCAGCTGAAAATTCACTGGGATGAGATCAAAGACCCATCATCAATTTGGCAACAAAATCTGGTCACATAAGGAGCGGCTAGGTGGCGTAGTGGATAAAGCACCGGCCTTGGAGTCAGGAGTACCTGGGTTCAAATCCGGACTCAGACACTTAAGAATTACCTAGCTGTGTGGCCTTGGGCAAGCCACTTAACCCCATTTGCCTTGCAAAAAAAAAAAAACTAAAAAAAAAAAATCTGGTCACAGGAATTTTCAAAGACCAAATACTAAGTTATAGAGAAGTCATGATCTGGGATGGTGGAAGGAATGCTCATACCATCCAAAGCATGACATCTTAGGGACAGAGCAGGATTATTGACTCAACAAGTTTTAGTGACTTGACCAGGGTCATACAACAGGAACAGACTTGAATCCAGTTCTTCTGACTCCTACAAATCTAATATCCCTTGCATTCTGTTGAGTTGATTGTTTCAGTGCAGGGATTCCCTGTCAATGAACAAGGGTGAAAGTAATCTCTGGAACTTCTCTTAGCACCAGTGAAAATGTCTCAAATATAAAACACCAAAGGAAAATTGGGACCCCAAATTTGTGGTGGTCTGAGGTACAAAAGCTCCAGTCACCCCCCCCCAAAAAAAAACTTGATCCAGAAAGAATAGTCAGGAAAGAGGCTCTAACCAAGAGACCAGTCAGTTGACTCTGAGGACCAAAGGCTTCCTCTGCTTTGGGGAAGCATGGCACCTCTAATATGACGTTATTACCTTGCTGATTTAAATATGTTTAATTATGTCAGATGCTTACTCCTTAGCAGCAGCCGTCCAGACTGCTGAGAGCTAATGAAAAGCATTGGTAATTGTCCTCACTGGACACACTATTGAAATGTTCACACCTGGTGAAAGCCACTGAGTCTCCCACTCTTAGGAAGGAAGTGAGTACCTTCCCCACTAGTCACTAGTTCTTGTATTACAGGGTACAGAGGATGAAAGATGGGTTGGGGATTGGAGACTTCCATGAAGACCAGAAGGAGTGATTCTTCAGTGTTAATAATCTCAGGGAATTCAATCTAGTCACAAAAGAGAAACTGTTCTTTCCAAAGCATCTTGGAGAATAAACAACAATCACCAAAAAATCTGTTTGAGGGAATCCTGGGTAGGTAAGGAGATAGAACAGGATGTGTTCCATCATCTATCACTTAACCCTTCCTTCACTGGCTAAAAGTAGGGGCAGGGAGAAGAAATAGGTTCAAAACCCAAGAGGCAGAGAATTGGAAATCTGGCCTTCAGACCCCCAGCAAAGTCCAGATCTCTCAACTCTGAAAAGAGTAAATAATTCCAAAGGTACCTGGGACCTCTAGCTGTCCTTGAAATGGAGTTAAACTGTAAAGGTGATTATCATCTATTAGAGAGGATAATGAAATGTAATATTTTTTTATCATCTAAAAGATTTTACTTTATTTCCAAATAGCTCAAATACCAAATGGACTCTAGTGTATTTATCTCCCAGATCTAAGAATTCTGGAGAGAAAAATCAGATCAAACAAAGAAGGTGAATATACCCTATTAAATAAACAGCAGACAAGAATAATGGTCTGATCCAGGCCAAAGCCTAAAGCTCTAAAAACATAGGAGTACTCATGCAAATGGGGAGTAGTCATCACTTTCACAGTTGACGTTTCCTTTAGACATTGCGCTTTCTGGCAGGGAGATCTTGGGGGTTCTAGAGTTATGCCGACTCTGGAACTGATCCAGTGACCTTCTTTTTCTTCTTGCTAGATTTCTTGAGCTTCTTGGGCCTCTTTTTCCTTGTCTTTTCAGTGGACTTTTCTTGTTCCTCACTGTTTTTCCTTTTCTTTGCTTGCTCCTCTTCTGTGATAAAGATTCAGATGATACAGGTTTATGTTCAGAATGTCTCTTCTTTCATTTCTTGCTCAGGTTTTTGAGATCCTTTTCTCTCTCGTGTTCATTTTTCTACTGTTTTTCCTTAATGCTGTCTTATTCAGATACTGACATGGAACATTCCGAAGAGCTATATGGACAATCTTTCTTTTTCTCCTTTTTTCCTGTGTTTTTTTATCTTCATCTTACAAACCTAGAAGGATCAAGCTCGATGAAGAAGAAGATGAAGATCTACCAGACTTCTTTTTTCCCCTTTTCCTTTCTCTCTCTTTTCTTGGATGAACTTTTGCTTCCACCCAACATCTTCTCCTTCTATTCTTCCAGTTCTCATTCATTTTTCTTCAAATTCAGCTAATGACTTGGAGTCTTCATCTTTTCTAGCTGTCCTTTCACTTCTTCCCATGTGAGCCATGGACAAGTCAGATAATCCTGTATTGTTGACCCTCCTAACTGAGCAGTCTCTCCCGATCTGACCATGGCTAGAGGATTCAGATAAGCCACCTGGTTGTCCCTTCCTGCCCCTGGTGTCCGGTGACTGCTCACATTGCTGCTTAGCAGAGAGGACTGAGGGACCACTGGTGGTGAGGAGTGGGCAGCCCTGATGACCACTGGAATTTTTTTATGATGAATTTCTCTTCCCTCTATAGAAGCCTAGGTTTAGAGTCAAACTTGGATATAAATACTGTTTCCACCTTCTACCGGAGTGACTTTGAGAATGTCATTTCCCTTATCTGACCTCACTTATGTTCAAGAAATGGTTGGTCTCCAGATGGCCTTAAAGGTTCCTTACAATTTGAAATACTAGGACTGGGCCCTCTATGCTTGGTATAGCAACTAACTCACATTGTTATTGCTGTTCAGTGATGTCTAACTTTTTGTGACCTCAGTTGGGGTTTGCTTGGCAAAAATGTTGAAGTGCTTCACCTTTTTTGTTACCAAGCTCATTTTACAAATGTGGGAATTGAGGCAAACAAAGTTAAGTGGCTTGCCCAGGGTCATACATCTAGTAAGTGTCTGAGGCCAGATTTGAATTCAGGGAGATGAGACTTCTTGACTTCAGGTCTAGCACTCTATCTGCTGAACTACCTGGCTGCCTGACAATTGGTCTGCTGTGTGATAAGTATAAAAATCAAAGAAACTCAGAGATGAAGAAAACCTCAGAGGTCATTGAATTCAACTCATACCTGAACGGGAATCCCCTCAACCATACTTCCAACAAGTGGCCAAACATCCTTGTTTAAAGACATCTAATGGGGGAACCCATTGCCACTTGAAGCACCCTTTACACTAATAGCTCCAATTGTTAAAAAAAAAAAAGTTCAGACTCCTGCTGAAGGGGGACAAAAACAATTGACTTGACACAGAGACCTTTTATTTTCTAAGCACTTTATATTTGCTATCTCACTTAAACGTCAGAACAACCTCCAACATTTACTGAGCATGTGACCTTGACCAAGTTGCCTAACTTCTGTCAGTCTAAGCTTCCTCAACTACAAAGTGAGAATAATAATAGCTTCTCATGGTTGATGTGAAAATCAAATGAAATAATATTTTTAAAGCATTTAAGCAAAAAAAATTTTCAGAAAAAACTTAAATTAATTGATTAAAAATAAATATTTTTTAAAAGCATTTTAGCATAGTGCTGGTTCATAGTAGGTGCTAAAGAAATGCTTATTTCTTCCTTTTTTCTTTCCTTCCTCCCTCCCTTCTTTTCCTTCCTCCCTCCCTCCCTTCTTCCTTCTTTTCCACTATTTCTTCTTTCTTTCCATTCCTTATTTCTTTCTTTCCTTCTTTCCTCCCTTCTTTTCTATTCTTCTTTCTTTCCTTGCTTCCTTCTTTCCTTCCTCCCTCCCATCCTTCCTCCCTTCTTCCTTCCTTCCTTCCTTTCTTCCTTCTTTTCTTTCTCTCTACCTTCTTTCCTTCCTTCTATTACAGCTAATTTCATTCCCATTTTATGGATGATTCTTGGAGGGGTCCAATGACTTCCCCATTGTGACATATCAGAGAAAAGATTTGAACCTAGGCCTTTCCTGACCCTAAGTATAGCACTTCTTCTTTAATGCATCAATCAATCATCCACATGACAGAACCTCAAATACTTGGAAAAGGACAGCAACTTAACCCCCCTCCATAGTAAGCTTGAAGGGCAAAGATTGAGATAGCACTAGTCTTTGAAGAAACCTTCATAATCATCCCCTCCAAAACTTTTCTCTTTAAAACAAAATTCTATCAGATTTACACAAGTGAGTGTCTGGTCTCATAGTTAAAATTAGAACTAATGTGAAAATTATTCTGTGTCCACAGCTGATCACATGGCCAGTTTGCTCCTTCCCTCTACTATTAGAATTCTAGTCACAAATAGGAGACTCTTCTCTTTTCTGTAGTCTCTCTGAGCTTCCTGGTAGGGAGAGAGGAAAGGAGAATAGGAAAGAGATAATCCACATAGAATAAGGATCATGTCTTATCTAAACACCCCTAGTCTATAGACATATGGACGGCATAAGTAAACAAAAGAGGTCAGCTTTGTGAATGTATATTCTAGAAAATATGAAGAAGATGGTTCAAATATCTCATTTTGTAGCAGGGTTCCTCTTTTATTTGCCCCCCTCTGAGAAAGAAGAAAGTTGAAACCATGTGAAAATTAAAGGAAACTCAACAAATTAATGGTCAGTCAACAAGTCTTTTAAATATCTAGGAAAAAATGTCTAGAAAAATGTGTTAGGTTTCTGGAACTGCAAGAAACCAAAAAGTTCTGCAGTCTTGACTAAAGTCTACCACAGAAGATAACACATACATTTATAATCATATAAAAATAAATAGAAGATGATTTGCTTCAAAAAGACATTGGGAGGAGCAGTTAAATAGTGCAGTGGAGAGAGCATCAGCCCTGGAGTTAGAAGGACCTGAGTTCAAATCCAGCCTTAGGCATTTAATACTTACTTAGCTGTGTGACCCTGGGACCTCCTGTTACCAGGTCCAGCACTCTAACTATTGCACCACCAAGCTGGCAAAAATTACTCTGGTTTTGTTCCAACTTTTATTACTTTATCATCTTAGTAAATATCATTGCTAAAAGCTAAATGAAATTACTCTGATAATCAAGGGTAGGTAGGGCTTGTAAGCAACAGGACTAGAAAATCGGACCCTTGGGCTTACATCCAGAACTGTGAAATTGTCCTTTAGAGACCTAATCAGCCACTGGTAGTGGGAATTGAGGAGTGGCCTTGGAGAGGATGCCATAATCAAGGACTGTAAGGTACCCCCTATACTTGATTTTGTTTTTGGTGGAAGTGAGTATAGGCAGGGCAGAGATGTACAGGTGATACATAATGCAGATTTTGTTACATTATCTTTTCCTCTTCATAGCTTTCCTGTTTCCACTAAGAACCTCACCATCCTTTGGGTCTTTCATGTTCTTGTTACACTTGTTATCCTTGACTTCTCACTCAACTGAAACTGTTCCCAAACTGTTCCCAATGATCCCTTATTTGCCCATGCAATGGCCTTCAATGAGTCCTCACGCTCCTTGACCTCTTTGCAACAGTTAATATTCATCCTGTCCTCCAGAACACTTACTTTCCCCTCTTGGTTGCTGAAAAATCCAAATCTCCCCACTTTTAAAAAAAAAAAAGAACCACCTAGAAACAGAATTTCCTGTCATCTAAAAGTCTTCCAAAGTAAGATTGTCAATGGAATTTTAACATATCTGTTAAAAAGATATTAAAAGCCAACACCTTCTGATATGTTTGTAAGAACAATTGTTAGACATCAGAGAAAATCAAAATTTTCTGGTCCGTTTTAACAAAAACTTTTGTTAGTTGGTAGATGGGATTGAAGAAAGAGTATCAGGATTTAATAAATGTAGCCAAAGTGTAGCTAATGAGGCATTTCTTCCATTTGGTTCTACATATCTTTGTGGGTATATTCTTTTTATCTATGCCAGCTATTAAAACCAAGTCTTGAAATAAACTGAATTAAAAGCAGATCTTTGAAACACTAAATCACAAAATGTTTAACCAGGATTTTAAAAAATAATGAAGACTATTCAATCACATTGGTCTCACTAAAAATATCATTCTAATAATATTTTAGTAAGAGCAAAGGCTTTTTGGTCCATCCATAAATAAAATATTTTCAAAATGTTATTCTATCTCTTAATTTTCATTTTGAGTTTTATAATGTGAATAATTATTAGTGCAGATGTACATATACTAATATAAATATGAAATTATTAAATGTAGGCTATTTTTAAAATAAACTTTATTCCATTAATTGAGAGTTGTGGGATATTGGAATCTGAAGGTGCAATGGAAGTAATTAGTACAGCTTTTCCTTTTTCAGATGGGGAAACTGAGACCCAGAGAGGGAAAGGTAACCCAGGAGATAAAGTTACTTCCAGTTCATAAAGTCATGGATTGTTAGAAGTGGAAGAAAATTTAGAAATTTTATAGTCTAGCTCCTTTATTCTAGAGATAAAGATGCAGAAGTCTAGACTTGCTTGATGACATAGATATACATCCACACATAAATGAATGAACCTCAATTCAAGTTTCAAAGTTACCAATGATCTCTTTAAAAGCAAATCTAATGGCTCCTTCTCTGTCCTGATCCTTCTTCATCTTTCTGAAGTCTTTGACATGGTTAATCATCATTAGTTTCTCCTCTCCTAGTTCCCCTCTTATCCATCTGAAAACCTCCTTAGCCATGAATGTCCCCTAAGACTTTGTTCTGGTTCTCTTCTTTTCATTCTGAGCTATCTCAGTGATCTCATCTGTTCCCATGACTTATCATATCCATGTAATTGATTCCAGGTTCATAAATTCATCCAAGAATTCATTGGTTATACCCCATGCCTAGAATACTCTGTCCCCTTAACTCCACTTGTGTCCTGGCTTTTTTCAAGACTCACCTCCAATCTCACCTTTGGGAGAGGTCTTTCCCAGTCACCCCAACTTTTTCAGAGAACTTCATCTACTCCATATAGTTTATATGCACTTAATTATTTACATATTGTCTCTCCTGTTAGAATGTATGATCCTAGAGAGCAAGGAATTTTTTTTTGCTTTTCCAGTGATTGAGAGTTGTGGAATATTGGAATGTGAAGGTGCAATGGAAATAATTTAGTCCAACTCTTCCTTTTTCAGATGGGGATTCAAATGTTTAATGACTGGCACTATGTGAAAACTTTCCAAGTGAAGAAAAGGACTCTTGGGGTTTGGAGTCAAAAGGTACCCTACATCCTAAGAGATTCCTACATTTGTGCTAGACTGCTTTAGTAATTTAAATTTCAACCTAGTCTCTCCAGGGCCTTTGTGTGCATGCAATGGGGGAACAGACTACCACAATTCCCTTCCCCCCCCCCACCCCGGGTTGGGAGGGACTATTTTATAGCTACTGTTCTTGTTACACTTTCTCAGCAAATGCTCTATAAAAGTTCATTGATATCAAGTGACTAAATTAATATTATGGAGCATATTGAATGGAGGCTCATAAATGACAGTAGGAGAAGTAGGAACCCATTCTGCCAGTGCAGATGGGAGTCAGGGCAGTAAGCCCAGAGAGGGTGCTATATCTGTCTGTTTGGTAGACAACTACCATAGTGTCTATCAGTAGAAGATTCTTATTAAATAATTGCTGCTAGGTAATAATGAATGGGAAAAATACTTTGAAGTGTTCTGTAAGTGGAAAAGAGACTTATGATGTGATGGAGAAGAATCGTGGACTAGTATTCAAGAGAACAGGTTTCTGGTTATATCTGTGTCTCTGCCTTACTAGGTGGCCTTGAATAAGTCATAAATCATCTAGTCTAGTGCTCCATGAGGAAAATAAAGTTCCTTCCAGCTTTGGAAATGAATGAATCTTTGCAAACTCCTTGGAGATAGGGTGCAGGGATTGTCCCTATTTGACAAGATGAGACAATTGAGGTCTAGAAAAATAAAGTGACTTGCATATTGGTTAGAGAGACAAAATGATTCAATATGCACACATAGCGAGCCTTCTGTTGGGACCAATGAGTGTTTAGATGGGAGAAGATATATTCTTTGTCCTCTTACCTCAACAAGAGATATAAGTAGTGACTTCAGAACTATATGAAGACAAAGAAGAGTCCAAGATATAAAATAAGGCAAGATGAGATAGAATAGTGTTATGAAAAGAGTGTTGAGACTTGAAATCAGAAGACCTGGGTTGGAGTCCCAGCTCTTCCATTTACTAGCTAGATGACCTTGACCAAGGCCCTATTACTAAACCTCAATTCCTCATTTGTAAAATGAGGGAGATAGATTAGATCATTTCTAAGACTCCTTCTAGGACTAAATTTCTATGGCACCTGCTTTCTTTCAGCAGTGACATGCTATGAAAGCACTAAAAACAAAAACCTTTTAAACCACCATCCTCTTACCCCTCAAAATACATCAATTTATCTGTCTGGAAATAATAACTCAATTTCAAAATGTAAAAGGCCATCTAATGAAGAGGTTTAACTATCTGATAACACACTGCTTATTTGTTTTGGGTTGGAGGCAGAGAGGAGAGAGTAGCAATGGAAACTAGTTGAGGGAGGGCTAGCATCATTGAACACCAGAACTAAAAGAGATCTTAGAATCATGTTTAAAATGATGGGGTTTTACTAGATGACCTTAGAAACCCTCAAAGATCAAATGACTTGACCAAGATAATATAAAAGATAGTAACAGTTGGAATTTTTTAGATGTTACCAATTCAGCTACTTTCTAGATTAATGTATTAAAAACTTTTATTGACTCATAGAACATTTGAGCCAAATGGATCAGAGCAGAGATTCTTTACTTGCAGATCCACAGACCAGCCCAAAGTGTCTCTGGATAGATTTCAGAGGGTCAGTGAATTTGGATGGAGAAAAAAAATACCTTTATTTTCTTTTTTTGGCTAAACAATGGGGTTAAGTGGCCTGCCCAAGGTCACATAGGTAATTATTAAATGTCTGAGGTCACATTTGAACTCAGACCCTCCCAACTCTAGGGCCAATGCTCCATACACTGGTGCTACCTAACTGCCCCAAAACCTTTATTTTCACTAAACTTAGGTTACCTTTGTAATCCTGTATATTTTCTTTTCTGTGTGTAGAGGGAAGAGAATACCTATTTATATAGCACTAGGGATTGTTCTGATCACTTTGTAATGATCTCATATGAGTCTCACAATAACCCTTCAAGGAAAATGCTGTTATTATCCTCATTTTACAGATGAGGAACTTGAAGCAGAGATTAAGTGACTTTCTTGGGGTCACTTATTAGTAAATGTGTGAGACCAAATTTGAGTTTAGGTCTTCCTGACTCTAGACTCAGCATTCTGTCCACTATACCACCTGACTTCCCAATACTATTTTAAAACATTATCCTGAAAAGGGGACTATAGGCTTCTCTAGATTATTGGAGGGGACAGGAGATGGAGATTTCATGACTTAGTTCATCTCTGATTTTCTAGAGAAGAAACCCAAAAACCCTAGAGATAAAATTATTCCCCCAGTGTCACATAGGTGATAACTGGAAAAGTCAAGAATCAAGTCTAGGTTTTCTGACTCTAGATTCAATGGTCTTCTTACTAATTTTTCTAAATTCCTTTCATTGTATCTCCCCAGATCCCCTACAACCTCATAACTTGGTCTCCCTATTTCTATTCTTTTCATCATTCCAATATCCTTCCAACTCTCAAGTTGCCTCTGTGACTCCTTGTTTTATTGCCTCTAGGAAAAAATATAAACTTCTCAACTCCTTCCATCTTCTGGCCCTCAGAGAGACCTGGCTCCTCCATCCCCAAGTCCAACAAACTAGTTGATCTGGGGGAAAATGAGAAATGAGGGAGACTGTAAAATGGATCTACTCCTTCTGCCTCAAAGACCACCAGAAACCCAAAGTTCCATTAGGGAGAACACACTCAGTCATCTAGCAATAGCTGTATATATACCATACATTCTTAAATGAACCTCCTTGGGTTTTTCTAAGTAGGAGTGCAAGATCTATAGTGGAAAGGACTTTGAATGTAGGGTTGAAGAACCTGGACTCAATTGCCAACTTTGTAAACTTAGTTGTTCAAGTGTCATCAATGAAGAGGTTGGACTGGCTGATCTCTAAGTCTCCTCCTAGCGCTCTATGTTCCTATGATTTCTAGTACATTCAGTCCATTGATGAATGGTTATCAACAATAAAGAAGTCTTGAGTTGGTATTATGTATAGAACACACAGTTTCTGTTTTACCAATTGGTAAACTTACTGTTGGTAATACCTCTCTCAGTCTCAATTTCCATAAGCATCAAATATGAAAACTAGAACTAAGTGATTTCAACACTTTCTTCCAATGCTAAAAATTTCTATGATGGTAATATATCTCTCTAAGACAGAGGATGAAGTCTCTGAACTATATGATCTCATGAGGACAACAGACAGTCCTTGTCGTAATTGTCTATTTGACACTTAGCCAATAAATCGGAGTCAAAGCTAGGAATAGACAATTAATTACCAAACATTTATTAAGTTCCAGGCACCATATTATCAACTCAGGATTCAAAGACAAAAGTGAAACAGTTTCAATCTTCAGGAAACTTTTATTAGAGGGGGTGGGGAATGTTATATGGGGTGTTCAGGGAAGACTAGCATTTCTAAGGGGAGGGGGTCGGTGAAAAGGGTATGAACCTTTTTCAAATCTGCTAATCCACCTATGGTGTCCAGTGCTGCCCACCTCTCACCTGTGACTCCAAGAAGCTGTAGCATGGATAGCAGCCAAACCTTGGTAAAACTGTGTTGTTTGAAAAGTTAAAAGAGGTTGGAGACAACCAGCAGGTTTCACACCTATTGGTGATTTAGTAGGTATCTACATCATACTGTGATACTTCACCCCGTGGAAGATGCAGATAAGAACAATTTGTTCCAACAACCATGAAGGCAGTGGACAAAGGCACTGTGGAGTGCTTAGAGCTTGGTCATACATCAAAGACTTCTAGGTCATCCACCACATCCCGAGCCATCCACAATCATCTTGACTTTTCTCTTGCCACTACACTGCTATGACTGTGGAAGAGAGAATACAGATGATGACTTGATACAATTTTGCCTCATTTAAATCTAGCTCATACTCAAGACAGGAAATCACTCCATGATGTCATTGGTCCTCTTCAAAAAAGGATTAACAACAGCAACAGCAATGACAACAACCAAGAAGAAAGAATATGGTAGAAAGTTTGGAACAATAGAGGAGATCTTATAATAACATAAAATAAGTACCTATGATCCATGGAAAGAGGAATTTTTCAGCATTACATGTGATTTGATGTTAAAAATATTCATTAAAATAAAAAGTAATATAGTAAAATCTCAAGTATAACATTGAAAGCTTAAAAACTATATTAGATAGTAACCACAATAGGTACAATTTTCAAATTTTGAGTAGGTCACAAGTGTAGTCTTGAGTGAGCATATAAACATGCACATATCTGGATATGGATATGGACAGGTGTATATTGCATATACACCTACAATATGCACCTATATATGTCTTTAGTATTATTTACATTTATATTGCTATATACAGGCATGTGAATGTGTATTTATATATATAAAAGTCTTATAGATGTATATGTATATAACAATATATAATGATATCTATATTGTAAGTATATGTATACATATGTATATACATATATACATATATATATATATATATAATATGTATATATAGTATCTACTATAGGTTAGTCTCCATTGGAAATTTTAGTCCTTCCACATAATCCAAAGTATTCAATTCCATGGTATTTAAGTCTTTGCTATATATAACTCATAGGATTTTCTATTACTTTTTATTTGAACATTTTAATATGTTATCATTACATGTGTGAATTGCATATAAGACTAAAGGGATAGAAATCAAGATGGTAGTTGGAAGAGGCTGAACTTGGGCTAGGGCTTGAAGAATTCCAATCAATAAAGCATTCAGGGAAGGGAACTAAGACAGGAGAAACAGCAGGAGTCAAGGTGTAGCTGTGGATTGGTTCAGAGTAGGTCCAGGAAACCAATATCACTCTACCATGTCTGGCATTAGACACTTGAATACACAAATATGTTCCCTACCCTCAAGGGACTTACAGCCTAATTATTTACTCTTCCCTTGCTGAAATCCTCACATTATTTTTGCCTTCAAATAATTTACATTAAAATAAAACACACACATATAAAACTAAACTAGTATCGCCTAAGGCCATTTTTAATTTTTATCTGGAAAAAATAGAAAAGAGGTAACTTTTCATAGAAATATAAAAGTCATCCCAAGAGAAATTGGAATTGGCAAATAGTTTCTTCCTTTCATGCTACCCCCCAGGGACTCCTACATTCACTCTCTCCCATCTCCATCTCCTAAATCTAGTCATAAATTCCATTTTAGTTTCTAGAAATTATATTCCACTACAAAAGGACTAAGTATTTGTTTGCAAAACAGAATAGCATATCTCCACCCCACAGGCTGTCAACCTCACCCCAGAGTTGTTGAACATCAGAGCTGTAAGGTAGTTTATTCTTTTTTAGTCCAATAGTTTTATGGATGAGGAAAATGAGTCTTAAGGAAATGGGATGTCCATTCCAGATTCCACTCCACAGTTCTCAAATTTATACCAAGGCTTCTTAACACAAGAAAAAAAAGGATAGTTCTTGCCCTCAAGGAACTTCCACTCTAATGGAGAAAAATCCATAAAAGGGAGCTGACAGGGAGATAGGGTCAGAGTCCAAAGCAGTTTCTGAAAGGCTTATTTTTCTTGCTTGATTAATTGATCAATTGGAGTCCCAATACCTTGTTAGGATCAAGTTTATTAGGTTCTAAAAAACCATATAAGAGATCCCCTTATTCCCAGGGCAGAGTAAGAGCTCTGGGCTCTTAGGAAGAGAGTTGGGAGTAAAAGGGATGTAAAGAAGAGGGCAGAAATGCAATCCTGGGAACAGTTAGGATAAACTTACCTTAGTTCCCATTCTTGCTAGAGGTGTTCTAGAGTTCTTTTCTCTGTACAGCTTCTGTTCCCATGAAAATTCTCCATTTTAGGATTGCTCAAAGGTGTTCCACCAGGTATTGCTTATCTAAAATAAAAAGGATCTCCAGATCAATAAGCATTTATTGAATACCAACCAACATTAAAATGTAAACTCTTTGGAAATGGGGATTGTATCAAGCTTCGTATTGCAACCTTAGTTCCGAGCTCATAACTGAGAATTGCTTATTTATGGATGGATTAAAATATAGGGCTGTGGGGACACAAAGAAATATAAGACTTGGTCCTTCTAAGAATCTGTTGAATGGAAGGAAGGGAGAAGAGAAGAAAGAGAACAGAATGTAATCACATTCCTTTGAGAGTATGGAAGCAAATCACACCTCAAGGCAGTTTTGAAAGTGAAAATTCCAATGGTTGGTGTTGCCATGATAAAAATTGGTATAACCTGTTCCTAATTTGTCAGCTTCACTCTTTCTAGAACCAAATCCTTGATGTAGCAACAGATTACCTTCCTAAAAGAAAATTTCCCAATATCAGATTGATGAATGATATAATAAAGACGGCAATCATATTATCCTTGAATGTATTTTGATAAAAAATAAAATAAAACAATGTGAACTTTCAAGAGGATGCCCCCCATTTCACCCCAGCTCCTGTTCTCCCTGAGGTGGGAAGTGCAATAAATCTAGGAAGTGATTAAAATCAGAAACTTGAACTGCATAGAAGTAGCAAGGAGGGGGTCAGCTCTGGGTGCCCCAAGACAAACAGAGAAATTTCTTCTTCTCCTCCAAACTATTTGAACAGAAATTCCTCCAATAGGATAATTAAAAAGGCATTAAGAGTCAACTACCTATGGAATGAGGCTGGTTTCCATTCCTGAACTCCAAAATTCCAAGCCACTTCCTGTATTGAAGGGTCTACTTTCCTGGGGTGAGCAGGGAAACAGAAGTTCTGAGCAAATATCTCTCTGCCTCCTGGAAGGGGAAGCAGCAACCTCCTAGGGTCAGTTGAGATTTCTGCCTGAAGTGAGGGATGGAAATCTGCACCAGAAGGCACAGCCCAGAGTACCCAGGACAAAGCCATGCCCTACCCTACAGACCTTCTTTGGAATAGCCATTAGATTACCTTCTCCCCATTCTCCCTTCTCCCCTTGCATATATCTGAAAAAATATATCTCAAGGGTATAAAGGGGAGAGGATGCATCAAATAACAGATGATAACTGGGTAAATAATTCTAAGAAACCTGTTTCACTTGACCTGTGTCAAGTCTAATGGGGGGTAAACGGATGAACCTCTTGATTAGTGGAATTGGCTCAATGCTGAAGGACTTGGCACTTCGGAATAAATAGCATTCCCTTGGTCCCTAGTAACCAAAAGCAGAGAAAGGGGACTGCTCTTTGGATCAAGCAGCATGGAACGACTGAAAACTTCCCATGAGGTAGAGAGAAAGGAACTTCTCTTCCTGGACACCTACAAAAACTGAACAAATATGGTGGCTACAGCATGTTTTTCCCATGCATGCCTGGATGCCTCTTTTCTTTTGTGATTCTTTCCCTAAGTACAAATGACCAACAGTGATCATAGAAGATGGACTTTTGGGAGTGCAGGAGTTCCTGGGTCCCTTAACTGATACCAGCTACATAAAAGAAACCTGGGGCCACTATAATGCCTCTTTGAGGATAATATGACCAAAGAATGAGCCCAAGTTCTAAACTGGTTTTCCAAAAGACTTGGATCTTGAGGGAGCTGTTCAAACAGTACAGATCCAAGGTAAAGGAACAAAGCAAATCAACGTGTCCCACTAAGTGTCTAAAAGTATACCACCTGGTCTGGTCCTTCGCTGTTCAATAAATATTTATTAATTGATTGAGTTGAAATATTCATCTAACCTCTCAGGATATATGATAGGAATTTCAGATTGTTGTTTCATGTGTTAAATTTTTAGTAAAGTTTATGAGTCTTTTAAATTTTAATCATTTATTTTTGAAAAAAGAAAATAACTGTTCTGTACCTGAGTTACACTGTACATTGAGTGCCTTTCTACTCTTTGGAGGAGAATTTCGATGAAGGCACACCTGAGCTTTAAATTATTTTCTCCCAGGCTTCCTGGGAAGAGACTATGAGAGAAAAGGATCTAAACTAACCCTTCCTTTAAAGGAGAGGCTACCCTAGGTCTGAAATCTAGCCTTTTAGGCAAAGGGTTGAGTTAGGTGACTCGGTTGATAGAATAACTGCTCTTAAGTCACTTAATCCTGGTTGCTTCCATTTTCCCATCTTAAAATGAGTTAGAGAAGGAAATGGCAGACCACTTTAGTAATGTTGCCAAGAAAACCCCAAATGGGATCATGGAGAGTCAGACCTGACTAAATAGCAAGGTCAAATGAACCTTTACCACTGGGGACACTCCTTAGAGAGTAGGAAGAATGATCATAGGACCAGAGGATCAACAATGAAGGAATCATAGGGGTAAAGAAATCTAGCCCCCTCTTTTTTTTAACCTCCTGATGCCTAGAGAGATTACGTGCTTTGTCTAGATATCTCACAGCTAGTAAATGCCAGAGCCAGGATTCAAATTCAGAGGAGTATCATTAAAAGTCAGGAGCCTGGCAAATAGAGCCCTCAATCCTGTCTGTGGCTCCTGGGAGACTAGAATCTTTCACAATAACAGGAAGCAGCCCTGAGTCCTCCCTGCCCTGTCTACCCTACCTCTTACACATGCTAGCACACCCACAGGAGGGTGAATGCAGCAGGCAAGGGGAGGGGGGGGCACTAAGAGATTAAATCAGTCTAGCAATCTGATAAAAAAAATCACACCAACTCGAAATGGGGCCATAAACTGCTCCTCCCCATCCCAACCACACCTTTCCACCCTGACTCTTCTCTCTGGATTCCAAAGCACTGTTAATTCCTGCCAGAAATAGCCCTCCACAATCCCAGCAATTCAGGAAAATCTTCCCTGTAGGAAATAGAGAGAAGTAGGACCCATTAAGCATTTTCTTCAGAATAATCCCAGTTCCTTCAAGACTCAAGGCAAAAGGGCCACCAGGTTTCTTTATAGTTCTAAGCAAAGAAAAGGTTTCTCTGCAAAAGCTTTTCAAGATTTTTTTTGCAAAGCAAATGGGGTTAAGTGACTTGCCCAAGGCCACACAGCTAGGTAATTATCAAGTGTTTATTAAGTGTTTATTAAGTGTTTGAGACCTGATTTGAATGTACTCCTGACTCCAGGGCCTGTGCTTTATCCACTGCGCCACCTAGCCACCCCTTGCTTTCCAGGATTTAAGGTTGATTATAAACACAACTAAAACAGTGCAAATAAAAAAAAACAACAGACATAAAATTAAAAAAGAAATGTTGCAAAATTACAAGAAAATTAGTTTGACCTCAGAGAAGATATCTGAGAAGACTATTCCCCTTTTGCTGAGAGAGGAAGGACCCAAGGGTGCCGAACATTCAACAGATTTTTTTAACTCCTTTTTTCTTTAAAAAAAAATTCTTGTTATGGAAGCTAGCTCTCTGTAAGGGACGAGAGAGGAAATTTGGATGATATCAATAAAAATTTATTTTTAAAAATAATTGGGGACTGCTAGGTGGTACAGTGGATAGAACACAGGCCCTAGAGTCAGGAAGACCTGATTTCAAATCCAGCCTCAGACTCTTAATAATTACCTAGCTGTGTGGCCTTGGGCAAGTCACCTAACCCCTTACAAAAACCTAAAAAAAAAAATAATGAATGTTCCTTGTGCATTTTAAATACCATCAGACTTATCAAAATTCTATATATAGAAAATGAAAATATTTGAATACTGGTTCTCCTCCCGGAGTGACTTTTGGTGAATCATTTTCATGTCTCTGTGACTCAGTTTTATCATTTGATTCTAAAATTTAGGCAACATATATTAAGCACCTACAATGGACCAGGCACTAAGTCTTGGGGGTACCAAGACAAAAATCACAACTGTATCTACCCTAAATTAAGGAGACTGATCTAAAGAATTTTAGATTTGAAGACCTGCTACTTAGACTTATTTAGACTTAGTATGGTTGTTTTTTGTCTGCTACCAAAGAAGACCAAAACAACATCACTATATTTGAGACAATACAGTGTGTCCAACTGTGGCTGATCAGACCAATATGATGTCGGAATGCTCTACCACAGATCAGGCACAAATAGTCCATGTGAGCACCTGGGGTGGGCACTCTAAACTTATGGATGTCACTTATGGATGAGCTATTTCCATTCTGCCTTCCTTATAGAGCGCAGCCCTCTCACTGATGAGGGCACACCATGCTGGGCGGTCCTGTGCCAGTGTCTCTCAAATTGTCCAATCAATTCTAGAGTTCTTGAATGAGACTTTCAGGGTATTTAGGTATTGCTTCTTCTAATCCTTGTAAGACGGAAAATAAGCTCTCTCTTTGTAAAATCACCATAAAATCACCATAATAGGTTCCCTTCCACAATCCCACTTTCTTCTCTCCTGCTTGGGATTACTCTCTGAAGCTACCTCTCTTTTCTCCTTTTCCAACTCCTTCTGGAGTAAATCTCTCTACTTCCCAATGGATTTGGTGTCTATAACTTATCCAATAATTCTCATGCAAAGCATCTTGGCCTATAAGTGGGAAAAGGGGAATAAGGACAGTAGGAATGAGAGAGAAATCCCCTCCTTTCCTCCTGCAGGGATTTCATCCACAGACAGCTCCCAGTTTGAAAATCTGAGAACTCTCTAAACTGACTCTTCCTTTGCTGACTACCTTGGTTTGGTTTGGTTTGGTTTTTAATATAGGCCCAAAGGGCATGATTGAGTGTCTCCCACAATCACTAGATATTTCCTGTGTGATGTCAGTTGCCTTCATTCATTGGCTAATAATAATAATAGCTAGCATTTATATGGTACCTATTATGGGCTAGACACTTTAAAATGATTTTCTCATTGCTCTTCACAATAACCTTGGGAGGTAGGTGGTATCATTATCTTGTGGAAACTGGGATAAACAGAGGCTAAGTGACTTGCACACATAGTACATATCTAAGCCCTGATCAGAACTCGGGTCTTCCTGACTCTATATCCACTGTGCCACTCAGTTGCCTACGGGAGTCAAGGTTCTATTATTTCTTTTTTTTTTTTTTAGGTTTTTACAAGGCAAACAGGGTTAAGTGGCTTGCCCAAGGCCACACAGCTAGGTAATTATTAAGTGTCTGAGACCGGATTTGAACCCAGGTACTCCTGACTCCAGGGCCGGTGCTTTATCCACTACACCACCTAGCTGCCCCCTATTATTTCTTAAGTCGATTAACTTCATACAATTTTGTGGGGTTGTTAAAAAAAATTCCTTAATACCTCTTTTCCACCCTGAGATTACATTCTGTGCTTTTTGTGGCTGCATTGGGGATGGGAGAAAATCACATCCCTCTTCCCTTATAATTAGATACCCTCTGATGTCCTTTCCAGTTGTACATCTTGGAGCCTGTGATAAGAGTTTTCCCAAGGTCCCTGTCAGTCTCAATTCTATGACCCCATGAATTTAGCTGTGTCGATTGAGATGTCCATATACATGTGAGTTCCCATCCATCTCTTCTCTCTCAAAGAAGCAAAAAAGGAAATGTCCTCCTGGCTAAACAGAACTTGCTTCTATCCAAGGCACAGACCCAAATGACCAGGCAAGTACTGGGAAGAGCCAGGAAAGAGTCAGGAACTTGGGCCAAGAAAGAGAGTTGAAGGGAGGGGAAGAATTCTCATCCCAATAGCTTACCAGGAAAAAGAGAGAGAGAGAGAGAGAGAGAGAGAGAGAGAGAGAGAGAGAAGCCTGGCAGAACAGGAGGGAGATTAATCCTGACTCCAAGTTCCAAATTCTTTCCTCTAGTGATCCAGCCTGACAAGTACTGATTCCATAGGCTCATGGCATGGGGCAAGCATTGGAACTCATGATGTAATAGCCCATAGTCACAGAAATATTTAGGGAAAGACTTCTAGGACCTATTCTATGTATGTATATATGTATATATGTGTATATATATATATAAATGTATAAAATGTACATTTATATGTGTGTGTATATGGAAAGACAAGTCTCATGGTTTTTCTAGGACCTATTCAAATATATATATGAATATGTATAAATGTTTGTATGTATATGTATAGTATATCTCTGTGTCACCCAGGCATTGTGCCTGTCAGCTTCAGTATAGCAATTAATTAACAGCCCTGATCCAAGAAGAAATTCCAGTGTGGTTGGTGAAAAAACATAACACTAATGAGATAAAACTGTAACCTACAGAGGGTTTATTTTTCAGGCATTTAAAACACACATAGACTATGCAGGAGAATTAAATTTAAATTATGAATTGAGATTTGCCTGAGTACTTTTAAAAGAGACAAGCACAGAAGGGAATGTTCAAACAGAAAGTCATGTCTTGGGTTTTGATGTTTACAACCTAGAAAGGAAGATAGAAAGTGGCTTGTGGCGGATTCTATTTGAAAATACTAATTAGGGTGTCATATTTCCTCCAGAATGGATTTGAAGTTAGAGGACCTGGGTTCAAAACCTGACTCTATTACTTATTACCTGTATAGCCTAATACAAGTCACTTGATGTGGCTCTACTCTATCTTTAATATAGGGAGAGAGGTACCCATTCTTTAAGACTAAGAAAAGGCATTAGTGTAAGATCTCTGAGGTCCTTTCTTGGCTTCCATGGATTATGGACAGCTCACTTAGGTTTAATTGAATTTCAGTGGTTCTTTGTTCTCATACATATGAATGAATGAATGGATGGATAGATGGATGGATGGATGGATGAATGGATGGTGCATGTTGGATGGATGGATGTTGGATGGATGAATAGATGCAGAAAGCACAAGCACTATGAGTTTGGGATACAAATAGAAAAAATAATTGGTGTTCGTGAGGAGTTCACACTCTAATTTAAGGAGACACATAAAATAAAACCCCACTGTTGGTCAGATAGAAACGTTCTCAAGTCCCAAGGGTATAGTGGAAAGGGAATGAATGGTAAGATCCAGGAATCTATAGGTGACACAGCAGTAGGTTATAAGATGGTGCCAGAGGTCTAGAGAGGGTGGAGGCAGTAAACATTGATTAAGCACTTATTGGATCCCAGACACGGTGCTAAGCCCTGAGGCTACAAAGAAAAGCATAAAACATCCTATCTTCAAAGAATTCATAGTCTGGTGAAGAAGAGACAGCATGCAAAAATCTATATACCAACAAACTACATACAAGATAAGTAGAAAATACTTAACAGAGGGGTAGCGCTAGATATAAGAGGAATTGGAAAAGACTTCTTATAGAAAACAGGGTTTTAGTTGGGACTTTAAAGACACCAGGGGGTGGAGATGAGAAAGGCATTAGGGACAGTCAGTGAAAATGTGAGGAATCAGAGATGGTGCATCTTGTTTAAAGACCAACAAGAAAGTCCCCATTACTGGATTGAGGAGTACAGGGGGCAGGGGCAGGGTGTAAGGTGTGAAAACTGGAGAGTGAGAAGGGAGGCAGTTTATTAGAGGGCTTTGAACACTAAATAGAATTTTCTATTTCATCCTGGGGACACTATATGGGACTGGAATGAATCCAGAAAGGGAGTGATGTGGTCAGACCTATGCTTTAGGAAGATCACAAGCAGCTGAGTATGAAGGGACTTGTGCCAGGCAGACCCACCAGCAGTCCATAGCAAAAGTCCAGAAAGGAAGAGAGAAGAGCCTCCACCAGGGTGGTAGTAGTATCACCACAAGCAGTTATCAATGGAAGATAGTAAGGTCTGATGGTCTTCCATCTCTCACTTGAAGGAATACAGATAGTGATTCCCATCTTGTCCAATCTATTTGAGTATTCTAATTGGAATCTGGGCTACCTGGACTGGGGACAAGAAGAAATGAGGAGGAAGCTCTGAAGCTCCCTCTGAAGTAAATCATCTCTGAAGTCATTTCTAGCTTCATAAGCTGATGATTCCAGAACATCTCATGCCTCATTTTCCCCAGCTATTAATAAGGGCACACAGATCGTTTGGATACAGTCCTATGCAGAGACAGTGGAGTGAAAGGGATGATACCTGGGGGGAAGAGAGAGCACTTAATTCAAGATCTAAGCCTAGGATACTAAGACCTCCCTTCCTATTGTGGGGGGAAACTAAGTGAAGGTGTAAAGGCAGAATGATATGGGGTAGTCAGTGAAGAAACCCAAAAGAAAATATAAAATAGTAGAATCTATAAAAGGGAAAAAAGAAAACCAAAAGAATATACATGCACACAATACCCAGCCTGCACCCCACAGGGTTGGTCCATAAGCTAAATCACCCAGCCCTGCTAAACCTCTCAGCCCCTGAGAAGTTCAAGGAGTGAAATTGTTTTTAAAACAACACATCAGTAGAGCCCTTGGCAGAGAAGTAGAGAATGGAACACTTGGGAAATAACTAGATTGAGCAAAAACTTGGCAGGTCAAACCCAGTTAGTCAATCACTGTTCTCCAGCTACAACCATATACACCCTACCTTCACCTCTGGCATCATCACCCCCAACCTCTACCCTCTCGCTTCCCCAACACCCACCTTCTCCCTCCCACCAGCAACCCCCCCAACCTCTGTCCTCTCCCTCCCACTAGCACTACCTCCCAAACCCCACCCTCTCCCTTCTATTAGCACCCCCTCAACTTACACCCTTTTCTCCTCCCTTCCCCACCCCCACTCCAGTATCTGCTGAACAAGCCTTTAATAGAAGTTACCTCAAATGTTCCAGGGATTCTTCCTTCCACCCACCTGGTTGTTTTTGTTTGTCCTTGGTTCTCAAAGAGAACCATCAGGAACATCAGGAAGCGGATGCCATGACTTGCAAATGAATTGGGTTTAAGAGAGGAAGGGCTGTGTAAAGTCTCAAGTCTCACTCTCTCCTTAGGAGCATCTGGGTCCAGTGGCAAGATATAGATCAGGATGACTGGAGATGGAACATCTAGGTGGTGCAATGGATAGAATGCCAGGCCTAGAGTCAGAAAGACTTATCTTTCTGAATTCAGATCTGTCTCAGACACTTACAAACTGTGTAACCCTAGGCAAGTTAGTTAATTCACCAAGACAGAAAAACCTGAAGGCAAGAGAAGATTAGATCTCCAAATAGGGCATGGACTTGGGCAATGTACATGGATGTGGTGTGTGTGTGTGTGTGTCTGAGAGAAGGAAAAGGGGGATTTCTTTTTTGTGGGGGGAGGTAGGTTTTTACAAGGCAAATGGAGTTAAGTGGCTTGCCCAAGGCCACACAGCTAGGTAATTATTAAGTGTCTGAGACTGGATTTGAACCCAAGTACTCCTGACTCCAGGGCCGGTGCTCTGTCCACTGCGCCACCTAGCTGCCCAAAAGGGGGATTTCTAAGGTAAATTGTACAATTGTGTGATTTATGTAGGTCCAGGATGCCCTTAGGATGATAACTTCTTTTAAAGGAGCTATTGAGGTTGGAAGGTAATTTGTGGCATTAAGCTATTGTTGTAATGGAAAAAAAAAATCACTGAATAAAAAAATATAATCAACACCTTGACATCATAACTCATTTTTAATTATTGGTTTGCCTTTCTAGCAGTCCCAAGTTCACTCCCCTTTCAAAAAGAATCCAAGCTACAAGGTGTGGTTCCAGGTTTTTGAAACCTAAGGTCCAAGGCCCTCAAGTTCTGGCCTCATATAATCCGAATCCTATCTTGGAAGCTATCTCCAAAATATTGTAAACTCTGACTAGTTAGACATCATCCCCAGAAATTTATCTCATGTCCACATATATGGATAAAAATGATCCTAACCTTTCATGTACCAATAAAAATGACAATGATTATATCAGATAGAAAAGACCCTCCCAAGTATAAAAGAAACCACAAAATTCTCCCAGAAGCTCCTAAGCCATGAAGAAAACTGGCTCATAAAGGTCCAATAGGAGCTAATAAACAATCAGTCCAGCTCTCCTCCCTCCCTTGAGATTCTTACTTTTCTAGAGGTTCCTAAAGTCCTTATTATTGTCCTGTTACTGTTTTGACATTCTATCAAGACCCCCTCCTTATGTTACAGAGACTCACTGTGACCTTGAACTGTCCTGGAAGGGAAACATAAAAGTTTACTAGAGAGGAGATCCCCTTTCCCACCAGACTGACCCTATTCCAATAGCTCACTCTCACAGGGGAGTTCAAAGTCTACTACTTGAGCTTTGAATGTCTTTAGTCCCAGGCTACCTTCAGCTCCTCCCTACTATGGAAGCTAAGTATTAGATTCTCTTATCTCTCCAAGATACTTACTGATCAGGAAATTCTACTTAACTTGCTTGATGACTGGATTCTCAAAGTTTCTAACTTGGGGTTACCTGAGAAGCTTAGCCCTTATGAGGAAATCCCTCCCTTTCACCTCTAAGAGGCTGGAGTCCAGGAAAGACATTTTCCAGGAACTCCCCTCCCAGGCTACATGAGTAAGTACATTTCTCTCTCTACCATGTTCCTGTACAAGGATGAAGGAGAAAAAAGAAGAAAAAAGTGGGCAGATTATTCAGTTCCCTTTTTTCCTAGGCCAGCAAAAAGTCCATCCACTCAAGAGTCCAAACCATCTAATTTACCTTATTATTCATCTAGTGTAGTGAGGAAACAACATTAAAAACAACAGCAAAAGTGTTTGGTCTGAAATCTGATTCTCATTATTTACTTGGACAAATCATCTCTTTGAAAATCATTCATGAATCAAAGAACTTTTTTTTTTTAGTTTTTGCAAGGCAATGGGATTAAGTGGCTTGCCCAAGGCCACATGGCTAGGTAATTATAAGTGTCTGAGGCTGGATTTGAACTCAGGTACTCCTGACTCCAGGACGGGTGCTCTATCCACTGTGCCACCTAGCCGCCCCACATCAAAGAACTTTAGAAGTGAAAGGGACCTTACTTAGAGATCATAACAGTCATGGAAGACATGTTAGAGTCAAAGTCAGTTTGTATCCCAGTGCCATTCTTTAGCCCTTGTGTGACCAAGCCATCATACCTGTCTAAACATCAGTTTCCTTATCTGTAAAAATGAGCATGACAGCAATTATTGTGGAGATCAAGTGAGATAATGTATGTAAAGTGCTTCCCGAAATCTTATACTGCTTTAACAATGTGAACCTTCTCATTTTAGTGTCTTCCTTTATAAGTATGAATAATTCCCATCTTGCCTCTTTCATAAGGTTGTTGTAAAGCTCCCATGAAACAGCATATGGGAAAATCTTGGGTCAAGTGCTATTACAAATGTTATTCTTACCTATCATTTTAAAGCAAGGGGTTTGAAAGCTCCAAGGAAGTCAGAGTATTTTTGACTGGCTTAAAGAAATTCTTCTCTTTGAAATTTTTTTAATGCCTCTTGCCATTGTCTAAGCCAAACTCTTGCATTCTACCCAAGGAGAAGCAGTGGGGATGAAGAAAGTGATGATGAAGATGAAGAAGCAGATGCTAATGGTACATTTCTATTGCTAGATCAATAAGTGGCAAACACTAGACTGTTGACATGAAGATGGTAATGAAGCAACCCAGAGAATAGTCTGAAGGGATAGTAGCCCAGCAGCACAGAGAATAATCAATGGAAATTCAGATGCAGTAACAAAGGGAGAGAGGACTACGAAGGAGGTCCTCTGGTCCTGTTGTGTCCGAGCATAGTTGTGTGACCTTGGGAAAAATCACTTACTCTCTGCCTCAGTTTCCTCATTTGGAAAATGAAAGGAATAGACTCAATGATCTCTAGGATCTTTTGTAGGTTTATATCTATGATCCAATAATCCTCCTGAGGACCATGAGGTAAGGTTGTAGGTCTGCAGTTGCCTTGGGGCCCAGTGTGGAAAGGGACCCTTCAAGGGAAGAAGAGCATTCTTTACCATATTTCAGTGCCCTAAGGCAAAATTCAGTGTCCCCCATGTTAATCACAACTCCGTCTGTACTATAACCTTTTAAGATTTCCAAAGCACTCTTCCTTCCCAAAGAGCTTGAAAGGGAGTGAAATAGTTGTTCTGAATTCTGCCTTAAAAGACCTAAACTCTTTATTTTATGATCCTAGATGAAGACATTGAAACGGGAGAAGAAAAGAAGAAAAGAAGGAAAAAACCATCCTGCATGATGATTCTCTTACATCTTCCCCTCCTGCCTCCCACCCCTATAAAAGTTGCAGTCAAAGAAAGGGGAAAGGAAATCAGAAATTCCTCAACTAATTCTTGCAATTTCTTTTCATTTTTTTCTCTCTGAAGAGTTGTTTACTTTCTCCTCTAGATGTTCAGTTTATACAACTGCAAATTTCCTTAATTTGTGTTGAGTGCCATGCCACCCAGCAATTTCTGTGGGAACTAGACATTCCAAATAAACCCTTCATTCTTCCCCATCAAAAAACAACATCAACAACAAAAACTAAGTATGAAACTAAACATCTATAAGGATTTTCTACAAATTCAAAAAATATAGAAAGTCTAAACATCACCCTCAGAGACTGGATAGAGTTACCTATGAAAAGAGGATATTATATATTTGGGCAGGAGTGAGTAGTGGTTGGGGATTGAGATGAATTACTGCCCTCCCTTCTCCACCTGAAATGATATTTATATTTGGTAAAAGAGTATTGGGGACTCCAAGGGAACAGCTGTATAATCTTTAGACCCATGAGCCATTTTCCCATGACTAGATCCTTGGAATAAAAGATGAACCTGGAATTTAGAGTTGAATGGAACTTTAGAAATCACTGTGTCCATCTATAGTTAAGAAAACTGAGGCTGGGAAAGGAAGTCAAAGTTATAAAGGAAGACAATGTTAGAATTGGCATTGTACTTCAAATCTTCTCACTCCAAACCCAGTAGCCTCCACACTTCATCACAATGAAATCTCATAGATTAGGGCAAAGGGGAGAAGTGATAGGAAAGCATTACAAAATGATTACTTGAAGGACCAGCTAGGTGGTGGGGTGGATAGAGCACTGGTCCTAGAGTCAGAAGGACCTGAGTTCAAAATGATTACTTGATTAAAAAACTGAAAACTGTGGCAGTTTTTCTTCTGGCTTAGTTTTTAGCTGGTGTCAGTTACAAATTGTTTGCTATAGTTTTTCTCTTCCTTCTTTCTTAGCTTCTTTCCTATTTTTCTTTCCTTCCTCCTTTCTTCCTTTTTTTTTTTGAGGGATGGGTAATAGAGTTTTAGCATCACCAATAGCTGCATTAGGATAAGGAGAGGAAGTGGTGTTCCACCCTTTCCAGATGCTTAGACTTGCCCAGGATATGGTGCAAGATCCCTCCCACTATTCATAATGAAGATTTGATACAGTGACTTGTCATCAAAATCAGAATCAGTCTCAAAGTTGGAAGACCTCAGAAACCAGTCTCACAATCCTGTTCACTAAGTAAGACAACAAGAGTCATTCAGCCTTCGCTTGAGGCAATTCATTCCAATTTTGGATGACTCTAATTGTTGGGGGATTTCCCATGCTTCTTTGTTCCTAGTACAACCCTATGGAGGACTCTTTTCCCTATGACAGGTCTTTAAATATTTGAAGGCAGGTAATATGTTCACCTCAAAATTTTTTTTTCTTCTCCAGGCTAAACATCCTGAAATTCTTCAAAGGTCTTTTTTCATTCTGTTTGTCCTTTTCTGAATACTTGTTTGTTTTTCAATGGCTTTTCTAAAATGTGGTACCCAGGAGTGGACAAAATTCGAAGGCATGTGGTCTGACTAGGTCAGGATGCAGAAAAATTAGTAGCTCTTTATTCCTAGAATATATGTCTTACTTAACGTAACTTATGTTTGCATTCACTTTCTTACTTGCCATATCACATAGCTTGAGCTTGTCGTCCATTAGAATCCCAGCCCTTTCTCAGATGAACCAGTTTGACTGCCAAAACTCCTTCATCTTGTTTTTTATGAAATTGATTTTTGAACTCAGTGTAAGACTTTAAATGTATCCTTGTAAAATCTCATCTTATTAGATTTAGTCCAACTTTCTCACCTCCCAAGATATTTTTGAATACCAACTGTCATGCAGAATATCAACTATCTTCCCTCCCCCAACAAATTTGAGAAATATGCCATTGGTACCTCACTCAAAGCCATTAGTCAACTATCATCCTCCTTTCCCTACTTTTATCATAATCCTCTCTTTTAATTCTCCCAATATTGTATTAAATGGTCTCTCTTTTGTTATGTGGTTTTATCCTTGAAATTTATTGTCAATCTTAGTTCATTTTGAGCATTAGGCTTCCTGATGCTTTGCTTACAGGGCCATGGCACTCCCTTGTGTTCATCTTCACCCTAGCTGGCCTTGCTTCCTATAAGTTGTTTTGAAAAATCTGATTTGGTCAATGAGTTTCCTGTGTATCCACATGGGATACTTGGTGTCTGTCCTTTATTCTTGAAGAGAACTTTGGCATCAGTGAAGTGTTACTATGGCATGCAATTGAATTGGATTTAAGTGAAAGAGGCCTATGCAAAGTCACCAGCCTGACTTTTCACTCTGGAACATTTGGGTTCAGTGGCCAGATATGGATCAGAAAAACTGGAGATGGCCCTGGATGCAGTGGGGAACCTTGGCTTTATTAAGTTAAGGTCTTTAACTGGTCTGAGGTGATGCCCATTCAGTGATTATGTTTAGGTAAGAAATGAAGCAAAGAATGACTCTTTCACCTAGTCAAAAAAAAAATCAGTCTGAAACCAAAACATTGGACACTTAGAGAAGCTGAGAGGGTAGATAGATGGATAGATGGGTGAATAGATGGATAGAGAGAGCGTACATTAAGCATTTACTATATTAAACAAGTACCATGCTATGCACTGGAGATGCAAAAACAAGCAAATAAGACAGCCTCTGGTTTCAAGAAGCTTATATTCTAATAGGAAAAGACAAAGTAGAGAGAGAAGTTGGAAGCAAGGTCAAGGGAACTCTCGAGGAGATGAAGAATCTGGAGAATGAAACTGAGAGGGAAGGAGGCATGATTGGGTTGCCTAATGAAATGGTGGTTCTGATCAGAGACTCACCAGTCAAAAGAGTAACACCCAGGACAGATATGAGAATTCACAGAAAAATGGAAAATCCTTAAGATTAGAAGCTGATCCATTTAGGTATCTGTTTCCCCAGAGACTTATTGAATGATTTCTACTTGGTGTAGGCTGCTGACCTTTGTTTCTAAAACTAAATCTTTATATCTAAAACATCCCTGAGTATTTCAACCTGTCTTTCTTACCTTAAACTTGTTGCTATGAATATCTGATACTCATACAACTTAGACCTTTGTTCAATTTTCCTGCTTCCAGTAGATTTAGCTCCTTAAAACAGGGATTATTTTTCTCTTTGTATGTTCAATGACTAAGCTCAATATCATTTTCATCATCATCATCATCATCATCATTGTCGTGGTTATGATAGTCATCATCATACTTTAAGGTTAACTGACTTGTAGGTTAAACAAACTTTAAGGTTTACAAAACACTTTCTATATAGTGGATCATTTGATCAACAGTTTCATAGAGAATTAATCAAAAAGTTGAAATGAATAGGTAGCTGGTAGCCATCTTGTCCTCTTGCCTCTGGTCTGGTTCTGGTTCTGCCTGATTTGGGCTCTTCTGATCCACTTTAGCACTTAATGGGGTAGTTTGTTTGGTTTTTTCTCCTACCATTCTGAAGTACTTCTCTTTTCATGCCAAATCTACCCAGATCCACTTGAGCTCAGTATTCTTTGGCTGCCTTACCCAAACCCCCATCACTATCCTTGAAAAGGATCCATGATAAACCAACATACAATTATTAAGTGCTTATGGTATGCTGAGTACTGGGGATAAAAAGGCAAAAAATTTAAACAATTCATGTCCTTGAGGAGGATGATTTCCAAAAAACATAGAAAGGCTTCTATGAACTGATGCAGAATAAAGACAACAGAACAAATGTACATAAACAACAAAATAAATTCTCCCAATGATTGAATACAGATATATGTATTATCTATGAGTATTATCTGTTTGCATGTGTATATATAAGCATGTATATGCATATATCCATATATCCACACATGTATATATACACATATATACATACATGTATATACATACACAGTTCTCATCCTGCTCCTTAAATTGATTTCCTTCCTGTAATTGATTGTATGTGTCATGTTTATGTCTGGAATCATAAATGCTAATTTATCCTCCTTGGTTTGCAAAATGCTCAAATTTTTTTTGATATCATTAATTGTAATGTTAGTTTGCACAGAATCACACAGGTAGTAAGTTTCTGAGGTTGGATTTAAACTCAGGTCTTCCTAACTCCAGGCCTAGGGCTCTATCTATTAGTCTCCCTAGTTGGAATAAAGTTATTTTTGGCTGGTCAATGTAAGAAGGGAAATAACAGATAATAATGCTGAAAAAGTAGCTTGAAGTCAGACCAGGATCCATGCTAAGCATTGGGAATACAAAGAGAAAGAAAAACTCAGTTCTTGCCCTCAGGCAGCTCACATTCTACCAGAAGAGACTCAACATGCAAATATCCTTGAACATTCAAAAAATATGCATAATAAATGTAAGGGAATGTTCCAGGGAAGGGGCTGGGATGGAGTGGAGTAGTCTCCTACTAAGGCTTGAAGGAAGTCAGGGAAGCCAGAAGTTGAAAGTGAGAAGAGTATTTCAGGCAGGGGGAAAAATCACTTTCCCCCAAACATGGAGGCTGAAGATGGACTGTCACCGCCAAGGAGAGTTCATGGAGGGAGTGAATTGTAAAAAAGCCTGGTGAAAATAAAGATGGGGGAGTGGGGTATGACAGGTTTTAGATGTTAAACAGAACATTTTCTATTTGATCCTGGCAATAATAAGGAGTTACTGGAATTCACTGAATTGGGGAGAGAGTCTGGGTGAGTAAGACTGGGGTGGGGAGGGGAGGGAATTGAGATGGTCAGATTTGAACTTTTACAAAATTACCATTGGCAGATAAATGGAGAATAAATTTGTGCTGGGGAGATTTAAAAAGTGATGATTGGACAGAAGGAAATAGAAAAGATGCTGCAAAATTCAAAACAATAAAATTTGCCAACAGTCTGGATAGGTGAGGGTAAATTAAAGTGAGGCACTGAGGGCAACATAAGGTGGCAAACCTGACTGAATGAGAGGATGAAGAGCTCCCCTCATCTCTAAAAGCAAAATTGGGATATGAAGTAATCTGGAGGGGAAAATAACCAGTACATGTTGGGTGGGACATCCAGTTCAAGATACCCAGAAGGCAGTTAGTTGGTGACACAGGACCACAACTTAGGGGAGAGATTAATGCTGAATCTATGGGAATCATCTGCATAGAGGTGATAAGTGGTGAATTAATTCATGGGAGCTAGTGAGATCACCAAGCAAGTTAACATGGAAAGAAAAAAGAACCAGACATAATTTTGGGGAATATCCTTGGTTAGAGGGAGTCTCCGTGGATGAAGATCTAATAAAGTAGGTTGAGTTACAAAGCTACGAAAGGCTTTAAATGTTAAACAGAGAAATTTGTATTTTGTTCTAGTGTTATAGAGAGTCACCAGAGTTTATTGAGAAGGGGAATGACAGGGTCAGACCTGTAATTTAGAAAAATCACTTTGGTCATTGAATACAGAATGGATTGGATAGGGGAGAGATTTGAGGAAGCAATGGCAATTAAGGGGCTATTGTAATAGTCCAGCTCAGAGTTGATGAAGACCTGAACGTAAGTCAAGCCTTTATCTGAGGCTTTGATCTTATTATTTCCCTGCCTGGCATATTTGTTCATACTTTTTGCCTCCCTTTATATCCTTTTTGTGCCTTTCCCTGATCTCCATTCCAGTTCAGTGTTGCCTTTGGGAGCCCAGAATTCTGCTACGGGTAAGGCTATCTTTCATATACCTTCCTTCAAGTTTCTTCCCTTCATCCAGAGAAATTGTTGCCTTTTCTACATTTCTATTTTCACACGCTAGTTGGCATCATGTTTACAGCTTCTGTCTTTTTTCTCCTGCATGTGGATCACCATTATTCTTCATTGATCACAGTGATTCTTTGCCTGTCTTTGAGACTCAGATCACATTCAACTGGGTGGGAAAGGGCAGTAGAATAACCCTTTTCTAGATCAATGAGAATTGACTATATTGGGGTACCGGTACCAGGAGGGCTCTGGAAAAGGCAGAGGATTGGCTGCCACTCTTACTATGCCACCATCTATTAGTACTGTGGATTAGATAAATACAAATCCCAATTCTAATTTGTCTGAGTGTCCTACTGACATTGAAAGGAGTTGAACCATTAGAAAAGATTGGCTAGCCTTTCTGATATCCCTTTCAGATTTAGGTATTCTTAATTCAGTATGAAGTCTTTGTTCTTTATTTTCAGAATAGGGGGAGGACAAGGGGGTCTGGGGATTGAATTTTAAGAAGCATAAACAGTCCAAGAAATGCTGCCTGGAAGAGGTGAGCTGCAATAGCCTGTCTAGATTAAAATTCTACTTATTTCGATACATCTAACCTCTCTTCTCCTCTGAACTCAGCCAAATCCAAAGACCAAATCCATCCTCATCACATCCAGAAAGAGCCCTGCTTTCTCTTTAGGGAATCAATCAATCAACTAGAATTTGGTGGCACCAGCCCTAGAGTCAGGAGAACCTGAGTTCAAATCAGACCTCAGACACCTAATAATTACCTAGCTGTGTGACTTTGGGCAAGTCACTTAACCCCATTGCTTTGCAAAAAACAAACAAACAAAAAAGAATTAATTAAGAACCTACTATGTCCAGGAACCATGGAAACTATTGCCTTCCTTGCCATCATTTCCATATTTCGGTCAGAAATATGTTCACACAATTCTTTCCCCTCCTTTTTTCCACAGGAGTTAGGTGGACCCCATTACTTCCTTCCTTCTGAAGCAGTCACTGCCTGGTATGCCCCTGGGAGTCACCCCTTTTGTACAGCTACCTCTTTCCTTGAGATGATAGCTTCTGAGAAAGGGGAAATTAATTGCAAATAAATCTGCTATTAAGGTATGATGCTAATGACATGGAATCTGGGTTCTGGCAGTGAAAGGACCGCCCGGCATCCGTGTCAGCATCAGTTACTTGGAAGGCTGGGCTTATTCAACCCACGTTTTCATAATGGGCACTGAAGGCAGGCTCTGGAGTGGGGTGATTTATGGTGCTGCATTGACTGAACAGAATCTATCTTCTACCTCTGTGGCTGGGGAAAATGAAAGAAGTTTCACAAGCCCAGCTCTTCCAGAGCACAGATGCCTCAAGTCTGAATACAGCTGATAGATTTGGGGTAAGGAAATAGGCTCAGACAGAGGATATCACAAATGTAGACTGTGACACAGGTTAGGGGCCTGGGTGAGGATGTAGTGGAAGGATTAATGTGACTAACCAGCTTCTATTGTGCACAATAGACTTGGGGCACAGGCTGAAAGATTCCAGCTCTGCTGAAAAATACAACTTGATGCCCCAAATAAATTTGATGAGGATTTAAGGGAAGGCTAAAAGAGGCAGTGAATGGTCCCCATACAGAGTGTAGGGATATGAATTAGGATTCCTGTTTATTGTACAATTTGATCTTAAGCAACTCACTTGCAAGGGTGGGGTGAAATGCAACACAGGCAGGTCATTGGAGACTTTGAAACTGTTTTTTTAGGTTTTTTGCAAGGCAAATGGGATTAAGTGGCTTGCCCAAGGCCACACAGCTAGTTCATTATTAAGTGTCTGAGGTCAGATTTGAACTCAGGTACTCCTGACTCCAGGGCCGGTGCTCTATCCATTGTGCCACCTAGCCGCCCCTATTTGAGACTTTGAGACTCAGTTTCCTCAACTGCAAAATGAGTCTACTACTTGTACTATTGAAACTACCCAAGGTTTTTGTGAGGATTAAATGAAAAGTGAGAAAGGGAAAGTGAAGTAGTTTGGAAATTGTAAGACCCTAAAGAAATACTCCCTTGTGTTGCCCTAGAAGAGGAATTATAATAATTGCTAATATTTATGTAGCTTTTACTATATGACAGACACACCATCCATTCTGCTACCCAGCTAGCCTTTGGACTCATCATAGGGAGCTGGAAGAGAGTTCAGAGGTCATTGGTTCCAACTTCCTCATTGTACGGATGAGAAAATTCATTGAATAACTTTCCCAAGGTCACAATCATTTTCCAAAGTGAGATTTGAATTCAAAGCTTCTGTGCCCATAGTCACTACATCATGCTTCATGTCGACACAGTCTGAGGCATTGGCAACGTCCAGGACCTGACTTAAATTTAGAACTGAGAAAATGACTAGGATCTAGACTCCTCTTCTAGTTTTGGAAGTTCTTGTCATGGAATGTCATGTACCTTGAGGTGAGGACAGATGATCCCTTTTTATAAAAGAGGCATTCTGAAAAAGCTCCATGTCAGCTGAATTTCTGTAGGTGTAACCCTGTTTCTCTAACAACATAGACAATTCCAGAAATATTTTGACTTTGTTTCTGATTGATATTCCGTGGGTAATGGCTTCTCTCACTCCCCCCCCCCCCCAGTGTAGGGAGAAGCAAATGTGATCTTAAAAGTAAAGTGCTTTTTAAAAGTAAAAGTGCGATAGAAATGTGAGAATGTGAGGTATTATTATTATTATTATAGCAGGCTTCCTTTTAAAAGGAAATCTTCTGGTGAACATCCTGGGGATATTCAGTAATGCTAATGAGGAAGAACTTGGGCCCTATAACCATTCCCCAGAATAGGAGGGACAATAACCAGCTCCTCCCTACCTTCTGAGATGCAGGACTCACCTCCATCTACTTAAAAAAAAATCATTCTCTGAATGAGAATCCCCAGGCTGCTTCAGTATGGTAAATGGAGCGAATTTATATCAGACTGAGGAATGCTTCTTTCTGCCCTTCCCCACTGCCTCAGTTTCCCCACCTCAAAAGATCACCTATCTCCTGATGAGATACGATATAGTAATGCCTTATATTCTGTACAATAATTTCATCACTTTAGCTTCTACCACATCTCGTGTCGTAGGAAAGCCAGGAATTATTCCTATTAGGCAGGTGACAAACATAGTAAAAGGGGGTGAAGTGGCTCACCCAGGGTCCCGCCCGGCTCTTCGGCAAAGCTGGGACTGGAACCCAGATCTAGCTGACTTCCTGGGCCCAGACTCTTTTCATTGCACCACACCGCCTCCCGATGTTGGCCAGCCTCAATAGCAACCATTGGCCAACGTCCATCTGTTCAGGAATCTAGCATTTTCATGGGACCACGGTAGGGTTAAAGTTTAGGTTACGGTTGCCTTCAGGTTTAATTTCGAGATCCGAACCCATCTGTTCCAAGGATCATTTGGGTTCTTAAGCCACTAGCTCGGATCATCGTCCGGGGCGACACTGGCCAGAAAGAGAGCGAGCGCGGATCTCGGGGCTCATTTGGCTACCTCCGTGGACGTGCGCCCACACCTACTGGCGGTCTGCCACCAGTGAACTTGTGTCTCCAATCTGGAGACCTCCCTCAAGTAGGTGCCCATCATGCCAGCCCCTGGGCAGTTTTCTAAGGGGTTCCACCCTCACCCCCCCCTTTGGACGCCTTCCCGGGGGAGATTCGGCCCCGAGGCGCTTTGGTCCCCGGCGCATTTCTGGGGTCGGGGCTCCCTCCCCCGGGCCCGGATCGCTGCCCCCCCGGGAGGGGCATTGTTCCCCGCCGGGCCTCCTCCCCCTCCTCCGCCCCTCCCCGCCCGCGGTGCCCAGGCCGGCCGGCCGGGGTCTCCGCCTCCTCCCTGCCCGGAGCGGGGCTGCGCCGGGCTCCCCAGGGCCGCGCTCCCGCTCCCTCTCTCCCCAGCTCGTCTTTGTTATTCTGGGCTCCCCTCCTCTCCTTGCCTTCTGACACAGCGGCGGCGGCGGCCGCCCGCAAAACCCGGAACGCGGACTCGGCCTGTCTCACCTGGACCGGGCTCGCCCACAGCCCCCGCCCTGCACGAGCCGCTCCCCCTCCCCGGCCCGGCTTCTCCCCTCCCCCCTCCCGGCCCAGGAGCCGGCTTCGGGACTGGAAAGCGCCGGCTGTGCTGGGCGAAGGGTCTGGCTGGAAATGCCCGAGGGGGGGAGAAACTGGGGGAAGGTGCGCGGTGTGTACGTGTGCAGGGACCGGCGGGGCAAAGTTTGGTGGGGGGGGGGGGGCACGGGGAAGGAACACAGGTGTGCGTGTCCGCAAATGGGGGTGGGGGGGCTCCACTGGCTCCTCCCCACTCTGCCGTCTGGAACGAAGGAGCAAAGCGGGGCTCCCCCCGAGGGCCCCCCCCCACAGCGCCGCCGTGACCCCGGAGTCCGGGAAGCCGCGAGGACGAGATTCGGGGTCCGGCTCGCCCGCGGAGCCTGAGCCCGCCCCCATCCCCAGAGGCTCCGCCCCGTCCCCCTCCCCAGCCCGGGCCGGCTCTGGGGGAGGGCGCTGCCGTCCCCGGGGCCCTCTTCATTGTCCAATCGCGGGAGCCGAGTTGGAAGCGGAATGAATATATTAGTCTTATTAACCACTTATAAAATCGAGATGATTAGCCCCGGGAGGGGCGGAGCCGAGCCCGGCCTAGTGGGGTGTCCCTGAGCGGTGGCTGGGTGGGTGTGTTTGGGGCTCTACCCGCCCAGTCCTCGGGAGCACAAGTTCTCCAGTTCGCGGCCCCGCTACGGTCTCCCCTCCCGCTGCTCCCGCGGAAACATGGGGGGGGGAGGCCGGGGAGGGGGAGACTCCTGGGGGCCCCCCGAACTCTTCACCAATTTTAGGGTACGGGCCACTGAGCCGAGGCAGCAGTCGCTCCCGTCCCTTCCTCTGCGTCTTCTGCTCAGCCCAAGGGGAACGGGGTGGGAAGAAATAGCAGAAAGGGGGGAAATGGGGGGCGGAATTCCCCCAAACTGTTTGCAACGTCTCAGTCCTAGCTCCAGCCTCCCCTAGAACCCCCCCCCCAGACTCCGCACTCCCGGTCTCAGATCCCACCCTCTTTGTCCATTCGGAGCCTGGGGACCGGGGAGGGGGTGCCGCGGGGGGCCCGTGGGGAAGAGGGGACCCCGGCGAGAAGCGAGCTTTGGGCACTCCCTCCCTTCCCTCGCGACGATTCCAAAGGTCGCCACTTCCCATTCTCAGTTTTCCTCCTGGAGGATTCGGGGTCTGTATACAGTCATCTATAAGGCTGTGTGTGTACACACACACACACACACACACACACACACACACACACACACACACACACAGCCCCCCGAGGGGCGGGAGCCGCTAGTATTCCGGGTGCTGCCTATTGGGGGGGGGAGGAAAGGGGAGGGTGGCGTCTGTGTCTTCCGCTTTTTTTAAGTCTTTCTCTATCTCCCACTCCAATCTGCACGATTTTTCTCTTCCTCTCCCCCTAAACTTGCAGAGTTCAAAGAAAAGCAGGTCCGGGGGGTTTGGGGGAGAAGGGCTCTGTGTGTGATTGTGTGTGTGTGTGTGTGTGTGTGTGTGTGTGTGCGCGCGCGCGCGCGCGGGGGGGGGTCCATCAGGGTGTATGTATGTATGTATGTATGTTTTCTTCTTAAGGGGGGGAGAAAAAGAAAAAGAGGGAGGGAAGAGGAGAAGTGGCCTCCCTGGCTGAGGGGGGAGGAGGAGGCGGCGGCGGCGCGCTCCCTTTCCGATAGAAATCTAGGACGGCTTTTGCCGGCAGCCGGCGGGGAGCGGGGCCCTTTGGAAATAGAATAGCCAATGTAATTTGACACTTCAACTTGCTCTGCTCCAGGCTAGTTGATTCACTTACTCACCCACTAACGCCGAGTTCCTTTTCACTGTCTGTGGACATTAAAAAAGGGGGGGGGGGGAGCGAGAGAGCAAAGGAGAGGCGAGCGAGCGAGCGAGCGAGCGGGGAAATAAAGCTCGAATCCAGTCGTAATTCTGATTTCTCTCCCCCCCTTTTTCCCCTCCCGCTCTCCCTCCCCCCTCTCCACCACCCACCGCACGGATCTCCCCCGCCCTCCCCCTCCCCAAAATCCATCGGGGGAGAAAAGGAAAGGAGAAAAAGAGAGCGAGAGAGAGCGAACAGGATTTTGCCCGAGTGTCCTCCTTTCCTGGTTTCTCCTGCCGCCGCCGCCGGTGCCGCCGCCGCCGCCGCCGCCGCCGCCGCTGCGTGCGGCCCCGGCTCCTTGCTAAGCGGTGGGTAAGTTTGTCCGTCCTTCTGCCGGGGCCGGGGCCGGAGGGAGGGAGCCCGGGGGCGGACACAATGGCTCAGGGCCCCCCACTCCCCGAGCCCGACCTCCCCCCCGTTTAGGAGCCGCGCGGCATCGCGGAGGAGGCTGACTCGTGCGAGTCCCCGGAATTGTGATTGTTTTCGTCCGATCGCACGTTGCCTTGTTCCCCTCTCCTAAAAGACTTAGGGCTGGAAACGTGTGGAGCTGGAGGGTCTGTGTTGTGCTGTGAGTCTGGGTGAGTGTGAGTGTGAGTGTGTGTGTGTGTGTGTGTGTGTGTGTGCGCTTTCACTCCCCCGCCTTGCTTAAAGAGCTGGCGACAGAGGTGGGCAGGGGGGTCAGGCAGTTCTGGAGGCTGAAGGGAGCCAGCCTTGGCGTGGAGGCTCGGGGGAGCGGGGAGCCGAAGGGAGCCGGGGTTCCCGGCTGCGCTTCCCGTGGGGCGGCTCTCTATCCAGCCGTGTGGACGGACACCGTGCCTTTCTCCTAGCGTGGCTGTCCGCGCTCCCTCCGGGGGCTGTGGAGGGGCCAAGGGGAGCGCAGGCAGGATCCCGGAGCTGGAGAATGGGGGGAGATCGCCGTAAGCCTTCTTTCCGGTGGGCGTTAAGTTTGTGTGTGAGGGTATGTGTGTGTATGTGTAATTATTGTTGCCACTCACTGTGTTTGTGACTTCTGGAAGGGTCGGCCAGGAAGGGACAGTGTTGCAATGCTGAAGGTTTGTGACTATATGAGTGTGTGTGTGTGTGTGTGTGTGTGTGTGAATTGTTGCTACTTAGTGTATTTGTGGCTTGTGGAAGGGGGTAGGTCAGGGAGATGCACTATTGCAAAGCTAAAGGTGTGAGTATGAGTGTGTGTGTGTGTGTGAGGATATTAATTGTTGCTACTTAGTGTGTTTGTGGTTTGTGGAAGGGGGTAGGTCAGGGAGATGCACTATTGCAAAGCTAAAGGTGTGTAAGTATGAGTGTGTGTGAGGATATTAATTGTTACTATTTAGTGTGTGGTTTGTGGAAGGGGGTAGGTCAGGGAGATGCACTATTGCAAAGCTGAAGGTGTGTGTTTGTGAAGGTGTTAATTGTTGTTGCTACTTAGTGTGTCTGTGGCTTGTGGAAGGGTTGGTCGGCAAGATACAGTGTTGCAACACTGAAGGTGTATGCATGTGTTGTGTTTGTCAGGGCTTAATTATTGTTGCTACTTAAGAGTGTGGCTTGTGGAAGGGTCAGTCGGGAAGATACAATGTTGCCATGCTGAAGGGATGTGTATGTGTATGTGTGTTTGTGAGGGTGCTCATTGTTGTTACTACTTAGTGTATTTGTGGCTTGTGGAAGGGTCAGCCTGCGGATACAGTGGAGCACTGCTGAAAGTGTGTGTGTGGGGGGGGGTTAGTTGTTATTACTTGTGTGGTTGTGACTTGTGGAAGGGTCTGCCGGGAAGATACACTGTTGCAGTGCAGAAAGGCTGTGTGGGTCGGTTTGTGAGGGTGTTAATTATCCTCGCTACTTAGTGTGGTTGTGACTTGTGGAAGGGTCGGCCAGGGCGATACATTGTTGCAATGTTGAAGGTGTGTGTTTGAGTGTGTGTGTGTGTGCGCGCGCGCGCGCGCGCGCGCCGTGACGGGGAGCTGGGAACTCCTTAAAAACAAAAGGAGGTTTAAAGCGGGGCTGGGGGCCGCGGCGGGCCGCCTGCGGGGCTGCCCCAGCCGGGAGAGAAGTCTCGGCGCTGGGGAAGGAGCAGGAGCATATTGCGTGTGTGTGTGTGTGTGTGTGTGTGTGTGTGTGTGTGTGTGTGTGTGTGTCCGGCCAGAAGCTGAAGTGATCTGTCGCCTCCAGTTCCTTTCTCTCGTCTCTGGCTGTCCCTGGTGGGTGGGTGGGCGGCCGAGATTGGAGGGGCTGCGCGGGGGGGGCCTCTCCGAAGGAAGCCGGGGGCGGCCTTTGAGAAGGTTGTTTCGTGTTCCTTGTGTCTGGGGCTGGAGAGGGAACGCTAGAAAGTGGGGTTGCTCTTCCTCCTTCGCCTCCCCCCTCCCCTCCCCAGCTGGAGAAAGGAGCAGGCTCCGCCAGCGCGCTCTCCCCCTCCCCGGTGTACATCTGTCCAGGAAGCCAGGGGAGGGGTAAGGAGGGGGGCTATGATGGAGGGAAAATAAAACCACCGAGAAACAAGCGGCAGAAGAGGGATCCAGGAGAGTGTGTGCGTGCGTGTGTTTGTGTGTGTGTGTGTGTGTGTGTAGGGGGGTGCTAGATGGTGGCATTGTGAAGGCGGGGTGGGGGGGCCGTTTCCCCCCCGGAGCCTAAGCCGCAGCCTCCTAAAGGGGCGAGAGCCTCAACCCCCGGGTGTAAAAGACACTCTAAGAATGTAAACAACCGGAGAAAAGAGTGCGCTCTTAGGGGCCGCGGGCTCCTCTCCGGCCCCCTCCTTCCCTCGGGGAGAGACCCCCGAGAGCTAGAGAGCGCGGGGGCCCGGCCAGTTCGATTTGGGCACCGCGCGCCGGGAGCTTCCAACTTTCCCCTTGCGCCCCCACCCGAGCGCTCCCCAAGTGGATGGCACGAAGCCCCCCGGGAGGGCGCGCCTCGGAGGCGGAGGGGGCCTAAGCCGGCGGGGTGGCCTCAGAGGTCAGACCCGTTGAACCCCGAAGTAGGAATTGAGGGCGGGGAGTGGAGGGGAGAGGAGGGGAGAGCCGGGACAGGGCCCGGGACGCCCGGCTCTGGGGCCGGGAGCAACTTCTCGTGGTGTCCCTCCGGGGAGGCAAGCGCCCTTCGGGCAGCCGGGGACCAACGCTGGGAAGGCTCGCAGTGCCCCAAGAGTGCCTTTTGCGGGAGCGAAGTCTGGGTGCAGGCTGACCTCTCTCTCCTCCCCTCCCCCCCTCCCTCCTTCCCTCCTGCTCCTTCTCTTCCCCCTCCTCCCTCTCCTTCCTCCTCCTCCTCCTCCTCCCCCTCCCCTTTCTTTCCTTTCCTCCGACTGCTTTCGCCATACCCTGTGACGAGAGGGAGGAAGATGTAAGTTGGCAACCTAAACAAATGTTGTCTCAAAGGTTCCTTGAGAGCGAGTTGGAAAGGGGTGGGGGGCAGGGGTGGGGGCGGGGTGGGGGGAGATCGGGCCAGAATGGAAGGACCCCGAGGAGTTCAGATAAGAAAGCCATTTCAGAGACCACCAATCCCTCCCCCCCCTCCCCAACCGTGTGCATCCGAAGGAATGGTGCCTTATAAAATTTAAAAGGGCAGCAGCCCATTAAGGCGATGGCCTGGCGCCGGGCTCCAGGAGCTTCGTTCGAGCTGCCTGCCTTTCACTGCCAAGAGCTTTTTAAGGGATTTTCTTGAGCAACAGTTTCTGTCCTGGCTGCAATCTGGGAACCTGGCCTTGTAAACTGCAGGGTTAAAGGATGCCGGCTCTTCCTCCTCCTCCTCCTCCTCCTCTGGGCGTGGGGAGTCACCCCGGGCTGGAAGGGAGTCCAGAGCAGCCTTCAGAGTTTATTTAAAAAAAAGTTAGTGTTTTAAGGTATAGATCCAATGTCCTGGAGCAGGGAGGAATTCTCAGTTAGTTTTACAGGTCGTGAATGAGAACTTTTGCTCCCCCTTGGAAAGTTCGAAACTTGCCCTAATCCATTCGAAGAAGTGGGGAAAGTTGGGAGGAAGGATCCAAACCTTAGAGCCTTATTAGCCTTTTCTGGATTCTAGGCTGCCTTTTTTTTTTTTTGGCTGGGGAGGAGAAAAGCATTTATTTAACTGATACAGAGAGTAAGATTCACAAGGGCTCCCCCTACCCCACCCCAACCCACTCCCGGGGCTTTTGATTGAGAGAAATTGACTGTGCCATCAATCTCTCCATAGTGAGGCCTGAATCAGGTTTATGAATGCCAGAAGACTTGCACTGACCTTTTTCTCTTTAACTTGAGGATGTTGAAACACCAGCATCAAACAAAAGACACATTGAAATCGAGGTCTGCAACGGAGCACGTGTGACTTTGAGGCTGCTGGAAGGCACTGGAAGATAGGCTTTGCTTCTGACTACTTTGGGCTTCCCCCCACCCCCCCACCCCCGCCCCCAAGGAAGGGCTTCAGCCTTTAACTCGGGAAGTCACAAGGCTTAGAGAAAGTGGTTGCAAGAGCAAATCTCAAAGTTAAGATTCCTGCAATTCAATTGGGCTCAGTGTTGGGAAGACTTCATTCTTTCTCCCCTCCTTTCCTTTTCTCTCTTTCTTCCTCTTCCTTCTTTACTATCTTTCTAATTTCTTTTTCTTTCTTCCCATCCTTCCTTTCTTCCTTCTTTCCTTCCTTTCTTCCTTTTCTCCCATCCTTTTCTTCCTTTCTTTTATCCTTCCTTCTTCCTCCTTCCCTCCTTTTCTTCCTCTCTCTTTCTTCCTTTCTCCCATCCTTCCTTTCTTTCCTTCTTTCCTTCTTTCTTTCTTTCTTTCTTTCTTTCTTTCTTTCTTTCTTTCTTTCTTTCTTTCTTTCTTTCTTTCTTTCTTTCTTTCTTTCTTTCTTTCCTTTTAAAGTGTCCAAACATTTTAAGATAGACTATTGCTGCTGGTGGATACACCTCATTTCAGTGAGAAAAATAATTAAGCAGAGCAAATTCATTCAGATTTAGGCAGAGCCCCTCAAAAGAGAAGTGGTAGTTTGTAAGTTTTTTTTTTTTAAATCAGAGTTTATGGTTTTATTTGTTGTGCCACATATTCCAAAGGGTTCTTCCAGGTGACAAAACCTGAATGCATTTTATTTTTTAAACCAAACACAGCCATGATCTCCAGTAACATCTCCTTCCCATGCCTGGCCCAGGAAAGAAACATTAGGGTGGAGAGATTATGCTCTGTTGACACTGCTGGTGACCCGTGGATCCTTTACTTATTTAGGATAATAACGGGGAAGAAAATCAACACAATTCACAGTTGAGAAGAACTGAAAACTTCAATTTTTCTCCCCAAGGTGGCAGGGAAAAGAATGGAAATTTGAGACACATTATTCTCCCCTCCTATCATGCATGAGATGAATATGCCATTGTAAATCCTAAATCCTTAAGCCTTGGTGACCAGACTGAAAGACAGTGGACATGGCCCCATTTAACAACTTAGTAAAATGTCGGTTCCTGAAGCAACTCAGGGAGGCCACCCGATAAGTTTATCACAGGAAACTCCTTTTAAAAAAGTTCAACAAAAAACAAAACCCTTTTGAGAATTACAAAGATGGGCCTCCCAGAGAGGGACTGTGTCATCTATGTTTCCATTCATAACTTTTAAAAAAATTTTTGTGTAGTCCCTCCCCCTTCCTTCTATCCACTCCCCAGTCTTTATGAGGTTCTCAGGGTTGCAAAGCCACAGCAAAACCTGTGTGTGTTAATTACCACCATGATGCTGCGGCCTTGCCTACTAGGTTTGACCTCTTGGCAAGATGGGTTTGCTTCTGTGTACCTTCTGTTCCTGGTTACCCTTTGTCTGCCAGGGGAAGCCACTGGGAATCTGCCCTTTTCAGCTAGGGGGAAGGGGAAAGACTTAGCATTGGAGTAGTGCTTAATTATCACCATTGACCTATTGTGCATAGGATCCAGAATCTAGTACTCTCCCTCTAGGGGATATCAAAAGGTCTGGGCTCTTCCCTCAGGGGATTTACCATTGAATTGGAGAAGAGAACTTTCATAAGGCTTACAAAATTTTTACAATCCTTTAAGAGAGTTAAGAACCAGGAATTTAGAGCTAGAACAGATCTTGGAGGTGGTAGCTTGCCTAGACTCCTCATTTTACAGGTGAGAAAACTGAGACAGAGAGATTTGCCCAAGTCAATTTAGTAAGTGTAGAGAAGCTAGCATTTGAACCCAGATTAGTCGTTGTTGTTGAGTTGTGTCTGACTCTTTATGTCCCCATTTGGGGTTTTCTTGGGAGAAATACACTATTTCCTTCTCTAGCTCGTTTTTATAGGTGAGGAAATCAAGATGAATAGGGTTGTGATTTGCCCAGGGTTACCTAGCTAGAGTCTGAGGCAGGATTTGAATTCAGGTCTTCATGACTCCAGATCCACCCAGCTGCCCAGGTTGTCTTACTTTCAAATCCATTACTTTTCCCATTATAATCTACTACTGCCCCCAGTGTCAGATGTCAACACATGCCACAGGCTACGGGAAGATGAGATTGAGGCAGGAATCTTGGACTAGGAATCAGGAAACCTAGATCTTAAGGGGTAGGGCCAGTCATTTAACACAGTGAATCTTTTTCTTATCTGTTAAATGAGGCTAATACCACAAAGATTTCACGAGAATCAACTGAAATAATGTTTGCCAATGTTTCACAAGTAGGAAAAGCTATCTTTTTTGGAGTATAGGAGTAGGTCTTTAGGACTGGTCCGTAGCTCAGATGAGTAGCTCAAGAGAAGAGGTTTTTCCAGCTGGCTGCTATGATAAACATGTCCAGAGAGTGTCCCTACGGTGTGAAGGATGTGTAAGGGATCTGGAAGGCCTTCCCCACCCCGACACACCAACATGATACCAAAGGGTCTGCAAGTCACTTCATCTAGCTAGACTAGTTTGAGTCTGCTCCTTGGCAGGAAAGACTGGAGTTTAAAGGTTGGTCTTGTGTCGTGTGTCATGCCCCCCACCCCCACCCCAGCCAGTAGTCAGAGGAAACAGAGTGATGCCACTGATCCATTGTGGAAGCTCCCTTGCCCCCATTTAGGAGGAATTGGACTGTTTCTTACTGCCATAGAGGACCTGTCCCCTCTCTTTGCACTTAAGGTCTTACTTAGGGGATGGTAGCTGGCCTTGGCTCCACTGACTTTCCATAGGACTTTATGATTTCATCTGTGGTTTTAGAAGAGAGGGAGGGAATGCTTTCTCACCCAGCGCTCCCTAGGAGCACAAGAAGGCTAAAATCATCCTTATCCTCAAGGAGTTTAAGAAGGATATTTCTGTGTGTGTATGTCTCTCTCTCTCTCTCTCTCTCTCTCTCTCTCTCTCTCTCCATATATATGTATATATATATATATATATATATATATACAATTCACATCAATATAATATATGCACATTCATATATATATATACTTAATGTATACACATTTAAATCCATATACACATGTATAGATGCATTTACATGTCCATTTTCTTATTGTTTTTCAATTGTGTCTGACTCTTTGTGACTCCATTTGGGGTTTCTTGACAAAGATACTATAATGATTTTTGCCATTTCCTTCTCCAGTTCATTTTCTAGATGAGGAAACTGAGGCAAACAGGGTGAAGTGACTTGTATAGGGTCACACAGCTAGTAAGTATCTGAGACTGGATTTGAGCTCAGAAAGATGAGCCTTCCAGACTCCAGCCTGGCATTCTATATATGCATACATACATACGTATATGTGTTTTATATATATGTAGGAAGTTAAATATATAAAACAACATGAAATATGGTAGTGAGGCAATAGGATGTAATCAAGATAAGACCAGATTTGAGATCTGAGGGCTTGGATTTCAATACCAGCTCTAGAGTTTATTAGCTATGTGTTGTTAAAATGGGGCACTTCCATATTAACTCTCTACTACTCCAGGTTACCACCTTCTCTACAACTTAGGTTAAATGATTTTGTTAGAGGGGAAGATTTGAAACCAGGTCTTTCTGATGTAAAGGCTGACTCTCACTAGTTGTGCAACTATGGACAAATTGCTTTGTGTCAGTGGACCTCGGTTTTCTCATCTGTAAAATGAGGGTGTTGGACTAAATGGTCTCTAAGGAATCTGCTAACTCTAAATCTGACAATCCCATATAAGGGGCAAATGAAGGGTATAGTGTGTGGTTGATGATATTAATGAAGTTGAAGAGGGAGAGGCCCTAGAGGCCAGTGTGGTCAGGGGAGGATGATAGGATCATGAGAGAGGCTTTGGAGAGTAGCTCGGACTTAGCTAAACATCCTGTAGCATGAGGAAGGTTAGGAGAGGAAGGAGGAAAGCAGGGGGCTCGAAGGCTAAGTACCTCTCATGGGTCTCTGGTGGGGGGCATCATATTTTAATGGAACTGAGCTAGCTCTCTCATGGTAGGATTTCAGAGCCCTTCTGTACTACTCAGCTGTGGTCCCCGGCAGCTGCCCATCCTCTTGGTTCTAATAGTCTGCCGAGTTGTCTTGCACTCTAATAAAACTCCCAATTGTGCTTTTCAATTCTTGGGAGCATGAATCTGTGCAAGGGAGTTCTTGTAGTGGTGGGGAAAGAAACAGATATGTTTGTAGCCTATCTCTGGTCCCCTCAGAGAAGAGAAGAAAGTCCATGGAGCCAGACTGGTTGCCACAGTTCAGAAGGGTGCTATAGTGACTCAGTGACTTCTCCTGCTCTCTCATAGCAAACCATCCAAGGGGACAAGAAACTGATCTAAGAAGCCCCCCCCCCCCCCGTTTATTGACATACCTTGTGAAAAACACAGCCCTTTGGGTTCTGGCATTCTCAGGCCCCCTATTGGGTGGGATTCCTCAGAGATCACCCAACTTATTACCTTTTCATTTTATGTTTGAGAAAACTGAGGCCTAATAGGAATCTGTAAGAATATGATGGGATCAGGGTGGGGAGGGGGCAGCCGTACTCAGTTTTTAAATCAGGAAGGACCATTGCTGCTATAACTTGGGAATGTGATTGGACCTGAGGGAAGATCGAGGTTATCTGGGATAATTAGATTTCTTAGATTTCACTACTCCCGAGCTAGTCTGGTGGCCTAACCCTTTTATTCTTTGCCTGGATTTGTAACCATTAAGAGAACTCTGGTGGGTAGGGAAGCCCACCTTCCCTCAGTGGGGATTCAACTCTTGAAGGTAAGGAAGGGTGGGGGAGAGGCTAGAGTCCAGCCAGAATCTAGACCTTTTATTCTGAGCCAGGGGATCCAAAGGTTTGGGGGGTGCCACGACAACATATCTGCATTGCTTGGCCATTTTTCAAAGAGCTTGATGGCTGACTTTCAGGATGTTGTTCCCATATTACTTAGGTAATATGGAACGACCTGCTAAAGGTTGGACTTCTGTTGTTATAGGGCCAAGGATCCTTTTTCGGATCAGTGGGCATATAAGGTGGGGATGTTGGGCAGCCCGGGTGAGCAAGTTTTGGGGGCTGGTTCTATCCTGTTGGGATGCAAAGAGCTGCTCAATTTGATCCTTCTTCATTCGAAGTTGTTTTTACCATGTCATTGCCTCCCTGGCTGCAAGTTTCTGACTTAGTGCTCAACTGTGAGATTGGGGAGATTTTTGCCCTCCTCTAAGGAAAAACCCCAGTTTGGGGTGCCACTGAAGGAGGGGCAGTGTTCGTCCTAAATGTCCTCCAGGAGCCTTGTCTTGAACCCTCTTTCTTAAGGGCCAGTAGCCTTCCTGGGAAAGCCCAGGGTCTGGTGTGGGCAGAGCTGGGAAGTGAAGGGATCTAGATTCCTGGAAATTAGCATGAGAATAGAGGCCCAGACAAGAAGCCTCTTGTGTCTGACTCTGGGTCCTTGGGGTAATGATGTGCCGATCTTACCCTAGCCGGCCTTTCCTGCCTGGGCAGCTATGTGTCTCTGCTTCAGTGGGTAGGGCATCCCAGCTGGGCGGGTCTGGGTTGACTCCAGCTGTCACTGGGAGCCACGAGTACATTAATTGGAGGATCCTTACCTAGGGCAGCCGGCGTGATTTTTTTCCCTCCCTCTATACTTCAGGCCCCAGTTTCATTGCCTTTTGTGTTTTGAGAAGGCTTGTAACATGAGCAGCCTCTATTTCTCCAAGAGGCTTTTGTTTGACCGATTAAAACATTAATTGTGGAAAGACTTGACGAGCACTACTTGGTCCAGACTAGTTCTTAGGAGGCAGGAGGCCACCATCACCTAATGCTTGGCTCACCCCCATCAGGTGAGCCTGATAGTTAAGGGGTTACCAGAATCAGTTTCTAACTATTCAGAGGTGTTTATTTATTAGAATCCCAGCACTACAAAATAAGCAAAGACTGGCTTCAGTTGGCCACTTAGTGGCAAAACAATATAAATAGCTGCTTGTCCCTTGGCTCTTGTTCATTTACTTTCCAAAAAATGTAGTTCTTTCAGGGCATTTCTCCATCTCTCTCTTTTTTTTAAATGATAATATATATATACATATATATATATATATATGTATATATATATATGTTAGGTTTTTGCAAGGTAAATGAGGTTAAGTGGCTTGCCCAAGGCCACACAGCTAGGTAATTATTAATTGTCTGAGACCGAATTTTAACTCCTGACTCCAAGGCCAGTGCTTTATCCACTACGCCACCTAGCCGCCCCTAAATGATAATATATTAGAGATGGAAGAGATTTTAGAGAATATTACTGTAACTCCTTCAGTTTACAGATGGTTATGGAGTTCTTGATTGGTGAATCAGTTTACCTAAAGTATCTAGAGGAGCCATAGTGGATGGAGAGCTGATATCACAGGAAGAAAGACCCGCCTCTTGCATGGATAGGCTGGGTGACCCTGGACATGTTGTACAGCCTCTCTGAAAATCAATTTACTCATCTCTATGATGAGAAATTTGTACTTCATGGCCTCTATGATACCTTCCTGCTCTAAATCTAAGATCTTATTTTCAGAGAGTTAGATTCCAAGCCTGAAACCCCTTCCCCTCCACTATTACTGTTCTGAAACCCCTTCCCATCTACTATTACTGTTCTCTCCAGGACAATACAACAAGAAAGACCACAGCAGAAACCCATCCCATTTGTCTTTGACTACTGAAGGAAAGAATGAAATAAACAAGGAAAATTGTATTAAATCTCTGATTTTCAATGCCAAGGAAGGCTTCCTGACTTAGAAATGACGGCTCAAAGGGTGAACTTTTTAGTAGTGGATCTGGAATCTTGTCTGTGTGAGAAGCTTGCCCTCTTCCAAGAACAAAGACCACTGGAATCATTGCAGAATTCCTATGTGACATTACATTCTCAATGGGGGGGGTGCAGCTTAAAATTATTGCAATAAGGGATTATGTTGCAAATTTTTAGGAAGGTGAAAAAAACTCATAATTGAGATGCAAAGTTTTTGTTTTGTTTTGTTGGGGGGGAGATTTCTTTTTTGACAGACCTCTCCAGAATTGGTGAATTTGACCATGCCCTGCCCTCTTAATTCTTCCCACACAGAATTCTAGAAGTTAAACTTCTTTTTTTTCTTCTTTTTGCAAGAATTGTTTGTCTTTTCTCTTCTTCCAATCAAAACCTCTGTGAGTCTGATTTTTGCCCTTTTTTCTTTTTATGACATGTAAATTTCTTCTGGTTTTAATTTCAGCAAATTCTTGTTAACTAATAAACTGGATGCCACTCCATGTATTTAGGCTTCTCTTGTTATGAAGAGAAGATTCCTTGAAGTACTAGTTGTGTTCATCAAGAAATCCTTTAAATTAGATATGGAAACAAACTCTTACCCTGATGGGCTAACAAAGGGGATGCTTATATCATTAGGTCATCGATTCAGACTTGGAAGGGTCCATCTAATTTTTTTAAGCAAATTTTTATAGTTGAAGAACCTGAAATCAAGAGAGGAGAAAGACTTGTCTAGGGTCACACAACTAATAAGTGATTGTAACAGATTTCCATTTCAGGTCTCTAGAGTCACCACACTTTATTCTGTTGTTGCTGTTGTCCAGTCTTGTCTAACTCTTTGTGACCCCACTTGAGATTTTCTTGGCAGTGATACTAGAGAGGTTTGCTATTTCCTTCTCCAACTTATTTTACAGATGAAGAAACTGAGGCAAACAGGGCTGTGTTGCCAGGGTTACCCAGCTAGCAAGTATCTGAGACTGGATTTGAACTCAGCTCTCCAGAATTGGTACTCTATCCACTTTGCTATCCAGATGCCCTATTTCGTTTTGTACCAGGCTCCAGATGTTACCTTAGAGATATCTGCTTTAAGGTGCTGCCCCTAACGTTTTATGATTCTATTAAAAAAAGAGAGAGATTTTTTAAAAGTTAAATTCAGGACTTGTTTTATATCAGACATTTAATTGTAATGATAATGCCAGGCTGGGAAGGCTAAAAGTACAGTTCTGGTGACAGACTGAGTCTGCTCTCTAAGAACTGGGCTAGTTTTTTTTTTTTTTTTTTTTAGGATTTTGCAAGGCAAATGGGGTTAAGTGGCTTGCCCAAGGCCACACAGCTAGGTAATTATTAAGTGTCTGAGGCCGGATTTGAACCCAGGTACTCCTGACTCCAGGGCAGGTGCTTTATCCACTGTGCCACCTAGCCACCCCCGAACTAGGCTAGTTTTGTAGGAGGTTCCTCACCCTTTGTACAGGTGAGGAAATGGAAGCTGAGATAGGTCCAGATCTGCCTATGGTCTCATACAACCTTGTAGTGGGAAAGTGTTGAATAGAACTTCATTTTCCCAACTCTTTCTTTCCATTCCTCTTTGTACAATCCCCAGGGGCGGGGAAAACAGCAAAACTAACCAATATAATGAAAAAGTCTGACATCCTCTGCCTTTTAAAGCTCCTCATGACCTGTCCCTTCCAATATTTCCAATCTTTATTCCCTTTTATGGACTATACAATCCAGTGATTCCATCCACTTTGCCTTCTCTCTAATGTGACGGCCTGACACCATTCACCTTGCTCTCCCTTCAGTGTGGCAGCCTGGTGCTCCATAAGGACTCCTTACCTTTTAATTGACTGTTGTCCTTCACTGGCATGTTCTCCCTGCTTGACCCCATGTCCTGCCTTCCCTGACCTCCTTTAAGACTAAATTCAACCTCCACCTTCTGCAAGAGGTCTTTCCCAATGACTATGCATTAGAATATATGCTCTTTGAAGCCAGGGACTGTTTGTTTTTCTCTTTATCCTTAATTCTTGGTACAATATGGGATTTGATAAATATTTATTGATTTGCTGACATTCTATGCAATGTTCATGATTTTGGGGGAGGGGAGAGGGACATATTGGGAAATGAAGGTGATATGAAAATGGGAATATCTCAGTTATGAAAAGCGAATGAGAAAACATGGACACTGATATTCAAATCTTGAAGCTTGATATTAACGCCAGTTATTATTCCTAGGAGTTTTTAATAATAAATATAAACTATATGAACATTTTTTAAAAAGCAAGATAACTTGTTAATATCATCCACATAGAGTTGGAAGAAAGCTCTGTTCAACTTCCTTCTTTTACAAATGAGGAACCTGAGACTGAGAGAGGTTCGTGGTGCCTCTCCCAAGGCCACATAGGAATAGTAAGTGGCAGAGCCAGGATTCTTTTTTGTTGTTCTCTGAAGCCGGTAGTCTTCAGACTTCCTGATAGCTAAAAAGACAGGAAACTGACTGACAGATTGTGGAGGGTCTTTCAGGATGAACTGACAGTGACATTGTCCCTTTTGCCCTAAGTGGTGGAAGAATCCTGGGTTAGGCTGGGAGTGCTATTTGAGAAACTTTATAAGCAGCTTCCCCAGAGTAGCTGACATTCCAACCCACCTATCCACACTGGCTTCCCCTAAATGGTAGGCATGGCAAGAATGTGGCCAGGGAGGCAGAAGAGGTATGCATCCTTCAAGTCTTAGCCACAGGAGTTCCCTCAGAAACCTAAGGCTTAGAATCCTCCTCCAACAACGGAAGGAATAACCAGTTTCAAATCACCAGACAATCTATTGGCATAAAGATGTGCATCCCCCTGGGAGAGATTCTCAGCTATAGTGTAAAGTTTTTGTACTAAAAATCAGAAGACTTAGGGCAGGGGGGCCTCTGCCACTGATTTGATGTGGCATTTTTGTGAAAATCTCTTGAGTTCCTTGGGTCCCAGTTTCTTCATCTCTGCAATGAGGAAGAGCAGTCTAGATGAAATTTTTGAGCTGTGTGATTTCCCCTAGTGACTTAAATGTCCCTTAGTGTTTTCTTAGACTAGTAGAATTGAGAACTAGAAGAGATTTAGGAACCATCACTAGACAGAAATGAAAACTGAGGCTCAGAGAGGTGGTCACTTGCCCAGAGAAACATTTGATATATTGGAAAGAACATTCAGCTTGGAGCTGGAGAGTCCCAGATTCAAATCCTCCCTCAGATAGTAGTTAGCTGTGTAATTATGACTTAGTGTCTTTTCAACTTTTAAAATTCTTTATATTTTGGTCTGTATCTGAATTCTCTGTGTAGGAAATTCCTGGAATAAAAGCTTCTTTGCTGCAACTTTTTTCTGTCATAGATCCCCTTTTTCAATCTGGTTAAAACTATGGGCCCCTCTCAAAATAGTGGTTTCTTAGATGCATTAAATAAAATACATAGATTTATTTTTTATGTGCCAAATGTGATGAATTTCTTTTACTCTAATGTAAAATCAAAGCTTCTATAGAAATAAATTTGATCATAAGATCATGAAAAATTTCAAAAGAAACAAATTAAAGTGAAATCTATTTACAAAAATATTAACACAGAAGGGTTAAGAACTCCTGCTACCTGAGGATACTGAGAGGTTAAGTGAATTTTTTTTTGCAAGGTAAATGGGGTTAAGTGGTTTGCCCAAGGCCACACAGGGTTAAGTGAATTTTGAAGGGTTATATAACTAGTTTGTGGAAGACTTGAACCCACGGCTTCCAGATTCCAAGACTGCCTCTCTTTGTCATTGTTTTTGTTTTTGCTTGAGGTCATATAGTCAGAATTGGACCCTGTCTTCAAGTTTCAATTCCAATGCTTTTTCCACTTCTGGGGCACAATGTGTATGGTAGAGTGGTATGTTATAATGGAAAGAAGCCAGGATTAGGAGTGAGTGAGAGGACTAGCCAACACCACAGCTTAGTGTCTGTGTGACCTTGGGTAAGTCACAAACTCTCTGGTCTCACTTTATTTGTCTGTAGAATGAAGGGGTTAAAAAAAACACAAGACTTCTAATATCTCTCCCTTCTTTAAATTTATGGTCTTTTTCCTAACAGGGAGACCTTAATGAATATTCCCATGGTTGTGGGGATGAAGAGAAGGAAATTTGACTGAGAGTAAAAATTTTCTCCCTACCAAAACTTCTTGAAGGGTCTAACTTCATTCAGTCTCAGGGGCTTATAGACCTGTGTTTATTTGCATGATATTTTTCTTTTTTTTTTCTTTTTTGGTAATATGACCACAAATTCGTTTGTGGCTAGGTATACAAGCCATTTGAAAGGCATACTTAGCAGGAGGTTGAATCTTACATCCGGATTCAGGAGACTGGACTTAAATTGTAGGTACTTATAGAAATGGAGAACTGGAAGGGTCCTGAAAGGTCATCTTACTCAACCTTGCTCTTTGATGAAGAAACAAAGCAATGGGACCATCTTTTACCAAACCACCAAAGTAGTCAGACTTTGGAGTTTCTGGCTCTTGTGTTCAGGAAGGATGAACCCTGGATTTTTAAATTCTCTTGATTTGAATGTTCACTTATATCATTTAAAATAAGCTTTTGGTGGTCACTTATGACATGGATGACATTTTGCCCTAACTCTCTGCTGACAATGTTATCAATTTCCCAGGACAATTATTAGTTATTCTTTTTTACCAGTTAACAGGCTTTACACCTCCCCCTTCTTTCTTAACTGGGTTTGGGTTTGGTGTGGCCAACCATAGTTCATCTCTTGAAGTTATTTTCTGCCTCCTATCATAACAGAGGCCTAAATTCCTCTCATTTTCCTCTTGATAAAGGGGAACAAACATGGATAATATGATTTCTAGTTTGGTGCCTTTGCAATATTGCTGCAATTAGATTAGGAAATGATTAAGCATCGCTTGGTCTGCAGTATTGTACATGGGCATTTTCTTTTAACGGAGCTTGTGTGTGTGTGTGTGTGTGTGTGTGTGTGTGTGTGTGTGTGTGTGTTTTCATTCTTGTATGTGTATGTATGTGTGCATATACATTCTACTCCCCTTAGGCTATTCCTGGCTTTGGATTTCCCCTTTCCTTTGTGTTGTTAACTTGAATATAAGGACTTGATATGCTAACCTTCATTGAGCAGATGCTGCAATAATCAGAAAAGCTCACATTCAAATAAATGTTGCCAAAATGTTTTTCTTTAGTTTAGTAATTGATTTGCATATCATCATTCCCATTTTAGAGATGACAAAAGTGAGTCTCAGGGAGGGGAAGGAACTTGTCCATGGTCGTCTAGGAAGAAAATAAGCTAGTTCTTCTGATGTGTGCTCTCTCACTCTTTTTGTCTCTTTTCTCTCTTTCTCTCTCCTCTTTTTTCTCTCTTCTCTCATGCTTTTCTCTCTGACTTTCTCCTCATTCTCTTTTCTTTCTCTCTTCTGTCTCTTGGTCTATGTGTCTCTAGCTTGTCCTTTAAACTAGCTCACAAGTAAACTTCAAGAGTTGAGGGATTTCAGAGGCCGTCTCCAACCAGTACAACAAGAATCCTTTCTTTGACAAGTGATCATCCAACTTTTTCTTGAAGACCTTCATCATCATCATCATCATCATCACATTTATGTAGCAATAGCACTTTATGTGTATCATCTCAGTTGAACCTCACCACAACCTTGTGAAGTAGGAGTTATTATTCTTATTTGACAGATGAGGAAACTGATTCTGTGCTTTGCCCAGAGTCACACAGTTAGAAAATGTCTAAGGCAGATCTGAACTCAGATTCAAGTCCAGAACTCCTCCATACTTTATCACCAACTGCCATTGAGGGTGCCCACCCCACTTCCAGAGGCATGCCCCCTTCTGGAATACAGTACAGCCAATTGATTCCCCAACTTGGGAGTCAGAAGATCCAGAATCAGATTTGACTTCTGATAGCTTCCTACGTTTGTGATCCAGAGCAGGTTCCTTTGTTTTCCTTTGGCCTCAGTTTTCCCTCTGTAACAAGAGAGTTGCCTCAACTTTTAACCTGTGATTCCAAAATCATTGTTGCGAAGTTTTTCCTGCTATCAGGTCTAGGCTTGCCCTTTGAGGCTGCTCCCTGTTCTGCCCTTTGGGGGGAAAGCAGTACAAATTGACCCTTCTTCAATAACCCTCTTCAGTACCTGACTATGACTCTTAATGCCCACTTTCTTAGCACCATATCCTTTTAGGATCATTAGCTTGTTTTTCTTAGTTCCTGATTCAGTCATATTAGTCCCCCTTCACCCCTAGTAACCCTAGCAGAGAAGAAAACATTTGACATGTGATATGTTTACAAAACTTAATTCTTAAAAAACAAAGTCTAGACAAAAGCAAAGAACTGTTTCCAGTTCCCCAGATCCCATACTCCAAGGAATAACACATATTACACAGAATTAAAAGAGTTAAGTAGGTCCTTGGTGACTATAAAAGGGTGTCATTCTAGCAATTAAGATAATATAAGGAGATTGTGTTTTAAATAGCTGGTTCAAATGTGCCTTCAAGAGAACTAGGCTGAAATCTTGGGCAGCTTTTGTCAAAGGAAGGGAGCCTTTGAAGAAGGAAGGAAGGGACTTGACTGACAGCAGCTCAGGATCTAGGGAGAGGGCTCCGGATAGGTGGAGTCCCCTTCCCCCTGTACCTTTGCAGCCAGTGAATTCTCCACTCTGATCTGGTTCCAGCGTTGTCAAGGGGAAGGTCCTTTTTGTCACTGGACAGGAACCATCATCTACTGGCGGTGGAAAATCTAAAATGAGGATGATGAAGGAAATGTGAAACCTTCCTTTGACTTATAATGATAGCCAACATTTACATATGTTATCTCATTTGGTAAGCTCAAAAACCTTGGTGTAAGTAAGTGGTGGGCACTTTTACATTGAGGGGTAAGTAGAGAGCAGGAGCATGGTGGAAGAGTAGTTTCAGACCGTAGGTACTTAGAATCAGAAAGGACTTTAGGGACCATCAAGTCCAACTCACCCCCATTTTTCAGATGGGAAAAGTGAGACCCAGAGGAATCAAGTGATTTTTCAAAGGAGTGAATTCTTTTAAATCAAGAACTCTTTCAATTGAATCCCATTGCTTTCCTAATGATTGATAGATGTAGGACCTCAGACAAACCACTGCCATTTTCTCCTAGGAATGGAATTAGAAGGTTGGACTCACTGACCTCCTCAAGTTGTCATTGCCTTTATCATCTAAGTGACTTGCTGAAACCCTCCAAGGAGTCAGAGTTAGAGTCAGGAAAAGAGTTTGAGGCTTCTGACTCTCAAGTCAGGTACATTTTCTGATGCATCACAATGAAAGCTCCTGTTTTCTTCTATTTATGTTTTAGTTTAGTTTAGGTGTTTTTTTTAAATTCAAAATATAGTCCCCACAAACCTTCTAGAAGTAAACTTGCCAGGTTGTAAGACTAGTTTCAAAGGCCCCACTTTGGGTATTACTCTGTCATTTTCTTTTAGAGGAGAAAACTTAAGGTGTAGTTCATTAGAGGAAAGGATAGACAGGGAAAGTTTGGTCTTGCTAGCACTAAACCTTGTCTTCAGTGGAGGAACAGAGCTTTGGGCAGGCAGGGATTCCAGAGAAACAGAAGGATATGAACGCCCCTCCCCTAAAGGGGTTCTCAAACAAATTGGGGAGAAAGTATAGGCCTTTAAAGTCAAGGCATTTTAGGTGATCCTTTTACAGATGGAGAAACTGAGGCCCCGAGAAATTGAATGACTAACCTTTTCACACAGCAAAACAGTGGCAGATCCAGGATAAGGGTGTGGCTGCCCTTGACTCCTACTTCCCCTTCTTGAAAAGGCAAAGGAACTTCTACAAAGTGGGAATGGACATGAAATAAAAGTATGTCCAGTGTCTGACACAAAGGGGAAGGTACTTTATAAATATTTGTTGTTTGGCTGATTGTTGAGACTGAAGGTAAAGACATAGAGCCAGTGAAGCCCTTAGAAATCATCTAATACTATTTTTACAGGTGGGTAAACTGAGGCCCAAAGGGGCAAAATGATCCCTCCAAGACATTTGCTCTGCTAGTCTGGTCTTTAAGAACTCAGGATCATCTCCACATAAACTGGAAAGCTTTAGTGAAAGGTTTGCCACACAACTAGCCTCTGATTCTATGATTTATCTTGAAATAAAAACCAATGCCAACCAGTCTCCTGTAACAGAGCTGTTTCAGAAGCTCAGCCCTGCCCAACACTAAAGTCCCCGAACTAGATAAAACATTGTTTGTTTTCTGTGGCCTTCAGGATTCCTGATCCAAGAGCCCCAGTTTAGTGGGTGAGGGGTCTTGGCTTCCTTCTGTCCTTGTCCTCAGGCAGCTGGGCTTCTGGGTACAGCAGGGACGCCCACTCTGGCACTTCTCTCCTGGAAGCAGAGGCGGGTTTGGGCACTTGCTTTCTGAGCCCTGTCTGCCTGCTGGCTAGGGAGACAGTTCCCTTGATTTCCTGGTTTGCCCAGCAAAGGCTCACGCACTTTGCCCACTTGCAGGGTGCCCTGTTGGCTCCCTTTGTTTTTTTTTTCAAAGTGTGGGTGTGGAGAGCCTGAGGCACAGTTGGACAAGAGGCTGCTGAGGTACAGAAAGCCAGCCTGGTCTACCCACCATGCTTTCAAAAACTCACTCTCTCTCTCTCTCTCTCTCTCTCTCTCTCTCTCTCTCTCTCTCTCTCTCTCTCCTTTCTTCTCATTCTGATTACAAGGACATCCAACCTTTGCTTCTAGTGTACCATCAAGTCCTTGGCTCTATTTTCAAGCTGATGTTGGTTGGAGAGTTTTACTCTCCAGAACCCATTCCCTTTTTTGACCCATTCTCCCATCTGCACCCCTGCGAGCCACTATTAAGTGGGCAGGGCAGTTTTAAGATCTCTGTTTTATGAATCCAGAGGAAAACTCTGAAAGGGAGTTAAAGAAACTTGCTGCAGGTTCCGCCTTGAGTTAGTGGAAGAGTCAGGAAAATATCAATGCTACAGCTTCTTCTGGGGCTCAAGGTTTGACCCAGGCTCCCTTGCATAGGTTGTCATTTAAAAACACCCATTATTACCCACTGACTCACACTAGACATAACCATAGCTAGGATGGAGATAGAGTGATTTAGAAGGAGCTGGTTACTGTTTAACAAAAATCTCAAAATCTGATGCAGATGGTCAACCTGTTGTGGAAAGAATGTCAATTTAATCTGCAAGAGTCCTGAGTTCAGATCTCAGCTCTGTGTGATCATGGGGATAATTATTTAATCTCCCATTTGCCCAACTGTAAAATGGAGAGTGGTTGGTTTGTGTCCTTCATCAAAGAAGACCAAAATGACATAATTATGTTTGAGACAAATGATAGTGTGTCTGACTGTGGCTGATCAGACCAATATGAGGTCGGGATGCTCTTCATCACGTCCAGGTGAACACTTGGGATGGGTATACTAAACTTATGGGTGTCACATTTCATTTGAGCTATTTCAATTCTGCCCTCCTTGTAGAGTGTGACCCCTCACTGATGAGGGCATGCTATGCTGGGTGGTCCTGTGTCAGTATCTCCCAAACTGTACAATCAATTCTAAAATGGAGATAATAATATTTGGGCTGCCCACCTCACACATATCAAAAACAAAGCACTTTTTAAACATATCCTGAGTACTGTTTTGAGACAAAGTGAACATATAAACAAAACAGAAAGTCTGATAATCTTCCTCCTCTCCCTGATTGTATTTTCTAAATTAACTAGCTTGTGTTAAAGTACTGGAGGATGATAGAAGCAGAAGGGATCTCAGAAATTATCTAATTAAACCCCCTTATTTTGCAGATAAAAAAGGAGATTCAGAGATCTACCTTAAGTCACACAGCTAGCTAGAATTCCAAGGTCTCACTTTTAATTCCATTCTGGGTTTCTGGTTGGTGTACCATTCCATGCATCAAAGGTGGAAAGAGAAGTGAAGTTGCCTTCATAAAGCTCTTTGAATTTTAAAGCCCCATGTCAAGTCCTCTTTTCTTTATTGTTGCTATCCAGAATATTTTCTTTCCTTATATTGCCAGTTGAAGTCAATGATCCAGATGTTTAGGGCTAACGAAAACCACGGAGTGTGTCTTTTCTTCTTGTTTTGGGCAGAACCAGAACAGCTGAACATTAATAATACCCTTGGGAGAGAAGCATTTTGCTCCTCCTGGATGGCAGACTGGTCAGTTCTCTATCTCTCTCTCTCACCCTCACCTAATATCTAACATCATGTTGAAATGCCTGTTCCTAGAATGGATGTAGTTTATCCTGACTGGCTTTCTGGGCTCAGGAGTCCAGAGTCCCTTTTGTGAACATCTCTGCCTTCCTCCAACTACAGCAGAGCAGAGCAAAACTGGGTTGGGAGCAGATGTGCCCTCTAAATGGGAACCTTTTAATTGCACTGATTAATGAGGTTTCTTGGCTCAACTACAGCTCCTAAGGTTCATTGCCTGGATTAGAAAATAACCAAAAAGCCACATGACCCAACAAACTGAATACCAACTGAAAGGGGAACACATGGACTAGGATTTGGTACCCCCCTTTAGCCATCGTGAATAACCTCCCCTCTTTAGCCATCATGAATTACTTACTCCCCTCCAAAAAAGAAAGAAAGAGGAAAAAACCTCAGATACTTCTATTTCTGCTCTAAAGGAAGATTAAAATATGCAGAATAGCTTTGCTGGGAGGAGCCTAGATTTTAATGTTTTGTTTTCAATATAAGCAGGCTGTTGGGGGATGGGGGTAGGGAAGGGGCACAATATTTGGAGGGCTATCACTATTTTATAATATTATATACCTTGTATTTCTATAATGCCTTTTCTCTTCAGTGCATTTTCATGTCCATTATCTTCTTTGATCCTTATAGCATCCCTGGGATGTAGGCTAGAGAGGCATTCTTTCTGGAGAGGCTGTCTTTGACTTTTGACGAATTGCTCCCATGAATGATGATAATCCCTGCACTGGTCAGTCGGTCAAGAAATATTTCTTTAGAGATTTCTATGGGCCAGCTGCTCTATAAAGCACTGAGGTTGCAAAGAAAAGCAAAAGGCAAAACCTGCCTTCAAGGATCATACAGTCTAATGGGAGAGGCAAGATGTAACTAACTAGGTACATGCAAACCAAGGGGGTGAGGGTTGTGTGCAAGATCAGTAGTCATAGGAGCTGAACCAGTAGGAAAAGCCTTTTATTAAAATAGACTAGAAAACCAAGAGGTGGGGGTGAGGTTGCAAGAGCATTCTAGGAAAAAGAGACTGATTTCTCAAGGAGCTAAGCCAACAGGGGGAAGTAGGATATAGGACTGGCACTCTTAAGAATGACTGGGGCAAGGGGCAGCTAGGTGGCGCAGTGGATAAAGCACCAGCCCTGGAGTCAGGAGTACCTGAGTTCAAATCCGAACCAGACACAATAATTACCTAGCTGTGTGGCCTTGGGCAAGCTATTTAACCCCATTGCCTTGCCAAAACCTAAAAAAAAAAAAAAAAAATGACTGGGGCAAGTGAGGGTTTTTTAAGGATGGGAAGATGCAGCATCGAAATAAATTATGGGTCATCCGTGGGTACTCATTCTGTGTGATGCTTTCCATGAATTTCCCATTCAGGAAGACCTTCTTCCAGTTCTTGTCATTAGAGTTTCTACTATTATATTACTTAGATGCTCAGTCTGAGCATCTATCTCTTTTGGTCAACACAACTGACCTATCTCCCTTTTTGACCTGATGTTGTCTTCTTAGTCATTTCTTCTTGATGTAATTTATTTACGATCCCTGTAAGTCTTTCCACGGTCTTTTGGGTCATTGCAAATGCAATTTTTTGGTTACTGGGTGTTCTGTGGTTCATAGTCATGGAGAAAGACTGGGATAATACTCTACTACTCCTAAATGCACGATAAATCTCATCTACATGATTTCCCCTTCAATAATGCATAATTCCAACTCATTGTGCTTTATCAAACGAGGCAATCTTTTAAAAATATTTTGCAAACCTTAAAGCATTATAGAAATGCTAGCTATTGTTACTATTATTACCCATCTTGTGTGACTCTCATCCAAGAATTTGGTACATTTATGTATACAACAAGAAGTTTGTAATATTCTGGAGGCCTTCCTTAATTTCTCTTGAACAATTACAGAATTACAGTTGGGGTACACAGTTATCCATTATCCATCCTTCTTGGTTCATGACAAGTCCATCTCTTTTTTTGTTATACTTTCCTTAGATGATGTTCTTTTAATTTTTTTCTCCTTCACAATCCCTTCTTTGTGCTGTGTTAGTCTGCAGTTCTTTGGAGATTGTCTTCATCTGTGCATCTGCATCACATACCACTTGAAGGAAATTGAGATGAAAAAGGGTGGGATCTTCCTTTCAAGGAGAAGTTCAGGATGATTTTTAAAAATGAAATTTTTCAAAGGCCCATTATCTTTCTCTTATATAATTCTGAACCTCCTACTCAATTTTCTCTATTCTTTTTCAGTGCCTATCCATCAGCATGTATATGTGAATGTCCACATTTACACACATAGTATGTTGTTCAGTCATTTTCATGACCCCCTTTGGAGTTTTCTTGTTAAAGATACTGGAATAGTTTGCCATTTCCTTCTTCAGTGTGTCCCCACTTTCCCAATAAGGAACCTAGGCAAATGGAGGTTAATTGACTTACCCAGGATCGCACAGCTAGTAAGTGTCTGAGGCTGGATTTGAACATAGGTCTTCCTAATTTCAGAAGTAGTACTTTATCCTCTCTGCCCCAAATACACAAATACATATCTAGCTATCTCATCATATCTCTATCTATACATACACACGCCATATACATAAACATATAAAAATAAACACCATATACACATAAACATACCTAAGCATGTGTTTACACACATTCATACATCTATCCCATAGCATATTTATATACTATGTAAATCATAATTGTTATTTGTCCTTCATTCTTGAAGAAGACCATGACAATTGATACCATGACATGCATATAAACTAAATTTGAATGAGGGGGGTTTTGTGCAAAGTCACCAGCCTCACTTTCTCCTCTGGAACTGAGTCCAATGGCCAGATATGGATCAGGATGACTGGAAATGGCTCTGCAATGGAAGACCTTGGCCTTTCATCTTTAACAAATCTCAGTGACTATATTATAGTGTGTGTGTGTGTGTGTGTGTGTGTGTGTGTGTGTGTGTGTGTGTGTGTGTCGCATACTGAGTATAGTTACCATATATAGGACATAGACAGCAGATAGCATATGGTGTGCTGGTGACTTAGCAAAGCACTCCCTCACTTAAATTCAATTCACTTGCTCATGATGACATCACCTCCCTGATGCCATGGTCTTCTTCAAGAATGAAGAATAAGCAACAACGATACGTAGTATATTTGCTATTCATAGTAAGCATAGTATATTTATTCTATACAGAGTACTATATACAATATATAGGAACTTTATATAATATATAGCAACATAATTATGCATGCATATAAGCACAGGTGGGCCAGCTTTATCATCTAGACTATAGGTAGCTTCCATTTCTTGTTTTTGTCTGTTTTGATCCTTAGACCAAGTTCTCTTAAATGATTCTGTTTCTCATTTGGTAAGATTCATTCATTGTCATTTACAAATAGCATTGGGAAGAGAATCTCCCCAAGTAGACTTTGTGCTGAATTTTCTTCCCATGAACAATCCATGACTTTTGGTGGGCATCCATCTCTTACTTTCAACTTTGCTTGACAGTCAGGATTGCACAGAGGATGGTCATTCATGATCTGTTAGACATTTCAAAAATTCTGGGATATTTTTGACTTAGGAAAAAGAAAGACAGTATTAGAGGAGGACCTTTAAGGTGATATTTTACTCTACTGAATCAGATACTGAACAAAAAAGTGTTATTGCCATCTTTTGTTTTTATATTACCTTTATTTCTGAAGCTGTCCCTCCTCCCTCCCCTTCCCAAGAAGCCCTGTGTTGTAACAAAGAATAAGAACCCAGTGCTTTTTGCAAGCAAAAACAAAAAATAAAAAACAAAAAAAAATGCCATGAGAACTGGTATTTTTGACATTTTTCCATCAGTCATGTGATGGCAAAGATGTCATATGCTGTGGAACATCACTTGTGAAAGCCTATTTGTTCCCTTCTAATACCCTCATCAAGGATGCCCTTGATGCATGTGTAGATTATTCTCATAAAAATTTTATAAATATAGGAAAGTAGGCATATGGGTCGATAGTGATTGATGTTCCCTGGGTTGCCTTTTTTTAAAGTTTAAAGTCTGAGGGTTTTTCCAGCCTTTTGTTATCTTTTCCTTCTTTGGTTACTTTGAAATTCATTCCCTTGGTGCTTTAAAAATTATATCTCCAGAATGTATTTGTGTGTGTGTGTGTGTGTGTGTGTGTGTGTGCGCACTTCGTTCAGCTATGTTTCTCATTTTTTGTTTTCTTCCGTATCTTTTACATTTAACTCAATATGAAAGGATATTGGTATTAAAAGGTAGGCTTTTGCACCAGGGAATAGCCTAATATCATTGAAAACAATGTACAATTTTCCAATTGCCACCTATTGAATTTTTGTTCTAGCTCATTATCTGTCTGCAGTGTGTGTCCAGCATATGATGAAGTAGGTTGCCCATTCAACTTATTGTCATAATATTATCATATTGTCATAATATAGGCACTAGATTTTATTCCAGTGTGAATTGTTAAGGCAAATTTTTTTGAGTTACCATTGAGAAGACTTAGTTGGGTTCCATAACTGAATGTGATCATCTGCAAACTGGACTGTCTTGCAAGTCTCATCCTCTAAAGCAATGGTCTCTAGCCTTGTGGAATATAAGGGCCCCATTTTCATATCATATTTTGTAGACCCTCTGAATGATAGTTCTTGTACTATTAGCTTCTATGGATTGATAAAACTATATGATCACAGAAGCCTACTATGAATTTAGTAATGTGTTTAAATGAATTTTGTATTTTATTAATCATAACAGCATCTATGTATATTGGGAAAATAGTAATACATATGTGTGAGACATGATTCAGGGAACAGAAGTTGTGTTTGCTTATTTATTATACTGAGTCATGCTGCATATTTTGATGGAACTAAATTTGGAACTAAGGAAAGACCAAAATGATGATACATAGTGTACATATGTCTTTGTGGATCCCTTACTTTCAGTAATTCCACTGCTTCTTGGATGTCCATAGAGCACAGGTTGAGACTTGGCTTTTTTTTTTTTTTGGTTTGGTTGTTTTAGTTGTGTCTGACTCTTTAGGACCCCATTTGGGTTTTTTTTGGGCAAAGATACTGGAGTGGTTTGCCCTTTCCTTCTCCAGTTCATTTTACAGATGAGAAAACTCTGGCAAACAGGATAAAGTGACTTGCCCAGGGTCCTCCAGCTAGTAAGTGTCTGAAGCTGGAGTTGAACTTAGGTCTTCCTAACTCCAAGCCCGGTTCTCTTTCTACTGCATCACCTTGTTGCTCCAAACAGGTTGAGAACCACTGAATAATAGGGAATTTCACATCTGTTTGGCCTTTTGGAGCACATTCACTATGGCACTGATGAACAGTTTGGGGAGAGTATGTTATTTGATATCAATGCTCAGAAGATCATTAAAGTTGTCTCTTTGCATTTGTCATGAGAACTTGGATCTTAAAATATGTATGTGTGTGTGTGTATTTGACAGCTTGTTTGCTGAGAACCTTTAAAACTATTAGACTTTGCTAAGTCAAATGTTTTTTAGTAAGCAATAAACATAGAGGGATTATGTATTCATAATGTCTTTCAGTCAATTGTATGATCACAAAGGTGTGATTTGCTCTAGAAAATCACTGTAAAAAGTCTGTCTGTCCCTTGTTCATATTTTCATCAAGGATACCCCTTATGCATGGATGGACCGTTACCATAAAGATTTTCTATTGATGAGCACGAGATGAGTTAATTGCTGATGTTCAGTGACTTTTTTTTTAAATTAATATCTTCTCTGGGTTTTTTCTTTTTCTATTGGATTCTGAGATCTCTCAAAAATTCACCCCGTAAGTGTTTTCCAAAGCATTTTACCTCCATGGATTTGTTCCGTATGTATTTGGTCAGAGACAGGAATGCTTCTTGACTTGAATCTTTTTGAGTACCATGGACTATTTATTTACATTATTTGTCAAATATTGAGGTGGTAGAATCCAAATGTAGTAGCTCTGCTATCTCAGCTAGGAGAATAGATGGTCATAGAACTGCTGGGATATCTCTTCCATTTCATACCAATTTGTGGGTGGTCATCCATTGTCATTTATTTGTACTTTTCAGCTAATCTGGCTTAGTTGAGTCTCATGTTAAGCTATCTGGACTTTTGACATTTCCCCCTTCACTACTTTTCTGAGCTCTTTGAGGTGATACTAGTTGGGCTCTTTTGTCATTTCCCCTGTATAATTTTGCAAATAAATATTTACTCTAAATTAGATGCCATATTTTGCCTCTTGGCAAGCAAATCAAATATTTGTTGGATGAGGTGGTTTCTGGGGTCTTGACTTCCTCATTGTGGTGATTGTTTAGATCAATTAAACTTCTCTGTGAAATAATGATAAACTCAGTGTCTTTACTTTAATCCATCTCCACCAGTTTGTCAACATCTTGTTTAAATAGTTTGGGCTGGTGCTATTATAATTGCTTCCAGTGTTGTCTTCTTAACTTTTACCCTTTCTTTTAATATGGTATTGATTTTTGACCTTTGCTCCAACCAGTCCATGATCTAACTACACGCAGACAGCTGATTTAGAAATGATTCCCACAATGGTAACCAGTCATTTCCTGTCTGTTAAGATAGAAACAATTTAATTTTTTGTGATATCATTTGATGCCTGCCACTTCCAGTGCCTTCTGCCTCTCTTATGAATACTTCATTCAACATATACAGGTGTTAAGGTTTCTGAGTATTCTGGCATTCTCTGCATTCAAACATGAACCACATGTTCCAGGATTTGGGGGAATGATTTCCCTGGTCTTCATTTTTTAAGTCACCAACTATCAAAGGTCTGTGTTGACTTCATTTAGCACCCTAAAGTGTTTGGTATCATGAACCTCTTTTGGCTGCTTGATAAACCCCAGATTCCCTTCCCAGAAAAGTGTTTTGAGATATCTAAAATAAAATACAACAAAGTACAAACGAAAGGTGTTATATTAAAATGTACTTATCCAAGTTTTTTTAACAGTATTTTAAAAAACAAATTTCACAGATCCCACTTAAGAGCATTTGATAGAAGATTCTGCATAAAATTCCTTTACCTTGTCCTTGGATATCTATAACAGATGTCCATGCCACAGGCTGAAGTTATCTTTACGGTAGACTGTTCAGGCTCACCAAGAACGTTGCAAGGTGAGATGATGCTTCATTCAAAGATGCTTCCTAAGAACCACGTATGACAGAGTATACTTATGGCTCCTGCTTTTTAGTTATGGTGGGAATTTGGGGAGGGGGGTTAATTCTTCTGATAGGATATCAGCTTTGATCATTGGACAAAGATCTCACAGAATTAAATTAATGTTTGCAGATGTTCTAAAAACTGAGTGTTAGCACCTATTAAATCCCCCCTCCTTACCCCTATCATTTTAGCTGCTTTGTCACTGATATTAAGAAAAAGGAAAGGGGCACACCAGTCTGAAGATCATTTTGCTTGTCTATCTCTTTTGTGTATCACTTTGACCGAGTTATGGATTTTAACTACTCTTCCATCTCACAATGTTGTCTTTCTGCACTTGGCTAGGCTAGTCCATGGGTAAGAGACACACTGCTGGAAATCTCTTCACAAACTTTTCAACTTGTTGGCTTTTTTTTTTTTAGGTTTTTGCAAGGTAATGGGGTTAAGTGGCTTGCCCAAGGCTAGGTAACTATTAAGTGTCTGAGACCAGATTTGAACCCAGGTACTCATGACTCCAAGGCTGATGCTCTATCCACTGCACCACCTAACCACCCCTATTGTTGGTTTTTGTTAAAGGACTTGGTTGCACCCAACAGAACTCCCTTTTCACTTAAGTATACTTTCAAAGATGCAGCTCCACTTCTAAGAAGAATCTTGTAGACCATATGACAGGTATCACCTCCAATCTACAGGTGGAGAAATTGAGATACTCCACAGTACATTAACTTAGCCAGAGTCTCACAGCTAACCAACAGCAGAGTTAGACTAAGGAAATCTTGAGTTCTAGTTTAATGGCTCTTTTTAACAACATTGTCAGTCTAGAGGGATTGTGGAAGAGGAGAAAAATTTAGACACACTAAAATTGTTTGGCTTTTCTTTTTTTCTTGTCTTTTTCTTGAGAAAATGAAGAGAAAAGTAGCTCTTTCCCCATATCTACAGTAGTAAGAAGCAACAGGCAAATCAATTTTTAAAAAAAATTATAATTAACAAATTATAGATCTGTAAAAATATTTTAAAGGAAAACTAGGAATGATTGGGGCTTATCCAATCATTGAAGCTAATGTCAGGAAGGAAACCCCAAAAGTGTTTGATTGGATGAACTATGGTATCAAATCTGATATTCTTACTGATTTAGATCGATTGAAATTTATAAATTCCACCGGATAGGGCATCAAGAAAGGACTGAGTTCAAACCTCATTTCTGACACTTAGTAATTGCATGACCCTAGATAAATCAATAACCTCTCAGAGCCTCAATTTCCTCATCTGGAAAATGAATAATAATGGCATTTCACTCAATGGCTTATTGGGAGATGTTTGTACAAGACTTTCCAGACAGGAAAATGTTATGTGAATTTGAAGTGATGATGATTATTTGAGAAGAGTATTTCCCTCCCCTTCCTGGGTTCTGTAGAACAGCTGGAGCGTTCACTCAGTCTTCCTAGAGCCTATTCCTGACTTTTTCTCTAGCTTAAATGAGACTGTACCAATAATGCAAATGTATTGGCCCTTATTGGTACCCGTCTGATTCTTGTAAACATAAGGATTTTTGTTTTGCTTCCAGACAGGCAGATGTGGAAATAAAATATCTCCAGGCCAATTGGAAGAGAGAGAAGATTGGGGGGGGGGGGGGAGTCTAGAACATGGTGGGGTAGGGTGTGGACCAAGCACTAATGTCTTATTCCAGGACTAAGTCTGGCTTACTCTGGTCTGTTTTTGCCCAGAGACCTGGGTTTAGTTTAACCTCTTTTGATTTTAGACAGTGGGCTGCTGGTAGGATTTTTTTTTCTTTTTTTTAATTGAGGGTGGGGAGTGACCATAGACAGAAAGAAACTTTCCCATCTAAGCTTAGAGCCTAAAACCATACCACCTCTGATCATCCCATCAGATCCCTGAAATGATTGGCCTCTGAACTGGACTTAAAACAGAGTGGTCTGGGTGGGAGGGTTGGGAGTAGCCGCAGGGGGCAGTATTGTGGGTGGTCAGATGGTCCTCTCCTGTCTCTATGTTCATTGTTAGAGGGCCAGGCTTCTCCTGAAGACTGAAACCACAGCGTGCCTGCCATGGTGGTCTTCTCAAAGAGTAACCCTGTTCTTGCTCTTAGCCCTAAGTGCATAGCTATTCGATAAATACTTGTTGAACTGAACAAACATTTACTGAACTCTTAATGTGGGTCCAACGCTGTGTTTGGCCCAGTTAAAGACACTAAAGAAACACCTTTGAAAAGGTCTTGCTGTGGGATTGTGGCATATTAAAAATTAAGGTGTGATGATAGGCCGGAAAGATTCTCACCTCTGAACCCATTCCAGCCCAACTGTGTCTATTCCAGTCATCCTCCTTACTTAAGACCTTTAAAAGGTAGCTTGGTACAGAGAGAGAAAAGAACTAGATTTGGAAATGGAGGAATTCATTCCTGTGTGGCCTTGGCTGAGTCACTTAACCTCTGTGGACCCCAGTCCCCCCATTTTACAAATTAGAAAGTGGGACTGGATAACCTCTAAGAGTTTTCCCTCCTAGAAATCTTAATCTAGTGATGATCTGGCCTATTAGTAGCTTTTTATCCTTAAAGAATGGCCTTGTTTGGACAGCTAGCTGGCTAGTCACCTCCTATCAATCTGCTTTCTCAATCCCTTCCTCCATGTATGTGATACACACACACACACACACACACACACACACACACCCCTTAGAAACTCAATCTCTCCATTTTTTCAGATGGGAAGCTAAAGCACAGTTTAAATGACTTGGTCCAGGGTCACATAGCTAGCTAGTGAATGAGACTGAATTTGAACCCAGGTCTTCCTGACTCCAGGTCCAAGTGCTCTATTCATAATACCTTTTAATGGCCTTTGTGTTTTCACACAAGCACATCCATGATATGGGAGCATATGAATTTGAAGCCTTTGGAGATCTGGAACAAGTTTCTTTAAAGACTTTCTCATTTTAGTGGTCTGCATACAACAGGTTCTTAATGAGTGTTTATTATAATGACTGGAGGAGAAAGAAGTCATGTTGCACAATAGGACCTAGGGTGCAAGCCCAGACTCCTTATCTCTGAAGTACTCGGCTTCCTGGATCTGGGAGGTATGATTCCAGAAATCAATCATTCATCTCCTCTAAGTGTTTGGGCAGGAGGTCCTCCAATACTTGAGACCCTTAGAATCACAATCAACTCCATGGTGTTTCTTTCTTAGAATTGCTGAGAATAGAGGCCATTATTAGACTTACTCATTTTCAAAATTGTGCTCCCTTGTTTCCATTCTCCCATGATGTCTTCCAAGTACCTGTGTGCTATAGTGGCCAGAGAACTGGTCTTAGAACAAGGGAGACATGAGTTCAAATCCTGTGTGATCTGAGGCAAATCTCTTTAACTTTTCAGTATTTCAGGTAATTCAGTTGTTAGAAAGAAGATACCCACATGCATTGGTGAAGGGATTTCCTCTTGTGAATTCCCCTTATAAATGAAACCACTGATCTAACCCTTATCTCTATTCTTCCCCCACTTAGAACCTTTCTGATTTTCATTCTGAGTCTGGATGGTGCAAAACCTGAGCCCAATTCCAATGGAATTAGGAATATTTAACAAATGAAATAAATACACTAGAACATAGATAATGTTCATTTGTAGTTTTCTAAGTCAATAGGCCACAGTCAGGGATCCTTATGTAAAATTTAATTATCTCCCTTTTTGAATTTGAATTTGACCCCCCCCTTCACAGTTGTAGCACTTTTGAGAAGCTTATATTAAATCAGCATAATTAACTACCTTTTATTTGGCCCATTAAAGCACAAATTCACTATATAGTGACACCTTGCCTATTGTGAACACAGCTGAGAATGAGGAAATCAACAATAAAAAAGTCTTTAGACTGCCTGGATATCACAAGGTCCAGGCAGTTAAGCTCTAACATTATTGGTAGGAAAACAGCTCCACCTTCACCCTGACCTCCCAGCCCTTGCTCAGAGCAGGACTACTTTTGTTTTACACATAATGCAAACTTGCCTTTTCATCTGGTTGCCAAATCCATCCTAGTTTATAGGAAGCAGATTGGAAAGAGGAGGAGCTCTAGCTGACGAAATCTTTCATGAACTTTATCTGGAGATTTGGGCTTGTTTTCTGTTGGGCCATTTACTGGGTGAGTGAATTGGGGCCTGTTCTGCCAGTCTGTGGGAGCCTCAGTTTCCTCAAATAAGGAAGTTAGCTGATGCCCATCTCTAATAATCTGTGAGACTCTGAATCCAAGTTATTACAGGCCTATATGTTGGCAACAGCAAAAAATGAGTAGAAGCATGTTAGGAGGCAGAGACTATTAAAAAAACAGGCTTAGCCTAAGGTAGAGAAAAGAAGAAAACAACCATTTATTAAGCTCCTGCTGCATGCTTTACAAAAGTTATTTCATTTGATCATCATTGCAACTGTGGAAAGTAGATACTATTAACTCTATTCTACAATAGAGGAAAATGAGGTTCTGTGCTAGTATTTGAGATCAAATCTGAACTCAGATCTTGATTCTAATCCCAGGTAGCTATTTACTTGCACCATCCCCAGCTATCCCAGGGTACTAGATTTAAATTAGAGAGCTGTGGTTTGGATCCTAGTCTGTTTGTTTATTATATGCGAGTGACCTTAGGTAAGCTACTTCTCTACCCCTCTCAACATCTCCATGCCTCGGTTTTCTCAGGTGTAAAAATGAAGGGGTTGGATTTGATAGTAACTTCCAGTTCCTTTCAGATCCATATCCTACAAACATCATATTCCCAAGTCTGGGGCTGTTTATTGCAGGTGCAAACCTTTCTCCACACCTAAATGGTCTCTGGGGACATTCCTTTATCAGAGCACAGTGCAATAATGACTCATAACTGTGCCCGTGATTCCTCAAGGAAGGGAGAAATTATGTTCTGCCAACCCTGTTTAAGGCGTCAGGGAATTATGAAATCCATTTGAGAAAGATTTCTAGTCAGTTTTTTTTAAAGAAAATTCAAGGACTATATATCTGCATGAAGTCATTTCTAACCCCCCCCCCAATCCTAGTACCTCCCCCACCCCCAAAAGATTACCTTGTAATACTTTTCTATTTACCTGGATGTATGCTTGTGTCTTTGTAACATTAGTATTTGACCCAGTGCTCAGCAGACATTAGGAGCTTAATAAATGCTTGCTGATTGAATGATTAATTTAAAAAAATAACCTAGCATTGGTGAATAAAGAAGTAAATCATTAGCTAACTAACACTCTTAACTGTCTAGAACACCTCATATCCCTGAGAATAGTGTTGGCTTTACTGGACTTCCATGATTTTTTCTTGTTCAAAGTTTCTGTTACAGTGTGTCCGTATATGTATACAAGTTGGTTAAGCATATTTACACCAGCAGACCTTTTCGGTCTTCTTATACCTTACTCAAGCTGCTGTTGGCACAGTGGTTAGAGTATCAGCCCTGGCTCAGACACTTAGTAACTATGAGACCCTGAGCAAGTCACTTGACCCTGATTACCCTCACTTCCAGGGCCATCTCTAGGTGTCTTGATTCATATCTGGCCACTGGATTCAGTGATTCTGGAGGAGAAAGTGAAGCTAGGTGACTTAGTACAGCACTCCTTCATTCAAATCCCATTCATGCGCTTGTCATGACATCGCTTTCTATGATGTCTTGGTCTTCTTCGAAAACAAAGGACAACATCACACTGTATTCACTCCCACATTGGGTTACCCTATCCTAGTCTCCTCTCTGTTCCTCCAAAAGAAATTCCATTTCCAACCGTAGGCATTTTCAGTAATTGCCTTCATATACCTGGAATTCACTTCTCCCCTAATCTTTATTTTCTAATCTCTCTTTCATGGCCTCCCCAGTTTCTTTTAGACTCTCTGAGATGCCTTTCTTGATTCCCCTTTAATGGTAATGCCTTCCCCCCTTTGATTATCTCCAATTTTTCCTGTATGTATCTTACTGGTACATGTCTTTTCCTCCACTAGATTGTATGTTCCTTGAGGGCAGGGACAATCTGTGATCTTTCTTTGAATCCCTAGTGCTTACACAGGGCCTGGCAAACAGTAAACACTTAATAATAAAGACTTATTGATTGACTTAACATATATCTATATATATGCATATAATGCTCTCTACAACAAGTTATGCTAATGAAGAACCTAGAACCAGGCTAGAACCTGGGGATACAACAACAATAATAATACCACCCCATGCTTGTGATTGGGGTTTTCAAAACTCTTTGTTCATTTTGTGAGGTAATACAGACTTCCTTAGGCCCATTTCACAGATAAGCAAACTTAGGTGAACTGATTTTCCTGCAGTCCCATAACTGATAGGTAATCTAAATAGGACTTGAAGTCAGTTCTTGGAAATCCCAAGATCATGGCTTTTGCTTCTAAAAAAATAATAAATAAAAGGAAAAAAATCCCAAGATCCCACCTACCCCCAAACTGTTTGATTCCTTCTCATAAAGGTCAGTCAGGGTCTTGGCATCAGGACTCATTCTTTCTAAATACACTTCATGTTGTCTTCTTTCACTCAACTGAGAGGATGAAGCAATCTCAGTTTTCCTGCTTTCTACTAAAATAGCTCAAAGTTTCCTTTTCTGTAGCTTTCTTATGTGAATATAATAAGAACGATTAAAATTAAAAGCAAATGGGGAAAAACCCTAATGCTCCCCCCCACACACACACATACATATACACAAACACACCACCCCCAGTTGCCACCATTTTGGGGAAATGTTTATACCTGGATTTTATTTTCTCAGACTGTTTGCAGAGCAGCAGCTAGACCATGCTGTCCCCAAACTTTAATGGCCTGGCCCTTTAATACCCCATTCCTTGTGGTTTGGTTGTTCAAAAAGAAAATAATAATTGACGTAATAGGATTGCAACTCCCGGGCTCATGGACTGGTCTAGGGAGGGAATTTAAAGGTCTCTGGGACAAGAGCCTCAAATTCCTTTTGGTCCCCCTCCAAACCTCCCTGGTCTGTTCTGTCTTTTCCATCTTAATCCTTTGGTCTGTTCTCCTGGTTGGAGAACAGGTAGGCATTGGAAGGTTGCCCCAGCCCCCGCCAGTGGGCTGAGTTGTTTTGGAGAAAGCTGCTAGCATCTGAGAACATGTGTGAGTCAGCTATGTGCCCATGTTGGGCTGATTCTGTTTATGCTTCCCTGGAGAATTGGCAGGAGGAAGATGGCATCAACCAAGAGAGCTCACAGGGGGGAATGGGTGCCGGGAGGCTGGGCAGCCTTTGGAAGCTGGCAGCTGCTCCCAGGGGGCAATGGGGTACAGGGGCAGGCAGGACTGGGGAGCTGGATCAGCAGCTCATTAGGCCTTGCTTATGTACTTTACAAGTCCTTGGACAAATGGTGGTTAAGGCTCAGATGGAGAGATAATAATCTAATATGCAGCAGAGGGAAGGCAAGAATCCTGTTGAGTAAACATGGGCGTTCCCAATCTTTGGAGACTCATCCCACACAATATAATTTAAGGAGGGAGTATTACGTTGGTGCTCAACTGGTGTATGAGTTTCAAGATGTCAGTCTGAGGGCTGTTCCTTGGGTCTTCTTGGATGGAAAAGGCTTTTCCCTGCCTCGCCTTGCATTTTGAAAGTGTGCTTTTAAAAATATAAACAAAGGCCAAAGGCAGCAGGGAAGGAGGGCCAGGGCTGCCATTCAGCAGAGCTGCTTGGCTTCTGGCTCAAGAGCAGACTTCTTACTAGGTTTCTTGAGGTCTCAGTTTTCTTCATCTGCCAGGATGGAGCTTTTCCTGCCCCTGTGTGACCTTGGTCAAATAACCTCTCTGGCCCTTAATTTCCTTCTCATTAAATGAGAGGGTGGTACAAGGTAACCTTACAGCCCTAGATTTGTGAGAGGTGATAGGAGGTGGGAGATTTGGGAAGACAGATAGAGAAAGACATAGAGAAAGAGAGTCAGAGAAACAGACTTGGGAAGACAGACACAGAGAAAGAGAGAAAGAACACTTCCTTTGTCTCTTTCCCTACCACAAAGGACTCCAAAGCTACCTTAATTAGGGGAAGCTGGAGGCTGAGGAATCATTTCATTTTGATATTAATGTATAACAGATTTTACAGTTTACCAAGTATTTTATGCAGATCTTATTTGATTCTCACAGCTTGGTGAGGAAGGCTTCTGGGGTAGGACTTATTATTTCTATTTTTCATATCATAGAATCCAGAAGAAAAAGAAACCCCTGCAGGTCAAACATTCCCATTCTCTAATTTTACATATGAGGATACTGAGGCACAGAGACATAGTCAAGGTTACATGGCAGGAACTGGAACCAGAGTCTACTTTTCTTAATTAAGCCTCAATTTCTGTTACCTCATACTCTCAACAATTTAAAAAATAGTAATAAAAGATTTTAAATCATGGAGACCTACTTGTTTGTTCATTCACTTAAGAGAATCACAGGCTAACGGACCTGGAACTGAGATGGAATTCCAGATAGATCTCACCATCTCAACCCACTTGGTTTATAACTGGGGAAACTGAGGCCAAGAGAGTTCAATGTCTTACCCAAGGTCCCAGGTAACAAGAAATAGAAGATGGGATGTAAGCCAAGGAGTGTTTGCCATTTGGGAGAGAGGAGGGCGTGTAAGCTTGTAACCTTTTAGAGTTAACCCCGATTAGCTTTGTTGAACCTGTCTCAGAGAGATGGTTTTCATGGGTATTCTTGCTGTACTGGCAAGCAACAGGTTTTATGTCATTTCTTGTTAAGTTGGGTGGGAGGGCATATAGGAAAGGGGGTGTTGAAAAGGATCTTGAGGGCTTTGACATGAGAGGGAAAGGTAAACAGCTTTCATTTTCATGAAATCTGATTCTAAAACAGAATTCGGCAGAGAGATCCTTTCCAATTTTTCCACAATCATCACTGCCCCCCCCCATACACACCAAAAAAAAAAAAAGAAGTAGTAGAAAGAAGAAGTCTGCTTCCGGCTGACTAGCTGTGGTTTGTTGGTTGGTGGTAGTATGGCAGCATGGGGTGGCAGGAGAAGGGAATGGGGAGGCTCAATTGGGTTGGATGAATGAAGGAGCCAGTTTGGGGAGGTGGGTGGGGAGAAGACAGAGACGTAGAGAGATGGAAGGATTAGGATTCCTGATGGAAACCTCATTAGCATGCTCTGATTTCCTGCTTTGGTGGTGGTGGGGGGGCTGTAAAGTGGGAGCATAGGAAGGAAGGGGAAAAGGGAGTGGGTGGCTTTAGTTGAGAGAGGACTGTTTCGAAGAGCTTGGAAAGGGTGAAGAGAATGCATCCATTGTTGGTAGCAGGGAAGAAAGGGCCCTGTGAGGTCAGAGGGTAGCCAAGAGCCCCCATTTTGTGGGCTGAGGGATTTAGGAGGCAGGGGTTTAACTGGATTATGGTTGGGCAGGAGGGCGTAAAGCACAGGACAGATGATAGAAATTCATTGCAAGCTGGGCAGAGCAGCTGGTCTCTTCCCATTGCCTCTAAATGTTTGGTGAGTGTTGGTTTTTTCTTGGGGTCACAGCTGGATTCTGGGTGAGCCTGGTTCAATGAAAGAAAACCTACCCTTTGACAGGTCAGGTCAGCAAGCAAGGTGAGGACAGAATAAGAAAAGGATTAATTTGAGTATCACATGCTGCATTCTAGAAATACTGGTGATAGTTTATCATAGTTTATTTTTTCAAATAAAATCAGTTCATGTTCTCTTTCTTTTCTTATTAGTTTCCTTTGTTCATTTATATTTTCTTTTTCCTCTTGCCTTGAGTTATAATGAATCTCCATGACAAATCCTGGGGCTAGGAGAAGATGCCAGAAGCCTCTCTGGGTTCTCTTCTAGTTTTTTACATTTGGAGCTCTTCTGTCTCAGAAGGGAGGGACATCTTAGGTTCCATGGGCAGACTAGATGCCAAGGCCTGGACTCCTTCTCTGCTTTACCGCACAAGAGGTGATCCAACCTGAGTGGAGAACTTTGACTGTTGAACCGCATCACTGCTTTCAGGGCCTAGCTGATGGCTGAAGAATGGCCAGCCAGTTCTCTACCTCTGAGCAGTCAACCTCCACATTCCCTATGTAGCCAAAGTATTGGCTCTTTCCTTTGCTCTCTCTGGCCCTGTAAATCTTAGCTATAGAAAAAGGGAAGGGGGGCTGGGAAACTGGGGGAAAGGGGTAAAACAAAACAACTTTTGTTGGTCTCCTTTCAAACTATCATAATAAATCAATTTTACTTGTCATTTTATAAAGCATTAAGATGTCTGTAATAATTTTTACCAGGACCCCCTTCCCCTTTCTCCTCTTCCTACTTCTAGTCCCCTAATTGTTTCCTTTCCTTCTTTACTTTCAGACAACTTTGTATGTAGTTTAGTCAAAAGGAAAGAGTTTCTTTCAGTTTTCCTGAAGCTACTTTCTAAAGGGGATGTAATAGAGAAGGCCTCGGTCTCTTTTAAACTGCTGAGACTTTAAAAGTTAAATAACATGGAGTGTTGGAGTTTGAGTGTTTTTCCTATTGTCATGGGAGTCCTGGAAGGGCTCCCAGCACTGCGGTTAGATTGGCCAACACTCCCAGGGCCTTATGTGTATTCCTACTGGAGAAAGCCATCCAGGTTGGAAACAGTTTCCTCTCCTTGTCTCTAAGAGAAGAATGAAGCAGCCCTCTCCTAACAACAGCTACAGACAGGGTCTTCATGTCTAAAAGAGACGGTGTTGGTGGTGAGCAAATGGTGGTGAAGAGGAACTTGGCTTGGGGAATATCCCTTATTCCTTGGCCTGCCTTCAACATCCTTCGTGGAGACATGGAGGAACTTTGAGGGGGAAAGCTAAGTGTCATTTGGCCCCCAAATATTTACACATGTATGCATGTTTCCATTTACTTAGGACAATTTAAAATCCCAGAAAGAGGCCTTAGGATGCGAGCAGAGTGAAATCATTCCCTAAAATATTTAAATCAATGGATGGAGGCAATGAACACACAAATAAAAGCTAGCAGAATGAAATGCACCATTTCCCATTCCTGCTCCATCTGGATAGGCCCATTAAAAGAACTGTGGCTAGGATTTCATTGTTCCCTCAGATATGATGGGAGAAAATTCATACCTGCCCTGAACTTTATAGGATCAGAGGTTCAGAACAGGGAAGAATCTTAGAAGTTATTGAGTTCAACCCTTTCATTTTACAAATGAAGACACTGAGGCCCAGGGAGTTAGTGCCTGAGATAGGATTCAATCTTAGCTCTTTCTGTCTCTTCAGACAGTACTCTATCCATTAAACTTCATAGGCTGGATAGTCACTTGTTGAGATTGTGGTAGAAGGGATTTTTTTGTTCCATGGTTAGACTAGAAAATTCTGAGGTAAATAATAGTAACAACAGCAACTAACATTTATATGGTGCTTACACGATCAACAGGCAGTTTGCTAAGCTTGATTGATTCTCAAAACAATCTTAGAAGGTAGGAGCAATACTATCTCCATTTTTCAGATGAGAAAACTGTGGCAAGTCACAGAACTAGTAAGTGTCTGAGGCCAGATTTGAACTCTGTTCTGCTGACTCCAGGCCAGATAGTCTATCTGCTCTTTTCCCAGTTCTCCAGTCTCCCAGCTGTCTTAGTGAGTTCAAATATTTCCAGCCTCTTCATTTTCAGGAGAGAGAAGGTGCTGATAGCTGGAGGACCAGAGGAAAGACTTCATGAGGATTTTAAGTCAGGTCATTCTGATTCTAGGTACCATACTTTCTTAGTTTGTACCAGTTTTTGGTTCTAGTTTTGCATAGTGTTACAGGGAAGAACATCTACACCCATTAAATGACAGACCCTTGAAGTATTCAGAAAACATTTGATCCATGACACAAAGGAAAACTTTGATGTTGTCATCTCTCTCTCTCTCTCTCTCTCTCTCTCTCTCTCTCTCTTATTATATTCTTTTTTGTTGTTTTTTTGTTAGATATCTTGTTCTTCCTCCTTTGTACCATTTTGTACATGTAACCTAGGATATGAACAGTGTGAGAATTTGTTTTTCTTGCCTTTCAATATATGATGTATGTGTTAGCAGTGGGTTTTTCTTTAAACTGGGAAGTAGATAAGAGGGAAAGAAAATGAATGCTTTCTAAATGGACTGTGGTTCGATTATATTTCATATTAAATTAAATTAAATTTCATTTAAAAAAAATACCACCCAAGAAAGGGAGGCAGCTGGTGTTCTTTTTGGTACTTCATATGGTATAAGCCAAATTTGCACATGGACTGGCTTTAAGGGAATCTTAGCATCCTGTACTCCCTGAGAGTGAGCTCAGACCCTGGAAGTCATCTATTAGCCTACTTCCAGTCCCCTCAGTATTAAGCACAAATCCCTTCTTTCCACATCCTTGACAAGGTAGTCCTTGAACAGTCCCAGCATGAGGAGCTCTCCAGACCTGTGACCTACTCATGATTCATACTTCTATAGGACTTGATGTATTTTAAATCCCTTTCTATTGAAAAGTGTTATCTGTACTACAAGGGTATCATATGTAGTTTGGTCACTCCAGTGGGCCGCTCCATAACACTCTTGTTCCTCTGAGTTCTCATCTATTACAAAGAAAGGTGACAGGATCTTGGCCAGAGGTCTCAAATACATGCTTTCTCTGTGACATTCACTGAGTGAGATTTAAACCAGATTAAAGAATAACTGTAAAATAATTAATAAAATACATAAAAATACAATTAAACATAGTGTTAATTTGTGCCTTTCGGAATCAGTATTGGGACCAACAGGGATTTTTATGTATACATAAATGGCCGTTATTTTCATTTGAGTTTGACATCACTGTCCTAGCGGATGGCAGGCTAGGCTTGGGAGTTCAGATCTGGGTTTAAATCCAGTCTGTCCCCCCACACTAGCTAAATCGCTAAACCTAGTTTCCTCATCTATAAAATGAGCATAATTGTGGTGCCTATCCTCGGGGGTTTGTGGTGAAGCCATGGCAGATGCCAATTATTAATATTAATAAAGAACATTCATCTATATAGCCAAAAGGAATTAGCCTGGAGTGCTTAGTTTTTTTCCAATAGAGTAGACTTGACACCTGAAAGGCACTTTAGAGATCATTTTAACCATTCTATTCATTTTACAGAGGGGGAAACTGAAACTCACCTAGGGGAAAGTGGCTTGTCTAGCCCATAGCTAGTAAATAGTAGAAATGGGATTTGAACCTAGCTCCTCTGATTGCAAATCTACTACCCTTTCCTAGACGCTAGCAGTTTGCTAATGACAACAATATACCTGTTTAAATGAATCATTTGTGTAAAATGACGGTAATGGGAACCAGTGCTTTCTGATTCATAAACTATAATTTAACCATCAAAGTAAAGATGTGTCTTAAGCATAGTTTGCCATAGCTTCCCGTAGCCCAGAAACCTCTCTAATGCTATATACAGAACTTGAAGAGGCTGCATCTTTTGTTTCTCCAGAATCAGTGGTCATTTTAGGAACTCACCAAGACCTGAGGTTTTCCAAATAGGTCTAGCCTTTCTGAAACAGGAAGGATTGGACTCTTGTTACTTGGTGAAAGGAGGACAAATCCATGCAGGAACACTCAGGGACAAACCAATTAATTTAAATAAGTGCTAATTGTTTGACCTACCAAGGTAATATGGGGAGACAGTGAGATCAGGGCTCACCACTGGGAGGTGAACCCTGAAAAGAAATGGCAACTTAAGCAATTCTAAGGAAAGCTAACTTTGCTTTTACCTCAATTTACCTCAATTTTCCTCATCTTTAAAATGGGGGAGCCGAATCCCTACCTGCTTCAGAAGGACTTAGACATTTTCCTGACTCATAGACTTTTGGGCCCACCAGAAAGGATGCTGAGAAAGTGATGGTGATGCCATTGTTGTTGTCATCACCATCATCGTGCTCCTTATTCTCTGTCTCTTTGCTTGCCAGCTGCTTCTTTGCTGTGTGGTGTCTAGAGGTGGGAGGGATGACGACATCACTTACATTGTGGTCCAAACTTGGTTGCCATGACAGCATCTGAACACCTACTTATAACTTTCAGGATGTGAGCCAGTAGTCTACAGCTCCTTGGTTTATAGTGTCTCTTAGGGCTCATTTTGCATTCATATACTTCCTGTCCAATCCCAGAAGGCTCATTATTATTCTAATCTGTAATAAAGCCTTATCAGATTCCTATTCTCCCCATGTAAACTTTCCTAAACGTATATTAGTTTTGAGTGATGTTCTATGGTTTATTTAGATATTCAAATGCATGTTTTTGCATGGTTGGCAAGGGGATCGTGCCTGGTATTTTTTAACCCTCTTTTTAAATGAATGGTTGATTGCCTAAGATGAGGAACTCTTCCTAGAGCATACTGCCATTGAAGACTCTCTGATCATTCTTTTGACATGACTCCCCAAATGAAATATGTGGCACTGTTGCCATTGTACCTTTTGGTAGAGTGGTAATTCTGTTTTGTCTTCCTTTTGCCCACTTGAAAAGTGATCAGGTTCACTGTGAGAGGCAACATGGTACAGAAGAAAAGATCCCAGATTTGGAGTCAGAGAGTTTAAATCTTGTCTTTGCCATTTAGTAGTGATATGACCTTGGGCCTTGTTCCATTACTCTCTTTAGCCCTCAGTTTCCTCATCTGTAAAATGGATGGGTTGGATGATCTCTTAGATCCCCTCCTGATGTAAATTCATGCTCTTATGTCATTGGAAAAACTATCACAAAAAGTTCCTTCATGATTGAAGTGGCTGTACAGTTAGAGGAGCTCATAGTGGAGGAAAAAATCTTGGAAGATAATGAAGCATCTCTGTATTAGGTGAGGGTAGAACTCAGCCTTCGGATTCTGAGAGGTAGAGGGTGGGATTGCTGTTTCCAACATCAGCACAGCTGTATTGGGAAGATAAAGGAACCAGTTTAGGGTGATTTCTATCAGCTTATGCAAGCCAGGTTTGACCTACAGGAAGAAGCCAATTTGCATTTTGGAAAGCAGCTGAGTCTAAATACCACTCTTAAAAGTTGAGTGGATTCATAAATAAATAGTGTACGTAGGGTATCATTGTATTTTCCCAGTCACACAATGTTGGACTAATATTGACACTTGGTGCTAGGGCTGTGCCCTCATCAAAGCTGCCCTTTTGGCATAAAGGGTCCAATTGAATAAGAGATCTTTATAATTGAAATGCCACACTCCTTGTCCTTGTGGTCTGTCTTCCTGGACCCTAAAGGAGAGCTTGGTTATTCCAGATCTAGCCAGTGACAGGTTTACCTGGTAACCCATTAACCACTGGCGCCCAGAGTTATCAAGGGCTTCTGAGTATGGGTGACTCTTGCTGCTCCCCTGGACACAGAGGCTGTTCATTGACACCTGGCTATTTTCCATTTGCTTCAGAAAGCCACTGGGGATTTTATAACCTTTTTTCTTCAGACTAGAGGATCATCCATGTTGAGAAAAAATAGTTTCCATCCAGGCAAAGAAGGGCTGCTCAAGAAACTTTAGCTGTCTTTGCCTATCTCCCTTCCATGCCTGGAATGTACCCCTCTTCACCTCCATTCTTAGCATGCCTATTTTTCTTCAGAGCTGAGTGGAAATCCCTTGACTGCCCCCGGCCCTCCCCCATTACCCTCAAATTATTTAATTATCAAATGAGGTAGTATTTGTAAAGCATTCTTCAAACCTTAAAGCATTGATTAATTCTATTATTGTTTTGTGTATATTTTTGTGTGTACATACATGTGAATATTTATGTGTGTATATTTATATATATATGTATATATGTATATTTTCTCCCAGAGAAACTCTAAATTCCTTGAGGGCAGGGAATATTTCATTTTTATCTTTGTAACCACAGTACTTTAGACAGTGTCTTGTTGGTTGCTACATAGTAATAATATTTCATGACGCCTCACATTTAGGTAACATTTTGCATCTTTTTCTTATTGCTTCTAATATTACCTCTTTTGGTCTCCATAATAACCCTGTGAAATGTGGTTAGGGCAAATATCTTCCTGTTTCACAGGTGAGACTAAAAGACCAAAGACATTATGACCTAGCCACAGTCACATAGTTATGGAGTGATAGATGGAAGTAGGACTGCAATTCAGGTCCTTGATGGCAAGAGCCATATGTATTCCAATCTATTATACAAGCATTTGGCCATGTATTCCTTTTGCTCATTGGAACTTCTTCCATATGTCTTATCTGTCTTTCCTTAATATGCTTAATAGATCACCTCATGGGAAGTGCCCGACAGGAAAGAACAGCAGCCCTCAGTTTTGCCTACATTGGTTAGTGGGCATTTTGTCTAGATTTTAAGTATTTATTCATCATCTTTCAGGATTCTTAGAATTTTGAATCGTAGTCATAGAATTAGAGAGCTGAGATCTTAGAGATCATTTAGTCCAACCTCCTTCATTTACTAAGATAATATGGTTTGTCTAAACTCTCATGACTAACCAATAGCAAAACCTATACTAGTTCCCAAATATCCTGACTCCTAAGTGGTCCAGTAGTAAAAGAGCTATATTTTGATGAATCCAAAAAGATCCAGATTAAAGTCCTGCATCTTCCGCTTACTGCATGTGTGCTTAGGGCAATTCATTAAAGTCCTCCTGACCTTGGTTTCCATATGACTAAGATGAAAAGTTTGGGTGGTTTCCTTTAAATCTATGATCCTAAGAGGAGAGTCTTTAAGAGAGGCTTTTGGGAAGAGAACTGGACCGAAGTTTGACCCTGAAGGATGGATAAAATTTGAGGGTAGAATTTGGATGGTAGAAAGAGGCTAGGTCAATTTTTGAGGTGTGGTGGTAGGATAAACAGTATTTTCTTGACTCAAAGCTATCCCTAATAGAAAACAAATCTACTTCCCCTCCTGTCTTCCTATATTTATTCCAGTGGTCCCTAAGCAATGTAATCCCCTTTTCCTTTTTACTGTTTTGCTTTCTCCGCCCCCCCCCCCTTTAACTTTGTAGGAAGATTATAGGAAGGTAGAATTTTGTCCCTGGAAGATGAAATCATGACCAGAGTAAAGAGATTATTTCCTTGCCTCAGTTTTCCCAGCTTGCTCAGTCCAGATTCAAGACCAGTAGCTCCATTTTTGCTCATTTAACCCTTCTTTTTACAGTCCTTTAGAATGATTCATTCAAAACTATGAGAAACTTCGAAAGTGTGAGTAATAAGAGCCGCCCCTGCCCACTCCTGCCTACTGGGTTTGTTCCTTGTTCCAAATTTCTATTTGTGCAGCTGGTTCTTGGCATTTGCTAGCCTGATTTCAGCTCTACAACATCTCTTGAATCCGTCACCTTCTCTACGTTCATATTGCTCACTCCTCTGATTCAGGTCCCCATCTTCTTTTGTCTGGACCCTTAAAATAGTATCCTAATTTCTTCCACCTCTGGTCTGTCTCCTCTCTAATATGGCACTCATACACCTGCCAAAATGATGTAAGGACCCTTGATGGGTTGCTATCACCTTTATGACAAACCACAAACTTCTCTTGTTTCTAGCCTCTTTTCTCTAAGAGACTTTTACATTGTTCTCCCGAATGCACTCTATGTCCTAGCTGAATTGCTATTCCTTATATAGGATAATCCTATCTTTCTTAGAATCCCTAACTCTTCTGAAACTCACTCAAGTGCCATTTCCTTTATAAGGTCTTTTCCGATCTCCCTTGTGCTTAGCAGTGGGTGGCACAAAGTAGGTGCTTATTTAATGTTTACTATTGATGGTTTTTAGAGCTTTCTCTTAATAAATTGTACAGGGTGTCCCAAAAGTCTTTAAAGAGTTTTTAACTGCACCAAGACTTTTGGGACACCCTGTTATTAACTTTCTATAAAATATGCATTTCCTTATGTGGGCATTCATTTTAATTTTACATACCAAGGTTTTGTTTTCTTTCTTAGATCATATAAACTTCTGAGGCTTGAGGAGAGGGATTATGTCCTCTCTTTCAATTCTTCGCTATGTCTAGCTCATATCCACTCAGTAAGAGTTTTGTTTGAAAATACCATCCTGTTGGATAGCTCACTTCCTGGTAGACTAGCACCATGATGTTTTTAATCCTTTGTATAGATCCAGAGGTAATGAGAGAGTGACTTTAGAAGTGAGCATATTTCCTCTAAGTGGGTCTGACTATTTCATTTGTAATCTGCAGGAAGGAGAACTAGAAGAGACTCCATGAACCCTCCTCCACCCCATCCAATTCTTGTCTTCCACTCAAGGGCTTTTTAATATCTGACCCCATTGTGATAGATAGAAATCTCTTCTTAAAAGAGGACTTTCTTCAGGGATAGAGACTCCACAGACCCCTTCTGTTAACCATTCCAGTGTTCGATACCCTCTGTCTTAGGGAGTTCTTCATTAGGTATGACTCTGATCTCTGTTTCCATCTCATTTTTCTCTTATTTTCTCCCTTACTATCATAGAGGATGCCTGCACCTCTCTCAAAACGGCATCTCATGTGCTGAAAGACAGTAACCAAGTCGCTTCTTGTCCCTGCCTAGGAAATGGCTCCCATCTTCTTAACCTTTCCATGTTTGCAGCTCTTTCTGTCTTGTGGTTTGACACTCACTTGTCACCTCCACTTTATTGGATTTCATCCTGTGTATTTTTCCCGTCATGGATGGTGGTATTTAAGTTCTGGGTTGTGGTTGTTGCTTTTTCTTTTTTTCCCTAACTCTGACATAGATCTGGTATTATCAGTCAGGGTTGGCATTTGCTAGTTATATTTTCTTGTGTTCTGTCCTCCCACAAAGCATTAGATCCTTGAGAATAAGAAGAAAGTGTGTTGTTTCTCTCATGTCTCTTACGGGTTCTACCAAAAGTCTGGTCCCCATGGGACACACTACATTAGTTTGATTCCCAATTCATTCTATAGTTTCAAAATTGAAATGGGTCATATGAGCATGGGGATCTTGGAGGTTATCTAGTCCAGTCCTTCATTTTACCAATGATAAAATAGAGACCCCGAGAGAGTAATAGTAATAAATAATTATAGCTAGCTTTTATGTAGCATCTTAAGGTTTACAATGTGATTTTCACAACATTCCTGTGATGTATGTTCTGGGTTTAACAGATGGGGAAATTGAGGATGAAAAAGGTTAAATAACTTGCCAAGGTCATAGAACTAATAAGTATTTGAGCCTAGATTTTAACTGAGACTTTCTGCCTTCTAGTCTCATGTGTGGAGAAAAAAGAAACCTGCTCTGGCCTCTCTTTCTCCACAACAGTGGTCTTCAACTGCCCCCTCTCCTGAACTGGGAAAGACATTGCTTATTACCTATAATGGAGTTGCATTATGGGTCATTGTCAAGTTAGATGTTCACCTTGAGACTCTAATGCCAAATGGGTGATCCTTTCTTCCTACTGAAGATAGCTGGGTGTGGGTATGGACCTGCCCTGAATTTCCTGAAAGGTTTGCTTTCCTTCTACCTTCCAAGGGCCAGAGAGCAAATGATGTTATCTCCTCTTCTCCTTCCCTAGCCTTTAAGCCAATGGGGTCTGCATCTTTGCTGGGAGAATAAAAGTATGGGGCAAGGGCTATCTTTCACTGCACAATAGACAAACAGTAAAATGGTCATGGAAGAGTAGTTTGTCCAATAGTATTTAGAGGTTCTCATGTTGCCCTGGAGGAACAGTGGAGAAGAGAGGTTTGCCTGGGTGATGATGGTCCAGAAGGGTCGTCAGGATAACCCTTTAATTTTACTGCCAGGTCTTGGCTTTGTAGCCCATCACCATTTGTTTGTTTGTTTGTTTTGATTACTTTTTTATTATTTATTTTTAGTTATTGCTGTGAACGGTGGGTAGGAAGCTGCCCAAAAAAATGAAATGTGAAGAACTCAGTATAATAATAAAATCAATTGGACTGTTTCCCCAGTAATCCTCGAGACTGATGCATCATTAATGTTGGTAATACAGTGCCTGTCAGATCACAAACTTCTCAATAAATGTGCAGCTGGCAGGCTTTGATAGAAATTGGAGGCAAGCAGAGAATGAGATTTAGGGCTTTGATATATGGGGTGTCAGCCGTGTGATGAAGTTTTTATCAATTTCTGTCACTTCTATCTTTTGTGCTCACTCCATATGTGGTCTTCAAGGCAAATCTCTGTGGGTTGCTGAAATGCTAACTGTTCCTCCTTGCCATCTCCCCCCACCCTAGTTCCCTTCCTCTCCCCAATAATAAAATATCTTTTGAGGAGGATCAGTCCTTCTTAGAGTCAACCCATCTCTATTATATCTGAAAATTTTCCTGTATTAATTTAATGCTCCCTCTCCCTGAATTAGCAAAGCATCAATTATAACATCAAGTAGGAAGTTGGGAGCAAACTGATCTGAGTTTTAGTTCTAACTTTGCAGCTGTCTGATCTTGGGAAAATATTTTTTTCCTTTGAGGTTTAGTTTTTTTCATCTGCAAAATGGGGAGATTGGACTAGACCATTTGGTCAAAAAGATTTTATTACAGGTCTATAAAAGTTCTAGCCACTGCACTGGAGTAAAATTAAACAATTCCTGCTTTTAGGGAGTTTTCATTCCATTGGATTCTGATTTATAAGGTTTGATGGTGGCATTTTTACAGATGAAGAAACTGAGGCACAAAAAGGGACGTCCCGCCTTTGGTTTACATAGCCAGGAAATTGGAGTTGGAATTTGAGCTGAGACCCTTTTTTCTCCTGTCTTTTCCAGATCCCTTTAGAAACTAGTATCTTCCATCATAGACATTATCTTGTTTTAATGTATTTATTTTATGCAAATTTACAGTTTGGCAACTAGGTGGTACAGCAGATAGAGCACTGGACCTGGAGTCAGGAAGATAGATCCAAATTCAAATCCAACCCCAGACACTAGTTGGGCAAGTCACTTAACCTCTGTTTGCCTTACCTGTATAATGAGGATAGCAACAGTCCCTCTCTCCCAGAGTTGTGAAGATCTAATGAAATAATCATTTTAAAGTGCTGAGTTAGCACAGTTCCTGGATGCTTGTTGATGGCTCAGTTTTTTACTATATTGTCAGTAAACCTCAAGGTATTACATTATGGCAGTGGGAAGCTTTGGGGTTGAGGGTCATCCAAGGTCTGGGCTTTGGCTGGAAGCATCTCTTCGGTTCCCTGGAGTCTGGGGCCATTCTTTCTGATAAAGCAGATCATTCTATATCTTTGCAAATGAAGTTGCACGGTCTGAAGCTTGTTAGCTGGTGCTCAGAGCGGCACAGGCTGGAGCCAGGAACTCCAAGGCAGAGCCAACAGACGCAATTTGCTCCCTGAGAAGCAGGCTCTGGCCCCGAGTGCTCCTGGAGATTGATTCCACCAGAGAGGGCAGGAGGAGAGGAGGGGGAAGGAGTGGCCTATGTGGGTCTGTACCCTTCCAGGTGACCCTGAGAGCCCGGGCCACTTTGTCATTGACTCCTGCCTCAGCCCTCCCCAGAGGCTGCCTAACAAATAACTCTCTCCATAAACAAAAGCGGGAGGTCTGCCATGGTGGTGGCAACTCCTGGAACTGTTTGCTTATTATAGTGGTGGTGGCTGCCAGCCAAGCCAGGCTGGAGTTTGTACACCCGAGTTGCTGGGTTTCAGGCCAGGCTGGTGCTGAGATGTAGAGTCCCTGGAGAGGTCTCTCCTCATCTTTGCTCCCAGGCCATAGGAGAAGGTGGGGAAGCCTCCTTTGTCTTTGGCCTTGTATAGGCTAACAGGAGCATTCAGTCTCTCAGATGAGGGGGATGAAGACCGGACTCATATCCTGGGTCCCCGGTCAGATCAGAGCAGACTAGGTAGTCCTGGGAATAGACCCACATGTCCCAAAAAGTTAGCTTTGCTTCTCCTGTTTATACTTCCACTGGTGAGCTTTTGGAAGTTTGCTCTGAATTTGTTATTATTATTATTAATAATAATAACATATGATTCTATATATATATCACATATGATAGCTTAATAATAAGAAGCAATTGATATTTATTTAACATTTTAAAGCTTGCAGTACACTTTTTATGCATTCACAATTGAGGTGGGGATTGCACAATTCTCAATATCACCCTCATTTCACAGATGAGGAAAGAGAGACTCTGAGGTTGAGCTACTTACTCAAGGTCACACAGCTAATAAGTGTTTGGAAGTAGGATTTGTGCCCAATTCTAGGGTCCAGCATGGCATCCACCTCATCATGAAGCTATTGGTTTTTAAATAAAATACATAATTTAAATTTACATAAAATATAATATATTAAACACATTAAAAATACATTTAAATTTTTAAATAAAATACATAACCATCAAATTTATAATATATTTACTAATCCTAATAGATACATAAATATATATTTTAGATACATAAATATCATTACACATTTTAGATAATACAGGATTTATATTTAAAATTTTAATTTCTAAATAAATGAAATTTAAAATAAATATCTTTAAATTTAAAAATAAATAAAAATTCTGGAATTGACATTTATTGTCAATGTTGTAAGGATACTCTGAGCAGAAAGTGAGCCCACCTTGTTGGGCTAAGATTTTCAATAGACCGCTCTTCATATTTTCATACCAGCTTTGGAAATATAGAGACCTAAGCTTTTGATCCTAGCTCAAAGCTTCACCATGTGACCTTGGACAAGACTTGGACAAGTCTCTTTAACTCTCTGGGCCTCAGTTTCTTCATCTTTCAAGTGCCTTTTGATCATGGAATCATAGATTTAGAGATGGAAGGGATTTTAGAGGCAATTGAGTCCAGTTGCCTCATTTTTTACAACTCAGGAAATAGGGGTTCAGCAAGGTTAAGAGACTTGTTCAAGGTCACAGTTTTTAGAGCCTCAGTGAGGGACTTGGTCAAGGTAACAGACTGTCTAATATCCTTCCTGAAGCTAATATTCAAGGAATCTTGACTTTAAGTATTTGAGAGCTTTGCAAAGTGAGCAGTAATATTATTGTATTTCAGGGGACAGTGTCTCTGCCCTTAGAGGATGCTGTCCTTCAGAGAAAACAGTCATAGACATAGTATCGAGGTGGGTTTGGTTTCTGAAATGCTGCTGGGAACAGATCCCTGTGGTGTGTGCAATCACCTATGACTCACTAGCTGGCGAGGAGGCAGAGGCAGGCCAGGAACCCACTGGTCCTTCGGGGGCGTGTTTATTTAACTCTGAGCCTGCAGAGGTACCTGGTAGGTAGCCAGCAGGAGAGGCTTCGGAAGAGGTGGTGGTGACTGTTTGAATGGACCAAAAACATATGAAATTATGTAGCATTGTCTAATCTGCTACCCGAGCTTTGCCTGTTCTGGGTGACAAACTAATATGCCAGTACATTTGACAGCTCTCTTAGTTTTCCCATGTAGTTTTAAGAGAAATGGCTCAAACCATTCCCCGGGGAGTGATGGTTCACAGATAATTGTGAGGAAGGAGAGAAAGGATAGGTGCCTCCCTGGGTTTTGGGGTCTGAGTCTGAGCAAGCTCCTATTTGCCTCCAGTGGGCAGGGCTGCCAGCCAGCCAGGTGACTGGTACCTTCCTTCTCTCGCTCCCTTCTCCACCCCAAGGGACAAGTGTTAAAGTCCAGTTTAGGATTGCTGCTGTGTGTGACTGGCTCCAGAGAGGCAGGTGTGTGGCTCCAGGTGCTCCTGGCAGGAAGAAGGTAGACACCGAGGCCACAGCTGCTGGGAGAGAAAATCCAACTCAGAATTTCTCAGGCCAAGGCCCTTCCTCCTCCACTCCCTCACTGTTACTGCCCCTTGTTCACACTTACAACAGGGTAAGCATCCAGCCCCATCCCCTTTAATTTCCCCAGCACTGGAGCATCTGAGGGGAGACAAAGTGGGGGCTTCATTTGTCTTTGAATGCATTCAAGGACAGAGCATAGTGCTTGGAAATAGTAGATGATATTGTTCATTTGTTTCAGTCATGTCTGACTCTTTGAGACCCCATTTGGGGTTTTCTTGGCATAGATACTACAGTGGTTTGCCATTTCCTTCTCCAGTCCATTTTATAGATGAAGGAACTGAGGCAAACAGAGTTGGGTCACACAGCTAGTAATTGTCTGAAGCTGGATTTGAACTATTGAAGATGAGGCTTCCTGACTATAGACCTGGAATTCTAACCACTGTGTTACCTAGCTCTTATATAATAAGTATTCAGCAATTTGTTGAATGAATGTTTGTTGAATGAATTAATGAATGAAAATAGTGGACAATGCACTGAGCTGTGAGACAGAGGGCCTAATTGAACTCATATTTCTGACTCTCACCAACCATGTGACTATGGAACAAGCTAAGAAACCTGTGGGCCTCAGTTTCTTCATCTGTAAAGTGAAGGAATTGTTATGAAGAACATAAGGATTGTTTGTAAACTTTAGGAGCTTTAAATGTGAATATCCAAGTATCCCCCCCCAATCCATGGTAATACTAACTCCATTTGTCTAGTGTGTGATATTTTTCCAGGTATTTTTTTAATCCATTATTTGAGTCTTAAAACAGTCTTGTGGGAAAGTAGGGGGTGCTTATCTTCACTTGACAGGTAGAGAAATTAAAGCACAGTTTGGTTAAAAGATTTGTCCAGGATCCATCAGAAAAACACAGGCACAGCTGGGTGTTGAATCTGGGTTTTTGGAATAGGTTCTTGTTAGTGATTTTTTTCCATGATTCCATACTATTTGAACACCTCATCCCCCATTCCTATCAATTTGAGGTCAATAATAGTCTTTCCTTTTGTCTTTCCAGTCATCTTGACTTTTTCTTTGTTTGATGCTAATTCCCATGGGACTTCCGAAGCCAGTGAATCTGGTTCATGCCTCATAGTTAAGTCCTTCTACAACTGATCCAACAAGTGGTCACATAGCCTTTAATTTTTTTTTAAATTATTTTCTTTTATTTAAGGCAATGAGGTTAAGAGTGACTTGCCCAAGGTCACACAGCTAGGCAATTATTAAGTGTCTGAGGCCGGAGTTGAAACCACCTAGCTGTTCCCAACATAGCCTTTTCTTAAAGACCTTGGCGGGGGGGGGGGGGGGGGGGGGGGGGAGCGCAGCTAGATGGCACAGTGAATACAGCATTGGCCCTGGAGTCAGGAGTACCTGAGTTCAACTCGGGCCTCAGACACTTAATAATTACCTAGTTGTGTGACGACTACGGGCAAGTCATTTAACCCCACTGCCTTGCCAAAAAAAATAAAATAAAATAAGACCTTAGAGCGATGAAGAACCCATCCCCTCATGAGTCTTTTCTACTTTAGAACAATTTAGTTAGTAGAAAACTTTTCTTTATATTAAACCTAATTTCTCCTTCCTGTACCTTCCATACACTGTTTTTAGTTCTTCCCTCTGGGAACAAGAATTTTTCCCTCCTTCCATTTGACAACCCCTGCAAGACTTGAAGGCCACTCTCACATTCCCCCTAAGTCTTATAACTTCTCCAGGCTAAACATCGCTATTTATTTCAACAGAAGTTCAGATGCCATGATTTTTGAAGTCTTTTATCATCTTGTTTGAAATCTAGTCAACCTTCCCCAGGTTCTTAATGTCTTTCCTAATTTATGAAATTGATTTCTTGAACCCATATTCTAAACTTTACATTTATTTTTGCATTTTTATCACCTATTAACTCAGTATCCTAGTAGGTTAAGATACTGACTCTGCCATCTGTGGTACTGACTAACCCTTCCACCTTTGAATCATCTTTGATAACCATATCATTAATACACTTTATCTTAGGCACCAGTTAAAAAGTTATGCCATAAGCCAAAAACAGATCCCCAAAACCCTCCACTGGAGACCTTCTATTAAGCTCAAACCATAAATGACTTTTTTTTTGCATCCATCTATTCAACCTATTCCAAATTTACCTAAAAGTAGTTATTTTATTTCATATCTTTTCATGTTGTCCACAGAAATAACCTGAGATATTTTGTCAATAGCTTTGCTAATATCCAGATGAACTATATCTACAGCATCCCCCTTGGTCATTTATTAAATCCCTATTATTTCCCAAATATTATACTAAACATTTATCTGCAGCCTCATGACAGTCTGAAAGAGGGAAATGTAGTTAGTCTGGCATGAGTTGTTCCTCATGAAGCCATGCTGGCTCCTTGTGATCGCTGCTTCCTATTCTAGATATCCACTAGGCATCCTTTGAATAGTATGTTCTGGAATTTATCCAAGAATAAAATTTCCCAGATCTAGAGGCTGCAGCCCTCATTCACTCTCTTCCTTCTCTGATAATCAGACTTAAAGGAAATAGGAAAGGGAGAGTGTGTGCACTACTTCCTTTGGATCTATTGTCTGATTTTGGTCAGGGCTAAATGAATTGCTTGACTTGTTTTAAACCTTTGTAGGGGTCTGTGTTTCTGAATGTGAGTGTGAATGCATGTGTGTCGAGGCAGAAATCATGGCTATGGTGATTTGAGCAAAGAGGGAGAGATAGGATTTATGCTCCTCTCCTTTTGGAGGGCTTTTGCCTCTGATGCCCACTCTTCAAGAGAGGTCTGACCCCTGTAGTTGGATTGTTCTTAACTTTAGTTGATGGTGCTAGTTTGTGGAGAGTACAGTCTGGGGCAGGATCTTTCCTCCTTTCTCATCTGAAACAATATGGAATGGCCTAATTTAATTCAAAAAATTTTGATCAAAACCTTCTAAGGAATGGTGGTGTGTGTATATATATATATATATATATATATATATATATATATATATATATACACATATATATATTATATATATATGTTTTCTGTTTTTGGCTGATGCTTGAAGTTGCCTTGGAGTCTCTCTTCTACCCATTCGTCCTCTGTAACTTTATGGAAGAGTGAAAAGGGTTTGGGGAGGAGAGACTGTTGATGGCCTTAAATGGAGCAAAGCATTAGACCTGATGCTTTAAAGATTAGCAGTCTAATAGAAATGTTAGTGGTCCAGCAGAGAGACCTTGAGCTGGCAGGGCAATACAGAATGACCTTGGATGAGGTATGTAAGCTCTGTGGGCTTCATATGTAGCCCTGATAATATTATATCCTATAAACTCCCCAGTTGGAATTTAAAGCCTTCAAATCTGATGCCACCGGAACTCTCCAGACTGATTTCACCTTTCTCCCCTCTCACACATTCAACCTTAGAACCAGACTGCTTCATTTGCAGTTCCCATAATTTACCCTTTCATCTCCAGCCACTGCACCTATGAATGACTGGTCCAGCATGCCCTTCTGTCATTTTTTAGTTTCTTATAATTCTTAATTTACCTCAAGCCAGAGGCTTAATTTGGCTATCACTTCTTGTCCTCTCTCAACACCCGTTAGCTGGTTAGCTGGGAGTGTTCTTCTTTCTCTAATGATATTGGTTTTATTTATTTATTTAGTCTTAGTTTATCTCAATGTCTGACATAGAGTGTCCCCCCTAATAAAATGTTTGTTGAATTTAACCCTTCTCCTTCTCTGGCTTCCAGGATAGCAGACTCTCCATGGGATTTTTGACCCTTTTTTGTGTGTTTTAGACCCCCTTAGGTGGAGTGGTGAATTCTGTTGAGTCCTTCTCCAAATTATGTTTTTAAGTACATAAAATATATGGGCTTTCAAAGGAAACCAGTTAGGTTGAAATAGTTATGAAAGTAGTTTTTTTTCTTAAAAAAATAAATTCCAGGTTAAGAACCCCTATTCTATTGGATCCAAAAGCTTTTAAGGCTGTTGGTAGAGAGAGGCACTATGGCAGTACCAGGTGGTCCTGTATTACTGAATTGGGTATATTAGAGGCTGGCTTGCTTGGGATAGGATAATGCAGGGTAGGGTGGGGAAGAGGGCTGGCTTGGTGAAATGATTTCCCATGATACCACTTCACTCCTTCCTAGAAAACCTCTTCCACAATTTCCCTTTTTGGGGTTTTTTTTTTTTAAAGGCAGTTTCTCTTTTGCTTTTTTGGTAATTAACAGTCAAAGCTCGACCCTTCCTTTGGGTTTTTTCCATGTCTTTTATGAAAGGAATGGTTTTTAAAAACCTCAAAAAACAGATCAGGGCGAGATCTGTTACATAGACCAGCATGTGTCTTGGACCATCCATCCCTATGCTGTACATAAGGAACTTAGATTCTCTCACCTGCAGTTGATCAGACTTTCACCCAATACAGAGCAAGAGGTTTGGAGGGGCAAATTGAGTCTATAGTTAAGCATAAAAATCTCTTTTTTAGGAGGAGGCAGAAATCATAGCTGTGGAGATGTGTAAACACTGTTATTTTTAGCCACATAGAGTGCCGGGGTGAGTCGGTCTGACACTCACTTGGCATAACTCCCCTATTTATATTCTTCTCCAGGAAAAGACAGTTCATTTACCTCGTCCTTGCTTCTTCCATCCCCATGGTTAGTTGGAGGGGATTGGGGCCATTAAGGTCTCCGACTAATTAAGAGATGGAATTAGCTTCTCCGTGTCTTGCATTCCACGTTTGTATTTGGCCTGGTCTGGCAGCAAACAGTGGGGTTTGGGGTGAGAGTGGGGGAAGTGGGCTGAGAGTTTCTATGGGATGGGGAAGCTTAGAGTTAAAACAACACAGAAGGGGAAGGATGTGGTTTTCAGAGATCTGACTTTATGAGTAGTAGAAAAGAAAGATTGGTAGCCTAGAATTTTAGAATTCTTGCTCTGTACTTGGCATGTGTTAGTTTTGTTCTTCCCCAAATGGACATTGAGTCCCCTCTTGAAAGAGTCACTGTGCCCATGGCCCCCCTCATCCTCTCATCCACCATCATTTCACTTTGGGTGTCAGCAATATTTATTTCTCATAGTTCTTCAGTGTAGACATATATGTTATATTCTTGGGGGAGGGGGTGTTAGAGATGGGATGGGGGAGAGACTGTGGCTGCAGAAGGGAGATGATGGCTGGAACTCAATCCATTTGTTTCATATCCAGCCATCCACAAATGTATAGGTCTGGCGTTCTCTACTTCCTTATTTGTGGTTCCTGGTTAATTAATATTTCCCCATACAGGGGAACAAAGATAAAGGGGCTGGAGAAAGCCCAGGTTAAGTAAAAGCTACAGATAATCCCCTACATCTCAATTTTCACTTACCAGGCCTTTTCTCAGGGGGGGTCACTAGTGACAGAATTCAGGTCTTTCCTCTTTCCCACTCTCTGCTAAAGTTATCAGTGAGCACAGAACTGTTTTCATGGTAGTAGGGAGAAGGAAGAAGGAGAAACAAAAAAAGCAAGGCTATTTCATGGGATATTGGACAGAGATCAGAGCTCAGAGAGATCAGAGCTGCTCCCTTTTAAAGGCCGAGCCCAAGGGTGTGGCTTCGAGCTCTACCAGTCATCCCAAAGTTGGATGACTCAGTCGTTCTCAATGTGGAGTTAGTGGGTTCACATAGTCTCAAAGAGACATCATCAGAATCCCCAAATCATGTCAGCAGGGATGTCCTGTACTCTGTATAGAGACATATCTTTGGTATAGGCTTCTTCCTGCCATCTTATCAATGGTGTAACCTGGACCCTCCCCATCACACTCCCTCCAGGAAGCTTACTGTTGGGTTGGCAGAGCATTCAGTCCACGTATACAGTCAAGGTGGGTAATCTAAGACTTTAATTATAGCCCTGAATGATCCTCTTCGGCTGTCTACACTAATCAAATTCACCAAATAATTGCTCAGGTCTCCAGTTCTCTTGGACATCAGTCTGCCATTGTTGAGTGGTCGGACTTTCTTCTTGGCTTGTGCATTCTCAGAGGAAGCCAAATATTCTTTGATTTGGGAATTCCTAATTCCCCAACTTTGAAAATTTAATTGAGCTTAGAAAATTTGTAGTTGGGAGATTATGTTTATGTATGCTTCTCACATAGAATCATCTAGTCCAGGGCTCAATAAACTATAGCCAATGGGTAAAATCTAGCCCTCTACTTGTTTTGGGCCTAGAGAGCTATGAATAATTTTTATATTTTAAAATGAAGTTCAGGGGCAGCTGGGTGGTGCAGTGGATAGAGCACTGGCCCTGGATTCAGGAGGACCCGAGTTCAAATCCAGCCTCAGACACTTAATAATTGTCTACCTGTATGACCTTGGGCACGTCACTTAACCCCATTGCCTTTAAAACATAAAGTTTTATTGCATTTTAAAATGTCAGAACCACTCTAACTGCATTGGCCCTACAAAAACAGTTGACCTTAGTCCAATCAATCCCCTTTTTGGAAGAGCAAACTTTTTTTGGTACTTTCATAAAGGTGTGCCACACACTTTGGATAGATTATCTCATTTGATCTTCACAACAACACTTTGAGGTTTAAGTGTTCTAGTTATTCCCCATTTTACAGATGGGAAAACTTGAATTTTTGTTAGGAAACGACGGTCCTCAAGTGACTTACCCAGCTCAAGCACCAGTAAGCGTCAAAAGATAATATTCTAATCCAAGATTTTCCCAAGTCCATAACCAACTTTCTTTCTATGCTGCTTCCAATACAGAGTATTGGAAATTTAAGCTGGAAGATATCTAAGCCATTATATAGGGCAATCACTTCATTGGTGGTAAACATCAGCTATGGAATTTGAACCCATGTCCTTTTGACTCTTGGTCCAGTGTGGATCTAACCACATCATCTAACCACAGTCTTAGGCATTTCACATATAGTGACAAAAATGAAAAAGCCCACGTCCTCAAAAGCTTCCATTCTATCAACCTATAAACAAAAGGCAAACAAGTTTCCTATTCATTTATGCTCAAATGAAATGAGGGATTTGATGGAGTTTTTGCTGTTGCTGTTTGGGCGGGGGGAGTGATTGAGGCGGTGGATGGAAACCCAGGAGACCTCCAGCATGCTTCCCAAGTCATAATTCAGATTTCGGCAGGAGGCAAGTTCCTCAGGGTACATCCCTGAAGCAGGTTTCAACTGGAATAGTGACACCCAGTGAGCTGTCTGAAAACATATTTTGGAGGTCAAATTTGAAGGTCAAAGTCCCTCTGAGAAACTGCCAACTACTGTTGTTTGCACATTGGAAATCAACCAATAAGCAGTGAGTTTTGTTAACCCAAACTTTTGGTATTGATAGTAAATACTTATTGGGATTTAAAATAGAAAACAGTTTAATGAGCTTTCTGAAATTATCAAGCTGTCAAAGTCAGCCCTGCATTTTATTTCTCAAAGAAGCTATAGGCTCTGTATTTCATGTCAAAATTGATGGGTTTATTTTTTTTAACTGTTTTTGGGTTTCAGAACTGTTGTGGAAAGCAAGAAAAAAAGCAGATGCTGTATCCAATTGCTACCAAACTGTCTTGAAAAGCTATAAATATTTTCTAAAAGACTAGCTCCAAGGGCAGGATATGTTTGTTATCTCTTCACTAAGAAAGTTTATTCTGAAAATTAAGACAAGACAACCTTTTGTGGTGCTATTGTTGAGCTCAGGTAAAGAAATGGCTGTCTCAGGTCAACAGTGGTTTTTCTTCTCTCTTTAGAAAGGGATCCATATACTATTTTGCTGTTCCAAGTTTCACCCCAAGTAGGGTCAGTTTTCCTAAATTTCAAATGATTTTAGTCTCTTAAAAGAGGAAAGGATGGAGGTGGATGGAGGTTCTGGGAAGAAGAACATACCCAATTAGAAATTTTGGTTTGACTTGTCCATGCCAATGAAATCCCCAGCAGAGTAGAGCCAGTGAAATCTTGGTTCCAAACAGTGAGTATCCTCCTGCCTCTGTCCCTCCCCCACCCAAAACCCTCAGTCACAGAGAAAGGAAGGACAGGGGTACCCTATAGTTGTTGAGAATGGCTGTCAAATGTAGACACATGAGTCTGGGACTCACCAGAATCTTAGTTACTAGATAAATAGCCCTGCAAGATATCAACCACTTAACTCCATGATGGAAGACCTTCTGGTAAGACCAGATACAGAACAAACAGGCTCTGTCCCTTTTCTGAACAGTCCTGAGGAGGAGGAGGAGGATATCAGATTGGATTAAAGCAGATCTGTAGGCTCTCCAGTGAGCAGTGATGACTGGCCTAGCCATCTCTCCCAGAGGTTTCTAGAACAAAGAGATGTTACAGGGGTGGAGTGGGCAGAACCAAAGGAGAAACCAAGGATTGGTTGAGGCTTTTTTCTTCTTAGGAGTGTGTAAGGTTCTTTTTTGTTGTTGTTTGTCTTGTTTTTGTTTTTGTTTTTAATTGGGGAATGAGGGCTCTCCCTTCCTTTCCACCAACCTGAATCCTACAGGTTTCCCTAGTTTCAGTATTATTCCTTTGATGCTTTGCCAGGGTGATCTTTTTTCCCCTGCTCTGAACTCTTGCCTCATTTTAGATGGGTCCTGTTGATTTGACCCTGCTCTAGTACGACATTCTTTTCATATAGGAGCTGCTGATCTTGGACATGGACTTTGTGTTGCGCAGGTGTCGCTCAGTTTTGTGTTTCCATTTACATCATATTTTTTATAAGGACTTGTTGTTTCCTTCATTAAGATGTAAACTCTTTGGGACTAAAGATTATTTTGTCTTTTGTGCTTGAATCTCTAGCCACTGACACACACAGTAGGAAATGGTTTGATGAATTGGTTGGTAACATCCCACACATAGTAGGCTTACATTCAGTAAATGTGTATTGATTGATGGCTTGGATTTCTCCAGCTCCCAGGTCTCTGCTGTCTACTTCAATTATAGCACAGGAACCACAGGATTTCATGGGTGGGGAGTTTGATCCTCCAGTGTATTTTAAAATTCCTTTCTCTACGGCCTGGCCTGAGCAGGATTTCATCTTAGACCATTCTGGGATTCCTCTGTCTTCCTTTGTTTGTCCACCCCCCCCCCCCTTCCCAGTTTAATTTCCCTGAAAGGGGGAGAAAGAATATTTGTTTCTTCTACCTCCCTACACTTGTTCTAAGGTGTCCCCCCCATTCACCTCCCTCCCCGCCTCCCCCCACCCCAGCCCTGGAATGGTGGCAGCAGAGTAAGTGGAAGTCTGTTTTCTAGCAGGCCTCTTTGTCAGAGTGCATTTAAATTCTTCAGGAGTTGTGTTTGATGATATTTTGGGTAATTGCCTATTGTTCATCAATCCCTAATCTGTTCTGCGGTGTGTAGCTTTGCTTCCTCTCCCCTTCTGTTGAGGTAAACAGTCTTTCCCCCAGGGGAGTGTATTTCTGCAGTGATTCCCAACCCTGGATGTTTCCACTGGCTGGGTTGGCTGGCCCTCCCTAGCAGCCGGCCTGGGGCAGAACAGACCTGGCCCAGGCTGGCCAGATACATTTAGAAAATCCTGCAGACTTTAGGGAGGGGGATTGGTGCTGGGAGGAAAAGGGAGGGTGGGGGAACCAGCCACAAGGCAGGGATGCTTCCTGCCCCGTTGAACAACTGGAGCAGAGAGGCAGAGGCTTGGAGGAGGACACATTGGTGGTCACATCAAAGGCAGCACATTGGGGGACATTGGGGGAACATTGGACTCGAGTCAGAAGAACCAGATTCAAATCCTAGTTTGGCCAGTTACTGCCTGGGTCACCTTGGGCAAGTCATCCAGTGGACTGATTCTCAGTGTCCTCATCTGTTAAGTGATAGGGTCAGCCTGGATGACCTCTGTGGTCCTTTATGATGCTATGATCATCTGCTTAAGGGTAAGAGAGATAGACCTATTTGCTCTTAACTTCCCTCCATGTGTCCTCCACTAACTCCTTGGTGAGAGAATCTCTACGTTTTCCTTGCTTTAGCTGGGGGGGGGGGGGGGTCCTGACTATGAACTTGAGGAGAGGAGATCTTAAATTGAACAGTTGTAGAAGATAAGAAAACATTAAGGGATACCATTTCTAAAGACTTTGGGTTGGATGATTTGTTCTTTTTGCCTAAGATGTTCATATTTCTCTCTTGAGGGTGATTCTTCTGCCCTTCCCCTTTACTCATTATTCTTTAGAACTTCAGGATATTGAAGCTAAAAGGAATCTTTGTGATAGACTTGATGTCTAGGGGAATCTTAACTCCTTGGGTGCCATTTTTAGGAGATCTGTGAATGTACAAGGAAAAAAAAAATAATATTTTACTAGTTTCTAATTGAAATTTAGCATTACCTTCAATCATGAATGTAAGCATCAAATGCGATTTTGAAGAGTCTGAAGGCTTTGCCCAAGGGACCTGCCTGGACATACACATAAACAGACACACACACACACACACACACACACACACACACACACACACGGAAACCTTGCTCCAGTCTGATCTTCTTATTTAATGGATGGGGAAACTGAGGCCCAGAGTGACTGAATGATTTGTCTACGATGACAGAGATGGGTATTAACTCCTATTAATGTTCAATCCACTGCACCAATTACTCTTATCTGGTCTGGAAAAATGGGGGAAATGCAAGGAGTTGAGGTAAGGGGGTGGGGGGAGAAGGAAAAAAAATTTTGGTGAGTTTCTACATGTTAGAAGCCATTGAGTAAGGTTGGGTCAAGGGAGTTCAGCTGACTGGCTAAGGCATACTGGGGTGGGGGAAATAAATGATACCAGGTTTCTCAGCCTGGGTAACGAGCCCAGCCTGCTTGGTGATTCTCGTATTTTAGTGCAAAATGCCTGTCGACTTTAGGACAGTGATTTAAACGTTTGCGGCAAGCGCCTACTGATTTATTGGGTTGTTTTGGAAGGGCCTGACTACATTAGCGGGCTCCTCAGAGCTGAGGGTTCTGCAGATGGCAAGCCCTGCTTCTCAATATCATTTGTGACTCTGTGTGTGTGTGTGTGTGTGTGTGTGTGTGTGTGTGTGTGTGTGTGTATTTCATTTGAATCAGACTGATGTGTATATATGCCAATACCCAGAGAGTATGTAGCCTATAAGGGCACCTCAGCTCCTGAACCATTTAGAGGGGTAATATTATTCATCGTGATAATATAAATTAATATTTATTGAGCTCCCACAGCAGACTCGTATATGTATAAGCCCTTTTGGTTGCACAGAAAGCATATCCATTTCACGCATGCTAACAAAAGACCCTATGTGGCTAAGAACACACAGAGCCTTCTTGCATGTGAAATTCCTGCATGAGTTTTGTCATGATAATTACCATTTGCAATTCTGCCCTTCTAGATCACAGCTCTTAGTTTATTTTTTATCCCTCTGTGGTCCCCGAGAGGTGATGGTCATGATTATAACTCCCATTTATGTTGATGACACTTGATGGGGTTCAAAAGGATGCCCTCACTCAGATGGAATTCAAGTATAATCTCCATATTTTACAATGGAAGAAACTGAGATTTGGAGAGATGAAATAAATATTCTCTCTCTGCTAGATTTTATACACATATATGTGCATGTGTGTGAAACCTACATAATAACAATATCCTTTTTAATATATCCATGGCTAAAAACCCCTGTAAGCCTTCCTTTTCTTACAATTCTTTTATGATCAGGAAGATTTCTTTTAAAGGGAGACTTGGCCTGTGTTTTCTTAGCATAGGGAGTATTGTTTTTGTGGTCATTCAGTCTTTTCAGTCTTATCTGACTATGACTCTATTTGGGCTTTCCATAACAAAGATATGGAAATGGAATGGTTTGCCATTTCCTTCTCCAGTTTATTTGACAAATGAGGAAACTGAGGCAAACAGGATGAAGTGGCTTGCCTTTGAGGATGAATTTGAATTCATGTCCTCTTGACTCCAAACCTAGCACCCTATCCACTGTACTAAAAGCTTGTGTGTGTGTGTGTGTGTGTGTGTGTGTGTGTGTGTGTGTTAGAGCACAAACTCCTTAAGGGCAAGAGTAATTTTGTTTTGGTGTCCCTAGAGCTTTGCATATGGTAGATGCTTTATGGAAGCTTGTAGAATTGACTTGAATTCCCATCTTACAGAGGAGGAAATAGGGGCTGGCTCAGACATAATGACTGACTTCCCTTTGGTCACTCAGTAAAAATCAGGGCCACTAAGAGAAGCAGAGAGGGGTGGAGATTATTCTTTCTTTATATTTGGGGAAACTGAGGGTATGGGACAGTAAGTATTTTTTGCCATGGTCTCCTCTCTAGCTAGCAGCGGAAACAAGCTGAAATATATAGACCATCAGACTTACTGCTTTATATGGAGAGAGAAGGAGAGAGAGAAGTGGAAGAAATGATAGTTTCCCCCCCCCCTTTTCTTTAAAGGGAAAATTTAAAAAACTTTGTTAACTCACTAGCAGTTTGAAGTCTTCCCTGTTCATCCCTATAGAGCTCTGTCCCACAGGGAGGGAGGACTTATTATTATAATTCAGTTATAGCTCTGGTCACCCAGACTGTGCCCCTACAGTCATTCATTCATTCATTCATTCATTCATTCATTCAATCATTCACTCATTCATTCACTATCTCACTCACTCATTCATTCATTCACAAATATCATAAATATAAAAACCACTTTCCTGGGGTGGAGGGGCAGGTGAGATAGATGCAAAGGACACTGTGATGTAGTGGGGGAAAAAAGAGAATTGAACATGGAGTCAGATGACATGAGTACAAATCTTGACTCTGTCCCTGAATGATCCTTGGCAAATCACTGTACTCTGACTCTTGCATTTCTTAGTTAAACAACAGGAATAATCAAACAGCCCAACCTTCATCACAGGATCTCTTTGAAGGAAATGCTTTACGTCAAAGATGTAGACCAATGTGAGTTGTTACTATAAATAAAACTCAATCTTTGCTATAGAGGAGGAGACCTTTTCTTACTAGGGTCCTCAGATGAACTTTCTGGGGCTGATACAACTTCCTTCCCTCTCTCCCCCAAATTCTATCAGTTCTTAGAAATTATCTGTGAGATCTGGCAGCTTGTCTCCCTGTGCTGTTTATTGATATCCATTGCTATTGACTCAGGGATCAATCTGCCATTTGGACTCTGATGATCCAATCAAGTCAGACCAGTCACCTCTTCCTAGGTACCTTGATCCAGAGAATTGGTCCATCAAGTTGTGAAAAATGTCACTCTCTTTTTCACTCCTCTTTAATAAAGACTCATTAGTGAGTGGTTAGAATTAGGCCAGAGTGAGGGTTCTGACACCTCATTAGAAGAAAACTGAGTTCTGGGCTGATGGGGAGACCTGTTTGCCCTTAACCTATAGATTTTTTCCAATGCCGTTCCATCTTCCCAGGACTCTGTGATAAGGGAATTTGTAGGTTACCATTGAAGATTCGTTTTGCTTAGCAAACCTTGAGTTCTTGGGACATAGTATTAGAGGTATTCCCCTTAATATATCCACTGTAGATATTCTCTGTGAGAAAGAGCCCCTGACTAAAAGGAAAGAGATCTTTGCTACTTTATATTTGAGTGATCTTAAGTATTTTATCTCTTAATGAATATTTTCTTCATCTGTAATAATAATAATAATTTTATATATTTATTCATATTATAATTATTATTACAGCTCACATTTAAGTTTTAAGGGCAGCTAGGTGGATAGAACACTGGGACTAGAATGAAGATCTGAATTCAAATCTGACCTCAGACAGTAAATACTAGCTGTGGGACCCTGTATAAGACACTTAACTCTGTTTGCCTCAGCTTCCTTAACTGTAAAATGAGCTGGAGAAGAATATGGTAAGCCACTCCAGTATCTTTGCCAAGAAAATCCCAAATGGGTCATGAAGAGTCGGAAACAACTGTGCAATAAAAATGGCTTAAAATCTTTAGGCGTTTATAAAGAATAACCCGATAAGAGAGCTAATATAAGCATTAATATCCCCACTTCACAGATGGGAAACTGAATCTCAGAGAGGTTAAATAGACTTGTTGAAAGGCTTATGATAGCAGAACTGGGGACTCTATTCTGGGACCTTCTGTCTTTGACCTGGAAGGTCTGGGGAGGAATATTGCATCGGACTGTAGTCATTAGCAGTGTGACCTTGGGCAAGTCACTTGACCCCTTTGCCAGACTCAATTTCTTCATCTATAAAATAGGGCTGATTAAATGTGATAATATTTGTGCAAAACTTAGCACTGTGTCTGACCCATAATGGGTGTTGAATCATTGCTTGTTTCCTCTCTTTTTCTCATTATATCTGCAAAGAAACAATGTAATAGTTACATGCTAAAATTTCTGAATTACAGTAAAAACCCTAAATATAATTGGAAGGCAGAAAGAAAGGGAATGCTGGTATGGCTACACTATGCAAGGGAAGATTTTATGGAAGTGGTAGATGGTAGAGAGTTAACATTGAATGTTGCCTAGGGTTTGTTTATATTGGATATTAAGGTATTTGTAGGGAGGGGACATTCATTCCAAAAGAAGAAATGGGCATGGGGAAGGGAATCAACTGGAATGGAAGCCCATGACCCATCCTGAAGAGTTCCAAGGGATGAGACTGGAAACATATGAGAGAACAGGAGGATCATTGAGTTAGATTTTAGAGGTCATTGAGTTCAAATCCCTTGTTTTATATGTGAGAAAACTGAAGCAGACAAAGTTAAATGACTTGCTCAGGGTCACACTGGTAGTGCATATCTGAGGTAGAATTTGAACCCAGTTCTTTGTCATTCTCACTCCAGAGCTATATAAAAGAGAGAAGCCAAACTCACAGATGGCTTAAACCCAAAATTTTGGCATCATTAACACTGTGGTCTGAAAATCTAAATGATAATGATTCTTTTGTGGCCAACTTCTTCTGGCCTTTGGCTAGAAATTCCTAATAGCCCCAGAAATATATTCTCATTTATTTTTGGCTGAGAAAAATCTTTTTGATTTTAAATTCGGTCAATAATGACTTTAGTTAGTTATTAGAAAGAACTCATAAATAAGTGTTGGATGTTGGTTTTACTAGAGAATGGGGTATCATTCTGGGTTGGTTTTGAATCTTGCTTCCAACTGCCCATGGTGGTAACACCTACATTTTATCCCAATACTATAAACTCAACATGTTCCAGATAGAACATAGCTTCCTCTCCTCCCAAAACCCTTCTCTTCTCCTCCTGAATATTTTCTATTTTGTCTTCCCAAATTATTCAGACTCACAAGTTGAGTTCATTTTGATCCCTCCCTTTCCTTCACCTCTACTCATCCAAAATATCAGGTAAATAACAAAGATTTTTTAAAAATCTCCATAATATCTCACATTCTAATGTACTGAGCATTCTGATCACATCCTTCTATTCAGAAATCTACCATGGTTCTCCATTTGAGCTTGTTCTTTCATTTGAACTCCTTCGCAAACATGCCCCCCATGTTTTTCCCATCCCAGTCTTTATCCATTGAATTCTGGCCTTCCTTAATAGTCTAACTGATCCCCTGGGGTGATCTCCCAGAGATCTCCTTAGACTTCTCCTTCCTCCTAACTCTAGGTGAAAGTGATATCCCCTCAAATGTCTCAGATGAGCACTTTCCCTAGTCCTCTCCTGTGATTTGTGGATTTCTGCCCCTTCCCCCATTGCCTTGCAAACTCCTTGAGGGCAGGGAATGGGCCATCCATAGCTTTGTATTTCAGACATGGAGACTTCCAGCATCCTCTGACTTAGTGTTTGTGATGGACTGGATGAGTTCTTCAGTAGCTTGTCCAAAAGGAGCTTTGAACTTTTCCTGCAAGACCATTTTTTTAAGGGGAATGTGGTGTGGACAGGGTTTTTTTTTCAATTCCTCCTGACTTAGCCTGTGAAAGAAATTTTTACCAATTATAGAGAATCCTAGAATCTTTAAGCTAGAAGGGAGGAGATCACCAATGAGGCGGCTGAAGCCAATAGATATTAAGTGACTTGCCCAAGGTCACCCATCTAGTTCAGAAGATGAATAGGACTCCCCCCTGCCCCTTTTCCCTTCTCCTCATCTTAAACAGATGTAAGAGGGAGCTTTTCTAAAAAGTCTAGCTTGTCCAATCCTGGATTCAAGTTAAAGTTTATTTAATAATAATAATAATTATTATTATTATTATTATTTTAGAAAACAGGTTTTGATTGTAAACAAACACTCTTCAAAATGTTTTCCTATGACAGCAGCTTTTCCTGGCTAGGGCGCTATCAACATTTGGCACGCCTCCTCTCTGACTCTAGCTTTTTGAAAGGGATTCAAGAATGCAGAGCAGACTGGCTTAGGGAGGAGAGAGGGGCCTTGAACCTCTTTGTTTCCAGCTGCAATGAATGCTCTCTTCCCCTGGGTTGGCTTCCCAGCCTCTATTGGCCTGGCTGGTTGGGGGGAGCCTTCCCCTTTAAAATCCATTGGAAGAGTGGGGGGTGGAGGAGCCTGGAAGAGCCTCAGCCCAGGAGCAGATGGATCAGGTGTCCTGGGGAGAGAGAGTTCAATGGGGCCCTAGGGGCTGAGGGGAAGAGGTGAAGAGAAGCCCAGTTTTGCTTCTTTGTCTATGAAGTCTCTACCCTGGGATTCTGGTGCAAGGTGATAGGGAATTGGTATTTGTGTAAGTTGTGCTGGCACCTGAGGAAAGAGGTTGAAGTTACAAGTTAGCTGGGCTTGTGATAGGCATGGAATATGAGATTCAGCCATGAAGGCTCAGGTTGGTACAGGGACTGAGTTTTCAAGAAAGAGGCAACATAGAATGGGGAGAAATAGTGGTGGCCTAGGACACAATAACAGGAATACAAATAATAATCATTGACATCTATGTCTATATACTTTAAAGGGTGTGGAGTGCTCTGAATACATCATTTAATTGGGGAGAGTCGGAAGTCAGAAATTCCGGTGTACCATTTGACTAGAGGTCAGGAGCCTGGTACTTGGTACTTGGTCTTGGTACTTCCAGGAAGGGGCATTTAGATACCACAGTGGATAGAGCCCTGGCCTTGGAAGCAGGAGGATGGGAGTTTGAATCCAGCCTCAGACACTAGCTGTGTGATCTTGGACAAGTCACCTAACTGTGATTGCCTCACATCCAGGGCCATCTCCAGTCTTTTTGATCCATATCTGGTCATTGTACCCAGGTGCTCTGGAGGAGAAAATGAGACTGGTGACTTAGCACAGCCCCTCCTCACTCAAATCCAATTCATGTGCTTGTCATCAGCCCTGATGTCTTGGTCTTCAAGAATGAAGGATAAACATTATTAATAGTACTTCCAGGAATGATGTGACCCTGGGTAAATCAGGTACCCAATGATTGTACAAGTCAGTTATCCACCAATTCTCAGCTTCCCCCTCTCTCCAATAAAAGAGCTCTGAGATGATTTCTAAGGTCTTTACCAGTATGGGTTGTGTTCTCCTAGCCACAGGGTTTGGTTGCTTGGTAGGCAGGTACCACCTATTCCTGGTTTATTAGACTTGAGCTGGATTTGAGTAATGGACTTTAACCCATACCCTTAAGATGGATCCTTAATCCATCTAACTGGCAATCCCCTCCTAACACCCTCCTCAATTTTCCCTTGGAGCATGAGGCATTTAGGTAATCCATTAAGAAGGACTTCCAATTTGGTTTGTTAGAACCAGAAATGGATAGCTGAATTTGTAATCTGAATGATAGGGAATCGTTAAGAACAGGACATAGGGAACTTCTTATATGGAGAAAGCTGGGGTGGGGAAGATGTGGATCTGGGGGATTTTCTGGTTGGTGAATGGATATGGACTCCAGTAACTCTAGGTTCCCCTCCTAGCCTTTGATTCCTTGCTCCTTCTCTTGATGCTATCTTAATTGCTGGGGGATGAAATCCCACCCCTTTTCCATCCATAGCAAATGAATTCATGCCTGTAGGACCTGGACTCTTTGCACTCTGCTATGTGACATCTGCCCAGGAAAACACCCCAGTGGAAACTGCATGAATGATTGATAAAAGCTGAGGGCTGTTTAATTTTTTTTCCTCCCTGTTTAATGGCTATCAATAATTTAATACAACTTCGTATATTTTTAAGAAATAGCCTTCTTTTGCAGTCTTCAGTTTAGCAGGCTAAATGATTGAATATCTAAACTACATCCTCAAAGAAACATATTCCACACTTCAAAGAAATTGAGGATGCAAGGAAAGGCATTTTTCCACTAAACCAACATCTTGATAGTTTTTCCCCTCCTCCTCCCCCCCCCCCAACTGCTATTTTTGTGGGGGATGGGGAGGGAGGGATGGTTCAGGGAAGTATGTCAAGGAGGGGGTTGCTTGAAGTCAGTTCAGCTCAGAGAAGGTAATTGCTTTTTGGGGGTCTCATAGAGCAGTTGCTGAGCAGCAAAGGAATGGACCTCTGCTGTCAGCTTAGCCCACCCAGAGCCAGTGATGCAAAACATTCCAGGGTGGCACAAGGGAGCCTCAATTACATGCTTGGGAGGGGTGGAGAAGGGCTTTGGGGAGGAGGGGCAGGGTGGTGAGTTGGAGGTACCTGAACATGTTACCCATCTCCAAAGGTTTTTCTTCTTTTTCTCTCTTTATTTTTTTTCCTTTTCCTTATGTTTCTTCTCCTCTTCCCTTCCTTCTTCTCCTCTCCCTCTCCCCTTTCCCCCTTTCCCTTCTTCCTCCCTCTTCCTTCTTCCATTTCTCCCTCTCCTCTCTTCTCCCTCTCCTTCCTTCCTTTTTTCTCCTCCCTTCTCTTTCTTCCTCTCTCTTCTCCTTTTTCCTGCCCTTCTCTCCCCTCTCCATTCTCTTTTCTCCCCCTCCCTTCTCTTTCCTTTTCCCTCTCCCTTCTTTTTCCTCCTTCCATCTCCCCCTTCTCTCTTACTCTTTCCTGCCTCTCCTTTCTCTCTTTCCTTCTCCCTCTCCATTCTTTTCCCTCCTCCCTCCTCTCTTTTTCTTTCCCTCCTTTCCCTTCTCTCTTTCCTTCTCAGATCTCATCAATCCTGGGTAGGTGGGAATCTGCCTTGTTTCTATGCTTTTACTCCCTTTTATTTAATTGTTTGTTTCCTCTGCTCTTTAGTTCCCTCTTGGATGATAGGTAAGGCTCAAGGGTCCTCTGTTGGTGAACCCTGGTGAGAAGTAACAATAACAGGAAACTACTGTGCATTTTGAAGGCCATTTTATTTTTCTTTCAGATTCAGTAGCAATGACTGTTGTTGACCTTGGGGTCTAGCTGAGTGTCCACATTGTGGATACTGTCCTGAAAGGAGAGAGAGGAAGGGAAAAGATACATCACTATTCTTAAGATGCTGTTAGCTTGATTGGGATTTGCAGGATCCCTCATGTGAAAATAATAAAAGAACATTTGCCAAGAATCATAAAAATCAATAGCAAATGAATACTATATTGGGGTCTGAAACTCACCTAGAATGGAATCTGAGAATTTAACCATAGGCTACTAGTATTACTAGGGGACTTAAAAGAAAATCTCAGCTGCAGGCAAAGAGATTGAGGCCCAGAGATGGAAAGATAGCACAATGGTTAGTTGTGGCTGAAAAGTAGGTCTTAAACTTGGGTTTATGGCAGCCTATGTCATTATCATTTGTCAGGCCCCATGTCACTGATGCAGTAACTATGTTTGGGAGGACTTCCTAATCTAGATCTGGGAGGGGGGGCATGGGGTCATGGGCATCCTAGGACCAAGGTCTGCTTTTGGGTGTATGAGTATTAATAGCTCTGGAATCCTGTTCCTTGGTGTTCCTCACACTTGACTCTCCACTCCCCATCTCCATGCCTGTGAATGTTCTGCCTCTTTCCATCTTCCTCTTAGCATCACTAATATATCCTTCATGACTCTGCTCAAGCACCATCTTTTAGATGAGGTCTCTGTTGATCCCTAGCCCATCTCATCCCTGGAGTTAGTGTAGCCAATCCTGATCCCTTTGTCTGTCTTGTTCTTTTTGTATATACCTATACACACATGGGTTTACCTACTCTAGTAAGATTGCCATCTTGAGAGGGTAAGGATGGATTTCACTTCTGCTTTTGTATCCCCCTTCCCAAGAACAATCTTAAGTACACAGTAGATGCCTAATAAATTCTTATTGACTTCACATTTCCCTGGTTCCCTAAGCCCAGGCACCTGAGGACATCTGGCCTCATAAAGCCAAGGACTGCCTCCTCCCCTCTCTGTTCAGCCTTAGCACAGTCAATACATTGAAGGATTTTTAGCAGATCAAATGCATTCATCTGTCTGGCATTACAATTCTTAATTTGCTCCGGCTGGCAGTTTGGTTTGTTTCGGGAGAGACTTTCCATTGTAAGACTGTCAGGCGCCCTTGATATTATATTTTAATAGATAATTAAGAAGGAAGGAGCAGTACACATTTCACTGATGTCGTTGCCCCTGCTGAAAAATGAGTTCTTTCCCCCAACTCCTTTGCTCAAAACATCCTCTTCTTCCTTCCCTAGTCCTGAGTCCTTCCTTCCCTAGACCTAACATTTCTAGTCAATGTTAGGCATGTTGAGAGTATGGCTCAGTGCCTTTGGGGGGGATGAGCATCCCAAAGTTTCATCAGCACATGATGGCTTTGGAGAGTCATCACTGCTCTCCTTTTTCCCTTCCCTTCCTTTACAGGACTCTTCATTGGTTGTTACTTGGCCAAACAGCAGATCTTTGAAGGCAGGATTCCCAGTTCATTCCAGCCCATGGGGTATCCTTCTCCTCTGAATTCTTCTAACACTTTATTTGTAGTCTTCATTGGGCACATCTCTCGACCTAGACTGAAAGCTTCTTAATTAAGGTCTGGGATTTGGTCTTATGTTTCGTATTTCCCCAACAAGACTAACAGAGGATAGGATTTAGTAGACATTTATCTGTAGACCTGATAATCAATTACTTTGAAAAGTGTTTCATGTATGCATTTTAGTATTCCTTCTAATGCTAATTAATTGTATCAACATGGATAAATAACTCTACCTTCTTTGAGTCTGTTTCCTCATCTGCAAAATAGGGGTGGTGATAATTTCAGGATCTACTGCTAAAAGTGTTATGAGTCTCAAATAACGTAATATTTATACGGGGCGTTGCAAACTTTAAAGCAATATACTAATGCCAGTTATTATCTGTTTGGGTTCCTAGACCCAATAAAAAAATGAGCTTGTGAAATAGTACCTTCATATTTATTATCTCCTTTAATTCTCATAACCGATTTATCTATTTCACATCATTGTTATTAAGCTCCCCATTTGACAAAAGAGGAAACTGAGGTAGAGAGAGAGATGAAGTGATTTGCTCATTTGCACATCAGTATTCAAGTCAGTAATAGAAGCTGAGGATTTTGCCTCCATCTATTGCCTTCTCTTATAGAGTAATCCTGTTTATAAGTGTTGAGGTGTTTTTAGGGGACTCTGGGGGGGTATATACACATGTATGTTCTTTTAAAAAAAATCACCTTGTTTTTTCAGTTAACAGGTCTTTATTTTTCCTCCCTCTCCCCAAAAAACAATGAAAAAGGAAGAATCCAAAATCCTTGTGACTGATATGCATAGCCAAGCAAAACAAATTCCTACATTGGTCATGCCCCCAAATGCATGTCTTATTCTACATCTTGAGTCTATCACTTCTCTGTCAGGAGGCAGGTTAGTACACTTCACCATGGAACCTCTGGAATCCTGTTTAGAGTTACTAGAATTCTCATGTCCAAAACTGTTCTTCTTTAAAATGTTGTATTAGATGTTCTAGTTTCATTCTCTTCACTCTGCTTCAGTTCACACAAGTCTTCCCAGGTTTTTCTGAAACCATCCCTTTCATTTTTTTTAAAGCACATTAGTATTCCAATTCATCCATATACTTTTTTTAATTTAACCATTTCCCAACTGATGAGTACCCCCTTAGTTTCTAGTATGTGTTCTTTTGATGTAAGCAAAGAGGGGGAGAGGTAAGCAAGCAGGACAGCCAGGGAGCTGACTTGAAGCAATGATAATGAACTTCTTCTTGGCATGTGAGAATATATATATTTTATTTTGCCTTCTTGGGGATTGCTAGGTGAATTTAGAGTGTTGAAGGGTGGCCATCTTCTCCAGTCATCCCCTGGATAGAGCATGGGATAATGTGACTTAAAGTTAGAAGATGTCATGGACTCTGGGTGGTTACTCTTCATTGTGGTGGCTTCTGGTGTGGTTTTCTAGTTGCTTCTGTTGTATCTTCCCATCCCTCCATCCCTGGTTCTTTCTGTTACTTGGGAAAAAGGGAAAACCACATTGAACCTTTCTCTTAGGTGAGAGGAAAAAAAAGAGTAGTTAAATAGCAGCAACCCAATGACTTGGGAATTATAAGAGTTGGCTTGTTTCTTGCTACAGGTGTGCTCTATTCAAGTACTAGGTGAGTAGGGCAAGTGCCAAGCAGGTACTTGACACCTCTGGCCTAGGCTACCTAAACATTATATGACTTACCCAAGGTCATTCAACCTACAAAATACATAGTTCATTTTAATCAACTGATAAATGTTTATTGACTGACTGTGTGAGAGGCTAGGATTGACCTACAGTCTTGCTGGCTCTGGGATCAGCCCTGTATCATCTCTGCCAGATTACCTCTCAGAATGTCTCTGTGTCTTGCCTCTCTTTACCAAGGATGGATAAGCTCTTGAAGAATGGGAACCATGTTTTAGTCTCCTTTCTGTTCCTCATAGTCTTGCAAGAGGCATTGATTCAGTAAATATATATTGGATGAATGAGGGAGGTAATGCACATTCAGAAAGTGTCCCATTAACCTTTCTAGGTCTTTGTACTATCTCTCCTTAATCATTCATTTGCCTATATCCCACCATCCAGCAATAGAGATGAGGGGATGAAGGCAGAAGGAGAGAGAAAAGCACATAATCTCATTGGGGTCAAGAATGGCTTGAAGAATGCACGTTTCAAGGTCATGTTCTTACATAGACCTATGCCAATCGCAACACAGCCTTCTGCCTAGCATGACCCAAGCACCCAATTCCTTCTTCCCTCCTTGACTATGGAGGTCCTTTTTCACTCACAATTGCCCGGCTCACTTCTCCTGTCCGGCTGTAACTAGATGCAAGCGGGTGTCCAGTGTGGGTACAGACGTGCCCAAGAAGGTGGAGTTATACCAGATTTAGCTATGCCTGGCTGGTCTAGAGGACTCTCGAGCTCATTTGCCTCTTTTCTCTTTCTCCTAGGAATTCCAAGGTTTTTGAACATAACAGACTGTACAGCTCCCTTTCTCCAGCACTTCCTATACCTGTCTCCATTTCTCTCCTGACACAGAAGTTCTAGGAACATATTAATTGGCGGCGGCCTTGGGCAGGTAAGAAGGCACATTTGCCCTCCAACTAATTTCTTAAAGTTCTCTTAAAGAAGCTATGTGCTTTTAAAAAATCTTTTTTTTGGCTTATGATCTATGAATCTATAAAGGACAATTACACCTTAATATCACTTGGGAATTTCAGAACGGTTTTAAGAGATAATATAATAGGGCAACCGGAATGAATCAAAATTCCTGGGTCAATGATAAATAGGGATGTCTTCCCAGGGGAATAAAACAAAAGAATTGAGTTTGTTTTCTTCCAGTTTTTCTTCTTTTGCTCATTTTCTACTCTGGTTTCTTCTATTCCCTATCTCCTCATTGTCCAAAAAACAGCTTCTTCCTGGACCCACTAGAATTATTACTTGGCGGGGTAGGAGTGGGTTGATAAGTGTTGATGAGGAAGAAAGGTGCAGTGTGGGGTTAAGCAATCTGCAGTGGGTGGGACCCATAGAATCTTTAATCAAGTCCTGACCTTTTGGTCACCTGACTCGGGCATCAGGTCTCAACTGGACTGGCCTGCTCAGGCCCCATATTATGGGAAGGCAGGCTTAAATCAGTTAACCACTATGCTGAGTCCTATGGAGGATGTGGAATAAAGAGAAAATGTGATACTTGTCTTCTAATTTAGAAACCTAGAATAATATCCATAAAATGAAAAGTATATGATATAAAGGATGCCAGTTGACGATGATGAGTTAGATCAACTGGATTCTAATCACTGGATTCTAGTCCCAATTTCTCCATCCCTATTTGACCTTGGACTAGCCCACTCCACCTGTGTAGGCCTTGGTTTCCACATCAAATGGGAATAATACTCCCTTCCCTACCTACCTCACATAGTTATTGTGAAGTTTAAGCCCACAAAGGGCAGGGTCTGGATATTTTTTTTTTTACTTTGTATTTCTAGTATGTAGCAAAATACCTCACAAATAGTGAGTATTTAAAAAACACTGAGGGAGTGGGGCGGCTAGGTGGCACAGTGGATAAAGCACCTGCCCTGGAATCAGAAGTACCTGGGTTCAAATCCGGTCTCAGACACTTAATAATTACCTAGCTGTGTGGCCCTGGGCAAGCCCCTTAACCCCATTTGCCTTGCAAAAACCTAAAAAACAAACAAACAAAACACTTAGGGAGTGATTGATCAAAAGCCACAGTGGATTTGAACAACAGGAATAACACACACACACACACACACACACACACACACACCAAGGATGTGTGAGTTTTATCAGCATGGGTAGCCCTCTGGGAATTGGAATTGTAGCTATAATTTAGAGTTATCTGAGGTTTAGGGCTGCCCAGGATCAAACAATTCCGATTTCTTAGAGATTGGATTTACACCCAGGTATCTTCTGATTTTACTGTCACTGCTGTCTCCCTACACATGCAAAAACGTCTCTGAAAACATTAGGTATTAGACAAATATGTGCTCCTGATGGCATTACATTGAGACAATGTCCATTCTGGTTTTGGATAGTTCACAGAAGATTTAATGGATCCCAACCATCCTCCTTTACTGATTTCTTATAAACAAAAATCACTCTTTTCCCATTTATTCTAGTGAGGGTTATTGGATGGAAGGTCCTTGTCTACTTCCACATCCCAAAAGGAACTCTTGTGACCAGAGACTCTTTAGTGGGAGGTGTTACATCAGTCTATACACACATTCAGTTCAGCTGATTCTGATGTGCTCTTGCTACATCCAAGAGGAGAAGATGATTGAATAAAAGACTGAAATCTGAAGCTGATGGGGAAGTCCTTTGGAAAGTAGGGCTGGCGAATATACATTTAGGGGACCAGTCAATGGTTTCTGACTGCTAAAAGAATGAGAATTAGGAAGGTGTTACCAAAGTGTGTGTAAGGTGTTGATAGGGGACAGACCATGATAAATTAGAAAGTAAATCACTGGTCTTTTTCTCTCTGTGGCTCCACATACTCTGTACTATGACACTTTCTTCCTTCCATCCAAAATGGTTCTACAGGAAGACTACTATCTGTTGCTATAGATTTAAGCCATTGTATTCCTTTTTTCAGAAGGAATTAGCACTTTGAACTAGCTTTCTTTAAAAATGTGTGATAAAAATTTCTCTATTCTATTTTTGGGAATTTCTGGTCCTAACCAATAGGTGGGGGAAGATTGGGAGTGGGTAGATATGTGGGGCTTTTGGCCTCTAAGATCATACAGCTTAGATAAATGCCTCACTTTACTTACTGTGCTGTTGCCTGAGGTATCTGAAAACTGGCTCTGGGCTATCACACTGACTCCTTATTTGGGAGAGGGTAAGGGTCTCTTCCTGGAGCATTGTGGGTTGGTTTCCTTCAGAAATGGGGGTTTGGGGGCAAATTCAGAAATCTCACTATGGCACATAAACCTTTAAAGTGGAAAATCACACACACACACACACACACACACACACACACACACACTCACACTCACACTCAGAAACAAAGAATGCTTTCAAGATGAGAAGGGAGTTTTCTGTAGTGTTTGTACCATATCCCATTCTGATGGATTTTCAAGGGAAAGGTGAGACTGCTTCTAGCAAAGATGTTTCAGAGGGTGACATTGTGGTTTGTTAAGTAGTGTCTGTAATAACTTATCTGTCATTGGTAAAGCCTGGGCTGTTTGTATTTCGCTTTTCATACATAAATCAAGTTCACAACACCCAAGACTGGAGCAGCATTTCAACAAGTGATTTGGCTAATGCTGAATCTCTCCCCCAACCCCACCTCCCTTATTGTTTCCCAGAGGCCTCTGTGAAAGATTTTCAGTCTTGAGCTTTCTAATGCAGGAGCATATACAGAGCCCACAAAAGCAGGTCTGAGCTAACCAGTTTTGCTAGGCAGTCCTGGGAAGAAGCCAGGTTATTAGTAACTTACATTTACTAAAAAATGATGGGAAGGGAGAGGGAGACAGTTTTACTGGGAAGCCAGTGGAGAGGTATTGGGTAGACTAGAGAAGGTGGGGGACGGGCATTTTTGGCTTACCAGCACATCCTAGTGGTCAATTGGTTGGGGGGGTTTTGTATGATGGAGTTGCAACCTTCAGAGGGGAAGAAAGAACTTATAAAGACCAAGCACTGAATTGGGGACCTGAAAACTCAGTTTGGAATCTGGGTTTTGTCTCTTTCACCCTTTGAGGATCTTCAGCAAGTTGCTCTATCTCTGTTGTCTCACCTCTAAAATTAAAGGGTGGCTTAAATGGCATGTAAGATCCCTTCCAGGGCTAACACTATTTGATTCTGTAGCCCTGGTTTTATTTGTATCTGTGACTTTGGCCTTGTAACTGGACCCCTCTAGAGCCAAGATACCTTTTTGGACAACAGCAACCACAATAGCATTACTACGGTTTATGAAGTACTTTTCAATAGTCTCTCACTGAACCCTCACTAAAACCCAGTGGGAGAGATGTTATTATTTTCATTCCCATTTTACAGATGAGATAACTGCGGTTCAGTGAGGTGTAGTTCCATGACCCAAGTCACAGATCCAACAAGTATCCAGGGCAGGATTTGAACTCACATCTTCTGAATCCATTCAGGATTCTCCCTGATAGAGATACTACCTCTTAACAGATGGCTTTTCAAAGCTGTACCCCGTAACCACCCAAACAATTTCGGCCTCTCTAAATGTAATTAGGTTGGGGTCACATAAGTTGTACTCAAAACTTTTCCATCTTGGCAAAACCTTTGAGAGTTCTCTCTCTCTGAAGACATAGTCTTCTAGAACTCAGTGTTACTTCTATACTACAATGAGGCATCAAAGGAAGAGTTTAGTAGAGATTGAAATTATTTAGTGGAGAAGAAGTAGATAGAGCTCTGGATTTAGTATCAGAAAGACCCGAGTTCAAATCCTATTTCAGACATTTACTAGCTGTATGTTATTGGGCAAGTCAATTAGCCTCTATCTGACTCAGTTTTTCCTCTTTGAAAAATGTGAAAAATAACATTTACTTTACAGAGTTGTGAAATGAAATATGTATATATATATATATATATATTCATATATACATGTATATTGATATAAAAAGCACTTTGCAAATGGTAATGTGCCATATCAGTGTGAACCATCATCATTATTAGTATTGCTATTGAATTGAACTATTTTTGGAATATTTGACAGAGTTCACTTGTAAATCAATCCAATATTGGTTCCCCTACCCCCCACTTTGAGGGCTCTTTTATAGCTTATTAAATTTCATTTTATTAAATTAGGTTATTTAATTTTTCTTTCCTTTTTTTAGAAATGCTATTTGAGTTATTTTGCTCAAATGTAACAATAAATTAGAAAGTACTTTAATATGGGGCCATATTTCCCCAGGATACAAATAGGTGCCAGGAAAGAGAATGAGGAATCATATGCGTGGCCAGAGTCAGTAAGAAGAGCTTTGTATTGGAGGATCCTGAGGTGTGTTTAAATCCTTTAAACTCTCCGTGCCTCCTAACATCCATCTGCAAAATAGAGATGACCACATATTTAGGTGGCACAGTAGACAGAGTTGGGTCTGGAATCAGGAAGACCTGAATTCAGACTTTGCCTCAGACACTTCCTAGCTGTAGGCAGATCTCAACCCTTTTTGTCTCAGTTTCTTCATTTGTAAAATGAGCTGGAGAAGGATATAGCAAATAGTAAATCAGTCCAGTATCCACCAAGAAAACTCCAAATGGGGTCATGAAGAGTTGGACATGACTTGAAACGTGGACAACAATACCCTGTGCTTGTCTTCCCAGGGTAGGTGGGCCCAGTCATGAAATCCCAGTGCTTCAGACTTCCTGAAAATGATGCTTTATGTAGATTGAGAAGAGTGATGATGTTAATAGCATGCGACCTCTTGGGGACAAAACAAGACAAGAACAAGTCTGTACCATTTTGATCTCCTGTCCAACAAAAATGTGCTTTTATAAAGACACTCAATTGGGTTATATAGTGTATAGCTGCTTTTACCTTCCTCAAAAACCAGAGTTTGTTTCGTATAATATATTCTTACCTCTCTGAGCCGCAGTTTCCTCACTTGTCAAAAAGCAGGTTTGGCTAGATGATCTCTTTAAGTCTCTTCCAGAACCAGTGCATTATGAATCTATGTGCAATAAATTGTATGTAGGTTTTCCTTAACTGAGATTGAAAGTGAGGGCCAGATCAGATGTAGCTTAAACTGGGTTGCTTTATATTTGAGGGGAAATGCTAGAGACAAGTTCCTCCCCTCCCTCCTCCATCCTGTTTTTGCCTTATTCCCCATCCCCCAGCCAGATGAGCTCTGATGTTCTTGCAAAGAATAGAAAACAGTTTTCCTTTCTGAAGGAAGAAAAAAACTTGAAGTTATTCTACAGTGTATCCTGCTGTTAATCCATATAATCCAGTTATTTCCTCCCTATCCCTTTTTCAAAACACCATTCAGATGGTTATTCAAAATCAAATGATAACAAAGAAGCCTTGGAGTCTCTCTTATTATTTTTTTTTTCATTGAAAACTGAAACTCTGACAGGGCCTGCTCCCTTAAGTGTATATGATCAAGGAGGATCTGGGCCAGATGCGACCTGTCTTGGCCTCCCTTCTCTTGTTCTTTACTCCCTAAGCATTGCTTCTTTCCTTCCCATCCCTCTAGAATGGCCTCTAGAGGAACTTGGATTGGGCTGGTGGAGGAGTTACAATTGGTTTGCCTCTTGCCTGCTGGCTTTCTCCATCATTCCCCATGGGAAGCCACCTCTGGGACTTACTAGCCCATTTTGGAAAACCTCCTGGGAACTACAAGAATCATCAGCCAATGAGAAGGAGCTCATATCCAGAATGGAGACCGACTTATTTTTCTATTTATATATCTCCTGCCTTTAGCACAGTACATATTGCTTAATAAATGCTTTTTTTATCCTTTCATCTACTCCAGTCCCTTCATTTAATAGATGAAGAAACTAAGACTTATGAAGGTGAAGATCTTTCTTGAAGTACCATCTTCCCAATAACCCAGTGAGACAGAAAAGGAAGGTCTTGTAAGATATATATGTTTCAGAGATTCAAAAGAGATGAATTGCCTATGCTCACAGCCCACATTCAAATCCAATTTTCCTGATTACTGGTCTAGCATTGGCAAACAAACTATACAGAACGGGTTGGAAATTATCAATGCTAGAATTAAAGAGAGGACTGTAGAACTCCTTTCTATAGAAGGTGGGATTTTAGCTGATACTTGAAAGAAGGCTAAAGGGAAAGATGAAGAGGGAGAATTTAACAGTCTTAGTGGACACCCATTGAAAAGGCTTGAAGTTGGGAGATTGGAGGGTCTTTTCTAGGAACAGCCACTAGACCAATGACATTGGATCAATGACTATGTAGAAGGACTTGGAACAGGAGTGACATAAGGTAGAAGAAGACTAGAAAGGTGAGATTCCCAGATGATAACATCTCAGCACTTAGCCAGTGGGTTGAGAAATGAAATAGCTCCCATCTAAAACAAAGGTTTTCACCTTTTTTGGTTGATATGGATCCTTTTGGCAGTCTGGTGAAGTTTATGGGCTCCTCAGAATAATGTTTTAGAATGTATAAAATAAAATCCATTGGATTCTAAAGGAAACCAATTATATTGAAATATAGTTATTAGAAATATTTTTAAAGAAACATGAACCTCACATTAAAATCCCTACAGTGAGGAGGCTCTATAAAGGTGGTGGTAGGGCTGGTAGTAAAAATGAAACCAATAACTATTTCCCCAATCTTACTCAAGGTTGTCCTCAGATGTCAACAGGTTGTCTGCAGTCATGGCTCCTGTATTAGTATATCTAATGTTCTTTCTATTCTGATTCATAATTATAATCTCTTTACAATTGGGGTATCATCAAAAGCAATGCTATTCTTCCTACTTGTTCTTTTTTTTTTTTTTTGCAAGGCTATGGGGTTAAGTGGCTTGCCCAAGGCCACACAGCTAGGTAATTATTAAGTGCCTGAGGTCAGATTTGAACTCAGGTACTCCTGACTCCAGTGCTGGTGCTGTATCTACTGTGCCACCTAGCCACCTCAAACCCCTTTTTTCTCAAATGGGACTTTAGTGTGATTTTTTTTTATTGAAATTGTTCCCCAGACTAGAAAAGTTTTCCATCTGCTCTTAAGAGTTTTCCATGTTTATGTATCAGATTTGAAGATCAGGTTTCCTCTCCCAATACCTCTCCCATTATTTGTAAGTTTGTAGAGGTTGGCATACATATATTACTCAATTAGTCATGATTGTTAATTGAGTATCAACTGTGTAGCAGGCATGTTGGGGAGACCAGGAGGTGGATGAGCTCTAGCCCTGGAGGAACTTCTAACTGACCTGGGGAAATGGAACACAAATATTCAAAATAAAGCCAATGAAACTAGGCAGTACATGATTAGTGCCCAAGAACAGGCACAGTTGGCAGGCAGCGCTGCCAAGTTTGGAGGTAAACAGTTACTTGGGGCTGTGAGTGGTCAGCGAACTCTTTCCACAGAAGGTGAGGTGTTAGTTGGACCTTCAAAGATGGTTTAGGGGTTTCAATGGGCAGAAAAGAAGCCAGTTTCAGGTTGAGGAATGGAAGGAAACTTAATGGTGGTAAGTGAGACAACAGGTTCAAAGAGCATTGAAGAGATTAATCTGGGGGGAGGGGAACCTCCTTCTCAAGTATCAGATAAGGCTGGAAAGGTTAGGGTGGGGCCAGATTGCTGAGGGCTACCTTGCTGTTTTCAGCTCCTTTTGAAGAAAGTAGTAGGAAGGAAAATTTCTTTTTCACAAATTTCTTGTTCTCATTTCTAAAATATGAGAATGCAATATACCTGTGATTGAAACAACTGAGCTGGGGAGAGATCTACTCCTCCCCCTCACTTCTACTGATCCGGTTAAAAATGCTAAATTTACATTTTTGAAAAATGAACTGTACAAAAAATAAAAGCATGAGAATTGCAGAGATCAAATGACCCTTTGAAGTCACCTCTTCCAACCCCTTCATTTTGCAGAGATGTGTAATAATTCACTCAAAGTCACATAGATGATAGGTTGAAAGGACAGGGATTTGAACTGGGGACTTATTATTCCCAAGACTAGCTTTTTTCCTACTCTATCTCTCTTTACTCTAGGTCAAGATCTAACTACATAAATGGACAAAGCTGGGACTGGAATCCAACTTTCAGGGTCTACAAAGGTCCAACACTTTGATATAGGGTCTTGGGTTTTTTAAAAAAATCAGACTTACTTAGTAGTCCAGAACCAAGGGCAGGAGGTTTGCCCAGTGTCTGAAATAGAGTTAGTGGTATGGGAATATCAGTGTCCAGAGGATAAAGAAGGAAAACATGACCTTTTTGGCAATACATCAGCAATGGAATCCAAGGGCAAAGCAGACAGACTCAGTCTAAGATCAGGGAAGAGTGCAATGAATGGTGTATCTAAGCACGTTTGAGCTCCTATTTCACAATTCAGCTCAGTGGACATGCTGGCATCTTTTTAATCCCACCTTGTAGGACAGAGACCACGACCCAATATTTGGCACATGCTTCAGCTGTGGACAGCTCCCCACTGCTGCTGATTTCCCAGAGCAGGAAACCACTGAGTTGGTGTGGTATATATGGAATGTCAGTAATAGAAACAATTCACATTGATAGCTAATTAAGGCTTACCAAGTATCATCTTCCCACCAACCCAGTCAGATCGTGAGGGCAGGTCACAGGAGACATAGTGCCATTCCATTGATGAGGAAACTAGAGATTCAGTTAGGGATTAGAGATTCAGTTAGTGACTTGCCCAGGGTCACATAGCCTGTATACAAGCCCAATTCTCCTGATTCGACACCTGACACTCTTTCTACTCATTTTAGTCTCTTCAAACCACAATTTTAGAACCATAAATAAATTTTTCCTTAAGGAAAATCACTTTAGGAGATATATATATATATATATATATATATATATATATATATATATATACACATATATATGTGTATATACATATTTATATATATATGAAGAATAGATTGGAGTGTGGAGTGGGGTAAGTCTTGCAGCAAATAGACTAATTAGAAGTCTTTTGAGTAGTCTGGGGGAGAGGGGTTGGGGGCCTGAACTGACATGTTGGCTTTATGAATAGAGAGAAGGGGATGAAGAGGAAGAAAATTGCAAAAAGTAGAAACAAATTTTTTGACAACTGATCAAGGGGCAGCTGGGTGGCACAGTGGATAAAGCACTGGCCCTGGAGTCAGAAGGACCTGAGTTCAAATGCGGCCTCAGACACTTAATAATTACCTAGCTGTGTGGCCTTGGGCAAGCCACTTAATGCCATTGCTTTGCAAAAAAACTAAAAACAAAAACAAAACAAAAACAACTGGTCAGGCATGTAGAGTGAAAGCAAATGAGAGGCCAAGATAATGCAGAAGTTGAAAACTTTTGTGCCTGGAAGGAGGATGTTGCTAGTGATAGAAATATGGGAATTTAGAAGAGGAGGATAGGTCTGGGAAAAAAGACAGAATAAGTTAAGAGAGAAGCATTTGAAGGCAAGAGGAAGAGTGAGCCAGGTCCATTCAATTTGGTTGGCTTCTTCCTTTGCCTAATCATAGCTCTTACATACCCCAGTGGGTCATAATAATTGATTGGTTTTTTAAAAAATTATTAATGAATTGAATATGATTTTAAAATAACCATGGAGGTGTTAGCCCCATAACTTTCTATTAGTGATATACAGACATCTCTCATGTGACTCATCCAGGATAATTTTAGTAAGAGATTTTTTTTTTAACTAAAATTTAATTCTTTGGGGGTTTGTGTTGGGGATTTTTTTGTTGGTTTGTTTTTGGTCAAAGACTGTGATTTCATTATTGTGGGGAAATCCTAAGAGAAAATGTAAATCCCAATGAAGATCATAGATCCAGAGCTGAAAAGGACTCAGAGGTCATATAAAGACAACCCCCCCCATTTTGCAGATAAATAAAATGATGTTAGGCAGATTGCTCCTGACCCAGAGTCACACAGGTGTTGGGATTTGAAGTCAAGTTCTTAGATTCCAGAGTCATTAATCTTTCCACTGCACCATCCTGTCTCCCTAGATCAACAACAGTTTTTTAAGATTTTTAAAGTACTTTTATTGTATTAGAATGAGCAAGGCCTCCTTTGGGGAGGCTTAGCATAAGCTCTTTGTTGAGGAATAGTGAGAAATAAAGGTTAATAGGTAGTTAGTTGTGGATCAGATTAAAGAGGATTATGTAGACCCAAGCTGAGGAACTAGGAATTTATCATGGAATCTCGGGGGAGTTATTGAAAGTTCTGGGGCAAGTGAGTTTACAAACCCACTGGAAGCCTCAATGTTTCCTAAGGATGCTTCTCTAAATAGGTTTCTAGGTACCTTGAATCTTTAGAAATTGGTGCACAAAGTCCTCTGCAAAAGTTGTGCATTGGGTTAGAAGAATGGACCTCTCAGCCCTACAGAAGATAATGTGCTGAGCTGCAAATGGTGTGTGATGGAGATACTATTATCATCCAGGTTAGCCCAAGTGCTAACAGGTCAATGAACTCAGCTCGAGGAGTATGTTCCTAGTGGTTTGAAGGCATGGAGAGCAAGACACATCTTTTTGGTTATGATGGATAGGTCCTGGAACAAACCAGAGGTAAACTTGCCTTCCACTTGGCACTGCACTGGTTGTATAGCATCTGTCCTTATTGCTCCTGGGGAAGTATTCATGTGGAACAAGACCTTCTAGCTTTGCCTCTTACTATCTGTGTAACCCCAGACAAAACAGAAATTCTCTGGGTCTCACTCAAAATTAGGGGGCCATTCCAGATGATCTCAGAAAATTCAGCTTTTAATCCTTAATTCTATAATTTTGATAAGGTAAAGACCAGTTCACAAGGGAGAAAGCCTTGCTCATGTGCTTTATTGCCATGGCCAAAAGGTTGGAATATTTATATTTCTCCAATGAGAGGAACTGGGCATCCTACTGGGCCAAGATGTCTGGGGTAGAAGGGAAGAGACCTTAATAGTTAAATGAATTGGCAGCTAACCCAGACCTTTGGTGAACTTTCAATGGTTGAGGAAATATGGCACTAGTTTTCAAGGTTCATTGAACACCAGAGGCTATGTATGGGCCAAGAAGACCAAAGGGATGACTCTTGTGTACATGTGTGTATCATTCTACTGAAATGGTTTTATTTCTAGACTAAAGCCATTACTACCCTGGGGGTATGGAGTGGTAACAGCTACATGGGAGAAGGATAATCACATCTGGGCATGGCTAGCCAGCTCTTGATTGCCCATGCATAGATTATCTACTTTGTGGTCAACTTAAAATTCCAGCCTGGCTTTCCCCCAAACCACCGAATGCCTCTGGGCTTCTCTTCTGTCACTCTGTGCCTTGCTTGGGGAACCCAGGATCATTTTGATATCACCTGAAGCATAATTAGGAAGGAAAATCTGAAAGGGAAAAAAAATTAAAATAAATTCTAGAGCCAAAAACAAGTGAACAAGATGCTATCTCCAACCTCATCTCCATTAAACTTTATGACCTAGAGCAACCTGCATTGCTTAGATTTACCTTGGGGGCAGGGAATCCTAATTCAGGATTTGTGAATAGATTTGGGGGAGTATTATTATGGGAAGGGATCCCTGGACTGCCAAAAAAAAAAAAAACCTCATGTCACAAAATAGAGAGGAATAAAATATTTAAACTGCAAAAAGACCTTAGAGGTCATCTTATCTAACTTCTCATGGTACATATAGATGAGGGAACTGGGGTGCATTGATTTATTCAGAAGGACAGTATAATATAGTAGAAAGAGAACTGGATTTGGAGTCAGAGGTCCTGGGTTTGAATCCTGTCCTTTGGTTCAGATTCCTCATCTGTAAAACACGAAGGACAGATTCGATGATCTCTGGGGTCTCTTTCATTCTAAGTCAATGCTACTTTCACAATGAAAGTCCATGATGTAACTGGGCTGAGAAAGCAAGTTGACACTGGTCCAGGGCTCTTTGTGCCATTCCATTTAATTTCAATCAACAAAAATAAACACAGTAGCTATAGTATCTCCAGGTGCTGAAGACACAGAGGAAAGCTGAAAGCAGACCCTGCTCCATCAGGACCAAAGGCTTGTTACCAAAGTCATCAGAAGGTTTAGGATAGGAGGATACATTTTTCAGACAAAGTGACTAGGAAACAACAAATCTGTGGATAATAGATAGAGGCCGGATGGCTTTTTTTTTTTTAAATCATTTTCAGTCACTTTCAGTGACCTTGGAAAGAGAAACAGAGAGACAGAGTGACCACTGACCTGAGTGTGTCTACTATGGGTCACCCCAAGGTTGCGGCTTTGATTTGCTTTAATGAGTTCATCTAAAATTACTCACTCATTGGACTTGAGCCTGGTCCTGTATGATTTTTCCTTTCTCTGGGTTTGGTTTTGAAGATGACCAGAAATGACTTGATTTTGATTCTCCCTTGGTCAGTCCCAAGGCCTCAGTTGGCCCTGGGCAGCCCCAGAGGGAGGCAGCGGTGGTGGCGGCAGCTCCCCGCAGCCCTGGCTCCTTTGTTAGCCACGTCTGTCTGTCAGCTGGGGAGCAGTGAAGTCAGGATCCATGCCTGTTAGTCTGCTTCTCAGAGAGGAGGGGAAGGAGGAGCTGGGGGCAGGTGGCAGCAATGCCAAGAATGAGCAGAGCCAAAATAGCACAGTGAAATCGAGAGCTCCTCCGGTACCTGCCGAGGGCAGAGTTTAATAAACAGGGAAGAACAGGAGGAAGCTCTTGGGTGTGTTTTGGAGATAGGTCGTTATCTGGGAAGTCTCCTATCTAGACTGAACGATGCAAAAGGTTTCTAGCAGACCTCAGACCTCTGCCATTGTGCAGGCAGATTAAGATTCATTTGCATTATTCTGCCTATAATAATTGCCTAGCAAGGAGGGCCTGCTACCATTAGCGCAGTCCTGTTTGCCGGTGATAATGCTGTCAGCAATCTGTTCACCAGTGGATTATGGGCGCCATGGAAGAAGGATGCTGAGCAAGAGAGGGCTCAGCCTTGGTGGGAGGGAGAGCAGGAGGAAAGAAAATATTTAGAAAGGGGAAAATGTTTGAAAGCTGACAGATTGATGTTCAGGAAAGACTTGGAATAGGTGTTAAATAGATTCAGATGAATCTGCTGCCTAGAACAATGAAAAACAACTTGATTCCAGCTCATTGTTTTGTCAATTCTTCCTGTAAACATTTATTGATAGCCTACATGTTTGGAACTTGGGTGGGGGGAAGCAGGAGATCTGTAAGACATGGTACATCCCTCCAGGATCCTCTCTTTCAGGATAGCCTCTTGGGATCATTCATCTAGAGCTTAGAAGGCCACCTCATCTATCCTTTCATTTTACAGATGAGGGAACTGGGACCCAGGGAGGTTATAAGATAGAAACACTCAAATTCTCGCATGCATCCTAAGAATCCTCATTCCATGTGAGTCTTCCCTCTAGTGAGGCTGTTTGCAACCCCCACCCATCCACACCCAAAGGGGTCTATCCAACATGCTGAAAGCCTTCCATGATTTCACTGGGAGACCAGTGAAGCATATGAGCTGCCCTTCCTTTCTTCTTTCTACTTAACTAACCCATCCTCTTGTTCCATTATCTGTTTCTTTGAGGCCATTTGGATGGTGTTTCTTTTTTATTGTTCCTTGTTTATACTGGATTGCAGCCTTCTCCCACTTACCATGCACCTCTCCATTACCATCTGAGTAATGGTCATTTTTAATTCTTAGGAGATTGTGATGTTCCATGTGTAGCTATGCAATAAAACTCATAGAATATTGGCATTAAAGAGATGAGACTTTGTAAATCTAATTAGAAGATTGTATATCACATTTGCCATTTGAGTGCTAACTAGAATAAGTACTATGATCACAGAGGAAAGAGGATTCATTGTAGATTTTGGTCCCCAGGAAGGGCTTTACAGAGAAGATGAAACTTTGAGGTGGGCATCATTAAGGATTCAGCTAATATTTATTAAGTTTAAGCTGTATCTATATTATTGAACTGGACCCTAGGGATGATACAAAGAAAGACAAAATCTAGTCCCTTTCTTCCAGTAGCTAACCATTGAGTCCAGAAGCCCAGATGCATACAGAGGATACAGAATAAAATAGAAGCACATCAAGGAGATGTACCAGTAAGTGTTGTGAGGGTCCAGAGGAAAGAAAAAGAATTTCTATATAGGGGAGAGGAGTGGAGAGGAAAAAGAAAGCTTTCTTGGAAAGATGCCATTTTAGCTGGCAGGATGTGTAGGGGTGACTTGAAGTGAAAGTGAGTATCCTCCATTAGGGGAAATTGTATGAGCCAAAGGTACTTGGATGGTAGAGCATGAGAAAATAGGTAAGTCATTCTGTTCAAATATGTGTAGGGGAAAAAGATTACAATGATGGATCACCAAGAATACTTGAAATTCAAAACTTGGAGATCACCTGGTCCAGGAATTGTTAGCTTTTCAGTATCTGTCATAGACTCCTTTGGCAATGTGGGGAAGCCTAGGAATTCTTTCTGAGAATCATGTTTTTTTAAATAATTGAAGGAAGTGCTAAATTTCCCTTGGAAGTTAGTGAAAACAAAGATGTGATTTTTTTTCCATTAGAATTCCTGGGCTCCTGAAAATCTATTCATGAGGTTCCTTAGACCCCAGTTCAAGAAACCCCTGGTGTAATTTGTTCCAAGGTCCTTTTGATTCTCAAGTTTTTCAAGATAATGAAGGTTAGAAAGCTGTTTGATGCAGGAAATGTGGCTGAAGTTCTGTGCTGTGATCTCCCTTTTTCTATATACTATAGACTCTTCAAGCTCATGTAACATGGCTTCTTTTGTATCACCCACAATGCCTCGCATACAACGTGCTACGTAAGTAGCTGTCAAACAAGTGAATGAATGATTAGCCAAGAGGATCAAAATTGGAGTATGTCGTTGCTGTGTGGGTGGATGTACTGTGATCCCTTTGGAGTTCAGCCAGAGAATGACCAGAAGAATATTCCACTCCCTTTTCTTGTTGAAAATTAGCTGAGGAAATAGGAGGTTTACTCAACCAAACCCTTAAGAACTCCGGGATCTTGATGCATTTGTCCATGGCTTAGTCTTGTAGCTGGCTGCCTGCTATTGATTGGCCACCCAGAATTTCATAGGTTGTAGAAAGGGATAGGATACCTGGTGATGATGTGAAATCTATTGATGTGGTTTAGGGGGAAAAAAAGTATAGCTAAGCCCCAAGTCAGTGACTACTAAAAATACTACACCTAGGAACACCTGAACTTTGGCAGGTTATTGTTATGTGACTCTTTCTCTCTAGGTAATTGCCTAAGGATGGAAATCAGAACCTGTCCTGCCCTTCCTTCCCCAAAGACCAGTGGATAGAAATAACTATTTAAAAAAAATTTTTTCCTATAAAAAAAGTACATTACATTGATTTCCTATTGTGTTCCTTCAACACCCTTTCCCAGTGAACCATCTCTTGGAATCACGATTTAAAATTTTTTTAAAAAAATAAGAAATAAAAAAAATAAAAAATAAGAAATAAGTGCCGGTTCATAAAAACCAGTCAACATAATCTAACAGTATATGCAATATTCTATACAGAGAGAGGGAAATGTATTTATATATGCTTTAAAATTCACAAAGCCCTTTATTTCATTTGAACCTTGTAACAACACTATCAGATGCTACTTTTATTAGCATTTTCCCAATTTTACATTTCAGGAAACTGAAGTTGAGATAGAATGAGTGACTTGCTCTGGGTTACTCAGCTAGCCAGTGTTTGAGGCTAGATTTGAATTCAGATCTTCCTGACTAGGCCCAGAACCCTAACCTGACCATGGTTTCTGTGCTTTCCTCTGGGGCCAAACTTGACCATCATAGTTAACCAATATTCAAATCATTGTTTCCCCTGAAATTCCATTTACATAGTTGTGGTCATTGTATATATATTTTTTCCAAATTCAGTAAGTCTTCCCATACTTCTCTGAATTCATTCTATTCATTTTTTCTTATGGCACACAGATCTTCCATTATATTCATGTAGCCCACTTTGTTCAGCTTAATAGGCATCAGCTTTGTTCCTGGGGTGATTTGGGGTTTTTTTGCAGGAGGAGGGGAAAGTTGCATTTTTATTGTTTTTTCTCCTTGTGAGCCATTTCTAAACTTTGGGTAAAATATTTGAAAAGCACGAATGATATTGTTCCCTTTGTTATCAATCCACAGAAACCAGAGCTAGAAATAAACCTCAGAGATGATTTTGTCCACCCTTGTTATTGAAATGACAGGTTAAATAATTTGCCCAAGATCATAAAAGTAATGGGTGGCAGAACCAGGATTCAAGTCCAGGTCCTCAGTCACTCAGATCCAATCATCTTTCTGCTGTATAATGACCTTATCTCCTCCAGAATCAAGGATCTGAGTTTCAACACTCAAGAATTAGACAAGTCTTGCTTAGTTAACTCCTTACCCAATAAAAATCCTTCTTCCTGGTTTAGGTATTTTTGGTATTTTGGTCTTCTCTATTATTTTCGATTTTAAAAATATTGATCAATTTGCCTATTAGGTTCAAAGCACACATATATGCTAGGTGCTCAAAAGTTGTCATTGGTTGGGATACTTGTATTTGATGATCCTGTTATTAGAAAAAACTTTTAATTTCCCCTTGGAATGGTGTTGGTACACCATTTTGTTCCTTGGTTATCGTGGAATATCCCAATTTTGGTGTCCAGATTCTCCTGAGGTAAAGGTGAGGTGGGGCTTCAAAGGGTGGCAGAAGGAGGAAGTTGGAGTGTGAGCTTTTAGACCCAGCTTAAGTACATATTTGTTGAAAGTTCACCTTTCAGTATGTTCTCTAGCCTATCAGCATAGCTCAGGTCCTGTACTTTGTGTACTGGGGATTAAGTAAATACTTCCCCCCCCCCCCTTATATTTGCAAAGGCAGGGAGCTCCTGGTTCTGTTATATTTCTCTGAGACAAAGCTTCCCAGGAATACCTTGCTGGGAGGACAGAGTAAAGTCTTGTGATGAGGGGCCTTTGGGTCAGTAGACAGGGTGTTGGTCTTAGAATCAGGAAGACTCTGGTTCAAATGTTGCCTTAGTCATTTCAAATCCAATCCAGTTCTATTAACATTTTGATCTAGATTCTGTGCTGGAGATATACTTAATAAAATAAACAACAGTTCTTGCCTTCAAGGAGGTAATAATCCAGTATAGGGAGAAAACAGAGCTGTGTGACCTTAGGCAATTCACTTACCTATAGAAGTGTTTGTCCTTTGTTTTCTTTCTTTTTTTTTTTTAATATATTTTTAGGTAATGGCGTTAAATGACTTGCCCAAGTTCACAGCTAGGCAATTATTAAGTATCTGAGGCCAAATATGAACTCAAGTCCTCCTGACTCCAGGGCCAGTACTCTATTCACTGTACTACTTAGCTGCCCCTTTTCCTTTATTTTTGAAGGAGATCACCACATCAGGGAGGTGATGCCATGACAAGCATGTGAATTGGATTTGAGTGAGGGGCTGCTGCACTACATCATCAGGGTCACTTTCTCCTCCAGGAAATCTGGCCAGGTATAAATCAGGATGACTGGAGATGGCCCTGGATGTGGGACAATCAGGGTTAAATGACTTGCCCAAGGTCACACAGCTAATAAGTGGCAATGATTTGAGGCTGGATTCGAACTTGCATCCTGATTCCGATGCCAGTGCCCTATCCACTGTACCACCTAGCTGTCCTAAAATGAGGACCATAGCACATACTTCTTGGTTTTGTTGGAAAGATCAAATAGGATAATGATTGGGACATATTTTGCAAACCTTAAAGCATTCTATACTTATTGGTTCTTCCCAGAATTAGGAAGGAAAGGATGAGGAAAAGGAATATAAAGGAGACAACTTTGGGAAAAAGAATAATGAAAAACTGAGTGAAATGAGGAATCATTTTCTTTCCTTGCTGTGCTCTAGCAGCATTTTTTAATTGGCCAATGTTTACTGATGGCTGCTGACATTTACCTGGTTGGAATTAATGCCTCTTCTCCTTTGAAATAAGATGCTAAAAATAACCCCCAGCCCAGCTTCCTGTAAGCCTATGGCCCCAGCTCTGTCTGAATGACCTTCTGCTTGGGTGCCTGGAAGTTAATTGCTTGGTAAATGCTTGGATACCTTGGAGTTATAGGGAAAGGAAGAGGTTTCCTCAATTCCCAGACCCACAAGCAACTATCAGACTAGTGGGGTGGGAGGGAGTAGTGGCTAGAGACAAGGACTTGTAATGGTCCGATGTCACCATCTTGATCTTTACTCCCCAACCTCCAATGTTGTTCTTAATCTGAAAGCCCAACTCTGGGGCTTGGGGTGGGTTGGAGAGTGGGAAAGTAGATAGCAAAGAAACAGAAGCCACGTTTGACAAGACCTCAGATCCAGAGATCATCTAATCCAATACTGACTCAAAAAGCCCCTCTGCATCATATAAGACCATCTCCATCATCCACCCTTTGCTTGAAGATTCCTAATGATGGAGCAGCCCGTTACCTCCCCACGGTAGCCCGTTCTGCTTTTGTATTGCTTACTCTGATAACTTAAATTGGATTTGTCTTTACATCAAGTTCTTGGAAATTCCATCTATTCCTCCTACTTCTACTAACCAAGATCAAGCAAATGAAATCCATTATCTTGAACCTGGCAGCCCAGATGTATGTCCTGTCATTCTGATTGTAAACTCTCTGAGGGCAGGACCCAATACCTCATTCTCACATCTCCCATACTACTTGGTTCAATCAGTTAGCAAGTGTTTATTATACTATTAGCCAAGCACCTTGAAAGATCTCCAAAATACATGTTTCATGTGACTGAAAAAAAAGAAAGGGGGAGATAAACATCTCAAATCTTTTCTCTCTCTAGTCTAAAGACATTCCAGTTCCTGTCAAGTATCCAGTTAGAAACAGTCAGATGATAAATGCCCTGAAAAAAGAGGCCAAGGGATTTGGATTTAACCTTCTAGTAAGAAGGAGCCACTGAGCTTCCTTAAGCTGTGGAACCATCCATTCAAGTTGAACATTGAGAAAATCAACCAGTATGATGGGAGAGTGTTTGAAAGAAGGCAGACTGATTGGTATGCCATTTAGGGATGGATGATAGGCAAGATATGGCAGCAAGTATTTATTAAGTGCTTACTATATGTGAGTCACGTGATAAGTGCTGATGCAAGAAAACAAAAGAAGGTTCCTTCCCTCAAAGAGCTTACATTCCAGTGAGACAAGACAACACACAAAGGAAGCTAAAAAACGAGGGAGGGAGGGAGGACCCTCAATGGAGGAATGATGTCAAAGTCCAGAAAGTCAGAATCATAGCTAAGAAAGGAATGAAGGATGATCAACCTTTTCAAAATAGAGGCAATGAGAAGAACTCCCTGATGGGAGAAAGGAGATGGCATTTCAGCAGAGAATATCCCAAAGTTCTAAAACCCAAAGTGTTGTGTGTATGTGTGTGTGTGTGTGTGTGTGTGTGTGTGTGCCTAAAAATCCCAGATTTAGAGTTGGAATTTACATAACAGTCCCCCCGTACTCATTTTACAAATGAGAAAATAAGAGGGGTTCTGACTTGCCCAAGGTCACACAAGCAGTAAATGAATAAAATTTAAGCCCAAACCTTTCAGACTCCTAAGCCAGTGCTGTTTCCACTGTATTAGATTTTTAGTGGGATATAAGAGATAAAAGATTAGTGAACGTAAAGCAATTAAATCCTTTTAGGCTATTTGCTTATTTGATTATTTCCTCCTCCCAAATTCCAACTTGTTTTTATAAGGAAAGAACACTGATCTTGAAGTCAAAAGACTTGGGTTCTCTTGCCATTTTTCTTCCTTATGCAAGTTGGGGAAGTCTCTTAAATCCTTCTGAATCTCAGTTTTCTAATATGTAAGATGGGGTTATAGTGCTTGTTCCTCTACAAGTTTTCTGGGAAGAGCACATGAGATAACAGATATAAAAGCAGTTTAGAAATTGTCAAGGGGCAATATGGATGAATAAAAACTGATTAAAAATCCTTTATTTTTAAAATAAATTTAGATATTTACACTATTTCAGATCGTCTCTTTTTAAAATGTCTACTTCTCCTTTTCTGCCCAACACAAAACAAAAGCCAGTTGGGTGTCAGGAACTTCACTGGGAAAGAAGGGAATTCTCAACAGAGCAGGTACTGCTAGCTTTCTGCAGTTAGTTCTCGTCACATGAAGTAGTGACATTTTTCCTTCACTACTTTTGGCCTTAGCATATTGATATCCCAAAGGAGATGTTTCTTCTTATTTACTTCTGATGATTAATGATCAACTGGAGGGTTCTAGGGTAGGGAGTATGTTAAGGGTCCATTCCTTCTGTCCCTCCTGTCTCCAAACCCTGAGCAATCTCAGGGTTTATGTGGACCTGCCCTTACCACAGGTGAACTGCTTGCCTCAAAGATAACATCCTTCCATCTTTGATGGTATGACACCAGAAATGGCAGTCATTATCTTAGGAACACATCACCCTGATTCCTATAGAATCAGATCTGGCTATAAAACAAGACATGTCATTGATGATTCTCAATCATATCAGTTCTCGATTATCCGTGCTAACCTGTCACAGCATAGATAATCAAAGAAAACAGATAATAAAAGACATCCACCCTTGGCCTTGGAATGAACTGATTATTTTGCCAAGCTGAAAATTGAGCTTTCTAATACCATTCAGTGACACCACCCTCCTGGCTGTTCCATAAGCAAGTTGTTCTGTCTCCTGACTCTGCTTTTCCCTACCTGTCCCTCCCCCTGGAGCACCCCTCTCTTCTCTCTGACTATTGATCTGCATGGATTCCTTTAAGTCACCATTAAAATCTCATCTTCTACAAGAACCCTGAATTCCCAAACCCTCTTAATCTAGTGCCAGCCTTTTCCTATTATTTCCTATTTACTTTGTATATAGTTTGTACCTATTCATTTGATTGCTGGCACTCCCTCAGATTGTAAGCTCCTTGAGGACAAGGACTGTTTTTTACCTCTTTTTTTGCATCCCTGGGCCCTTAGGACAGTGCTTTGATATATTGTAAGGAAAACGTTTATTGACTGATTGTTTTCTTTAGGCTAGTCATGCAAATTAATGTGAATACCCTGCCTGTTAGCAATCCATGAAGAAAAGAAGTCTATAAACTGTAACTACAACATCATCCGTAATGATGATGATAATCATAACTAGCTTTATTATTGTCCTTTAAACTTTGCAAAGGGCTTTACATGTTGTTCTGCTTGGTCCTCACTAGAAACCTGCCAGGTAAATATTATCATTATACCCACTGTACAGAAGAGGAACATGAAATTTAGAGACCATGTGATTTGCCCAGTCACATAGCCTGCAAATTCTGAAGCTGTGTAATCATCCCTTGTACAACTCAGATGTGCTAAATGTTGGGCGTACACTGGCCTCAGATTAAAGCCAGGTCCTTGGCTGTTTCCCATATCCCATATCCCATAAAGGATATGTTTCAAAGATTTTTCTGACTTTACCCTGGGACTTTAAGGGCACATTTACTCCATTTTCAGTAATTTAAATATTTTTCCAACTGATACTTTCCTCACTATATTCTCTTTTCATCTAGCCCATTTCTCCTCTTTTGGGTTACTAGGTTAAAGGTGGACTGATTTAGCAGAAACATTGCCAGATTGGCTCATTACTAATATTTTTGGAAATGGTACATTTGGGACCTTGGGTTCTTAGGTGAAATATCAATTTAGGTTGTAAACCAAAGGCACAGGATATAAAGTGAGGTCCCTCAACTCTTAAAAGGTTAGAGGCTTCTCGTAACCCCAAGATTGGAGAAACCTCCTGGGCAAGCAGATGAATGACTATCTCTCACCAACAGGGATGGTTTTTCACTCACATCAAATCTCAGTTGGTCCTTCAAGGCTATAGAAGTGACCAGAAGTGTGTGGAGTCAGCCTTCTCACTACACTGTGTCAACACCCTGAGGTCATCTCACTCTCCCTTGTGTTGTTCCTCTGGACTTGCCCATTCCAAATTCCACTGAACTTTCAAGGCTCAGTTCAAGGCCTCTTTGTTCTCAGAAGCTTTCTCTGACTATTCCAGCTCTTAGTAAGCCTCCTTTTGGCTGACCCTGGACCATATAATCTAATCACATATAGGCTTGTAGTATTCAATTGTCCTAAGCAATTCATCATAGTGTGTAGAGTAGAAGTTTTAGGTTCAGATCCTTCCTTGACACCCTACTAGAAGTGTATTCATAAACTTTTTAATTAATATTTCTAAGTCTTAGTAGCCTACCTGATTATTTCTTGTAGTATCTACATCATTAGTAGTCATGAGGTTCAAATAGAAGAATGTTTGCAAAATAGAATGATTGCTTGGCAGACTTTAAAATGCAATATATAATTATCAGTTATTATTGAGAATGGGGGGCTATGAGGTTATTTTCTCCCCTGCTTCCCCCAAAGATTTGTGTAGCTGACCTGATATAGCAGACCTAAGTCCATGGCAATTCATTTCTCTCTGGAACTCAGTTTTCCAATCTGTAAAATGAGGGTATGTGTTAACTTGATGACCTCTAAGGTCCCTTCCAGTTTTAAACAAATCTCTGTCATGATACTAGAAATTGGCAGTAATTTATTCAAGAAAGGTCACAGTGGACACAGCACCATTCCATCCTTACTGGGGGTGGCGGTGGGTGGGGGGGATAACTTGGTTTTCTTTCCTGCCTCATTGATTTTGGTGGTGGCTGACAAAATCGAAGGGGTCACTAAGGGACAGAATTGAATTAATGTCTCTGCTGGTGACCTCTCCCAGGTCAGCTTCCATTTCCCCTAGGAGACATGTAGCAAGCCAGCAAACAGGCCTTGGATAGAGGCTTCCGGCTGGATAATGCCTGGCTAGGGCTTTTGAATCATCATTAGTGTTCCTTATCAGTTAATATTGATTAAGAGCTGAGGAGACATCAATGCAGCCTCAAGTGCAGATTCCCAGAGGCCTGGGTAAGAAGGAGAAAAGGAGCTAGCACTGGAGGAAAATGGCCTCAGGTTTGAAGAGAACAGGATTGGGATCTTCTCTATGTTTACCTGGAATGGAAATAAATGACCTTTAGGCCACTTCATTTGGAGAGCTACCCAGGCTAGTTAGGCTGGTTTATTCCATCAAGTCTAGAGTTTTCAGCTTCCGCATCAGACTTACTTTAGTTATCAATTGCATTGTACCTGGAGAAGGAAATGGCAAACCACTCCAGTATCTTTGCCAAGAAAACCCCTAATGGGGTCAGAGAGCCAGACACAACTAAAATGGCTGAATAACAATTGCTTTTTACCAATGTCTTATAGTTTCAGATGTGTTTGGAGTTAGAGAATAAGTTAAGAATTTTGCATAAACTGCCCATCTCCCCACTGAGGCTCTCCCTCCTCACCTCTCCCATGTATGTATGTATGTATGTATGTATGTGTATCTATCTATCTATCTAGATATACACATATATCTATCTATGTGTGTATGTATATATGTATTTTGTATTTGTGTTAACCAGGTGGAGCCATGAGAAAATCCATGAACTTGGTGAGAAAGACCTTAATTCAAAATCCTTCCTTAAATATTTATCAGCTTTGGTGACCCTTAAGAAGCCAGAGTTTCCTCATCTATAAAGTAGAAATAATATTAGTATTTATCTTACAGAGCAGTATGAGACTGAAATGACCTGGCCTATGTAAACAATTGGAGCATCTTAAAGTGTTCTAGAAAAGTACATGCTATTTTTGTGTTTTATTTTTGTCTGTTGTTTGTTATTTACTTATATGTCTGATCATCCCTTCCATGAAAGCACCTGGAGATTGTTTGGTTTTTGCTTTTCTTTCACCAGTGGCAACATTACAGGCACTAAACAAATGGTTGTGGCTGCTGTTAGGGTGCTGAGTGGAGGGTGGAAAGAATACAGGGTTAGAAATCAGAAAGCCAGGGTTGGAATCTTGATTCTGTCTCTTAGGACCTGTGTAACCTTGGGCAAATCAATTCCCTTTTCTGGGCCTCAGGTTTCTGCAAGATGAGGTAGTGCAGACAAGATGACCTCTGAGGTCCCTTGTAGATCTTTGATGAGATGCTTTATCTGGAATCTTGGGTGGTGTAATTCAGTAGGTTAGAATTAAGCCAGGCCAAAGAATCTTAAATCCTATCTACCTCATTTGAAAATTCCATAGAGACTTCTATCTCCCACAAGAGGCCTCCTCCCTCCCCCCCAGCATGTAGAACCCAAGCACGTACTACCTAAATCACACACCTTTGAAAGCAGCCACACAGTATCTCTTTCTTCTCATAATAATGCTAATTATCAAACTTTTACCTTTGGACTTCTCTTTGACATTTTTATGGATGAACTTTTAACATACATTTTCATTTCCCTGTGAGGTGAGGGCAGCATGAATTTCTAGATGCTGTTTGTAACCACCTTATGAGAGGTGGATAGCATATTATCCCCATTTTACAGGTGAGGAAACCAGATCTCTGATTTGCCCCCACAGGCACACACACACCAGTGTCCAAAGTGGAGCAGCTGGGATCTGAAATTGGGACTTCTGACTCTGAATCTATATGATGATGATAAGCAGAATATTCCTCTAATCTTGGCACTTCTTCCTAGACCCTGGTGGTGAAGGGGGGAGTTGGTGGTAGTAACCGAGAAAACAATGATATGTTCACGTAGCCATGTCTGGGATGGGAGATTATTGGATTTAGACTGAGGTTTTTAATTTGGAAAACAGGCATCATGCCTGCCCAGCTAGTGAGGAGGGTGGAAATCTCCCGGTGGGCAATGCTGGGGTCTGGAAGTGAGAAGAACAGGCAGCCTAGTGTATGAGTCACGTGAATTAGTGCAGAGCTTCCTGAAGCCAGATGCCAGAAAGGGCATTGATCAGAGCCAGGTGTTGCGAGGAACACCCGATTGGAGATTTTATACTTCAACCTGGAATGAGTCAGTCAACAACACCATTGGCTGCTGTATGCAGAACCATGAGCGAGAAGCTAGGAGCTAAAGAGGAAAAACAGAGGAAGTAGGCAAAAGAGCAAAAACAGAGGGAGGAGGCAAAAGAGTCCACATTCTTAAAATGTCCCTGGCCTGGGTGGGGGGGTTGTAGGGTGCAGGAGAGGCTGTGATTATAACTAGGACCTGATGTGAAGGGTAAGGCACCCTTCACTCCCAAAATACTGGTGTGTGAAAAGGATACAAAGACAAGCCCAATGTAAGGAAATAATGGATCGTATGTGTGTGTGTGTGTGTGTGTGTGTGTGTGTGTGTGTGTGTGTGTGTGTGCTTGCTTGTCTGAATAGGATGGATGCCTTGGGGAGAAGAAAGGGAAAGCTGATAGAGATCTAAATAGTATCTCTAACTCTACTTCACCCTTGCCAATCCATCTTGAACACTATAGAGAACCTCACCTTCCCAAGATGCTTTTCAATATGTCACTACAGAGCTCAAAAGTTTTTTATGCCTGCAGGATTGGGGCCTCATCTAGTAGAAGAGTCCAAGTCCTTCATAGGCTGAATCAACGCCTTTTCCCAGTTTCTTCTCCTGCTACTTTCCTGGTACACAATCAGTCTGATCTCTTCACCCTCTTCCCAATACAGACTAAGTTCAGGTTAGTCAAGTGGATGAATGAGGTGAGGTCCTTTCCAAATCTAAAATTCTGTCATTCTATGATTTTATTTTACTTGTCTCTGCTACAGATCTTGTGACATCATATTTATTCATTAAATGTCTAATGCATACATGACCAAGTTCTGGGACATAGAATATATAGTACATTAACATGCACTGATTGTCTTTGTATTGTTAGCTTCTCTCTATTTTCATGGTCTGTATCCCTAGTCAGACCGTTAGTCCTTCTTTCTTTCTTTCTTTCTTTCTTTCTTTCTTTCTTTCTTTCTTTCTTTCTTTTTTTGTAAGCTATTAGTCCTTAAGGGAAGAGAACATTTTTTTAAGTGGTGTAGAGAAAGAGAGCAATCTAGAGTCAGAGGGCATGGGCTAGATTCTGATTCTGCCATTGACACCACTTTGATATTGGGTAAGTTAATGTAAATGTTCTAGGCCTCGGTTTTCTCATCTGTAAAATGGGGATAATAATATATGTCATTGGGAGAGTCAGAAGGAGATTATATTTATAAGTCACTTTGTAAACCTTAAAGCTCTAGATAAATGCTAGTTATTACTATTATTGTTATTATTATGCGTAATTCATTCCTCATACCTTTCTCCCATATCTCCTACCAGCACCTGACATAAAAGCAACCCCAGTTAAAAGAACTTGCTAGTGGCTAGTGCTCTGACATTGTTTGACTGGGGCAATCATCTGTTCCCTGCTCTATACCTGGGAATGATAATACTACCTACCTTGTCAGACAGAGAGTTTATTTATAAACCTCAAAAGAACTATAGAAATAAGAGTTAAGATCATCACTTGGGTTGATTGACTAATCTGGCACAAAGACATATGTGGACCCCAGCATCTGTGGATTTTGGTTTAAAACATGGCTCAGACTGAAATACCAGGCTCTTTTCCTCCAGCATTGAGTAGTCCCAGCTTCCCTCCTCCCAATAACCTGGCAATGGGGGTTAGGAGTTGGAACCCAGCTTTTATCCTTTCACCAACTTACTGCATTTAAACCCCAATTCATGCCAATGCATCTGCCCACGTTGTTTGGCAGCATGGAAAAATTGGCCCCTTCACGGGTCTCCTGACTAGGAAAGAGGCAGAAACAGAGAGACAAGAGAAACAGTGAGAACATATTGGATCTCCAGGACCCAGCGGCTCAGTTGATCCCCAGAACTATTTCAAAGACAAACCAAACCCCAAGACCAAATAAGATAGCTAGGCCATGGTATGTCCTTTCTCAAATCTATTCTCAGACCCAGTAATTTGCAGTCTCTTCCTTCAACGTCTGCTCTTTCCCCATTCTGACAGCATGTTCCTACCCAGAGGAACTTCCTCAGAGGCATGGGGTCATTGTGTGTGTGTGTGTGTGTGTGTGTGTGTTGCACATATATGTTTGTATATTTTAAAACCATTAAAAAATTACCAGTAGTACAGAGGCAAAAAGCAATGACTTTCATCTCATGTTGAGCTGAGATCTCTAAGTTGGTTTTTTTTTGTTTGTTGGTTTTTTCCTTTCCTTTTCTCCCCACCCCCATGACTTGTCATTAAATTGTGTTATTATATTTAAACAAATCAATTCCATTGCAGAGTTTTTCCTGTCCTAATGATGAGTTTGCAGCTCAAATCTCATTGATTTTTCACAGCCCTGAAAAACAGTTGATGAATAACATAGGGCTGTCTCTGGAGAGAGTCATTTTGAAACAGCTAGAAACCCTCCTTGTTTTCCCCTCTGGGTCCCTCCTAAACCCCCCACTCTCACCCCATCCAAGCCCTACAGCCAGATCTAGACTGTTAGGCTGGAGGGAACCTCAACTTCTGCTCCAGATAAAATAGCATTTCCAGGGAAGGGAAGGAGGACCTGAAGGAGATGGCTTGTTTGAATAATAACAATAGGTCAGATTTTATTGCTTTTGGCCAAAGACCAAAAACCCAGCAAATTGTAGGTAGGTACAGTGTGATCTTCTGAATGTTACAGTTATAGGAGTGGGTTTCTGAGCACTAACATAGTTAATGTTTCAGATCTGGTTTCATGTTCTTACTTGAATGTCCATATAAACAGTAGCGTTGGCTCTAAAAATGACTTTACTTTTTCTAAGACCCAAAATTATATGTGTAGCCTTATAGTATAGTAAGTAACCTATTCTGGATTTCTTTAGATTAGATGAGAGCTGGAACAATACAAAGAAGAATAAAGAAATAAGTACTAGATTTAGAGCAGCTAGGTACTTCAGCGGATAACGTACTGGACTGGGAACCAGAAAGACTCATCTCCATGAATTCAAATCCAGCCTCAGGTACTTACTAGCTTTGTGATCCTGGCTAAGTCACTTCACCAGGTTTACCTCCATTTTCTCATCTATAAAATGAGGCTGATAGAAATGCCCACCTCCCAAGGATTGTTGTGAGGATCAAAAATCAGATAATAATTACAAAGCAGTTAGTACAGGGCCTGGCTCATAGTATACTCTATAGGAACGTTAACTATTATTATAAGCATTATTATTTCTATAGAACTTACTGTGTTAATATTGCTATTGTTAATATTATTATACCACATTGTATTATAAAGAACAATAAATTATATTGCTCACAGGTATACTTTTTTTTCTTTAGGTTTTTGCAAGGCAAATGGGGTTAAGTGGCTTGCCCAAGGCTACACAGCTAGGTAATTATTAAGTGTCTGAGGTCAGATTTGAACTCAGGTACTCCTGACTCCAGGGCCAATGCTTTATCCACTGTGCCACTGCGCCACCTAGCCACCCTAGCACAGGTATACTTTAAAAAAAAATATTGGTTCACAGATGCCAGGTTAAAAACCCCTATTCTAGTCCAGCTTCTTAATAGGAAGGATGAGTAAACTGAGGTCTAGAAAGCAAAATGTCTTACCCATAATGTTCGAGGTTTAGGAACTCCCCCCCCCCAAAGTCCCATAGCTAGCCAATAGCAGATCAGCTATCTTGACAGTCAGTCAAATGGTCTCTATTTCACTGTCATTCCTCTTCTCTCAATATTGTGTTTAAAAAATACTTGTTGAATATGCTTTGGGTAGTGGTTGGGGAAGGGAAGAAAGTTGGAAGAGAGAGAACTTGAGGGTGGCGTGACATGGTAGGAAAAGGAATGGGTTTGGATTAAGACCTGGTTCTCTTCTTGGTTCTGCTAATTACTATTTACTTCCATGAGACCTTGACCAACTTCCTTAACCTCTATAAAATGGGTGGATCCTGACTTCTTCATTTTTTGTCAGTGATTTTGGACAAGTTGCTGTTTTCTCTGGATCTTAATTCCTGAATTTACCAAATTAGAGGAAAGAAGGAAATGGTTGGATTAGATCATTCCTGAAATCCTTTCACATGATTCTATGATCTAGTGACTGAACGTGGGAACAGATCAAGTATCATGGGGCCATTGCTAGCTGGCAAAAGTCTGACCAGAGAACCACAAGGTAGACAAGGTCAGAGTTTAGGGACAAATGGGGTGGCAGGTTAAGTCCAAAAATCCAGGCCTTACGAATGAGAGAGCCAGTGCACAGCTTCTGAATGTAAAATGTTGTAGAGTGAACTTGACACTGAGGTAGGGTTCTGGGTCAGCCAAGGCAGGAACTAATTTTAGGGTGTGGATCTAACTGAGCCATTTAAGGGAGGACAAGAAAGGGAAGGCTGCAATTAAAGAGAGCTCTTCCTTGTAAGAAGGGAGAAAATACTTGGTCCATTTACGCTCCCTATAGGCTCAGATGTCATTTGCCAGTGCAGAGAGCCAGGGCATAGATGATGAAGGCCATGGAACAGCAATAGGTATTTCAGTGACCTCCTCAAGGTCACAGATGGGGTCTGAGCTCTATTAAAGTGTCCTGTGCTTCTTAGGATGAACATTTTAGGTAGACTATGTACATGTTTATTGAACACACAAACGAGAAGACTCACCAACACTTCTGTCATCAACCGGATGATTATTTATTTAAATGATGGCTACTGACTCCCATTAAGAGCCATTAGTACATCAAAACCATTTTTGTTGAGCTTGGCGAAAAAGATAAATTGTGTTTTTGTCTACCCCTTTGTATCCAAGTCAGGTTGTCGGGTTTCTTTATCACCCTTTTAATTCTGAACTTTAGACATTACACCACTGATTCACAAAATAAATAAATAAATAATAACATTCATGTTTAGCAAGCCCAGGACGCTTTCATGCATCCAACACCTTTGTAAAGCAGGGGCACTGTTGCAAGGGGAAGAACTTTGCATATAGGTCTTGATGATCTGGGTTTGAATTTTTCCTCTTTCCACCTTTGCAGCCACTTTCTGAGCCTCTGTTTCTTTATCTGCAAAAAAGGGGTTGGACTAGATAATCCTACTATCAAATTAAAGAATGAGAAGGAAAGGGAATAAGCATTTATTGCGGATAGGACACTAGGCACTGGATTAGATGGCAAGCCTCCTGCTTGTCCCCCAGATGATTTTATCTACTGCAGTGAATCTCAGATTGCTCTCCTATTACAGCCAGAGAGATCATCTCCAACCCTCATTTTACAGCTGAGGAAACTGAGGCCCATTGACCAGGAGTGACTCACAGCTAATTAGTAGCAGAGCTTGATTGAGAATCCCGTGGGTATATACATCATTGACCCTTTGCTGGGGTGTTTATCCTCCACCACTTCCTTTAATGATCAGCTCACACCATACGGGGCTTTCTGGGTCCTTCTCCCGTCTTGGTCTAATCTACTGCAGACCAAGCATGACTGTCATCCTCTTCATTCTGGACATCATGCCTGTTTTAATATAGCCTATTGGTATTTTACAGACAGAGAAACTGAGGTCTGGAGAGGAGGAGAGGAGGAAAGGGAGAAGAAAGAGGGGCTGGGGGGAGGAGAGGGAGGGAAAGTGCTCTATATCCAATGAATACAAATGGTGCACTGAATTGAATGCTTTTGATTGGTTCCAGGAAAACCCATTGGGTACAGTGACATTCAGGGGCAGTTAGCTCCAAAGAAACAATGTTATTGAACAGGTGATTGGCCAAATGACAAAGCAGGGCTTTGTAACCTTGTGTCACAGTTTGTTTTGAATGTTTAAGTGACTTTAGCTCCTTGGGGCAACATTATATGGGCTAGGCCTGTCCGGTCTCCTTAGTCAAGTCCTAAGTCCTGAGGGGAGCAGAGCAAATAATTGATCAAAATCCAGTTGTGTCGGTGAGAAGGCTGGAGGGAATCTTGGCTATGTCTGGGAGGAAGGAAGGGAGAAGGGCTGTCCAGGAGGAGGAAGGGAACTGCTCAGGCCCAGACTCAGCCGAATCCCTGAGCTGCCTCGCTGGCCCAGGAAGCGGCAGATGGATAGTGCCGAAGCCGAACGACTGGGCCTGTCCTGTCCATTCTGTCATAATGGTGGCCTTCCCGCCAAGCCCCATCCCAGAGGGTGGAGGGGGCTGGGAGCTGTTTTGTCTTAAGCAAAAGGAGGAGTTCCAGAGAGTGAGACATCACCGTATGCTCTCCTCCAAGGCTGTAGCTCTGGGTTGTACCCTTTGTTTTCGGCCTTCTTGAGATCTGGCCTCCTGACAGCCCCCACTTGGCCTTCTTCGTTTCCTCTGATTGTGTGCTTAGTGATAAAAGCTTCTGGCGGGTGAATGAGCAGAGGATATCTGAGAGAGAGAGAGAGAGAGAGAGAGAGAGAGAGAGAGAGAGAGAGAGAGAGAGAGAGAGAGAGAGAGAGAACGAGAACAGAGCAAGTCTGGGGTGGGAGGAATGGACTGAATGAAAAGCAGCTTTTTCTCTCCATCTGCTGCAAATTGTGCTCTTCAAAAATTAGGCTTGGCAGCAAGGCCCCCATGCCTTGGCTGGGGGTATAAATTATTGATATGGGGAGGGGGGCACGTTCAGGTCACAAAGGAAAAAGGGCTCCGAAGGCTCTGGCTATACAATAGAAAACTCTCCTGTCCTTTTAGCAGCATAACTCATTGACAAGCAGAAGGACCAGTATGTCCTGGCCTTCTGGCCTGTGCTGTCTTTACTGCAACCCTGCTTCTGTTGGCTGTCTGTTCTGTGTATTCATGTTTATTCCAATCCAGAGGCAGGAACCATCTCTGGGAGAGTCCATGAACACCAAGATGCTTTCAAAGAAATCATGTCATGCTTAAGTTGGTCCAAAAATCAATTTTATTCTTACTGATCATATACTATGAGCCAGGTACCTATGGTAGGGGTGAAGGAGGGACAAAGAGATGTGTGAGTCTGAGCCCAAAGCCTTTGAGGCTGTCTCAGTCTAAAAGAAGCCCGGTGAATTCTGCCATTTGGGGACATTAAGATGTAGTTGGGAAGGCAAGTGTCATGAAATTAATAGATAAAAGTACAATTTATAGTCCTAGTAAATTATGTGATGAGAATGGAGTTGTAGGAAATTACTTTAGAGAGGTCAGACTCAGAACAGCAAAACTTCCTGTGTGTAGCAGAACTGAATTAAAATGTTATTGCAAACAATAGGGCCTGTCCTGTCTAAAATTTATTTTTAACAAAATAGATGATGTGAATTTGTGATTTTCTGAGTCAACATTCAGCTTTCAGGGATTCATTTCTGAGTTTGACCCCATTAATTTAGGGGGGCCTTGGGTCTTGAAGGCAATGATAATAACCACTCATTTTTGTTTTTGTTGTTTATCATTTTCAGTCTTTGCCCTACTCTTTGTGATCACATTTTGAGGTTTTCTTAGCAAAGCGACTGGAGTGATTTGCTATTTCCTTCTCCAGCTCATTTTACAGATGAGACTACATTTGAACTCAGGAAGATGAATCTCTCTTTTTCCAGACCAAGTACTCTATCCACTGTGCCACCTAGCTGCCCTATCCATGTCCTATCTGCTTGCCTTTACCTAGCTCTTTAAGGTTTTATCAGGAATAACCATGCTGTGATATGGGTGGTATAAATATTTTCACCCTTCCCTTTTTTCAAAAAAGAGAAATGGATCTCACAGAGGTTGAATAACATGCCCTGTCAAAGCTAGAACCCAAGCACAATAGAATCACAGATTCAAAAGGGACATTAGAAGCCATCTAATCCCATTCCCTCATTTTTGCAGTTGAGTAAACTGAGGTCCAGAGAGAAGCGACATGGTAGGAGGAGTTAGTTGAAGCATTTGGCTCTGGAGTCAGAGGATCGGGTGTTCAAATCCTACTTTTGTCACTTAGAAGGACCTGTATGACCTCAAAAAAGTCTCCTAATCTCCTTGGACTTCAGTTTCCTAATCTGTAAAATGTGAAGTTTGAATTTAGTGACACTTGTGATTATTTTTTTTTTCAGCATAATGTCTGTGATCCTCTGGAGTCAGTCCTCTTTCTAATTTTAAAGTAGTATTTTTCCCATTGTATTTTTTTCTTTTTTTTTTTTTTAAGGCTTTTGCAAGGCAGTGGGGTTAAGTGGTTTGCCTAAGGCCACACAGCTAGATAATTATTAAGTGTCTGAGACTGAATTTGAACTCAGGTATTTCTGACTCCAGGGCTGGTGCTCTATCCACTGCAACACCTAGCCCCCCCCATTGTATTTTGAATGGATGTGCTGATTCTATTGTTTGACACCCAGTACGTAGGATGGGCTTAATAAATGCTTATTAAATGATTGATTGATCAGTCTTCCTTCTACACTCACTAGCTTGGATTTGGATAGGTGGAGAAGATGGTGTCCTGGGGAGGGATGAGAAGAGAAAGGCTGATGGTAAACATCTCTTTCAAACCCTGGTAGGGAGAGGTGTTCGAGGGTAGGCAAGACCATTGGCTTGGTCTGATGTGTTCATCCAAATGGTCCCATGAGCATGAGCATATCTTAATGTTCCGGACACTTCCTCCGACCCCATGAGTCATTGCATACACCCTCCCAGCTGTCTGAGTCCAAGGGTGAATGTTCTCTATGGCATGAGTTGACTTCATTGGTTTTCTCTCTATATCTTTAACATGATCTGTGTGTGTGTCTGTCTGCATGATTGCCTGTGCCCCTGTGTTTGTGTGTGTGTGTGTGTGTTCGTGTACGTGTGTGTCTGTGTGATACCAAAGGAGCTGGTGATGGCCTCGCTCTCACACTGCATGCCTCTAGTTAGCTGTAGGATACTGGCCTCAGCAGCATGACAGAGATAAAATTAGATAATCGGCTAATCACCAGCAAATTAGCATCACATCTTTACATAGAACAAATATAGTATTTATGTAAAAGTTGTTAGGAGTTTCTCTCTTTTTAATTAGCAGAAATAAATGCAAAATGAATGATAATTAGGCAGCTGATGAATTCAGTAGTACAATTATGCCTACAGCAATGCCCCAGTCCTTAAATGTTGGATGCTCTGCGTAATCAAAGGAGCCTATTTATATAATTTATTTATAAAACAAAGTTACCACTAAAATAGGGGAGAGACACATGTACTTCCAGTATTGGTGCCTCAGCTGTGGCAGAAACCTTCTGAAGATGTAATATGTTTGGTGAGGAGCAAATTTGGGCATTTCTTGATATTTTTTGAGGCGTTGGAAGGGAGACCTAAGTCAATATATTTATCTTTGTGTGAAAGAGAATGATAACTTTTTGAGACTGATCATCACAGTGAGTTCGGAGCAGTAGCTTGAGAGTCCAAAAAGTTAGCAAAGAGAAAATGGAAGTGAGTCAAGATTTCCTGGATTTACCAAGTGTGACAATGAACATCTCCCCCCCCACTTCCTTTTTCCCCTTCTCCATCATTTTGATTCCCCCCCTTCTCTACTTATAATCCTCTTTCCCCTAATTCTCTCTGCCTTTTCCCTTATTCCATCCCTGCTTGCCCTCCCCCTTTTCCCCTTTATCTTCTTTGTTCCTCCTTTCCCTTCTGCTTCCCTTCTTCCTTTTCCTGGATTCTCCCACAAACTGGAGCCAGGAAAGATGAAGAAACCACTGAGCCTGATCTTTGAGGGAAGCTTCCAGAAAAGACCCCATTCAAGGCAGCTGCTGCCAACTTAGCCAAGTTAGGAAGGAAGGCAGAAGCTGACTAGCCTGTGTCTGTCTGTAGTGGTGTAAGGGGGGACGGTCCGACTGGGGGGGGCAGTGTGACAGTCATCAGATTGGGGCTGATTTCAGGCTATTGTCTAAGTGATGGATCTCGTCCTAAAGGGGCAGCTTGAGGCTTTAGAAGAGGTATAATCTAAAACCAGAGAGATGGAACTCTCTTCCTGGAAACAGCTTTTTATGCCACCAATCATGGGCTTTTCCTGGACAAGGCTGTTATTTTCTTTTAGTCAGCTGAGCATCACAGTAGAGAAAAAGCCAAACTAGAGAAAGCTGATAAGTAACTCCACCCCACTGGCCCCTCCCAAGAAAGACCCAAGCAGCAGGTTGAATTTAGACTCAACTTTATCAGGAACAGTGGAATTTTTCTCTGGTATCTCCCTAGCTAGCCCCTAGAATGGAGATTGGATGGCTTAGAGATCCTGCCAGTGTCACTCCAAATTCTCCAAATTCAGTGATCTGTCCTGTGGTCATCTTGCTTTCTCTTCCTATGACCTCTGCCTTTTTTCTTCTGGCATGGAATGGTAGATAGATGATGGGGAGAATCTCTGTGCGTTCATTGGCTGGGCAAATTCCAGAGTATGAAACTCTCAGAACTGGGAAAGGAGGTTTGTGGGCCACTTTAATTAGAATCACTACCTCTAATTTGGAATGTGCCCCAAATCAATCATACCACCAGGGCCCCCATGTCTACCCCTATGTGGAGCATTAGAGAGGAGAAGCTTGAGACTGTCTCTACCCTTTAGGAATCTAAAGTTTACTTGGAATCATAACAGTAATATGCAAAACTAGCTATTACCAGAGGTAGCCTGGCATCAGAGATCCTGGTGACAGGAAGATATGGGTTCAAGGTCAGCCTTTGATACCTACTAATTCTATGATCCTGGACAAGTCATTCATTCAACGCCTCAGTTTCCTTAGACAGTTTTCTAGTAGTTGTACAATTGCACAGGTAATGTGAGTGTCTTCACATCAATGAAATCACAGGCACTGGGAGGGAGACATGGCAGAGGGGCAAATACCAAATTGAGTAGTAAGGATAATCACTGCCTTAGGAGTTCAGAGGAAATTCAAATTAGTATGGCCACCTAGCTGTTCTCTCCCTGCCTCCAGTCTCTCCATTTCCAGTCTGTTTTTCACACAGCCACCAAGTTGATATTTCTAAAACAGACACAACCATATTTCCTCCCCACCATCCCCACCCTCCCCACATACACATACATGTCAAAAATCTTCAAGGACTCCCTAGAATAAAATAAAATTCTCAGCTTGGTATCTGAAACCTACTTCAAACTGTTTCTTATCTATTTTGCCAAATTTATTTATTCTTTCCCTCATTTATGTGCTCTTCAATCCAGTCCAACTGACCTCCCAGCTCCTCCCCTGAACCCCTAGGTTTTCTAGAATGCCCTGCCTCTTCCCCTCTGGTTGGTGGAAGCTCTAGCCCTTTGCAGGGCAAAGTGGAGAGTCACTGGGTCTCCAGCATGAGAACCTTCCCCATCTTACCCAGGACCTTGAACTTAATGGATGCTTAGGAAACGTTGAGTTGCAATCTCATTGAATATCAGGCTAGGTGTCCTGGCGAGGGTAGCTAGCACAAGATGTGGGGCTTCAATAATTGCAAAGATTAGAGGAAGTAGAGCTTCAGTGCTTATCCAAAGTCCTGCTTCTTTCCATGCTTCCTTTTCTCTCACCTCCTTTTTCCCCCCTCTCCTTTCTTCTCCCCGTCTTTCCTGTCTTCCTATTCTCTTTCCCTCCCTTTCTCTCCTCTCTTTCCCTTTCCTTCCCTTTTCTCCTTCCCTTCTTCTCTTCTCTCCTCCCTTTCTTTTATCCTCTCCATCTCTCCTCTGCTGCTCTGTCCAACCCCCTCTCCTTCCCTCCCCCTCTCTGCTTCCCTTCCCTTCTCCCCTTCTTTCTCCCACCTCATTCTCCCTTTCCCTTCTCTTCCCCCTTCTTCCTCTTCTTCCCTCCCCCATCTCCTCCTCATCTCCCCCCCCCTTCCCTTCAGAATTCCTACAACACTCATGTCTGGACTACTCCTTTGTCAGTTTTCCTACACTTGGGCCACACTTCTTCTCTCAAGTATGTGGAGTATTTAAAAACCACACTGTTTGGGACTTCCCAGTGCTGTGACTGGAGCAGTTAAAAGCAGAGTGTTTGTAACTTAGGAGACCTGTATGTGACACCTGATTGATATTGGGGTAGAAGGTTTTTCGAGAAGATAGAGAGGAGCCATGGAGTCCTGGAATCTTGGCCAAATGAAAGGATCTCATGTGTGTTTTGTGTGTGTTGTATGTATATATGTGTGTCTGTGTGTGTGTGTTGGGACATTTATAACTCGCAGCTGTGCGGTCCTGGGCTCAACTGAATGTGGTAAACCGATCTGTCTTAAGGAAGTAGTGTCCCTTGAACCACTCCCCACCCATTTGTCCCTCGACCCCCACACTCTCCTTCACCTCCAGATACCCACATCCTGTTCACAGTACAAGGGAGCACATGGACTGGACCAGGGCTACCCCGGATTCCTTTTAACTGTGAGATCTCAGTTAAAAAAAGATAAGGAGATTGGGGGTTGACTGGGGGGAGCACAGGGATGAAGAGATAGTGAATGGCTTCCCTTCTCCTGCTCTTTTCTGGAGGCTTTGCTGCAGCCACATCAGTATGGGGCCAGTTGAAGACTAGGGGTCTCCCCAGCTGTGTCTGGAAGGGCACTTGCTATGATCACAAGGTCATCCACCTATGACCCGGCTGGAGGCCCAGAGCAGGCCCTGAATCCTAGCTTCTTGGGCTCTGCTTGCGGGCCTCTTGCTTCCTTTCCCCCTCCCCCTCCCCCTCCCCCTGCCTCATCCCCACCCCCTGCCCCTAAATTCACTTGTGGTGTCACCTCCTTTCTATTCACCATCTCACATTCCAGGCCGTGTTTCTGCTCTGGAGAATCATGAAGGCATTCCTGTTCCCCTCCCCCCTTGCCCTTTGCTCCCAACACACACAAAGCTGGGGTCTCTGCCAGCCCACTCCTCCTTTCTCAGGCCCCCTCCTTCACTCCTCCTCCACCCCCATTCCTCTCTCTCTCTCTCTCTCTCTCTCTCTCTCTCTCTGTCTGTCTGTCTGTCTCTCTCTCTCTCTCTCTCTCTCTCTCTCTCTGCCTCCTCCTCCCTCTCCAGCTCTATCAGTGAGCAAATTCCAGTGTCTTAAAGAGCTGACCAGTCTAGGTAGTAGGTTTTAAACAATCAACCCTTACTTTTTGAAATTGCTGTGCCTGTCCCAGACAGCCCACCCCATTCCTTCGGACTTTGGCTGTGAAGTTAGGAAGCCTTTAATTGGTTCAAACAATTGGCTTTTTTTTTTCAGATTTTAGGTGATCCTGGGAATCCCATCCACCCCCCATCCCACCCCTTTAGTTTCTTTGTTGTTGGGGTTTTTTTATGACTCATGCTTTACAAAGCATGAAGAGAGAATTTTTTTCTTTTTGTCCAGGGCTTTTTGGGGGGAGTTGGAGAAAAGAGAGGGGGTTTATGCTTCATCAAAAGTCACCCAAATATCCCCCTTTATTAGACAGGCCTGGTTTTATTAACTAGAGCCTTGTGAATGCTGACTAACAGGCAATAAGTGATGTGTGAGATCCCCAAGGAGCAAGAATTTCACAGTATTTCGATTGAGCCAGACAAGGAGGGTCATTCCTACTCAGCCACCTATCTAAGTGGATGGCCTAGAGAAAGGAAGGAGGAACATGGAGGGGAGGGAGGCTCAAGGTGAGAAGACAAAAGAGAGATGCAGACAACAGATATCCTGGTTGTCTTGCTAATGAGACAGGCCAATTGGGCTCTGGGTAAATTGATTAGTTTCAAGATCTCAGAAGAATCAAATGATAAGAACAATTTTATTTTATCATAATTTTTTTTAGGTTGCCTAGTCCATTGATATGTATATAGGCATCGGTTGAGTGGTGGTAATTGTAGCATCATATTTTCTCAGGGAGAGGACACTGCCATCTCCCAGAGTCCTACCAGCCAAGGGCAGCTGGGGCACTCACTTAGCCTGTGCCAATCAATCAATCACTCGATCAATAAGCATTTATGTGTTAGGCCTTGTCTCTAGTATAATGATGTCATTTTGGTCTTCTTCGCTAATGGAGGATAAGAACCAACCAACCAGCTAGGTACTAAGGATATAGACCCTGTTCTCAGGAAGCTTCCATTCTGATTGGAGGAGGCCACAGTAAGGTACATAGGAATGTTCAAAACTCAGCAGAGGATGAGCCACAGGTACTGTGATGGGGGGGGGGATGGGGGGAGACATCAGGAAAGACCACTTTTGTTCCCTCTTTCATGCTTTTACTTCTTGATTGTCCACTTTTTAGGTCTAGACCATGGCTCTTCTTCCTTGTAACCCCTACAGCTTGAAGGTCATTTGCCTTGACTTGATGCCTCCTGAATTCACTAGGGCCAGCAAAGGTTGGCCAGTTGGAAAGGGGTGGGGGTTAGGTCTTCTTACAGAGAGAGGTAGAGGCCTACCTAAATCCAAGGAGATAAAATGACAATTGTTTGGCCTGCAATCTGGTAACTAATTCATAATGAGGAAAGAATGCCACTGAGGAATGGGGGTGGGTCGGGGGTTAAAGTGCAGCTCTGGAAGTGGCTGCTGGGGCCACGGCTGTGTGAGATAATTCCCAGAAGGCGGATAGGGCGCTACTGAGCAAGATGAGGTACACAGCAAGGGCTTTGTACATGAGGCTAAAAATACCCCGGGACAGCCTCTCCCTTTCACACTGGCTATCCGCTTCACAGGGAGGAGATTACTTTTGGCTTTTTCTCACCCCCTCCCCTTCCCACAACAACAAAAAAAAAAACCCAGTGTAAGCCCCCCCCCCCCCATTCCCCTTCCAAGAAATAGCTCCGTAAACCCAAGAAAAGGGCCAACAACCCTGAGCCAAGGGGCCTGGGGGTGGTAGAGAGCAGACAGACCAGCTCTGATCATTCCTCCTGGTTTGGGACCAGCAGGGAGAGCTTGGGGAATCCAGGAAACTGGAGTCCTTAAGTGGAAAGCCAAGATTAGCTGTGCCCAGGGACAGCAGGGAGTTGAGGGGAGTGACCTCCTGCTGCTCCCTGTCTGCCCGAGCTGAGGAGGGAGGCTACCGGAGCTTGGCCTGGAGTCTGGACCACAGGCCCGCCCGCTTGCTTGCGTGCAGATCCCAGCTTGCCCTTCTGTGCCCGATGCTCCAACCTCCCTCATGGCATGTGTTCCCCCCCCCCTTTCTCCACAGAGAAGGAGGAGACTCAATCGCAGGGTGAGATCGGCGGCTTGCCAATGGTGTCTGGAGAGTGACTCAGAAGACAGGGAGCCCGTTTATAAACACCAAGGCCCTGGAAAGGTAAAAGCACACACACAAGAAACTGGGAGTGGGGAGAGAGACAGACAGACAGACAGACAGACAGACAGAGAAAAGAGTCAGAGACAGAGACACAGAGAGACAGCAAGAGGACCAGCTCCTGCTTGTCTCACTCTAGATATCCCCAAAGCACCAAGATCACTTTGAGCCCCAGAGCACAGATGTATCTGCCTCTTATTATTGACCTGTACATGGATAGGGCTGGTGGGGAGGGGGAGGAGGAAGGAAGGAGGTGCCACCAAGGCAGGGCGCACTGTTGCCAGGCTGGCAGTACCATCATTCACTCTGCCACGGTTTAGGAGGAAGAAAAGTGTTTTTAAATGATCTCCATTGCTTTGTTCAACAAGACCTGAACTGGGTGTTTTCAGGTGGAGGGAGGTGCCTCATCTGTATAAACCAGGAACTAGGTGGGGGAGGTGGCCAGTGCTCCAAGGGAAGGAGCTGGGATGACCAAGTTCATTTCTTTCTTCTCATTCCTTTCCTCTGCTACTAAGTTTCTAACTCTTCTGATTTGTTTTGGGGACTTGGGCCCTTTGGAATCATATTAGTGAAGCCTACAGACCTCTTTCAAAGTAATATTTTTAAATACATAAAATAAACTACAAGGGGCAGCTAGGTGGTATAGTAGATAAAGCACCCGCCCTGGATAAAGCACTGGCCCTGGAGTCAGGAGTACTTGGGTTCAAATTCTGTCTCAGACACTTAATAATTACCTAGCTTTGTGGCCTTGGGCAAGCCACTTAACCCCCTTTGCCTTGCAAAAACCTAAAAAATAAAATAATATAAAATAAACTACAGAGGAAACAAGAAAAACCAATTATATTAAAATAAAGTTATCAAAATTAATTAAAACATGAGCAACAATCGGCCTCAGACTGTTCCAGAACAGACACCTCCATTCTAAGGATCTGGCAGTTTCTCTGTCCCTGTAAAATCTCATTGGGGTTTTCAGATCAGTAATCTTTGGCAGTTTCTGCAATGGCCTAATAACCACTTGTAGCTCCAACTGGTAGAGAGTTCGAATTTCTCGGCAGTTGATTTAGTTTACTTACCCTGGTGCTATTTCTTGGGCATGCATGCTGCATGCTTCACCAGTGTTGCAGAATCTCAGGCTGTCGCATCATTGGGACTAAAGAGAAGTTACCTCCCCAGTGTCTATGCTCCCCCCCCCCCCCCCCAGGGAGATTACCCTGCCAATTTGGACAGCTCTCAGTTTATTCAAAAATCCTTCGCACGCATGCACACTCACACTCTCACACACACACAATTCTTGTTTGATCTTAATAGTGTAATGTATATCATGTGAATATAAACATGATACATATGTGTATATATGTATCATATATATATATGTATCATATATCATGCACATAAAATGAACATTATAGTCCTGTAGTAGATGAACAAAGGAGTGGTGGGCTGAGGCTAGAATCCAGGCCTCCTGACTCCAGCCCCTGGTCCTTCTCACCCTGAATGCTTACCCTGTGAAAACTGTTATCTTTACTGCTCTCCAGAAGCCCACCCCAGTATAATTCTGTCCTCAGGCTGTGTGGGGAAAATGGAGGGGGTGGGAATGAGAAAGAGTACTGGCCCAAAGCTGCTGGATCCTGGACAAGAATTTGGAGACTTTATGTTAGAGAGGGGGAAGGGGTCTACAGAGGAGGTCTCCCACAGAGCATAGTCTCGGGTTTGTTTTCTACTCAATTAAAACCTCTTTTTGGAGACTCTCCTGCTGACCACTCTGCTGGGCTTTGTGGGAGCCATAAGAAAAGGTAAGACAGATTGTTCGGCCCCTGCTCTCAAAGGGCTTACAGTCTGGGGGATATGAGACCCCTGGAAGAGGGTTTTTAGCCTCTTTCCTCTTGGATCCTGAAGACCTCACTAGAAGCCATTGCTCGAAGTTAGAGAAACAAATGACTGGATTGTCAAAAAACAAACCCAAACCCTTCCTCAGAATGAATATTCTCCCAGAGTGCTCAGGGCTGCCTCGAAAGGTCGGGATTTCTCCTTCAGGGAAGAACTGGACTAGGAGGCCTTGGGTTTTCATTCCCTATACCCTCACAAGTTCTGGAGTTCTGATTTTGTGAGAATAATGTATAACTAAGGAATAAATTAGATGGGCGTTGCAGAGTTGGATCGACTAGCCAGGAATCCTTGTGGTGTTATACAGGGGAGTCAGGAAGAACTGGATTCAAGTCTTTCCAAAGTTACTTATTAGCTGTCACTAATCTGTGGCGTGTTGCTTGGTGTGCCTTGTCCCCAAGGTCCCTGCTAGGGCAGATCCATGATTCTGGAATTCTTTGGTCTGAAGCTGGAGTAGGGAAGTGGTGGGAGTCGGAGAGATGGATTTACATCTTTCACAGGGTGTGGGGGGTGAGTTCTGATGAGGTCTTGGCTCCTTCTGGGTGGTCTTCCCCCTGGTCTTACCACATGTGGTTGGTTACTACTCCCGACAGATCCTCTGATTTGGGGGGAAGGAGCCCAGTCTGATGGGGGGAGTTGTGTTTGATTCAGTGTAGGGAGTTTATCCTGGGAGACACTGTTTTGAACTGACCTTGCTTTGCTTGCCCTTTCAAGGGGTGGTATTTTCCCTGAAGGACTCAGCTGCAGCCACCTCTGCTGGTTCTTACACTCCTCCCTCCCCTGACTACCACCTCCTGAGTCCAATAAACCTGCATCAGCTTGGGGCCTGGATTATATGGCTGTTTGTCCAACAGATCTCATGGCCTGTGTTTGGCTTGGCCAGGCCAGAGATGATCATGGTGGGGGGAGGAGTTCTCTCAGCAATAGGAAGAGAGGGAATGGGATGGGAGGGGTAGGGGGACTATGGAATTTGAGAGCCAGAGTGGAGGACAACTCCTTCAAACCTTTGAAATCACAATTTGTATGATTAGGGTAAGAGTTGATGTATATTTTTCCTGGCTTCAAGCTCTCCACAATCTCTACCTCCACCCTGTTTGCACATCCAACCCATTTTTAACAGTGACGGGATTCCTCCAAGCCTTCTCTGTTCTTCAGCTTTCAGCTTTGCTGACTCAGGGTGACCAACAAGGGGATTCTGTCTCATTGCTACACAGATCTTCAACACTGCTTCATGGCCCTGAGATTTTTCATACAACCGGCCATGGGAGGGTTGAGATGTTGATCTTTGTAGAAGTTTGTCCCCTCTCTTCTTAGGGCAACTAACATCTAGCTCTGAGATAATATCTGAGGTTGAGGGTCCTTCCATCTTAGAACTTTTTTTTTTTAGGTTTTTGCAAGGCAATGGGGCTAAGTGGCTTGCCCAAGGCCACACAGCTAGGTAATTATTAAGTGTCTGAGACCAGATTTGAACCCAGGTACTCCTGACTCGAGGGCTGGTGCTCTACCCACTCCCCCACCTAGCTGCCCCTTAAAACTGTCTTAATCTGTCAAAAAGTAAGCACATTGGCTCCTAATTCTGCTTTCCCTTTCTTAATTGATCAGTAGGTACCCATTGACTGCCTCCAGTGGGTCCAGTCCCATGCTAGAGATTGTGAGGATCCTAAAGAAAAGGGGAAGAGGGAGCAGCTAGGTGGTAGCTGTATGACCTTGGGCAAGTCACATAACCCTACTGCCTTGCAAAAAAAAAAGAAAGGGGGAAGAGCTTTCAGCCCATCTAATTTGGAAACGGGATAGTAAGAGACAATGATCTTCATGTGCTCCCTTGCATAGATCTGAGTCGTTACTGTACACATTCAGAACAGAGATCAGCATGGGATGGGGTGGTCATAGAAGATAAGCTTGGCCTCTGGTGAAATGATGTTGGAGTATCCATAGGTATGAGGGCTTCCATTAAGAGGATAGGATTGCCTGGGGGGGAGCACACTTTATCTCTCTGGTTTGATACTCTCAACATCCTTACAAAGCTGACCTATAAGTATGATAGAGATGGGGATAAAGACTGATTTTACCAGTGTAAGGCATTTCCCAAGGAGGGAATTTCCATAAGCAGCCCCCTACCAGATTGATTTCCTTAAATTCTCAGAGGTGGGTGCCACAACTTCTGATCGTACTATAATATATATACATACGTGTATGTGTGTGTATATATATATATATATATATATATATATATATATATATATATATATATATATATATATATAGAGAGAGAGAGAGAGAGAGAGAGAGAGAGAGAGAGAGAGAGAGTGCTGTCTGACTCCAAAGGAAAAGTATAGGAGAAAGAGAGGAATGTTGGAGCTCTTGACATCTCAATTCCCCTGGCTTTTCATTACAAGGAAAAGGTAAAAACCTTTTTGGGTTGTTAAGTAAAAGTCAAAACTGTCTGTCAATTTGGACCAAATGAGATCTTTGGGTTTCTGGGTCAAATCTCTCTCTTTCCTGCTTTTTTCTGTTACTTTCTTTACTAAATGACTCTATTTGCAAATCCATAGAGATGCAGTTGTCCTATTGCTTCTTCTGTTTTCACTGCCTGTGATTAGAGCTGAGCTCTGGGAAGGGCTTCCCAGGTGTCTTTAGTGACTGACCCACTGGGAAAGAGCAAAATCAGCTAATACCATAGGGACAATTTAAAAAAAAAAAAGGCAAAATGCGGTGTTCTTTCTCTATCTCTTTTATTCTTGGGAGAAAATAATCATCGTTATCATGAAGCACGGTTTGGGGGTTTTTATTTTGGGGATGTTTTAGGGTTTTTTTCTTTTGGAGACCTGGACCTTGTCGATTTTGAAACTTGATAATATTTGGCCTTGCATAGTGTAGGGCTGGCCAGATTTCTTGTACTCAATGTATGCTGGATGAAGCAAAGGAGTGACTACTGCTAATAGTAGGAAGAAGACTAGATTATTCCCTGGAAGGCGGCCTACTCCTTCTCCTTTGGTTCCCTCTCATTTTACCTACCATTGGGGCCCCAGGATATGAGATTATGAATGAATGAATGAATGAATGAATGAATGAATGAACTAACTCAGGCTGGGATCTGTAGACCTGTCCTTATGGGACCTCTTAGACAATCAATATCTGTGGGACCCTTTGGATTCCTTTTCCGAATAATATTTTTAAATGCATAGCGTAAGGTATATATTATTACGAAGGAAATACATTATATTGAAATAGCAAAAAAAAATTTTTAATTGAGATTCACTATTGTATCAATCAACTTGTAGATTTGAAGTAGGATGAGCATTCAAAGCGTCAACGATAATGTGATATGAAAATTTCTTGGTGACCAAGTCACATGTATGTTGTTGTTACTGTTTTTGTTGCATGTATATGTATACATGTGAATATGTATATGCATATGTGAATGCATATACACACAGTTTTTGTCGACTGTCTATCACTTTCCCCTCCAATGTCTGATCTGGTGCATCATGAGTCCTTATATCATATCTGGCCCCGATATTGAATGGATACTTATTGCTGAATTGCCATATCTCTTCTTATTAATTGAAGGAATATTAATTGAAATACATTTCAGTTAGAGGTTCATGAAAACAAATACAATTTTTTATATTCCAACCTCAAGTGAAACTCCTTTGATCTAGTCTTACCTCTCATTTTATCCCTAAGGATGCTGAGAAAATATTAAGTGATTTCCTAAGATGGATGGAGAGGTAGCCTACAGTGAAGGAGATACGGTCCTTGGTGAGTTTCAATTCCAACCAACAGAGACCTGCACCCTGGCTTTATCTGGACTTTTCCTATGCATATGCTTGGACTTAGAGAGAGGAGAACTCCCTCAGAGAGCCTTGCTGCCACTGGCTTGACAGACCAGACTCAGGTCGGGTGAGGGGGCAAAGGTGGGAGAGGCAGGTGGCAGTTCTTCTGCCCTTTTTTACCTGGGCTCAGTTCTCCTTGTCTCAGAACTATTGCAATTGACTGTACTGTTTGTTTTTGGTTTGGGGTTTTGAGCATCCCTGCAGGGTGGAGTGAGAAGCCTTTTAGACATTGTGTGACCTCGGAGGGGTGGGTTGGTGCCAGGAAATAAGCTATCCCATGCTGTGGGCAATCTAATTAGATCACTAGGCCTATAATAACAGTAATCCATGGAATTTATACTTAGACTTTTCATAAATGGCTTTCCATCCATTATCTCATTTAAATCCTTAAGTGACCCCTGTGAGCTAGGGAAGGTGAGGGATATTATCCTCTTGTGTTCTTATTAACTGAAAGAAGAAGAAGAAACTGGAGCCCAGAAGTCAAGAGCAGCCAATCTCTGTTCACAGAAGGAACTGGAACCCAGATCTTCTGGCTGTTGGACCAGATCTCTTTCCACTATCCTGGACTGCTTTTCTTCTGCAGCACAAACACATGTGAGCATACACAATGCTCATGCAGATATGCAATACATACAATTATATATGTAACCACAGATAAATGCATCTTTACAAAAATATGTATATAATATGCATGGATATGCAGGTATATGTATGTATATACATGTGACAATGTATGTGTATGTATGAATACACACACAGCCAGTTCTGTCAGTTGTCTGCCACCTTCCCCTCTGATGTCTGACCTGGACAGGTGCATCATATTTTCTTATATCATATCTGTCCCCGATATTGAATTGCCACTTATTAACGAACAGCAATTGCCTCGATCAGGATGGCTGCTAGGAGCCATTGGCAATTGCTGTTATTAAAAACACTAAGTTTCTCATTAGAACAACTCTATTGTAAGTATTGTTTAAATATAGATTACTAATGAAATGCCTCTTCATTGCTTTCCCAGTGAATACTTTGAGTGTAAAGTTAATTTGCAGTGTTATGTAAATTCTGTTTAACTTCAATCAAGTTTTTAATTATGTTTTTACCGCAGTAATTCCCATTTGATTTGTCATCTCCTGTTAGGTATTTAACGTTTTGTAGGCGGGTTTCTCTCTCTCTCTCTCTCTTTTGGTCTTTCTCTCTTTTCAAGTCTCTCCCCATTTCTTTATCCATCTCTTTCTCTTTTAACTTTCATCCTGTAGATCTGTATATATGTCTCTTTTCTTTCCTTCCTTCTCCCTCTTTTCCTTCCCTTTCTCCCTCTTTCCTTCCTTCCTTCTTCTTTTTTCCCCCTCTTTCCTTCCTATCTTTATTTCTTCCTTCCCTTGTTTCTTCCCTTTCTTCTTTTTTTCCTCCTTCCCTTCCTCTCTTCCATCCTCAGTTTCCTCTCTCCTCCTCCACACTTTGCCCCTTCTTTTTCCTGCCCTTGGGACCCCCTCAAAGTGAAGCTCTTAGAGAGAAGACACTTTGAATTTCCTTTCTTTTTCTCCAGGAGAGAGGAAGGACCCAGTAGAAAGGCAGTTCAGTGAAGGAAACCTCCTAGAAGCTGAGCCTCAACCAAAAGAACTGGTTTGTGAGCTCTGGTTGGTGAATGCTCCCTTCTAAGGACTGGAGGGAGTTCTTAGGAAACAGCAATGTATGGTGGAGACCAAAAGGGGCAAAGAGAATTCCTGGAGTTGTGGAGGACACATATGAGAGAAAGTTAGAAGTGGTTAAAGTTGCTGAACTTGGGGTCAAAATACCCAGGGTCAAATCCTAGCTCTGACATTAATTACTTGTAATTAGATGACTTCTCAGGTCCCTTCCAGCTCTAAATCTATGGTCCTAGTAATGACTTGTGGACCTCTCTTTTCTTTTCTTTTCTTTTCTTTTCTTTTCTTTTCTTTTCTTTTTTCTTTTCTCTTTTCTCTCTCTCTTTTTTTTTGAAAGCAATCAGGGCTAAGTGACTTGCCTAGGGTCACACAGTGAAGTTGGATTTGAACTTAAATCCTGATTCCAGGGTCAGTAGTCTATCCATTATAACACCTCTCTCCTTCCTTACCTCCCCCCTTCTTTCTTTAGAACCTTCTTCCTTTTTTTATTGGAAATCTCTGCTCCCATGGTCAAAACAGTGAATGAAAAGGGAACAACATTTGAGTGGGGGTGGGGGTGAGGGTGGAAGAAAAGGAGGAGGGAATATTTTTGGCTTTTGTCAAAATGGTGACCTGCCCAGTTTTGATTCAGTGCCTGTTTGTTACAGCTGGACTATTGTCCTCTGGGTTGGCTTCCTGGGGAGCCTGTCTTCAAGCCAGAGTGAAAGTAGATCCTCATGTGTCAGAAGCACCAAGTAGTAGAACTCTTGTTCAGAAGCCTTGTGTCCTGTCTTTCCCTTCCAGGCCTCTTATCCACCTGGCCAGACCTAGAGGGGAAGGAAAGGGAGAGAGCCTGTCTGTCATTCCCTGTAGGGATTCTTAGAATTGGAGAATTTTAGGGCTAGAAGATCATCTAATCTACTTGTATCATTTTGACAAGTGGGGAAACAGAGAAATGAATTGATTTGCCCAATCTATCTTGCTTAGGTAGACCCAGGGTTTTGGGCTCTGTGGACCAGTGCTTTCTATGATGCCCCTCACTGGCATCAGAGCCTCATAAGCTTGGGGGAGGGGTGGGAGAAAGGGTGGTCTCCCTGCTTTTCTTTGTCTTGCCAATCATTTCACTTAATTCCGTTCTGTCTTCCCTCCCACCACTCTGAATCTGGGTTGAGGAGACCATATGATAGGGTTGAATCCAAGGCTACAGCATGAGACTATTCCACCAAATCCATCTGACTTGCCCATTTCTTCTTCCTTTTTCCATGGGTTAGAATAAGAACCCTATCCTGAACATCAAGAAGCTAAAAATGTGTTAAGTCTGGATCTACCACTCACTCACTTACTGTGTGATCTTTGACTCATCACTTCCATTTTCTGGCTTTCTTTTTTCCTCTTCTGTCAAATGAGAAGAGTGGACTAGATATAGTTAAAGCTCCTTTCTGCTCTGATGTCCTAATACCCCCCCCCCCCCAATTTGATAACTACAAGAATGAGGGAGCAGCTATGTCCAGATGTCTTGGGCATTTCCAGAAGTCATCTGCCTTCCCTCAGAAGGAGGGAAAGAAGAAGAAAACCAATCCCTGGAACCTCTCTCTCTCTCTCTCTCTCTCTCTCTGTGTGTGTGTGTGTGTGTGTATGTGTGTGTGTACTTTTATGTCTCTCTCATATTTATTTTTTCACTTGATTGTCCTCTATGTCCATCTTACTCAGGAAGTGGGAAACAAGTGTTTGGAGAAGACATTTTTCTGGGTGAGGAAGGCAGCCCCTTTCAGTCATCCTTCAAAGCCGCAGAAATCTGATTCCTCCCTGCCATATGACCTCTGTGTGTGTGTGTGTGTGTGTGTGTGTGTGTGTGTGTGTGTTTGAACTGAATGAAACCTTAGCTAATCACATGGGTCTTTTTTCTATTTGTCAAATAAGCAGTTTAGCCCAGTTAGAGTTGGAAAACAGACTTCTTTACTCTGATATGAAAAAAGGAGGACAGTGTGGGAGTAATGAAGAGTAAATGCTGCCTTGGATAGATTTGAGGAACTTGGACAGTTTGGGGGGAGGAGAAGGGGCCTTCAGATAATTGAGATCTGAGCAGGCCGCCATTTTGTCATTTTTCTTACTGGCCAAAAGAGCTTTAATTTCCCCCTCCTTCCCAAACTTTGTGATTAGGAATGAAATCATAAGAAAGTGAGTAGGCTACCCAAGTGAGTGAATTATAATTGAAGAGATTGATACATTTTTAGGGATTATCTTGCCTACCACTCTCAACTTACAGATGGGGAAATTGAGACCCAGAAGGAAGAAACCCAATGTTAACACAGGTCTTGATGGTGATTAGGTAAAAAGTAAATGTGAAGATATGAAAAGGGCTTTAATTTATAGGAAAAGCTTATTGTATTAAATAGGCCATGCTCTTGTGATTCATTCTATTGATACTGAGCTGTTGTTTTCTAAAAAGTCTCTTACCCAAGCCCAAGACAGAATTAAGTGTTCAGTGCTAGACCAATCCCATTCTACCATCTGTGTCCCAGACAGTAAACCCCTGACATCTGAAGACTGGATGGACCTTGCCAAGCAAGGATAAGGGGACATTACAGGTCCCTCCCTATCTCTACAGATATATTATCTTTCCTGTGAAACCTTGTCTAATGCTCTCCTTCCTCAAATATTCCTCAAGCATTCTGTCTGGATTTCTCCATTGTTCCATCATCTCATCCAGGTTTGCGTTATATTTATTTGAGCTCATGTTTTAGCCACTCCAATAAAATATAAGCTTGATGGCAAGCACCAAATATTTTTCCTCTCTATCTCCAGAATGTGGTAGTAATATTCAACAATTTTTTAAAAGTGAATTTTTATATAATGCATTTTATCAGTATTGCCACTTAAAGAGTATTTATATGGAAGTAAATTTTTTTTAAAAAGCCAACTTAGATTTTAAATCCTTTAAAAAATATTTAGCTCAACTCAATCATCTACTTCTAAGCTAAAGGAATCTAAGGCCAAAGAGGGAAAGTTATTCAAACCAAGGTGACATGGATATCCAGATCATTCCCAGAAAGCATCTGCCTTTCTTCAGAAGGAAGGGAGAAAAAAGAAAACCCCAGACCTGGGGTTAGCTTCCCCGCCCCCCCCTCCGGAGTTAGGCTCTGTATTCCCACATGTTTTACAAGTACATATATGTGTAAAATTCTACTTTCTCCAGAGCATGATGGTTTCCCCCCTTCCCAAATTCCCCTTGTAGGTTGACGTGGGATGTCGCAATTTAACATTTCATCATTCTGAAGCTATTTCCTCAGGAGAGGGTTCTTTTCTCTCTACCTAGTATTCAGACATCGAGTCATCTTTGTATTCCCACAAGGCTGAGTAAGAAGAAGGAGTTCGGTAAATTATTTCATTTTGATCTACAATTATTAACTGCCAGGAAGTCCCACGAGAGCTGTGTCTTAGCTAAATTTTTCTGTTTCACCCATTTCCTTTTCTAGCCTCAGTATAGGATGGGAGCTTAATGTGTGCTGTTTTCTTTCCTGTATGACCTTGGGCAGGTCCCTTCCTCTTTCTGAGTTTCAGTTTCCTCATCTGTAAAAGGATGCTTTTCCCTTCCAAATTTAAGTAATGTGAACCTATGAAGTGTGTCATTGTCTTGAGTGTCTAGCTAATATGATCGAGATTGCCTGGTATAAAGAATGGAATGCTGAGCTTAGGAAGACCAAGGTCCAGTGTGTGACTGTGAATAAGTCACTAAAATTTTCTGAGCCTTGGTTTAGTCATCAATGAAATTGGAATAATATCTCTAGCACCTAAGGAACTCATTTTAAAGAGTTGTTGTGAAGCTGAAATGAGATACAGACTTTGCAAACTTTACTGGATGTCTCTACTGGATGTCCTGAAAGTCTTCTAAGAAGACTGTAGAAACCTCATTAAGACTGTATAAATGTTAAAATTATCTGTATTAGGGATAGGGACTGAACACATGGTTTTCTGGATGAGGAAGCTCCTGCTCCTGATGCAGGTCAAATCTTCTTTGCAACTTTGTACTCTAGTTACCTAAAGTGTAGGAGATCCATTAGTCAAATATTTATTAAGCAACTATCGGGCACTGTGCAAAGAGATGGGGGATACAAAAAGAGGCAAATACCTTCCTTGTCCTCAAGGAACTTACAGTCTAATTAGGGAGATAACAATCAAACAAGTTAAAGAAAGGATAAATGGGAAATATAAAGAGAGGGAAGAGAGAGATTAAGTGACCTATTCAGAGTCACACAGGCAGAAGGAATCAAAGGCAAGATTTGGACCTAGGTCTTCAACCACTCTGCCACACTATCTCTTGCCATTGTTGTTATGATGATTCTGGGACACCACACAGACACACACACACACACACACACACACACACACACACACACACACACACACACATATACACATTAGGGTGTATGCTTTGAATAGACAATATGCATCAGAGTTTGAATGCAGGAGGATCTGGGTTCAGATGCCTACTCTTGTGTGACCCTGAGCTAATCACTAAGCTTTAGTTTCCTTTTCTGTAAAAATAGAGATAATAATAACATATACCCCACAGGATTATAGAGAAGATGAAATGAAATAGATTGAAATACTTGGCAAATTTTAAAGCTTTCTCTTAATGGGAGCTGGTATGTAAGCCCAAGCCCATGAAGGTGATATTTTCAATCAATCTCTATTTAACCTGTAGTGTCCCAGGAGTTTGCTGCTGTAAGCCCTTCTTCTATCTGGGTTTGATCCCTTGCTCAACCCCTTTCTTTTCCTCAGGAGGTGCCAAGGAATGCCCTGCCTACATCTTACTTTCACATTCCACCTGTGGCTTCTGACCCGGGAATCTCTTGTCTGTCCTTCCTGCAGAACAAAATCCAGTCTCTCTCCTGGGTTCCTATCCCTGAAGCAGGAACACAAATATTTGAGGTTTTCTAAGAGTTTTTCACTAAGAGACAACAATGATTTGGGGGAAAAAGACTTCCTCCTCACCCCTCTCTCCCTCCTCTTGCATAGAATTTTCTTTTGTTCCTTAGACCCTGGCAACACAAAGCCTCTTGGGGTGAACAGAAGACAGTTGTAAAAATTCATCTGTATTTCAAAGAAGTTAGGCTCAGAACATGGGGTTCTGGAATGTGGAACAGGACAGGGATGGGGGTCACAGGGTAGGAACCTGGGGATGCCTATGAGTATAGGGACAGCCTTAAGATAAGACTTGGAAAGGGTACAGGCTGGTCTGAGATGTCATGGGTGTCTTTGTAAAGAAAGGAAGGAAATCCCCAGGAGAAGCAGCTTAAGGGAGAAGATAAGTTCCCGCAGCCACCATCTAGAAGTAATGTGGTGGATGGCTTAAGTCTGCTTCTTTTATATAACCACCCTATTTTGTTATCAGGTAACAGGTAACTCAATATCAGTATGTAATATATGTTGTTCTCTTGTTTCATTCATGACCAATTTTTCATGACCCCATTTGGGATGTTCTTGGCAAAGATATGGGAGGGTTTAGCATTTCCTTCTCTAGTTCATTTTATGGATGAGGATATTGAGGCAAGCAGGGTTAAGTGACTTGCCCAAGGTCACACAGCTAGTAAGTATTTGAGAATGGTCTCCCTGACTTCAGATCCAGAGCTCTTATCCATTGCACCACCCAACTGGTTGACCCCATGACTGCTAAGCTCAACCAATTCATAACTGAAGATCATCAGCCTTCCCTTTCTGGACTGCATTAGGGATGGAACTGATTCTGGTGTAAATGCTGTCCCTGGCCAGGGAGGCTAGGTTGTCTTGCTCCTCAGTGGAGAAGGTGCTCTCTCATGTGGTATGATTTTGAGGGTTCTTAGAAAAGCCTAATACCCCCAAACCATTCTTTACTCTCCTGCTTACAGATGCCTTCAGTGGGGACAAAGGGATAGTGTAGGAAAAGGATTCAGCTGGCAGTTCAAAGCCCCAGGTTCAAATCCAACTCTGCTCTGTATTTTCTGTGTGACTTAGGATAAATTTCATAGCCTCTCTGGATCTCTTCACATCACTTATCTGTCAAACCCTCTAAGGTACTGAGAGAGGTGATTTAAAGGGTCATTTTCAGCTCTAAATCATGTATAATTGTATATAATCTCATTCCACTGGGAGAAATCTCCCTTGGGAGAAAGCTATTCTCTGTGACCCTGGGCAAGTCATCTCATTTCCTTGAGCCTCAGTTTCCTCATCTAAGAAATGAGAGGATTGGACTGGATGGGGATTTAGATCTTAATTTGGTTTTTTTAGGGGTTTTTTGAAAATGATGATGGAGCTCTTTGCATGCTCCTCCAGATGGAGAGGAGAGGGGAAGAATTGGTGGGTCAGTTGATGAGCATATATCATAGTCCTATGATGAGCTTGAAACTAGGCTGAGAAGTCATTGGATGCTTGCAGGGAGGGTCTTTGCAGAGTGGGAAAAGTTAGGGGAAGCTGGGACCCAAAAGAAAAACCAACTGTTTCCCAGTTCTCTGGGTAGCTGGAACTCATCTGTTCCAAGGCTGATGGAAATATGCAGTTCGGGCCCCCGGAGAAGCCCCTTCTTTTGTCTGCTTCTCTTGAAGTAATAGAAAGGTCAGAAGTCAGAGAGCAGGGTGGGGACAGCAGGCAGAAGCTCGCTTTGCAGACTAATGGGCTCCTTGGCCCTGCTCTCCCAGGTCAAGCAGGGACTTCTCTGCTGTGGTCTCAGGAACCAGATGGAGGTTTCCCCCTCCCACCATCTCAATCCTTGTTTAAAATTTTAGGGCTGTAGGAGAGGTGGCAACTGGAAGACTCTTACAACCCTCTCCCAATTCTCCTTAATTGGCTGGGGTCAGGTCCCACGCTGGGCAGGAAGCCACAAATAGCACATCATAGGCATCAGATTGGAAAAGGGAGGAAAAAATTAACAAGGAAGAGGGAGGTGGGGTGGCTGGGGGAGGGGAGAGGAGCAAGAGCCAAGGACTAGGCTGGGCCAGGGAGTGGACATCCTAGGCCAAGATGAGGCAGAAACCTGATCCGGTCCCGGAATCGTGGAAGAGGCCCAGCAGGTCATCTAGGCTGGCTCAGGCCAGGGCAGGAAGCCCTGCCCAGCTCTCTCCAAAGGCTTTGTCTCACTCCGGTTTAATGTTTCCCAAGGGCCGAAGCTTCCACGACTTCCCATGGGACACAGGGCCAGGAATCTCGCCTGTCTTGGGACAGGAAGTCTGACCTCTGGGTCTTGGCTTGTTTCTCTTCCCCTTTCTTCATAGAACTATGTTCCTCCCTCAGTCCCTTCACCACCACCCCTCATACCCAGATGAACTCTCTCAGTAGCTCAGGACAAAGGCCAGATTGGCGGGGTAAAGAGATAACTATCCAGTAGTGAAAAAATAAAGCAAAGCGAGACTCTGGGGATTCACTGTCCTGGGTTCTAGTGTGAGTGGACCTCAGTTTCTTCATCTGAAAATAGGAATAATTAGACTGATCACACTAGATTATTATCACAGATATGCTAGTGGGTATAGAAAAAGTGTTAAATAAA